>NC_073702.1:50041277-50644931 GCF_023634085.1 Falco cherrug
TTCTGTGTGAGCAGCAGGGTCTGAGAGGAACAGTCTTCCTCACATTCAGCTCAGATGATCCTACACATATCGAAAGGCTGGAAATAAGGGTTGAACATGAGGGGTAGTTGCATTCCTGATTTATTTATTAAATATAAATGTATAGATATGTATACAAACACAAACATATCTATGAAAATATTGTATTCCTGCATATTATTAAAAATCTACTATATTTCTATTAATATAAATAAGCATACTACTGTATTTCAAAGTGACCATAAACCACTCACAGGGCTTCATGGACATTTACCTGGTTAACTGATGGACTCACTGATGTGATTTCTCTCAGTGAAAAGGTACATTTTTAATGGTGTTATTTACAGCACAGAACACACTTTCCCACTATCCTATTCAAGTGATTTACAGCAAATTCAATAGACAAAATAAGGAAATCTCTGTTTCACACATAAGAATTTGTGCACAGGTATATATATAACCCCTCTGTCCTCAAAGCATGCAACGTCACTGACTTATAGCTGAACTTCATAACTAATGAAAATTCCTAGTCCTGACTTAACAGGCCTCAGACCTAATGGGACTGCATCCAGTGAATCCCTATGGCCTGCACCACCCTTGCAGGACTTCTCCAGCGGAGCGGTAGTTCAAAGAGCAGTCAAATTTTAGTGGCAGGACCCCCACAACAGTATTAGACCAAATGCATGTTCTTTTCTGAACACTGCATGCTTCTCTAATTACTTATATATAAATAGATGCCATTTTACTACACTCTGCTACTGTGCGTAACCAACATGTTGTCCTGAAAAAGAACTGAAACAACACATCCTGCAAATGCCTCCTCTTTGTCCGATTGCACTAATTATACACCCGCCGCATCAAACTTTTTCCATCTTTGTCCTCCTAACCGGCAAATTCTGCTTTTTCCCCATCAGTTTTGCACTGCTTTTCTCTCTTCACTTCTGAATTTTGCTTCTGGAAGAATTTAAGTTCATGGACATACAAGCCTGAGTTAAGCAGTGCACAGACCTACTGTGCGTGCCTGTTTATGCCCACACTTCTGCATACCCCCTGGCAGAGATGTGGTGAGCCTTTTTTCTGAGACCGTGCTGAGTTTGGCAGGACAACCCTGCATCCTGGCAGGAACTGCCCTCCAACAACTTTGCTCTATAAACAGGTTCGCTTTGCTATTAACATTATGCTTCATTGTCCTGATATTGCCCAACAAATTATGACAAAGCATTATATTGTGACTATTTTATTAAACATTACAGTGAACTGACTAATGAACTTCATTAAAAACACTTTTCCTAAGCATACAGGGTGCTTAACTGAGTTACTAGATGATGTGGAAAAATGATACAGGCAACTAAGATGAGATCAGTGGAATAATTCTAATTTGCACTTTTCTTGAAGTGCAAGATTTGCTGATACTCCTTGACACCTCACATCTTAGTTGTATTTTCAAAGTCTGACAGGTTCAGTTGTTGAGAGACAAAAACTCCACAGCCAGTTGTTTATACTTCTGACAGCAAAATTAAAATGCAGAGCAGGAAATAAACTGAAATGGTCTCATACTTGAATGGAATATAAACATTCTGCTTAATTAGGTCACTAAGCATATGTTTGTTTACTTGGATATTTTCTCTCTGGCAGTTCATGTCTGGGTAACACAACTACCTCGCTGGAGATAGTGGAATTCCCACAGCAGACAACATGAAGTTGGTAATTTTGGGGCCAGAGAAGTATGCTTATTAGCACTATTTCAAGTACCTCATAAAGAAGAGAGCTAAAGTGCAAGAGCAATACATGTCTCACTGGCTTCTGTGTCAGGTTGGTGCCCACACAAAAGACAGCAGAGCCATTAGGGAGCTGATTGTAGCTCTCTGCATTTCTGCCTGTCCCTGATTTACCTTCTTAGTTGACTGTAATGCAGAGAAGGGTGTAGAAGCTAGCAATGACTATTCCATACATATAGAAAATCTTCCCATGTTGCAAACCAAGAGGCACAAGCAATATTGCTGTCTACATTTGTCTCATGTGACTACTATGTTAATTTTTTCTGGAAGGGCTGGGGAGGAAGAAGTTTGAAAGTCTTGCACTGTCCCCTAAAAGCTGACCAGGGAATTAGAAAATAATTACAGCTTTTAAAGATTTCAGTGCAGTTGATCTGAAGAGAAATGGCACCAGCAGCTTGGAGTGTCGGTCTGAGTTCAGTGACCCTCTCCTTAAAGCTGGCTGGAAGCAAACCGAGTTCCTGATTTCATTTCAGCTGAACAAACTCCTATTAGTCCGCTGTGCCCCGAAGGCATGGAGGCCACCTCTCAGTTTCTCGCTGTTGGCACATGGGGCCTAGAAATCCCCGCATCAGTTGTGCACACGCTGTCTAAAGCACAGCCTTGATTGTAAGAGACAAAGAAGACCAGTTCCTACAAAGAGCTGAAGAAGCACGTTTACTGCTATGATTCACAGCTGTTCGCTAATGCTGAGGCTGAGGCAATAATGCTGAATCCTGGGATCCACAGGAATACCCACAGGCCCAGAAACCCTAAGCCTGACCCCTTCTGCCTTTCACCTCGCCATTGTTCTGTTCACAGGCTTCAATCCTCACCTCCTTTTCGGCTCTCTGTCACAGAATTCCCTCTCTGCTGCCCTCTTCTTCCTTGCCGTGTTCCCAGATCCCCCGCACAGCCTTCACCTCCCCCAGCAACTCACATGGCACACTACATCCATCCCTTAATGATCTCTCTGTGCTTCATCCTCATCCAACTGCTTCCATGTGGTTGTTTCTTGCCTGTCCCCCACACTCATTGGGTACCACCAAGGAAAAGGTAAGGACACAGAAGAGCTAGGTTTGCAACAACTGAAAAGCTGTAGATTGCCATATGACCACCTCTAAAAGTCTTGGATTTTGGGTCCTATCCTTAAGCCCGGTGTTTTGGTTTCAGCTGGGATGGAGTTAATTATCTCCTTAGGAGCTGGCAGGGCGCTGTGTTTTGGCTCTGATGTGAGATTTTTCAGTTCCTCAGGCCTCATTAGCAAGACGGCTGGAGGGACACAAAGAATTGGGAGGGGACACAGCCAGGACAGCTGACCCGAACTAGCCAAAGAGGTATTCCATACCATGGGACACCATGCCTGGTATATATACGTGGGGGGCTGGCTGGAGCAGGCAGATCATTGCTTGGGCACTGGCTGGGCATCGGCCAGCAGGGGTGAGCAGCTGCACTGTGCACCACGTGTTCCTTTCCCTCTGGATTTTGTTCTTTCCCTTCCCCTTTTCATTGCAACTGTTATTGTCATCGTTGTTATTACTGTTCTTTCATTTTTATTCTATTTCAATTATTAATTTGTTCTTATCTCAACCCTCAAGATTTACATTCCTTTCCGACACCCCTCCTCATCCCTCTGGGTGAGGGGGGAGTGAGCGAGCAGCTGCGTGGGGCTTAATTACCAGCCAGGGTTAAACCACAACACCCGGCTTTCCGGAGGAATATGTGACGAACACTCTGGCATGTCTCAGTGCCACAGAAACACGAAGTGATTTCAGTCCTGCCTCGGAAGAGGTGTCTCTTGCACAAGGCATGTAAGGAAATCACTTGAGCCAATAGCTTGAATGTTGCTATTTCATTTGTCATAGGCAATGAACCCCGCTGCCTGTGCACACATCTCATCAGTTGAATCTGCACGTTGCAACAAACTTGGAAACAATTTTTTTAGAAAAGCATGCTGTTTTTAAATGCTGTACATGTATCTGATCTCTGCTACTCTGAGATGCTACCAGGAAAACTGATTGTGAAGATAAAAAGGGTGAGAAAATGGACTATTAACTCAAGAATACCATTGGTCACCTTGCAAAGAGGAAAAGACGACAAATCCTTATTGCTTAATGCAAGATCTCGAGTCACATCGCTGAAAGGCATGCCTGTACAGACACATTCACTACTTGCAATTCCTGTACAACCACAGAAATCCCCGGCAATCTGGAGAGCAATGCCATCAGAAGTCATGGTTGCCCTTCCTGCTCCAGGCAGAAACATGCTCAGTCCTGAGGACAAGGGTGCATATGCAACTCGGTCCTCACTACAAGGCTGGGTAGCGTTACCTCTGTGGGACTGATGGAACCAGTTGCCTACTTCTAACAAGCCTGCCTGGAATCTGGGGCATTGAGGACTTCAAGAACTTGCAGGTTAGCCAAATCTCGGTAGATTGAAAATGAAAGACCAGCAAAAGACATACGCCAACACAAGATTGTCTCTTTGCCAAAATTCAGCCCTTTGTTCCAAGGGTGAAGGTGCTGGAATGTTTCTGATGTTAGAAGATATGTCTTCTGACAATTCAGTTTTTATACATGGATGATCTGTGGTTCTGAAGTTCTCTCCTGAAAAATTCAGGTAGGAATTTAACTCCTCACATGGAAAATTTCAGGCTAGACTTCTTATCGTGACTAAGTTAAGTAATGGAAATTATTAGGCAAACCTAACTATAAGCATTTTTCCACGTTATAAAAAAACATGCACCAAACTGCATGCTTCTTGTTTCGATTTTGCCCTTATCCCCTTTATTCTCCACCAATCTCCGCATTATTTTTCTTGTTCATTTTAAAAGCACAGGCTGCTTGGAACGTGTTTCCAACCTTCTTGTCTTCAGAGGTCCAAGCACACTTGTGGTGATGCGTGAAAAGCCCAACAATTCCCATTTCTGTTCGCATGGCAGGCCCAAGCCTCAATGAGACTCAAGGAAGACCTTCTCAGGTGGCCGCTCGGGGAAGCCAGCAGAGGCACCGTGGGCACAGCAGATGCCCCTCGCTCCCACAGACCCCTCCTTTTATGGGCCTGTGTTGAAAGCAGGACAGAGCTCTCAGAAAACGGTGCATGCTGTTCCCCCCAGATCCCAGTTCCGGGACACGGAGCTTTAAGGACAGGCGTGTTTTTCACAAATAGCCAGTCTTTTCTGGACCGAGTACCTCAGCAGTTGCTCCTCCGCTATCAGCCTCACGTCATCTCCTGGGATGAGTTCTGATTTCTCAATACAGATTACTTGCACCTGGATGGCAATGATAGGGTGTTGGCAGAGACACCAAGCAGACAAGAGGAGAGGGGAGAAGCCTTGCCAGACCTTGTGTGTGCAACTGCTGAGTCAGTTCAACAGCCTCCGATACCCCCACCCCCACAAACACAGGTGCAGATGGCCATGTAAAAGTAATCTTAATTTGGCTGCTGCCCAAATTCCACATTCCTCTTGGCTCCATTGGACCCGTTTTCCCACATGACCTCATCCCCCATGCCCTCGTGGCAGACAGCCAGGCAGGCAACGTGCAGTTGATTCTCCAAACATCCAGCAGTTGTTGTGGAAGTGGGAAGGAGATGGGATTCCGATATGGGCGAGAGGAAGAGCGGATCGGCATGCCTGGGTCTGGGCCTTTGACCTCCAGACTTCCCCCACACCCACTGGAGTCTGGGAGCCAGGTCCTTGGAGCTACTGGGCTGCCTCTGCATCCTTCCGCTCCAGCAGTGATGCACAGGCTGCAGGAGGTCCCTCCATGCGAGGGACTCTGCTGGTGTAAAGCTGCTCCGCATGGAGCCCTGCAGCCACCGCTCTGTCTCCTCCACGACAGGATTAGCAGCTGCTTGGTGGCATCAGGATGCTCCTGCGAGAGACTCAAGCTGCTGCAAGCCAGCCTCAGCTGCTGGCAGAACTGGCCAGGCCCCTGCCCCTCTCCATGCTCAGCTCCAGGTAGTGGAGGGCTGAGATGCAGCTACGTGAACAACTTGAGTGCCAGCTTGAGGACTGAGGGTTACTTCCCACACCCATCTCAACACATAAGTTAATACTGTGTATAGCTACAGCATATGGAGCTCATGGACATATCAGAACACAATGACTGAAGATGAAGAAAGTTAAGTTTAACCTACGCAACACTTAACGATGCTCTTGACCACCGTGCAAAGTTTTTCTAAAGCTACTATATTCACCTGTCTACAAAAGAAGAGTAAATCCTTTCTTTTCACTTCAGCAAAACAATCAGCAAGTCCACGTGTTCACCACTTGCCAGGAAGACTAATGAAGTCAAAGCCAGTGGTAATGAAACACATGACATCTGAATAAAGGTTGTTTCCATGATGTGTTTCAGTTTCCAAAATGAAGCCACTTTGCGTGCATGACTAACAAACTTTGTAACTCGCCTGATCTGCTTCTGAGGGCATCTTATTTTTCTCCCTCTTCAACGATTTTTCTAAGAAAAGTAAAAAAAAAATAAAATTGGTTGATTTTGATTACAGTAAAGCAGAGACAAAGCCTGGAGTACTTCAGATAGCAAAAAGTTTCAGGAATTCACAAACAGTTTGAAACAGGAGAGTGGTCACAACTTCACTGCAGGGACCACTGCTTCAGCTGCTATGACTGGTAAAGGAAAATCAAAATCCGTAGCACTCAGATGTGTACCATATTTCATGATGCACATCTAAGAACCACCCATTCCCTCGTCTCGTGTTTAGCATATCCCATGTGTTAGGGCGAAAAATAAAAACCTGAGCAGTAGGCATGAGAATGACAACACCATCGGGAGCCTCCTGCTGTTGGAGGCTATACCGAGGGGAACTTTTGACTATCAGCTTGGCTGAGCTTCAAATTTGCCCTAAATATGGTGCAACTGGCTGAGAAGAGCTGGGACAGCAGGGTGAGAAAGTTTGCCACCAGAGAGCTATCAACATAAGCGGGTGACCACCTTCCTCTTTGCTAGGCTCTCACACAGACTGATCATAAAGGCAACACTAATAAACACTGCCAAGTGTTAGGTACAGCGCATGCCAGGCTCAAGCAAGGCTGCTAATGCAGAGCAGAGGCTGTGGCCTGGCAGACTGGGGCAGAGGCACAGAACAGCACAGAGGTGTCTGCGTGAGCACTGTGGAGCTGGTGGTGGGGAGGAAAAAAATAATTGCAAGAGGAATTCCATTTTTAACCGGTTGCTGAGATGCACTCTGTGCCTCTTGTTCACTGTGAGGGTGGTGAGGTACTGGAAGAGGTTGTCCAGAGAAGCTGTGGATGCCCCATCCCTGGAAGTGTCCAAGGCCAGGCTGGATGGGGCTTTGAGCAACCTGGTCTAGTGGAAGGTGTCTTTGCCCACGGCAGTGGGGTTGGACTAGATGATCTTCAAGGTCCCTTCCAATGCAAAACATTCTATGACTCTATTTAAATCTGAATTGTGTAAGCAGCGGAAACAGAAAGGGAAGGGTGGGCAAGGTTAAGGCTGCCCATTACATTTCCTGGATTGGCTGGGAAAGAATCATTTGGCATCTGAATACACTGCAGGAAGCACTCCTGACGTTGTGTCAACACCTTTACCCTCCTTCAGGGTTATGACCATATGTCAGAGATCTTCTTCCCATGGTAGCCATGAAGTTGCTTCGCACTTTTTGCTGGCTCCTAGGCAGAAATACTGAGTGGGAAGCTTTACTCTTTCTGTCAAGCTAGACCACGGTCACTGCAACCTCCCATGGTTGCAAACTGCATCCAGAGATCCTATGGGCATCCTCTTGCACATGAGCTCTGGGCTAGGATTTAGGTTGGAATCATGCTGTGAACTTGGGAGAAGGGAGGTGTGTGGGAAGGAAGAAATGAGAACAGAGGGGAAGGACACTGCAAGAGCCAACAACAGGATGGAGGAATGGAGATACACAGGAAACTTGTCCTTACCAGAATGCAGAACAGAAAACTGTTGACATGACACCCTACATGAAACAGAGCTATACAAAAGTCTATTAGCAGCTTTGGAGGTGTGCATGATCACAGTCATCCTGAATTTGAATCACTATCTGTTCCTGAAACAGACAGCTAGTTAATGCTTGGTTTTAAAAGTTGGAAGAGATCACTGATCATTTGAGCATGTTTCAGCATGATTGAAAACAAGTAAGGAAAAACCTACCTTGCAAGTATGAGCAAGCCATGTTTGGGATGATTTTTATTTTATTAATTTTTTTTTAGAAAGAGCATTTATAAAAATGGCTCTGTACATACGGTAAGTAGAACATTTGGTTGCACTGTGGTCATCTCAGTGGTATTAACCTGCAGCCTAGTGATTCATTATTTGTAACATCACTATCTTTGTGAAGTACCAGGTCACAATCATCGTAAACCCCAAATATTTCACATCAGTACTAAAATCTTGATCAGTCTTTAAGAATGAAAAAGGAGGAGAAATTAAGTCACCAAACAGGCAGGTTAATCAGATTCTGTGGGAACACACAACAGGACAAGCAGATCAGGTCAACAACAATTTTGGCTCTAATATGCTGAAGTGTGAATAGATGCTGTTATGCCGTGCTTGTCAAAAGACCACACGCAACAGCTTGGCCATGTAAGCAATTACTGTAACATTCTGTGGACCTGCAAACAGCAAAGTAATTCCAGAAGTGAACGTGCGCTACTGATCTCAGCTAGTAAAATTCAGCCCCGCTCCCACTTCTACAAGTTATAGCAGTCCAAACTCTCATTAGACAGCAAGAATTCAGGGCAAGGATCATCCTCTACTATGTGTTTTGTACAGTGCCAAGCATGAGGGGGTGGAGGACTCTAGCTGCCACATAATACAAATAATAGTGATTCATCTTTCTGATGCCTCAGTATTAGTTTGATTACCTGGCTTGATTCACTTGAAGTCTGCAATGGCTTCCGTGGGCTGTCAGAAACCTTATTTCCTCAAGCTGTTTATATTGGTGAAAAAAACCCCAACACACCTGCCTGCAAGAGGATGGGTTCGAGGCAGAACACAACACAGCCTCTCCTCTTCATGCCAGAGAATGCAAGTTTGCCTGAGCTGCTCTTGAGGTGATGAGGAAGTGTGGGAATCCAGGCTCTGTATCTGCAGCCAAGAGCAGCTTATCTGTAGCTCAGGTGAGACTTGTACTTTGGGGGAAACATATGCCCTAAATTGTGCTACTCCTTCTCACCCCGGCAAGGGTCTGGAGGTTCCTTCTTTTCCCTGAGCACATGGGGGCATGTGCAAGAAGCAGGTCCTGGTGCCCTCGCTGTGTTCTAAACCATGTCCTTGGCTCACTTGCTGGTGCAGCAATTTTGGGGAAGCAGATATTTGCTCATTTTAATAAAGACTTGTCTCTATTAATCCATCCTGTCCACATTCTCATCAAGATCCAGACTCTTACTCTGTCTGGGGCTCCAAATTTCTGGTACATTTGGAAAAAAACCAGTGCTTTTTTACTCCAGCCATACTCACCTATCATTTGGTTTTACAATGTCTCATGCCACCTCTTTTGGTTTTTATAAGCCCTTGTCCCACCTTGGTCAAGCCACTACCTAGTGCTAGCTGTCATCTCTTTATCTGGGTTTAGGTATTGTGCTTTTACCTTTTCAGCTTGTTCAAGGCCATGTATTTTTCAGATTTTTTTTTTTTGGGGGGGGGGTTGGCTAGGGTTTAGTCATGTGGTTATTCAATATGTCCCCCTGCAGCTCTTACTCCCAAGAGCTGATGATTATGCTGACAGCAGCATCTTCAATCTAAGAGTACTGTTCTTTTCAGTGGAAAGAACTAACTGGTGAGGAAAAAGCAAAAATGCAAAACAAATTAGACTTTTTAAAACAGTCTTCCTGCCTGCCTCTTCTATCTAAATGTTAATAAACTACCCACCGACCTCTGCAAGTCTAAGTTTTGAAGCATTTTCTTTCAATAACCAGTCTGGTTTCGCTGAACAACTCCACACCAAGACAGCATTCCCTTCTAATTACTATATCCCTTCAGTACATGTTCTTCTCTTTATCCCTTCCTGGCACTGTCCTTTAATCATGCTTGTGAAACAGTATTTGTGGGAAAATCACACCTCTCTTTGGCCTCCACTGTATCCCTTCTCTTCCACCCGAGACCCATGACCAAACCCCTCCTAATCTTTGAGAAGGCTTTTAACTGTAGGAATACCCAAAGACAGACAGAGCCACATTTTCAAGTGCATCACAAAATTAATTCTTGTAATCTACAGCAGTTACAGGCACAGTATGAACCTCAGCCTTCTTCCAACTCCCCAGCTAAAGCAGGTGAAAGCATTCCAAACTAAACTCTTGCAATTTCTAAAAGCAATGTCACATCTCTCCTTTTTATGCAAGTAATCTCTTATTGGTACAGTTCAGTCAGTCACAGCTTGAACTGCAACTCCGAACACCTACTAAAAATTGACAACATGAGGTAGGCAGGTTACATCGCACACTCTTGAAAAGACCATAAATCTCTCTTGTGTAGCCAGTGAGAAGCAACTCCCTGTCAGCAGACACAAAAGAGGAGATATGAAGATAAACTTTCCCTATCTGTGTTGCAATAGCCTCTGAAGGCTGTAAACCTCTCCAGAGCAGCCGTTACAATGATGGCTCTGCATGTTGTGCTTGAAGAATAGTGACATTTCATCATCTGCCTACTAGAGATGCCGAAACAATGGAGAAGTATTCTACAGTTTTCCAAGGGCACACAGGGCTAGCAATGCATGCTGCTACTACATCTGCTAAAGCTTTTGCACTGCCCACTCACAAATTACTAGTAAGTTTCCCATGTGCTTATAATGGACTTCTCCCGCCTGACACCTCTGCTAGACATACCTCTGCAACTCACCCTGCTATGCTGCAGAACCTCTGCTCAAATAACCTTAGGTTAGCAACAGCACACTTTGGCTTCCGGCTTTCCTGGGCGTGCATCAATGGCTGATACTCAGCACTTTTCTACTTCTCCATGTACTGGAAAAAAGCAAAAAGCCAAATGACAGCCTTTTAGGTCATATGCAGTCAAGCAAAGGCCACCTTGAATCAGGACTGATGTTAGCTGCTGCTGTGTTCTACAGTCTCCTGTAAGATCCATTTCCTAAGTCACTCAGCATAGGATAGACTTTTCCAAAGCTATCTCTGTACTCAGAGCCCACATTCCACTTCCACGTGATGGAGGTACTTATGAGCCTACGACCCACCCATTTTTGAAAAGGTGACTTTGAAATCAGACAATCTGATCTAGGAAGGGACCTCTGGATGCCATCTAGTCCAAAGTCACTGCTCAGACAAGGTTTAACCAGAGCAGGGTGCACAGGGCAGTGTCCAATTGCATTCTGAATATCAGTAAAGATGGAGATTCCACAGCCTCTCCAGGCAACCTGATCTAGTGTTCAGTCACCTTTACAGTAAAAAAGGTTCTTCTTACGTGACCTTAGCTCAGTACACCGTCTGTATATTTTTTCCTCTTGCCTCCGAGGAACCTGAGAAGTTGCCTACATGTTTGGGGGGAACTTCCTGCAAGCAAAGTATAAGCAGGAAGGGTGAGGTTCTCTGCCATCCATACATCATTCTTATGTTTTTAAGATAAGAATTTACAGCATAGGTTGCTAACGCTGAAAAGGGATGTTTATTATTGCATCTATATTTTAGCTTACAGCCAGCAGAAACTGCACAAGCATCATGGAGTCAACCTTAAAGAGAGCCTATGTCATAGCAGTCACCTTTTTGTCCCTCTTTGCCAGTTTCCTGTTACCAGCGTTGATAAAGTTTAAGGGTGGAAGAAGATTTATATAGGATACTGACAACGCCACCTGTCTCTGAGGCTCATGAGCGGGTCAAAACCAATGGTGTTACTTTACCCATCTCTTGGTACCTAATGTTCAGTCTAAGAACATCACACAGCATCTGTCCTCTGCACCTCACAAGAAGAAACAGGGCTTTCAAATGGGAACGATCCACCAGAGGCTGCTTTGCAACTAGCCACTTAGGGCACTGGGATTTTTCACCATCTTGTCCATCACACCTCCACTCTTCTCCTCTAGGGTTATTTTTTCAGCATGCTTACTATAGCTGTTTTCTTCACCAACAGTGTTAACTTCAGGGACTTGTTATTCCATTTTACAGTACTTAGCTACACGTTATTGGCCCCAGTTTAAAATCTGAACCAAACCAAAACAAAAAGGTGGGAAAGAAAGAAATCCTCTGAAGTTTGGAAGCAAAACTCCCAGGTATGTACAGAACCATTGCTAAAAGAACAAACTGACATGATCTGTACACAGGTAGGGTTGTTTGGTTGAAGTTGTATCACCTGAGGTGTCAGTATTCTCTGTACCCTAAAAAATACCTAATTATGAAACAAGCATAGGAAACTATGGGCTGAGATGAACATAACCAACTTCCATGCAGTAATTAAGTTAATGCTGCAAGATAAGCCATGGCCAGGGAGGGAATGATGGGTTTTTCTTTGGTAAAACTGAGAAGTGGATGTGTCAGATCAGCTATCCAGCACAGCAAAAATAAGATGGCTTCCAAAGTAAGTACGAAGTGTAATAGATGTACGAGGTTATTGTTTGCAAAGGTTAGAGACATCTGGGCCAAGACAGGATTCTTTTCTCTGAAATGTTATATTGATATATATATATAAAAAAATGCTGAAGCCAGCCTTGTCTGTACCAGAAAATTATTGTCTATTAGTATGCATAAAATAACTCAACATGAAACGTTAGGGCAGACAAAGAATACCTTTAAAGGACCTTGATGCTAACTGGAACAACAGATGACACACAGTTAAGGAGGACAGTGCTACATGCCACGTCAAATTTAGCTCATGTAAACTAACATGATAGTTAAAGGATGTTCAAGTATAGCTTCCAGACAGAAGAGGGAAACAAAAGTCAGAACAAACTTGCTTAAGATGATTTCTGATTACTTTGTTACTGGAAGGACATTACCAGCCAGTTAAGACCATGGTAAAAAGAGAATGTAGTGTCTTGCAGGAATTTTATTCCCACCAAACAAAGCAATCTGTTGCTACATATATGCACAGAACTGGTAACAGATACTGTGACAGTATAAATGTAAATAGAGGAAGTTACCCCATAGTTCTACCACTTTTAAAAATTCTGAAAAATGCAACTGATAGATGGGCATAATTGAAGTAAAGCACAACTGGCCAATTTCTCAGACCAAATAGCAGTAGTTTCTGACTTCATGTGCTCTCTCACTGGTCACTGATGCTTTTTTTTCCTAAGATTATGTTTCATACTGCTTTTCAAGCAGAGATTCCAGAAGAATTCTAATTGCAATAGATATAATGTCTGAAGTACAAAACTTCTGAATTAAAGTGCTGTACTTGTTAATCAAAAGGCGCATACTTTCATTATGGACAATTATATTTATGTCTGAGTCTTTAAGTGGAATTTATTAGATTGTGCCAGCAATTGACATACAATAATATGATTGTCAAACACATTATAAATTAAAATATGTATACCAGAAGCAGTCTCACTTCCACAATATAAAGTAGAGAATTCACCCCATAAGCAGGACAAAGTGGTCTTTGAGCACTTCAAGCACTAGAAATGGGGTTGAGGTAATAATTTCTATCTTGGAGTATGGGTATTAGTTTCTTTCAGATCACAGTTATCCACCAACGAATGCAGCTACTATACCCCCACCCTCACTACAAAGTAGGAACATAAGGTGAGGGCAAGACCTACGTAGGAGAGGAAAACAGAAATACTGGATTGAAACATTATGATGCCTGACCTTCTTTCATCAGGCTGAGAGATGTGTTTCAAGGCTTCCCGTGGCATGGCCAAGCAGCTATACTGAAGGTGAGAGCAAGACTGCTGTACTGAATTTAAAGGTGACATAAGGGCTCGAGTCTCTGCCATGCTCAAGCTCCAGTCAGCACCCACGCAGAGCCAAGAGCTAGTGTGCAAACACACAAACCCTTCACCTCTGCACTGCCTGGTCATAACTACAGCCACTGGTGTCAGCCTCCCAAAACATGACGTAGACTGAGAGATGCATCTACACAGATGCTCTGCTAAACCCTAACTCTGCACAAATGGTTTACGTTGGCAGGAAGTTCCTTGACCAAAATACGCTACAATGACACAAACGCTTTTGTAAGTACAACCGCATCCACTTCAGTACAGAAAGGAATGACATAGGGCAACCTACACCGGCACTGTCAAAGCACCAACAGTTTCAAAGACAGCCAGCTCTCACGTATGTTAGCTACCACAGATTCCGCCACAATTCCTCCGCATCAGTCTCGCACATGAACCGATGCAAGGGGCTGGCAAATGGTGGCTGTAGTGGGAGAGAAGGCCTTTGTTACCCTCTGCCACAAGGTGTTTGCTTGCTTGCTGCAGGAGGAATGCTTCAACAGCCTTGCCCATGTTCAGCTTCTCCCACTGTCTGGCCAATACAGCTGAAAATGTGAGGTCAAACCAGAGGATGCAACTGACACTCTCTTCCCCCTCTTTTCTCAACAAGAATTAGCTTGGGGCAGCGAGGAAAGAACAAGGGAAATAAAGGAAAATACACAAAGTAACAGTAGCTTTTTCTTCAAACTGTCCAGGAAAAAAGGCAAAGAAGCACGGATTTTACACTCTTCATGTCCTGTTTCCGCACACCCCATTCCCAAATACAGGACACAGCACAGCAATGAAAACAGTGAGCTACAGTTTCCCTCCCCCGCCCCATCGCCCGGTACTTACCCACCTGGATGTCCTGCACCCGTGTAACTGCCCTTAACTAGCACTGGTGGAATATGACATTATAAAGTAACTGCCTGAAAGCACTGTATAGACATCTAGGTGGGTTTCTTTCTTTGAAGGTAGAACTGGCATATCCTGATCTTTCCTTGTAGAATGCCAAATACCGATTTATTTCTCTTTTCCAGATTCTTACACGTTTTCAAAATCCACTAATGCAGTTTGTTTGAGGAAGAACTTGAAATGTGACCTTTTTATTAATTACCAAGAGAAACTGAATACACAAAGGTTTTCCTTTTTGTTCTTGTTGGGTTTCGGTTGTTTCTCTGTGTGTTTTTGTTTTCACACACAACGGGAAGGAAATCATGTGCTTCTATAACTGGCCAGCATTTCTCTATCACATCAGAAAATATTTTTGAAGCTTGGATAAAAAGAGATTGGCCAAATATTTAAATACCTTTTTATGCCCCCCCCCCTTGGCAAAATTTCATGTATTTTCCTTAAAAAACCCAAACTTTTATTTTCTGTTGTTTTTATTCTCTTGTATTGTAAGAGCTGGCAGAGGCCTGGCCACAAATCTTCCATTAATATTAAGAAAAGAAGATGTGGGGAAACCTTTTCACACAGTTCTCTGAAAATCTCAACCTTTGATAAAACAGAATGCCAAAACAAAAGCAGTAATAACATGGTTGACATAACTTGAATGGTTCAGTTGTTTAAGCTTTATCTGATTCCGTGCTTCCTGAATATGGGTAGTTTGGTTTCTGGGATAATAGCAATTTGGATAGTTACTTCATTATTTCATCTCAACTGGGTTTTTGAGGAAATGTTAGTTGATTTGTGGGTATGTTGTTCTTATTTACCAATGAAATACTATATTCAACTGCAGCAAAGATTTTTTCCCATTTGTTTTATATAAAAATAATAGCAATTCAGCTGTATCCCTGGAGGATTTAAAATTGACAAAATCCTTCCAAGGGTTACTTTATAGTCCTTTTTTTGTTCATGCTTCCAGTTTGTCAGCAACTGAATCAATAATTAACTTGGACTGTCATGTTTTCTCTAACATAAATAGAACATTTAAAATAACAACCCTGAAAAGCCCTATTTTCTTTAGGTTACCCAATATCTCAGAAAAAGCAGGCGGCTGCAAACCACTACACAATTGATTTGAATGTTTTGAGTTCCGAGAGAAAGTCAGCTGCAGGACATCCACGTCTGTTTTTCAAAGGCTCAGCATGAACAAAACCTGAGCACTCTTTACAGGTTTTCTAAACAAGTGTATGACAGTGCTCTTTGCTTTTTCACTGCCTATGGAAGTGGCAGGTTATTCCTAGCCTTACAAACACCTTTGATCTGGATCGGTGAGGACCTGTCAAAGACTCTGTTTTCTTCAGGGCTCACAAAAGATGACAACAGAGAAGTATGCAGGTAAGTCATCCAAAATGCCAATTCATGTGACTACTATTAGCAAAGACAAATGTATAAATGATTTTTTTTTAAAAAAAAAATATCCTTGTTTGTATCCCCTCTCTCCAAATCTCTGTAGCTACAGCAGCTGTGCCATGCTGTTTCTTAGAGAGTTGGGACAGTATATTTCTTACTATTTTAACAAGATGGCAAAAACAGTGACATGACATCAATGGATATAAATGTGGTTGCAACTAAGATTGTCTAAACCCTCTTGCCTTATAAAACCAGTTCTGCTCAGTTTCAGAAGGGCTGAATTATTATGCCTCATTATTCCTGATTTTTTTTTTTTTTTTGGGGGGGGGAGGGGGGTTACACTGAAAACAAGGAATCTGCCAGAAATATTGACTGCAGTGTACTGCATTTAAGTATGTGGTGAGGTGTGATCTTATTTCAGGAGATATGCTGTACAATTTGGTCTAAACCCAGCAACGTACTGCTGTCAAAAAGACAACGTAGTATGATTACCAAGGAGGCTCTTCTGCAAATGATCACATGAAGACAACATAAAAGCAGAAGAAAACTATTATTAGGCTCAACAGTTTTGTCACTATGGGCTTTTCTGCGCTGAAGACAATTTACTAAATTTTTTTTCCCTCCACGATTTCTCAAAAAAAGGGGTCAAATACTACTAAATCCACGTAGTGGATTTAGATTAAGAGATTAACAGTACACCACACCACCAACTCAAATCTGGTTCTAATAGTTTAATAATCCTTTCCCCAGGGGAAAACTAACACTGAAAAATTACCAAAAAGGAAACAATGCTCCAATCCAGCTCAGGTTAAAGATTTTACTGTTCATTTTGAACACAGGAGATCAGTTTAGGGAAAGCACCTTTTTATGAAGTAGCTGTTTAATAAATGGCAAAAAATGTTCCCTGCTGGAACTGCCTGTGCAAATATACCCTTAAGCCTTCAGTATCTGCAATATGTTGTCCTCACTACCGGGGACCTGGCTGCCCTCTCCACTCCCGTATCATAAGAAGCAGCTATGCAGCATAGCGATTCGATGAAGCTCTTTCTCATGACATTCTGGAAAATTATTCAACTAATGGCTTGGTGGGCAGGTCCAATTTTTTGCCTCATTGTCTGTGTTCTGACTCCAACTCTATAATATTTTGGAGAAAGTTCGCTGTTTCTGCACTGTGCCGAGTAAATATTTTGTCAGTTGTTAAGGATGAGCTACAGAGTAAGACCCGGCAATGTATCCAAATTCAGCAGCAAGACTTGGAACCGTGTTAGAACTTTTTCCAGATTGTGATTTGTAATGTATTTCAGAAGCCAGCAGAAAACCAACCACTTGAACTATTACAGAAAGGCTGAATGAACCCTTTTCAAAGCTGTGAAAATGTTTTTCCCCACAGCTGAAAAAAAAAAAAATTAAAAAAAATCATTAAGGCCAGCTGAAAGAGCTGGGTGATAAGGGGGAAAGTTTATTTCCCGATTGCTCCATGGTGCAGCACATTCCCCAACGAAGAGCAGTGTCTGTGCTGCAGCAGGGAGAAAAAACTCACTGGGATGAGGTGAAAGGGCCAGTGCTAATGCAAGGCTGTGAACCAAACCGCCCATGTCAGAGACACATCCACACGACCTGCTGGTGAGGGGTGAGCAAGCAAAATGGAAACAGAGGCTGCCCTCCATCCTGTCTCCATAGTGGAGCTACAGAGAAGGAAGCACAAATGAAGACTAAACAAAGACTTGTTTCAGGAACATAATTATTTGATCTCTGCTGCAGCCAGGCAATTACTAGAAGTGATGATCACTAAAACTGAATTCCACTACTTAAGCTAGGAAAACATTCAGCTTATAAATTACTAAAGAGAACGAAAAGCAAACACAACTATGTGGCTCAGCATATATCTATAATAATGTCATGGTAACCACTTGTTTGTACTTTTTATGTTATGCCTAACATAGAATCTCTATAGTAATAATCTGTGGAAAAAAGAAACAGATAGACCCATATACATGGTGCTGTTGTTTGGACCAATGAAGAAACAAAATCAAAAAGCACCTCCCCTTCCAATAAAACAGTTCTGCTTCATATAATTTTGCTAGAAGTTGTATTAAAATAATCAGTATCTTGAGGTTAGTATGCCAGAGAGATTCTGTCTCCCTTTTGCTATTATGATTGGGGCTGGAAAAGTAATTTTTACAGTCTGCATGGCAAGGTACAAAAACCCTAAATTGCTGAAAAGAATGCAAAGGATGAAAAAAGCCACAAGGAAAGCAAAGACAGTGAGAAGACAGAAACTGAAAAAATGATGTTGCTGTCCTCAGTGGAGGGTATACCTGAGGAAGCGTCTGTCACTAGCCCACCTACTCAACAGCAATAAAAATGGCAAGCAGTTTCATTTTCTTCCATCCACCCATCCATCCATCCATCCACCCATCCATCCATCCATCCATCCATCCATCCATCCATCCATCCATCCATCCATCCATCCATCCATCCATTCTTCCTTCCGTCCCTCCCTCTCATCACCCTTCCTCTTTTTGTCTTTCCCTTCCCTCCTTCCTCTACTTCTCCATTTTTTTGATGCTTTAAATACACACTTTATATGGGAGATACTAGTGGGCTTTTTCCACCAGAGGAAAGAGCACCACTTTCTCAACCAGGAAATTTTTTTGGACAGCATTTATGATCCAGCCTAGCAAGTGGTTCCAGTTCCTGACTGACCTCTGCTACTTCTGGCATGCTCAAAGCAAAGCAAGCCAGTCCTTGAGGGAAGGCCGTACCAAAAAGCTACTAGAAGGCCAGAAGGATCTAATTTTTGTTGCAGCTACAGTTTGCTATTGGCAACAGCATCCAAAATGTCTCACTGAATCATCAAGCAATAAACCGAGGCACAAATTGATATCATCTACAAATTTCAATTTGTAAGAGTAATTCTTGACAAAATTCATGATTTGTGCTGTGAAAAACATTTCCAGTTTTGTTTCTTCAGCGCATACATAAGCCTACCATCATCTTGCTCTCCCTTCAGCTTTGGGACATTATGTCAGACAAACATAAGCACAGGCTTCTTCTCCAGACCAGTATGTCATATGTACTGGTTTACCCCATAAGTCCTTTATGTGCCATCCTCCCATTACATCCAACTTCAGGACCTTCCTGCCACACTCTTAGGCCAATGGCTCTTCCACATCACTGATCTCCTTCACCTCTGCTGGGTTGGACACATGCCCTCTGCTCAGCCCTCCCCTGCCATACCCCAAGCTTCAGCTTTCCCTTCCCTGCCATTTCACAGCCCTCTCCTCCTCCTTCCCCTTGCCTGTGGCTTCCTACGCTCTTCTCCCCAACTCATTTCTTTTCTTTTCCTCCAGAGAACTGCTCATGTATCAGTCTTTTCTGATTCATCGGGGACAAGCAGAAGTGATGCACCCAGCTGAAGGAGCCACAGGCAAGGTTTGTGGTTGTGTCCTGCCTTTCTGCTGCACCTGGTGTATCAGCACCTACCTGCAACCAGGGCTCTCCAGCATGGCCCAAGTGCAGACAGCGGAGCAGAACCCTTCAGAGCCACCGGTCAGGCATGGAGATGCATGATGTACAGGTCTGTAAGTACTGGTCAGAAAAACTGCTGGAGGAATATAAAACTTCTGGGGGAAATCTAGGAAGAACAGTTGGGTGCCCCATGACACACGCAGGTTTCTGGTTTTAGAGTGGCTTTTTAATGAGCTTTCAAAAGCAGGGAAAAGTATAGATAAAAAGAAAAATAGTAAGATTCTGAACAGACATTCCCTTTCTTCCCTCCTACCCTTCTGTGGCTCAGTTTTACAGCTCCACCGCAGACAAACCAGAGACCAGAAAGTCAGTAGAGAGTGGAAGATCCACCCAAGTCTTAATGGCACTTCAGCTCCAGACACTTGCTGGATCCCACTGGGTTCCTGGATAGAACAATGCAAAAAAGAGGAAGGGACCTATTTTAGAAAATGCTAAGCCAATTAATTCCTGCATGTTGAAGAAAAGGCATGAGCTGGCACAAGGATCTCTGGCTGCTCTTTTAAGGACTGCTGAAGCAGGTGTGAAAAGAAGCTTTTTTAAGATGATGATTTCCTCATATAAGCAAACACCACAACAGAGATGGGGCAAGGCATTAATCCTGTGGTCTCCTCTTGAACGACAAATGGTCTGGCCCCATTTTCAACCCATTTTTACATCTACTGTCAACCTAACTTCGCCTGCTTAAGGAGATCCAGTCCCTCCCACAGGGCCATTTACCTCCTCTCAGCTGGTCCACACAACAGGACGTAATTTTACATACACAATTGACCAAATCCAGGCACCCTTTACTGTCTTTTATTTTTACTCAGCGCTCTCTCAGGCAAACGTCAATGTGGCTTCCTGAAAGTAAAGAGAGTTTGCCTGAGGAGAAAGCGGGTAAGGAACTCACTTCCATTACTTCAGTATCATAAACCCTGTATTTCATAATCTGTAACCTCCTTTTGGCCTTCTGCTGACCCATGTAATACTGCATCTATCCAGCTGTTAGAACCTCTGTTCAAACACTGCACTCACCAGAAAACTCTACCCAGTGTCACAGCTGGTACCAGGAGGCATGGCAATTTTGCAACTACTTCTTAAATTGTAATTATTTGTTAGTCTTGAGGAATCATAATAGCCCATATATCATCAGAGAGGAAGTGACATAACAAAAAACTGCCGTTGCCTCTTTCTGGTACACAGACAATATTTTGGTGAGATTATAGGTGCAAATCTTCTCAGCATTTCAACAGCCAAAGTCCTTTCCTTTTCTGTCAAATTTGTAATATCAAGAAGAAACATCAGTGAGATCCTAAGCCATTTATGCATATGTTTCTAATTATTTTATTTCAGTCTGTTATCCAAAATTAGAAATTACATTAGTATAAACCCACAAGTTTTCTCTGTCATGGTTTATCTTTTCATCTTTCTGCTGGAGCAAGGAATGAAGTCGCAAGGAATGAAGTCACAAGAACTTACGCACACGTGTTAAAAATTATAGCCCACTTACATATACTTTTCAGATAAACCCAGTAACTATCCTTAAAAATAAGTACAGTCTCAATAAAAAATAAAAGGTATTGCTTTCCTCACTAGTCCGTCTCCATAAGGTGTTCCATGTGTTTACCAACTAAAACTTGACTGAGGTTAAGTGAATGAAGGGACAGAGTCAGTGACTAAGCGAGGAGACAACATGTAACAGAATCAGGATTACCCGTACAGACCCCATCCTCTGAACGGCTCTGGCACCTGCCCTAGAGGAATGCACAGTGCACACATGCTCACTACCTACATCCAGTTTCAGCTGTGTATGTGCACTGCCTATCCCTTCAGTTCTGTCACCTTTCTGAAAACATACTGCAGAGATCAATGGTTTTTGGCACGTGTGTGTTCAAGTCATTTGCTAAGATGAAATACACCGTTTTGGGGGTATCTGGCAATTCAGACTGCAATACTCAGTTTTTTAAGCCCGCTGACTGAAAGCAGGTTTCTGCAATTTTGTTTACTGCCGCAAAGAAATTCACACTGTATCTCCACAGCACATAAAATGACATATGATGAGGAAAGAGCTTAATAAGGCAAGCAAGTATCAAAGAGCAATTCAATACAACTTGAGAAAACCATTTTAAAATTTTGCTAAGAAAAGTTTAATTATATGTATTTTTAAATCTGTGAACATGCTTCTTAAAAAGCAAACCACTGGATAATTCATTGCACTGAAAGGAATGGCCTGACTTGTATTGATATCAAAGCGGTAAGATTTCATTGCATATATCAAAAAAGGAAGCTACATCAAATGATGAAATTAAATAGTAATATGTTTTGCAGGGTTGGCAGAGTACGTTGACATGGCAGAGCACGGGAAAGATAAAGATACAATATTAATTAAATATCTTTCAAGGACAAGCGCCAATCTGTGCACATTTTGTAAGCTTTTCCTTGTTATGTCCATCATCTAGCATTTTGAGTTACATACATTTGGCCCCTCTGAGTGAAAGAACTAACTTGAACTTTATTTCCAGAACAATCCAAGAGAATTAATGAAGCTTTCTTAACGTCACTAAAAGGAAGACAATATAGAACATGTCCTTACTTCTATTTTTCTGCTTTTATACTAAATGAAAAGGAACTAAGCAGTAACAAGGGGCACTAGAAGCAGCTGGAGAAAAGATCCCTCTAGCACAAGTTCCATGAGGGCAACTATACGGCTACCCTTAAGCATAATGTATACTGAAGTAGGGGTACCTCTCACAGCACAACTGCAACTACACACCACACTCAGGCCAGTAGGCAGCCTGTGTAAATCACTAATTTAGGGAACACAAATCACTGCACAAGTCTTTTCAGCATATGGTACAGAAAAGATGCCGGAAGGCCTCAGGAGAGCCTAACACCGCCATTGCTCCTCTGCTCTCTGGGACATGAGCCCAGCCTTTCAGAAACTCAGTGTAGAAACCTGCCCAGAGCTCCAACTCCTGTGAACTATGTATTTCTTCATATTTAATTTATAGTTATCTTTTTCTTATTATCATCCCATCTTCCACCCAAAGACCTAGCCAGCTCTCCTTCTCCTAGTAATCTGGAAGGACTGGAGTATTGTGATTTGAACTTTGGCTACACCTTTCACTTTCATTAGTTATGCTATTGATTTTGTTAGATGATTGCATCTGGGAGGGATGAGAAACCAACATTTAGTTAACAGCGGGTGGACTTTTTAAAAATTACTTCTATGGCTATCCTCTGCCCTTAATCTTGAGAACTGTCATGAACTACATGTCTATGGAGGCAAACTTGACAAATTTTAAATCAATTTTTTCCTTTCAGAGTATAATTTATTATTATTTCCAAACTTATCTTCCACAGACTGCTGCAACAACAAACACCAAGACCACATTGATCAGAACATCATCTTACTGGCTGATCTAATCTCACTGAGAGAAAGGAAGGCTTATAAAATATGTTTGAAGACTAAACAGTACAACCAGTGCCAAGTTTCACTTGACTCACACTATGTGGAAGCTGAGGCCCAAATAGCCAATGTTCTCGTCTGCCAGAGGCCCATGTTCTCAAGTTCAAACACATTTTATATTTGCCAGTCATATTTCCAGTAATCACTAAGTTCTACTAAAGAAGACATTTAATAACTCGTATGACACCATATACTATATTTAATTTTCTCTTTAAAATACATTAAGAAACATTTTGTAAACCCCAAATCCTTTAATAAACAAAATGTAATCAGTATGGGTGTGTGTACCCAGATTTCTGTGTGCGAAAGAGATTTTGGAAACTAAGGGCTCTAATTCCATCTTTTCTGAAAGGTCCTAGATTTTAAAAGGTCAGACCAGGAACTTTCAAATAAAGAAAAACCCATGAACGCGCAGAAGGAGCACACATCTGTTATGCTGCAGTTCGCTCTGCAATCCAAAAGCAACACTGGGAAAGGCACGCAAACAACATAACAATTTTGGTGGTTCTGGTGGGATTTTAGATAATGAAGAAATTTTTGGTTAAGAGCAAACTAGAATAAAAGCGCTATGAAAACTCAGCATATTCCAGCTCTATCCCCTCCTTCTGCATTGCTCTGAAGAAAAAAAATAGAAAGAAACCTCTGACATTTCTGATCCTCCTTCTAGAGGGAAGCAGAGAGTCTGTCAGTCTTCCTTGTTCCAGTTCAGAGGCTGTGCAAGTGTAGACCGATATTTTAAAACCGAAAAGGGATTTACCAGAGTCCAGAATATCCCCTCCCATAGGCTGCCTTAAACAAAGCGGAGCTGTGGGACCAAGGCAGAGGAAGCGGTCTCGGGTGGCAGCCCATGGTTTGGGAAGGTGTCCAGGCTGCTGAGCGCCTGCAGTGCCCCAGAGCGAGGACCACGGCGTGGGCAGGGCATGGCTTTGCTCGATCTCATCTAGAAGGAATCCTGGAAAACGTAATCCCGGGATCTGCTGGGATTTGCAGACCTCCATAGAAAGGCGTATTTGGAAGGAGCACAAGATAGAAGCAGCCTCCTTTTTAATAACTTAGGAAAGCCTGAAAGAAACTACAGATGATGTTCATCTCTCCTGTAAGCAGGGAGAAAACCTCCTTGTTTGACTTTCAACGTCAAATCTGAGGAGGCAGCCAGTAACTGAGCCACAGCAACACCTGGGATAGTTTAAAACTATGTGAACAGGCCCTTTTTTAAAAAAAAAAAATAAAAGTGGTTTTAATTGCTTGTTTGTTTAGACTTCGCTGCTAGAGCTCTGGGAAGAAATTTCTCTTCAGAGAGAAGCTGTATTGTTTGTTTGTAAAATAGCTTGATAGGCAAAGCCTGCGGGGAAGATTGGTCTGTAACATACAGGAAAAGCAAACAAGAGTGGTAATGGATTCAAAGGTTAATGCAGAGTCCATGAGGAAATTAATTAGGTTAATGAATGCCCTCAGCTACCCACCCGCCACTTCATCCAAATGTAATGGCACAGCTGCACCCCAGCTCTGGGTGCATCCTCAAGAGGGCTGGGAACTGGATACTGTGAGATGCAACCCATGCAAGCCCTGAGTGTGTGACCCTGGACCAGTGTACCTATGCATGTTCACCTGCTAGGCTGCAACACTAATACCTTGCAGACTGACTGACTTCAGGCTGGGGGATCCCTGTTGATAGCCATTTGACCTCCTACAGTGCACAGGCCACAGTATGTTATTCTGCAATTGAAGGAAACCCTTCTTTTCAGACATGTGTGTGTCACTGAGCCCGATCTGGTAAGGCTGAACCATTGTGCAGTTGTAAGACTTATCCGTTTCCCAACCTGTCTTTATAGCTGAATTTTCTCACAGTAGCTCCAGAAAAGCTTACAAGCAGCTAAAATAACCTCCCAGTGCAGCTTAAATTCAGGCAAAAATTTCACACTCCCCAGTCTTTTCCCCAATTTGGGATTTAACAAACTCCATCCAAAATTCCAGGTCAAACCTGGTAAGCAATTTACTGTGACTGGCTTATTTAACATCATCCTTTCTGTACTTCACCGTTACCTTCAGGAACTACCTTGAAACTGTAAGGTGCTGCAAAAAGTGTTTATGTAAATTAAAGCAGCAATAAAAGGCTGCCAAGAAATTCCATAGTATGCTACCAAAATAAAACCTCAAGCTACTTCACGTAACCCCAAAGCTGAGGCTGAAAAAGCATCACAGTTAAAATAGTCATGAAGTTGTGTGTTGGGGTTAGAAAATTTCTTTCAGAATGAATTTCTGACAGAAAATGTAGTTTGGGTATTACTGAAATTTTGTCGTTTCTGATTTGACAAAATTTTCCCATGCTCATAAACAATCTAAAAGATCCATCAGGCCACTTCAGCATGGCTGCACTGGGGGCGTTCTGCCCTCTCCCAGCAGCTCTCCAGAACTATGTAGCCTTGGGGGAATTTTAGTTTTCAAGCATCCAATGGACCAGTTCTCGGTTGTGGGCTGGGCTTCTGGATAGACCACACCTCTCATAACACAGTTTTTTCTCCTCTCAGACTGACCAGTTTGGAGAAACCCAAGTGCAACCATGAAAAAACATAGGAAGATGCAGTTCAGGTTTGAACTAACTCAGAATGAGTTATTTTGTGACTTCTAGATTTACAGTGTTTGAAATATTTATAAAAACAAGATATATTGGTACAAAGTAAGGGGGAAAAAACCCAAAAAAACCCCACCCAGAGTGAAACATTACAATTCTTTTTTTTTGCCTCCAATAATGATATAAAGACTAAATATAATCTATGGACATAAGAAAAACCAGTGATTAATGGCTATGCAGACTGCTGCATGTCCATATAGTAGTGGTATGTGTGGGTCTGTCAGGTGCGAGATCTTGGAAAGCCCCACCTGTTCTGCATTTATGAGAATATATAATAGATCTTTGGTAAGATCTATCATTCTATCCAAGTACAAGAGAAACAGAGACTGGCTTAATTGAGGCTGCACAGGAAAAAAAGAGGAATAATTAATGCAAACTTCCAGTCAGGTAAACTAAGCTGCAGAATTTGCTGCCCTTCCTGGGGGCGACCTTTACTGAATGCAAGAAGAATAAGGGATTGGGAGAGCTTTCAAATGAGTCCAAGGCCAGGGAACTGTATGCAGACATAAAATGGCATTAACGAGTGATGAGCTCACATCTGTCTCTAATAGCACCATAAGTGGTTGCAGTGTTAGAGCTAGCCAGCTAGGTCAACCGTGTGTAAACGGTTTATCGTATACAGCTTATTTTCTCTGGCAGGCTTTGCTCTTAAAATAAACAGCACTGCACTCCATGAAAGGTTGGTGGTGACTGTCTCACCCTCTGTATGTACTGATTTGCTAGGGATCATCAAAATGACCTGCGAGGGGACACCAGACCCATGGACCTTTGTAGCTCACATCTTGCTGACAGGTCAGGTGCCCCCTCCCTGTTATTATCCCTGCAATAGAGGATATTGCAGAGCATCTTCTGAGGTGGGACTCTCAGGGGCCTTTCACCCGACCAGTTTATCCAAAAGGAGACAGTCACAAGTTCTCTCCCCATATAGAAAACAGTGATACAAACCAAGAAATAAAGGGCTCTTTAATGTAGCAGTGGAAAGTACAACAAGCTGAAGTCAGGCAAGTTAGAAATTTGGAAAAGAATGAGCAGTGACAATGAATAATGACAGGAGCAAGCTGCTAAGGAAAACAGATGTTTATCTCTTCAGATCATGACCAAATGTCTTTCTGGAAGATAAACTTCAGCGAAACAAAAATCACTGGGCTCACTACAGGTGCAAGTGAGCTGTTATGGCCTCTGTTAAACAGGAGGTCAGACAAAATGATCTAATATTCTCTTCAGACCTTAAATGCCATAGATGTCTGGGTTTGTCTGCGTGGTATTTTGTCGGTAGGTGAGAACTCACTTTGTTTCTGAGTCTGCATGAATCCATGCCAACAATGAACCAGGAGTCATGTAGCTGTGGTTAGCACAGTGCAAAATCCAACCTAATAACTTGCTCCTGGCTTGGAGCTGGCTGATGCCCGGCCAGTTCACAACACAGAATAAAGTTGCATCTGTCTGCAAAATACCATACAGACACACCTACCCTACACAGCAAGGCAGCCACGCTAGTGCATTTTTGCAGATAAGGAGACACAAGGCATGTCTGTGCCATGTCCTGGAACGCAGTGCAGGGATATCCAACAGCACCCACGGTGCTCACGCCGGAGCCAGTGGCAGTACAGCCACCTCAGCCCCATCGAAAAGGCCTGTGCCCTGGGACCAGTGCTGGCTAACCTGGCCATGCTGCCTTCAGGACCAAATCAGCATGTTAGCACAAGATCTGTACCACACGGTGCCAGGACACAGCTGGTGATGGTGACTACCCCTACTGCAGGGTAGATGGGCATTGCTGCGAGTGGTGCTACAAGGCAAATTGTATCATGGATTCTCTTCTTCTGGAGCAAGAATGAGGGCTCAAGACATGCCCGCTGTTTGTGGCTGGAGCTTAAATGCTCTGAAAGGGCAGCTTGCATTCCCTTCCATTAAACTCTCAGCACCCGCTCGGTAACTTGTCTCTTCTTCTCAGCATGAACTGAACCAAAGCAAGTCCAACTGCAAAAGCAGTGATGTGGTCACACTGTTTTCTGTGCTTGGCATCTACAGAGTAGAATAATGAACACAGTAGTAAGAACGTGCACTGGACGTGCAAGGAAGGGCAAGTAAAGCGCATGGTGCTAATATTGCCACCACACGGTTTGCCTTTACAGAAAGCAGAGTGAGCAACACTGAAAATGTTTCTCAGCACAGAGCTGTACACCGACAAGGAAAGCATAGCTTGAGCAAAGACAGAACATGGTTGTGTGGGAAGAATGTTTTCCAAAAGGGCTTAAGCCACATGACCAAATTAATGCTATAAAGAAGTACTGAAGTAAAAGTGCAAACCAAAAGAAAAATTCAGACGTTTACTCCACTTGTGACAATCTGACTCAAAATGGTAAGTGCTGGGGAAGAATTAATATGGAAGAAAGGATTAACCACTTCTCCAGAAACATAAACACAGAAGAACACTTTTGAAAGTATCTTAACATTTGTAAGAAGCAGCAGAAGAGAAGTTTATATTATAGAAAAAAGTCAATAAAAATGAAAGATGAAGGTAAAGAAAACCCCACAAGCTAACCTTTCAAGCAAAAAAATCTTTTGTAGCAGGCTGTGCCTACTAAGACATAGTGTCTTCTGGGAATGGCTGACACCCCCCCTTTTTAAGGCATCAGATCCTCAGTTTACATGATTAGTTCATAATCTCAGTTTTTATTCAATAAAAAAGGTTTTCCAATTCTTCATGATATGAAGAAGGTCTTAAAACTGAGGCCCTAAGGATTAAACTACCAAGACAAAATTCCAAAACTTGGATACTTCTGAGGCTCTTGCTCTCTTTAATCCTGACCATTCATACGTTAATGCCTGCAGGTTTACCCTCAAGACCACTGACACCTGGTGAAGAGCCCCCATATACTGGCACCAGCGCAGTATGTTCAGGGTTTATCTGTATAATTCACGGAGATTATGTGAAGAAATACTCAATAAGAACGACTGGTGCATGAGCAGTACCAGCACATATGACTTATTCCACAGGATACCTCCTGAAAGCATCCTGTGTCATTAGTTTCTGTGGGTGGACAGTTCCTTGAAAGAATAATGCTCAGGTGAATGGGCAGCGTATTTGGAAAGAGGCACTGGGGATGGGATTTAAGCAGTATTGCAGCTACTGCATATGAACTATAAAACATGGTAAACATTTCAGAAAAGTGTATTAATTGCAAAACAGAAACTTTCAGGATGATAACAATGCCCTTAAAGTTAAGTTCTTCTGTAATCATAGAACCTTCGAAGTTGGAAACTCCTTCTTCCCTCTCCATTGTCCACCAGTACGATTCTCACAAACAAATCACTTCAGCTGCTGTACTAGGAACAAAAACAGGATGGATATTAGACATTGGAAACTCTCCATTTGCCTTTACCACAAGGGGTTTTTTTCCCATGGATCCTAAGAAGGGCAGACGGGCATTCCCTTGAGGCAAACAGAGATGTTTTCAGAACATCGCGCAACAGGAATACTCCCTGACAACATGTCTATAATAATATGTTCCAAGTATAACTTTCTGTACTGTACCTTAGGCTATTTGGTGGTGGCAGACGTATTTTTATGCCCATTCCTTTTCCCTGAACTTGTGTAGGGACCAGTGCAACTAAACATCAGCCTTTTAAAAGCACAACATCTCATTTAGCTTCACAGATGCTCTTAACAAGTCAACAGGTCCACAGAATTTTCTGAAAAAGGATCTGTGTATCACCATTATCCAGTTTCTCAATCAGCAAGGTGGAAAAGGTTATGATGAAAGAAATGTACTTACTCACAGAGTATCTGGCAAGCGGACAGATTCCAACCCACTCCTTGTCCCAGCATCTAGTTTCCTTACAGAGCCTCTATGTGGCCAGAGTTTGATAAAGATGTGAAAAGTGACACAGTGCCAAATGCCATCCCAGGCTTCCCTGTGGATAGACTTGCAAAAGAAAGAAGATTCCAAGTTCGTTTCAGTCCCATGAGGCTTCACGCAACACACAGCTAACGTAAATGCCATCCCAGGTGGCACTTCCCCAAGCAACAGGTAAACATCGATCCCTGGCTTGAGGTGTGTGCTAAGACAGCTCAGCTTGGCTCTCCCTGGGGAGCTCACCAGCTCCTTCCCTGCACATCTAATAGCACATCAGGTTTGGTAAATGCCCTGTCATGAACATAGCAAAGAGGAAGGTGATGGTTGACTCTCTCATGCTCTCAGAGCAGCTGCCTTCTCTTTGCATCTCCATGAATCTCATCTACAGTAGCCCTTCTCACTGAGAAAAATACAATTTTTCTGTGCTGCTGATGGTCCTTTCTGTTTCACATCTGGAGATTGTTAACTGTTTCCCATGTGGTCTGAGTTTTAGCAGCAAAAACACTCCAACAAATTCTAGTAAAACTGCTTTATTTGTATTAACTGGACACCGGATACCCAGATAATACTGTATGAGAGACTTTATTCTTCCTTCCTCTTCACACTGACATTTCACCTCGGCCTGTCCTCTGAAATAAATACTAGGGAAACCTCATGTTTTAGTGATTAAAAGTTCAGAACAGAAAAGGTCAAAAGCTGAAAATAATTTAAGCATGACATCTCTGTTTAGGAGAGCTTAAGTACTTACGAGTGGTGGAAGTCCCAACTAAAACTCAAACGATGCTGTGAGGCTGTGACTTCCCCTTGGATACCAACAGCTTACAGTAACCTCTGTTTTTGCAAAGTCATAATTTGCTGCCATGGAAAGAATTATATTAGCAGAAACTGAAAGCATTGCTGCAAATCACTGAGGGACAAAACACTGCAGGAGGGAAATGATACCTATATGTACATTTTGCAACTGCATGAAAGAAGAAAACAAATAAAGCAGGGATGAGTGCTGAGAGGAGTGCTCAGTAGAGCTGGGAATATTGTTTTAAGTTGCTAACATGGAGGAAAAATTACCCAAGTCTTGGATAGTAAAATTTACTACCTTTCCAGAAGGACAGTTATGAATTTATCAGCCTTTATTTGGTGCAAAAAAAATTCTGAAGAAACTTCTTTAACACTCAAGCTACTTTTAGGTAAACGCAAGAAGGAGAAGGTAAATGCTCTTCAAAAGCAAACTACCGCAATTAACTAAAGCAACCAGAATATTATAAATGTATTTATCAAAAAAATCACCACTAGCAGGGAAAAAAACAAATTTAATAGCAGCAGAACACCCTCCACTCTAATCAAGTAGGAAAACCTCTCCCCCATGAGATCACCACTGTGCCTGAACTGTGTGGCAAAGAAATCATCTTTAGAACTGAGAACGTGAGAATGAAAGAGATGATGGTTTTTATCAGCCAAATACTTGTTCCATTCTTTTACTTTCTCAGTTTAATTTAGTATTGAGCCCATTACTGCAAATTTACCAGCTACCAGAACTTTTGCTGCCCACAGCGCTACATCACTGTGTTGGATGAGATGGCAGAAGATATAACGCACTCCAAGGCTGTAGCCTGAGGCTTGCTGCTGCTGCTGCTGCTGCTGCTATGTCAGGAGAGCGTGCTCCCACTCAGACCCTGCCAGTGAGTGTAACTCATTTCGGGATTTATGTGGTGGATAAAGGTGGTGTAGTGCAGGACACAGAAAGGCTGCACTTGGCTGGCTTGTATCTAATTTATGGATGGGTGTACGTAGGCATGAAGTGTTAAGAGAATGCTGCAGACCACTGGAGGCTCCAGCCATGCTGTGGCACAGCAAACTTAAGCAATACCTCTGCCCCAAGCAAGGACTGGCTCTTGGAGAAAGGGTTTATTGCCCAGCATTCATCATCAGGAAAATGAAAGAGAACAGGTTTTATTTCTGCTATAAATCATGCACATCACCAAGCCACTCTGTTGCAGCCAGAAGAAAAACCAAAGGTTCACTGTGATCTCTGACAAAGAGGGACCTTTTTTTTTTTTTTTAGCTGAGACAAGCTGTAGCTTTGAGATAATGGAAGCAAGTATTGTTTTTGAAGAGTTTTGTATATGCCTCACTTAAGAAAAGGAGGAAAAGATGTGAAAATCATAAGATAGTGGAGAGAGTCCTGTACTGTAAGAAACTGTTTTTGAAAACAGCGCAACTGAGCCGCCCAGCTTGTAGGCCAATGCAGGGAAGCTGATGCAAGAGCTCTGGCAGGGAGCGACTGCCTGCCAAATTCCTACTAATTGGTAATAAGGACAGCTGAAGAAACTGGCCTCTGAAAGGAAAAATAAAGTTTGAAACCTCAGACCAACTTCTTCAGGAACACAACTACTTCTGAAGAGAGTAGTAGATCCGCATGCATGGATAGATATAGGCTAATGCCTATAAATAACTCCAAGCTGGCAGCGCTACGGCAGTAACAGAAGCCAGACTGTGGTAACAGCCGGCTTCGCTATAGAAATTTTCATCTTAATGCCATCTTCCTTCTTGCTGTGGGAGACACACTGAAAACAGGTCTGGATATATTAAAACTCTGTCATGCCTTCAACAAGGTTTCATAAGGTTACATAAGTAATTTTCAAATTTCATTACAGAAATTCAGTTCAATCTCTATACGGTAACTATAAAATGCCTAGATTTCACTGTTTACATGAGAATGCCAAGCAACACGACCTTTAAATATAATTTTTATATTTCGTATATAAAATATTTTTTTTCAGTATTTTTCTCTGAAATAAATAAATTTTTCAGTAAATTTTCTCTACAACAGTACTAACAGCAGTAAGGAACCTGAAAGAGTTCAGATAAATTTGCCAGATTAAAGAAGCAAATATCCTTATTCCTGTTGCTGCTGTTGTTAACTTAAACTGAGATAGGTGATTTTATTCCTTCAGAATGAATGTCACACCTCTCAATTACAAAAAGAATATATAAGCCTAAGTAAACTGTCTATAATTCTCTTGTAAAGTTTAATTCATTTGTTTGCAAAGTGATCTGAGATATCTGGAAAGATTAAGTATTATTTTCTTGCCTTAGCAAAGGTTAGAATCTAGCTGGGAATTCTGCTGCAGTAGTGCTAAAAGGGCTGGTTTCCACAAATGTAAGGAAAACACTAGATTCACAAATACATCATATCTGCATTGAGCACACTGAGTTGTACAGACAAAGTAAGGAGAGAGGAGTACAATCACAGCACTTTTGCACCCTTCTGACACCGTGGGGTTGCTGGGGCTCACGTTTCCTGCAAGAGTAAACAAGCATAATTTGTTATTCTAACACGTACCGACAGGAACTGCCTGGTCTGTGTCACCTGTGAGGGGACCAAGCAGGGGCTAGTCCTATTTAAATGTGGTGCAGTTAAAACACTGTCAGAGACTTTTTAATGCCAAAGAATTTTACATATTCCTATTTATATTTTGAAATTGCAGTCACAGTGTTCAGACTTGCCTTTCTCTGCCTAGCAATGTATAGGTGGGATCTTCCATGTACAAGCCAATTTGATATAATATGCTTTTAGGTTCACCACAAAATGTTCTTCCTTACACTGTAAAACTTACCAAGAAGCCGTACAGTATTATGTTACATGGTAATGGTATTTCCAGAAAAAAAAAAAAAAAAAAGAATTACACATGAATAAGGCAATGAAAGTATGCAGGTAACCATGGCTACTGTTGTGAACTAAATAACATTTTTTATACAGCTGTGAATATTTGTATTATTGCCAGTTAAGCTGTAGAGCTCAGATTTGAGACAGGGCTGGTAAACACTGAATTCTTGCCTGAAGAAGGTGCTTCCCACAGTGGATGCAGGCCTCTACATCGTGCCACTGCGCATTCTGGTGTAATTTTTTTTGTCTAGTAAACACATCTTACTACCTCAGTCAAAATAATCAAAGTATAACTCTTCATGGCCACTACTCATACTTGACCGTCAGTGACACATTTTGCACAAGGTATTTCCTTTCTTAAGGGTATTTTTATTTCCTCTTGCCATATACCTGTAATTGTAGCTTTTCACACTTTTGAAATAGCTTTGGCTCCATAAAAGAGACTTTTGAAAGATCTTTAAAACATCTGCAAGCAAAGCCCTCAGCTTTCCTTGATTTTCACTGGTGGTAACACCCCCCTTCTTGGTCCCAACAGCATTCCTGGACAAGAAAAGAAAAAACAATTCCAAATGACAGGGCAGATGAGAGGGACCTTTCCTGCTTTGGTATCTTTTCAACTTCCAAGTTCATCCTCCTTAAATCATTCTTCTGTTTACATGTCAGAGTCTCTCTTCTCAAATCAATCATCATCTGAGAAGGAATGGAAACCTAAGGGACATTTCTCCTTATGGAGAAAAGGTACACCCAAAATCAAATTATTTGGAGTAAGCTGACAGTAGTTGCTATACTAAAAGAAAACATAAACACAAAGGCAGTTAGTTAGATGAACCTGTGCTTCCAGTAACATAAACAAAACGAAAATAATGAAACGCCTATTGTAACTAAGTGAAACAGGACTTAGAGCAACATCTCTCTATTCAAAAATTGAGTCACTTCTTCCTTCCAATAGAGCATGAGCTTGAAACCCAAGTGAGTGTTCATTCATTTGCCATGAATTTGTCTCCTTTGCCTGGTCTGGAGAGAGAGGATCATTTCTTAATAAAAGCACTGGCTAATGAAGCGCACACAAATTCACCTTGCAGTTCAATCCTTAACAAACTGCCTGTAGCCTCAGGCAAACCACGAATTCCATGTTTTAGTTTCTCCTCTGTAACATGGGGAAAACAGCAACTCTTTTCTGCCAGTCTTTACCTGTCCTGTTCATTTAGGCTGGAAGAAATGTGTGAAGACTAAACATTTCATATTTCTATCAACAGTGCTTAGCTTAAACAGAATTATAGGAGATGTTCTTTAAAATGGTACTAGGTACCAATATCATTATTAATAGGTGAATAGTAAAATATATATAGAGAGAGCATTTATTATGATATATATATATTACTATTCACATTTTATATACATATATAGTGCATAAATATATACTATATATACTATATATACTATATAGCATACAGTATACATATACACTATACATATACACTATATATATATATATATATATACACACACACATATATATACTACCTATTGTAAACCTACCACACTGATGTCATGGAGAATAAAACTGTGGGAGGCACAGTAGCATAGGGGTTGGGCAAACAACTGTGAGATCTAAAGACCCACAAACCCTGAGGAAATATAGAGGCAATGACTGTACAAAACAGGGCGCTCTTCTGGCTTCTGCAGGCACAAAAATGTTGGAAAAAGAAAACTGCACTGCGAACAGTGATCCTGCACAGTGGTCACAAACCAAATGAAGCTGAATTTCTGCTTGTTGGTCTAGAATAAATGAAGGGTCCCATTTTCAATATACACAAGGGTACTTTTAAACTTCCCTTTCAAGCTTTTTCTCAGTGATGTACAGTATACACAATTATCACCTCCAATTTCTATGGCTCTCTCCAGCTGACTACTATTATCACATCTTTATTTCTGTATTTGGTTTCCTCTGCTTTGCTCGCTGTCTTCTCCTCCTTAACAACCTCTAAGGCTATCACTTTCTCTCTTAGCTTCTGACACGTGCATTTCTTCCACCTTCAAATTCCCTCTTCCTTTTCATCCTTCATTCCTCTGCTTCAGAAGCAAAGACCAAAATGTCATCCACCTTAAGTCTCTGATCTAACAATACATATATTCACCTACTAAAATGATTTGCAGCTGTATGTATTTTTAAACAACTTGCAGCCGGTGCACTTTTGTTTGTTAATGGAAACATCAGTAAATCTGTGTATTAGTAAAAAGACATTTTTAATGGATGTTTCCTTTATAGAAAATGGTATCATTTCTCATTTCTTCATTTCAAATAGTGCCTTAAAATACAAAGTTCAGTTAACTGACAAACATATTTCATCTTTCCCATAAATAGTTCATAAAAAATTTCTACATTACATACTGTATTTGCACAAGAAGCCACAAAAATGTGCATGGCAGTGACTCAGCAAGTTGGAAGCCTGCATATAGGGTTTATAGAAAGCTGGTAAAGCTCAAAGTAACAGAAAAAAAAGCTAAAAGCCCCACAATGCAAATAAAATGGCTTCCTGTTGGAAACTAACTTAAGGATATGATTTCAATACTATGGCCATTTTTTATAAGGAAGAATTTCTTTCCTAGGTATATCTGAGCTTTCTTTTCTAGGTGTATCTGAGCTACAGCATGCACCACATCAGCCTAGAGTATTTTATGAAATACCAGGGGCACTAATTTGGTATATAGCCATTAAGTAATGTTATTTGAAACGGAGGTCGCTTCTGTTCTACAGCAGAATGGACAACAATACCAACTCTTAACTCTTAGCTGCATTTGCACACACGAACCTCAAAGTAATTTGCAAAAGGCTGTTTGCCTCTTCATTACAACTGAATGACCAGGACACTGAGGCACATGAAAGGGAAACACCTCTGAGCCCCCAGCAAGCCCCCAGCAGGGTGACCAGCGGAGTACAGGCACACACAGTCTGGTTTGGCACAGTGGCTGCCTTGCCTGGGACACTTCATAACCAGAATCAGGCACAGTGCTATAAACCCAGTAACAGCCAGCACTGTTTTCTAATTATCATTACAAAACCCACAAATAAATGAGATACCATAGAATCCCCCCAAAATGCAGACACTAGCTAATAAAGGCTTTTGAACACACACTATACAACTTACCTCAGCTTATTCAGTAAAATAGTGGCAGAACTAGGAATAAAATGGGAATTTAAAAACAGAGTTTAAACAGCACTTCAAATATGCAGTGTTACTTGCTTTGAAGAGAAAGCAAGCTGTGAAGAGTTAAAGGATACCAGTTAATACTGCAACAAAGATGTAAGAGCATACATTAGCCATTGGTCTGCCTTTTGCCATTTTGAGACACCTCCACACCCCGTGCTATTTCTCCATGGTTGGACCTTTTCTTGCTCAGGTAACTGTGGTGTCTGACAGAGGAAAAGTCACCTTAGTCATCCTTATGGTCTCTCTGAGAGAAACAGACACCTCTGGAAGGTGATAGCTTTTCCCAAGCAGGGCACCAGGCTGGGAATTCGGTGCTTTAGGAAAATGTCCAAAGGTAAAAGGGATAATTGTAGACCTGCATGAGTAATGGCAGTGGCTTACACATCTGTCAAAAACATCCTTCATGCTACATGCTGAATATGAGTCTCTTATATCTGAGGAGTTACTAAAAATGTACACTGTTTTCACTTACTTGTATCCATGTGGGAAAGTAATATACAGGGACTGAACTGAACAGCAGTGCAGACATCAGGTTATGTCAAAGCTCGTAGCCCGCAAGGAGCAAAAGTAATTCCCAAGGTTGTCCCTAAATCCTTTATTTCTGCCTATCCGCATGTATAAAACATTACTGCTGTGGCACTACTTCAACACGTTAATCACCTGAATATGAAATTATTTCTCCAAAATTAATTTGGTTTCCAAATCCAAAGAAATGCAAAAAGACAGCAAGTAACAACAAAAAAAGTTACTTTAACAAAGTGGTATTTGTTACAAAAACAAAGTCAAAATATGTCCTTGTATTAGCATTCCTGTAGCAATAATGATCTTGGGATACAGGGAGAAGTAATATTTTTTATTCCACCAACTTCAAGGGCTGGAAAAAGCATATAAGCTTTTGGGCTCAGACTCCCTTCACCAGGTCTGCTGATTCTTCTGGTATTGTGTCCATGTGAAATAACCTACTTTCCAACAATGATAAACAGGTAAAAATCTGGTCACTGAGTTAGTGCATATGCCTTCAATTGAAGGAAAAACTGTCTGCCAAGCTTCAACCAAGTAGATCATAGGTCTGTGAAAAAAAGAATCTAAAAGGATGGAATCCAGTTGCTATAGTGGCAAATTAAACAAATAAATGAGATACCATGGAATGCTGCAAAATATTTGTGGTCTGATTAAGTCATATTTGCCACATGTGTGAATACTAACAGCACAGTTTAGTAAAGTGGGTACAATATCGTATAATCTCACTTTTATTGTATGTACATTCTAATTCTTATCTGAGTGCTGATGAATGGGAAACCAGCATGCCCAAGGACAAATAACACTGCATTTTACTGTAATCATAATGCAAAGGATAGAGCCTTACATACATAAGATGGACAATCGATGCATATTAAGCTACTATACCTTCCAAGAGATATTTGAATCCTTCCCTATGTTTGCATGGCCTGCTAAAGACAGAAACCTTTTTGTAGTTCTTGTCTCCAAGGTGACTTGCATATGGGGAGCTTTAGAGCACACAACCTGTAGCGGGCAGCTGACATACCAAACCTTCCTCAACGTAAGCAATCCTCCCCACAATACATTAAGTTTTTCCAGTGAAATGTTCTCTTTTCTTGATAAAAGACACTGTTTAAACATACTCATCATGAATCATAATCATCTATCACTTACTGTTTGATTCTACAATGTGTCTATGTTCTCTCTCAAAAAAAAAAAAAAACTCAGGAAAAAAACAAATCTATTATGTCAAAAGATAAAACAAGTGTCTAATTTTAACTGAGAAAGAAGACAGCAGGGCACATAGATTTTTATCAAAAATGTGTTACCAGTTATTAATGCATTGTGCACTGATTTTAAAGTTGAACATTTATTTACATTTATAACCTGCAAACCACGTTATCCGATAAATTGTATAGAAGCACCAGAGAAATGTACCAGCTTAAGCACTGCAAGAGTTGTGCACAGCTCCAGTAGTGACTACAGCTGCACAGAAAGTGAATGTTAAAACAAAGCTGGTGTTCCTAATATTGTCAGAATTATGGGAATGAACCAAATGAGTTTCCATCCCACACTGCTGCTGGTTTAACAGACCTAGCAGTCCAGGGCCAAACTCTGCTTCCAGGAAAACAGCTCAGTACATACTCCACACCCAGAGAAAGGCAGAAAGTCTAAGGCTCCCTTTGTATGTCCTTTTGGGGCTTTTCTTCACTCATTTCTTTTGTGCCTGTAGTAATTGCTTTAGCAATCATTTGTGTAAGTGACTTCAGCTGAAAATATGGCTCTGAGATTTTATTATCAGTATTCCTACTATTACTATAATTATTATTTCCAGAGTTACACCTAGCCTTGTCTGCTAAAGCAGAGAGCGGTTTGAAATACAGATAGTACACCTTCTTACCTGTGCTGCTTCAAATATGTGATCTTCCAGCATGCCCGCAACCCTTAGAAAACAGCACCTGTTTTAATATGCAATGCAACTCACACTTCACAGCTGGTATGAAAAAGTAAAGGCACACTCTGAACAGGCTTGTTTTCAACAGCAGGACTGAAGTTCTGAGGTTCAAAGACAGTCAAGATAACATATGGCATTGTGAGATAAGAATATAGACAGACATGCAAAGACACTGATGCCGTTCTACCGATATCACACAAATATAATTTATATGAACACAAGCCTCGTACTGTTGCATGGTTGCAGGCAGTTTTAATCCTAAACATTTTACAAGGATTTGACGCTCCTGGCATGTCACTGTGCAAATATTACTTCCACTACTCTGTAAACCTGAGTCCAACAGCAACAGAAGCAATTCTCTTCCTCTCACAGGAGCATCAATAAGCCATGTCCTTGCTCTTAACTCATCTAATAACAGATCTCAGGGAAGTCTTCCCAGGGAAGCAATGGAAAGATATGGTAAGAAAGCATACTAGTCATTTCCCCTTTCTTACTTTTCCTTATTTCCTTGCTTCCCCTTTCCTCATCTTTCCCTTACCTCAGGTCCCCTTGAGCATTTTGAGCCTCTTTCACTTTGTCTACATTATTTTGTGGCTCCTTTTTTATTCACTTGCCTCATCTATTTTGCTTTCTTTTCTTTTTTTTCAAGGTAGGAACTGGAAGAGCATCAGCTGACTTTTTGATTCATCTCTTTTCTCTTGCCTGTCTTCTCCTCTCATCAATCTGTCTTTCCCTAACCTCCTTTTTTTGTGCTCTCTGACTCCCCTTCTCCTTTGGTAGTCACTCCCACGACTTGGTGTTGACACTACATGCTCCCATCCTCTGTGCTAACAGACCGAGTTACATGACCTTGTCAACAGAAAAAGGCAAAACTTCAGAAAAAGATCTCATCTGGGGATTTCAGCTCTCAGACTTCTCATTTGCAATGCTCATGTCTAGAGTAGGGCTCGCGTGCTTAGCTGTTACTAAGTACTCAAAGGTATTTCAGAAAAGGTCCCTCATTAGAACGTGTTGGGCTTGTTCGTACCAGGAGGAGCCTGTATGTGTGTTTTCTCTAGATTACTGGAAATAGCAAATAAGCAGAAACATTAGGCACCTGTGTTCAGTTAGAAAGCTGTCTTCACCTTACCCTCGTGAGTCTCCTCCTGCCGATACATAACATGGTTAAGGCCAGCTTCCTGCTTCACAGAACTGCTGTGCTATGATTGTATTAGGTAAAGGTATTCCTAATGCTCCCAGAGGATGCCACTCAGATCTTCTTCTTTACCTTCCTTACCTACTCATATCAGTTTTCTTTACATAGCAGCCTGTCTCAATTTTCAGGTGCCACGCTGTCACAGGTTTTGACACACCACCAATTTCCAAGCCCTTCACATAAGTAACAGAACATCAAAAAAATCTTTTAAGCTGCTGCTGCTTTCTCTCTAGAGCAGAGGGATAATGGATACTACTGTATTCACGCTCCAGTGGGGGAACTGGCAGATAATGAGGAGAGATACCAGACAGAACCGCATAACTACAGCATGAACATGCAATAAGTGTACAAACCCAACAACATTATTTTCACAAGTTTTGCAAATATTCTGGGTCCCCAGGCAACCAGCTTCAATCGTTCTTTCCATCAGATAGATGTTTAAATAAGAGCCATCTAGGGGTGGCTATTCTGTTGGAAATTAAATTACAAATTTTCCCTGATTTGTATCAGAAAACTTTGCAAGCCATGTAACAAACAGGAACTCCTTCCTGGAGCACTGAAGATTTTATTCACCCCCAACATATGAAAATATTACAGATAAAGTAAGAAGAGCACTTGAGCTGGAATATCCTTGAAAGCCTTAAATTAGATTTAGAAACAAATCTCAGAAAAGGGTAAGTATCTTCCAGACTTAAGCATGAGGTATTATCAAGGTGCCATACCTTGTACAAAAATAGCCCACACATGGGATATTGCTGTATTAGGCAAGCATCCTCATGAAGTATAATGCACTGTTTCTAATGAGTCATATCTGAAAAGGATTTTTAGGGCAACATGCTAGGTGGAAACACTTTGCTGGAAAAAAGGACATCTCCTTGTTTGTCCATCAGAGTGAGCACCGTGCAGCAACCCACCCAAGTAATGATGGAGAGATAGGTTTGTCAAAAAACTCACCGGTGTTGGACCGTTCAATCTTTATATGCCAGGTTACTATGAATTTTGATCTTTGCATGGCTTTTCTATTTTTTGACTTGCTGAATCACCAAGGAAAAAAGCCTTCCACCAGAAAAACAAAGCAACAAACAAGCCAAGGCCACTGGACCTAAGACAAGGCTGCCAGGAAGAACAAATTGGGAGATGGCCGGAGGGACTCCTTTACCACTCTCTAGTGGGCTGAGCTTTTTCAGCTGAGCAGCCAGTAATAAGAAAAGAGAGCCAACTTGTGAAATAAGCAGAGATGTACCACTTGGACAGACTCCTTCCTCTCCATAACTTGTCTTCATCTGCTATTTGTCCCAGGTTTTGTGCATTCTCTTGAATAAAAAGACAGAGGGCATGTCTTTCTAGGAATGCCTTTTTTGCCCAAAAGCAGCATAAAAAGAACAGAGTACAAAACTGAAAGAGCTTTCAATAGATTGTAGCGGCACAGAACGCACACAACAATTTTCTAACTCCATAGAGGCAGAGTACATTCCCCTTCCCCCTTCCCTGACCTCTCCTCTAGAGTTTTCCTATGAAGACAATTCTTTGTTTCTGACTTCCAAAGCCACTGAACTCCTCAGTAAGTAATTTCTATCTCTGTATTTTACTTTCCTTGCCACGAACAAAAGATGATTCACATTTTTAAAAGAATTTGGGACAGTGTCTGTGAAAAACAAAGAAGGACTCTCGCTGAAATGGTATGCTAACTTGGACAGATACTGCATGCAGTCCTGCCATGTAACCTGGCTCAAAATCAGCAATGCTCAAGCTGAAATTAATTCAGTCTCCAGATCTGTTTATGTGGGCATTGATCAGAATAGGGGCAACCACTAGTTTTATAGTCTGTTCTAATACTGAAGGGAATATAACTTGTGGAAACAAATGTTATCCACACATGATCCTGCCCAGTCCCAACACAAAAAGGTGCAATGAATGAGCCGATAAAAATCCTATTACTATGACACACTAGTTTTAAACACTAAAGGTTAGCTTTTAATTAAAAATTCCTAATACTGATAGAGATCAGATAGACAGCCATCAGAAATGGGAAGAATATTTCCCATGGAAAATATGCCTGTGGAATTAAGGGTTGATATGGATCCAACGAGCAGGACATTCCCAAGAACACGAACAACATCGTTGATGGAAGAGTTCAGTAATCCAGCAACTAAAATTGTAGCCAGCAAAGATGAATTCATCTGCATAAATAATAAATACAGGATGTGAACTTGACACTTCAGAAATAGACCAGCCCTATTCTCCAACAGCTCTCTTCAGACAGGTAGTTATTTCTACTGACAGAAGCTTAACCTCAGCTACCCACATGTGCCCCTTCACACAATAAACAGAGATGAAATCCTTGTCCTGCTGAAATCGACAGCAACCCTGCCACTGATTTCCCCTGGTCATTTCTCAAGTCTCAGGGATGCCAGTGGTTATGGATGAATCGACTGACTGAGATGATGAAATATATCAGTTTTATGACACAGTAAAACTCTGTTAGTGATGCCTTTCACAGGTGTATGAATCTGTATGTATGAGGTACCATGAGGCACCACTTACTACACAGATTTTTCTATAGACGGGAATTATACTTTTAATCATTATGGAGGGTGTATGTATATATATGTAATAGAAATACAGTTATTGACATTATATGCAATTTCATGGTAAATACTTCGTGGCTTCTATCTTTGTGTGCACTCATGAGCCTCTTCCTGTTTCTATGAAGCTTTATAAACAATATTAAGACTGAATTGGTAATGGAATTGCATAGCTGTGAGGTTCATTTCCGTTATGTTTTCCATGTCTAGAGAGGAATTTTTTTTATAATTAGGAATTTTTTAGATGTTGAAAAAGTTTCACTATGAAAAAGTGACAGCTCTTGAGTATTAGCAAGACATTACTATGTATTCAAGAAAGCAGGGGTTTTTTTAACTATAGGCAATGTTGTAACTGCATAGGAGGGATGGGAAAGAGTGGGGGAGAAAAAAGGGGGATGGGAACTAATTATTATAACCTAACAAAGTAGCAGACACTGCTGCCCAAACCACTGCTGCTTGGGCTAATGCACTGAATTGGGCCAACCCTTCAAACAATTTCTTCATACAGCCTTCAAGATCCTTCCAAAGCATGAATACTCCCAAATATTTTTATACATGTCGATATTAGTAATGGAAATCTGATTGCTATTATTACAGCCAGTTTTCATGAATCTTCATTCCTTTTATACCTGTGGATCTTGCAGGCTGATGTTCAGAGTTGAGCAAGTTGTTACAGCTGGTCATAATACATCTGTCAGAAACTTTTGAAAATATGACTTTTCAGTTAAAGCAGGGAATCTTTTTACTGTGGAAATAGTTTTACATTTTCCACTTTTTGTGGCTTTTTTGTGATAAATACGTGTTTACTGCTGTGAAAAAACCTGGATGGAGTGTTCACAGGTGAAGTAACACTTGATCTCAGATTCTTAGGAGCTGCACCCGGCACTGCAGGGGAAGCTCACAGGGAAGAGGAATTCATCAGCAAAAGGACCCACCTCTCACTGACAGATTTCTTTCTGCCAAGGTTGATGAATCTCGTGTGTGAATTTTGTTGTACAAGGTTAGGCTCCAGTACAGCTACCCTTGCGTTCAGAAAAATTGTCACTGACTCTGCACAGCTGCTGTCAAAACGTGCAGGAAAAGATGGGAATAAATGTTCATTTCAGTAAAAAACAACAGCCAGGGGTCCTGACTTTTCTAAAACTGTATTCCCAGAGGTCCTACCCTTTCACCAAGGGGACCTCTATCAGATTCTCTAAAATCTGCCATGTCAAAATTATAACTACTACTAAGTGAGATGCTAGCATCCTGAAAGTAGTTTAAGAACCCCTTCATATTGTGATGGGCAATGCATCAGAATTAATTAGTGTGAAAGCCGGTAAAGATAAAACGATGGCTAAAACAACAGAAAGAATTAGACTGAAAGGTGGTGAAAAGCCCAACAGCCATAAGCTTTCTCTGTGACTGAGCTAAAGGAACTCTTGGACAAATGGAGACTGATACAGCAAACAATTCCTTTACAAAAGTCTTTCAAAAATGCCTTCTACAATATTTCAAGTTGGAAAAAAAAAGTCTTTTCATAACACTCTATTATGTCCAAGAATCTCAAACAAAAGCCCTCTTTAGATATTTCAGTAAGTATACATTTCTACAGAGCAACATGAGTTTGAATTGCCTTTTAGTTATGGCACAGAGGAGACTTCCTGAATACATAGGACTGCTTGTTGTCAACCCCTTCACAGTGCTCATTCATAAAAAAATGTTATAGGTTAGGCACCTTCAGTATGTGGAATGTCACCTGGAAGAAATGTCATCAGAACTGGCACTGATGCGTGGGGAAAAAATCAATGTATGTATGGCTTGGCAGTGTTTGCAAGTGTTCAGTTTGTGACCTCAAAACTCAAGGGAGGACAGTCTGAACAAACACAGAAGGAGTCATCAGGCTCTTTCCTCAGCTCTACACATACACGACATCACGCTGTGCCTTTCAAAACATTGTAGAAGTGTAGTACCTAGCAGAAGCTGATGCTCCTCTTGTCAGTATTAACTCTCATATTGCTCCTTTAACATGCAATTTAGGGAAAATCAAGAGCAGTGACATCTGCCCCACCCCACAAAGGACCTATTTATCAAGTGCAGCAGTAGTAGACAACTCTTGATATGCTGTGGTGATAAAGTACTCACACCCTGAAGGATAAGCTCTGCTGTCATCTACTGATGAGCACCAGTGCCAAATGGTTTGCCATGCCCCAGTATGGAAAACAAAGTCATAACAAAACATTTTGCACAGACACAACTAGAGAAGCAAACATGACACTTTTCAGCTCCAAATGCTACATAAACAGTCTAAGTACCTGCTGGCAAAGTGTGTCCTTATCATTCCCTTAACACTTAAACATATAGTTGAGAGAAAGCATGTCCAACTTGACATACCAGAGAGGGATGAAAAGGTTCTTCTCAAGAAACTACTTCTATGATTACCAATGCAACAATTTTGAAACTCTGCATTGATGGCATAGAAGTCCACATTATTAAAAATACTCAGATACAGGTTCTGCTACACAAGTCTGGTGTGCTTGAGAAATGAGTAATTACTTCTATTTTTTTTTTCTAAAAACATACAAGTTCAAAAAGCATAGTGCGATTTTTTGAACAAGCATTTTAACCAAAACATTTTCATCACAAATTATACTTCGGTAGAACAGTAAAGAATCACTCAGTTAAGTGTTTCTGTCATTTTAGAGCAAGATTTGTCAAAGTCAGGACTTCAGTAGAAGAGTCTCTTTTGATTAAATTTCCTCATGACGAGGGTGACAGTGCTCTGGGAAAGGTACCTTATCACACACAACAGCTGATTCCCACAACTAGCATGGGACTAGGAAAAGTTCAAATCTCCACTGTTTCAACCCAATAGAGATTCAAATTTGACTCAAGAGTCAAGGAAGGAAAGATGTTATTCTTACTTGCAAACAATGCTCCTTAATCACTTCTGGGGGGATTAGCTCTAAGTGTATGCAGAGTCATGCACAGGGAAATCAGTGTCTTACACTTCTGTTTATGCAAGGAAGTGTTTGAGTTACTTTACTCACCATTCCGTGATTTAGCCACGCTGGTATAAAATTATCAAGCAGCTTTGGGTAAACCAGTTCCCTGTCATAGATATAGATGCTCCAAAACATCGTCACAACAAACTAAAGAAAAAAACCAAAAGACAAGACATTTAAAAATACATGCTTCTGAACAATTAGCCACACATTTTAGATAGCAAAATGAGGCATTTAGCAAACGATCTATGGACAGACATGGATATTATTGCTCTTTGACCAAATCCTGCTTTAATAAACAGTGTTCATCTGGATTAATATTTGCATTCACAAGAATTTTGACCTTTTTTTTTTTTTTGACTTTCAGCCTGGAAAAAACCTCATTTTTTACTTACATGCCTGTGGCCAAATTACTACTCAGTACTAAACTTTAGCAGCAGATGTAGCACATAAATAATGTTTCACCACTAACAGGATAGAAAACAAATGGAAAATCAGGTAAAATATCACTTGGAATTCATAGAACATATAAATATGAAACATTCTACCCTGAACAAAAGCCTATAAACTCCCCTTTGCACTTTTCTGTGTCAGCCATCAAAATAGTAGCTTTAAAAAAAAAAAAAAAATTAACCTTTTACTACTCTGCATACAATTCATGGACTGGAATCTGCAGAAAAGAGGACTAGTATCCTGCTCGTTTGTTAACACAAAATTTGACTTAGTTCTTGTCAGAGACTATTCACCAGGAGCCCAGTGAAAGACCACTGTTTCCTCTAGGCTGAGGACAGGATGGATGGCTCAGATAAAGTTTGCATTAGGCTAAATTTTTGCCAAAGTGTGCAGAAATTATTCTTTAAAGATTCCTTGATGTCTGAAAAGCGAAGACAAGATAAAGCTGCAAAAATATACAGAAATAATAGTTTTAGCTTACCTTAGCTGGGGAAAGAACAAAGTAAGTAATCTTTTAATTAAAACAATTCTTTCTCACCTTGAATTTGAGCCTGTTTTCTAGTAATAAAAGGCTTATTGTTTACAGCAGTAAAACCCAATACCTGGCCCAGGAGTGTTTCAGTGACCGTTTTTAGGGGAATTCTACACAGTAGCGACAAGTCCAAGTTTAAAGCTTGAGAGGCACCAGACAGCACTTTCACTGAGATCAGCAGGTCAGTCCGTCCAAAGACGTGGCCCATGATTTTATGAGTAATTTGGGGGGTCAGTAAAAGAAAATGCAAGAAATACGGGGCCACCACAGCAAAATCAGCAAATTACTAGTGTGTGTGACAGCATAGGTGTAAGTTGTTTCATATGCTTCTGACTTCGGAGAGCTTAAATTCAGGTTGCAGTTTATCAATGGCACCTTGTTCTAACCACAGGCATGCCGGCCAGCCAGTTATGTGAATGACCTGAACCAGTACACTGTTCCCTCAGTGTGCATACAGTACATAGCTTCTTAGTTTCCAACACACTTGTCCATCTGTTATGATAGCTATTGGTGCCTGCTCAGAATAAGCTTGGACTATTTGACTAGTGCACAGAGGACAGAGGGGAAAAAAGAGTTATGATGGACAGCCTGAAAAATACTGCAAATATAAAGCACCCCACAAGAAGTCTCTCTTCTGGGCCAGCCTTGGCATTGGCACAGCCTAGCTCTTTACGCACCTGCTGACATGTAAGTGCCAGGATATGAATAGCTGAACAGCAGGGAAAATGGAAGCAAAGTATCCTCTTCTCTACAGGCTTCCTAGAAGTCATGTATTATCACAGTGGGTCTCTGAGAATCTGCTAAGACCAACTGGGACATAAAAGCATATTCTCAGGTGCATGAAGACCAAGACTGACAATGCTTTTTTCCAAGGAAGTCTTACAGCAAGAAGAATCACCCAGGATTAGGTTGAACTGACTGCAACAAAGCTGGCAAGCTTTGACCTGTGATTTTTGTGTGGAGCAGAATAAAACAATAGACTTTGCCAAGGAGGTAAAGATAAGAAAAGAGGGGACATGCCATCTGTCCCTTAACCAAAGTCAGCCAATGGATGGAACAGGATCAGCCTAGCTGGTTGCAGCCATCTGGAGCTACAGACGGCAAATGCTGCTTAGCAAAGCACTATCACAAGGCAGCCATAAGGTAAAGGAAGTGCGCAAAACCCAAGGTGTTACAGCACTAACCTGTCTCAGAGCATGACCCAACATGAGACTAACACAACGCCCTGGGGAAGATCCCTTCCAGTGTCTGAATGGTTCACCTTACCTTTCCTTATAATTAGTTCATTTGGATAAAATGAGCTATAAAAATGAACTATTGCACTATGAACCAAAACGAACTAAAAATGAACTGTCTGGCTAAAAAAAAAAAAACCTGTAACAAGAATGGATAAAAAAAAACTGTAACAGGAACTTGCTACTTAGCTACCTTGGCTGCTTCTGAATTTGTTTACTTTGATTAATGAGCAACTATTGGTCTGGTACTTCTAAATCACCTCTACTATGCTTACACTTAGGTACTGGTAGACTTTTATTTGGGCTGGGTTTTGCCAAGATCACACATGGTCATGCAGTGCCAGATCATGATACAATTGAGTTGCTTCTTTACACTGCCTGTGTAAGGCTCCATCAGAACAGCAGCTCTGTCGCTCATGCTGCCTTCCTTGTGGCACAATTCATCACTGTTGTGGAGACAGTCATGGCACTACCCTCACCTCCCAGGCTGAACAGGCTGCTCATACACAGCAGGCATATTTCAGGGAGTCAAATATTTTATTTTCTTTTGTTCCCAAGGTGAAATGGCAAAAATGTCACCCTTCCACTTCCTCTTCAGAAAAGCTCGAGGCCCAGAATTCAAGGAAGAAAACAGGAGACTCATAAGATTGCCAGCTTTCTGAAGACAGGTATCACTTGGTTAAACATAAGGTTAAACAACTTATAAAAGAATGGAAGAGTCCCTCATTTGCTACTTATCTTCTCTAGGGTCATTATAGACCAGAGGGACCTCAAATTTGCAAACAGACCTTGGAAACGGTTTGAAAGTGTGGAGCAGCTCGCTTGCCACAGGCATAAGTATTGCTAAACAAATACACAGCAGCAGAAAAAAATCAAGGCTGAAAACTAAACTCTGTTTTCCCAGTTAAGGAGATATTCCTTGAGTTTTTGTCCTTTGTCTCTGAAGCTTCAGAGGACATGAGAAGAGCATGTGGCACTGCCAAGGGAAAAATTTTAAAGAACAAGTTGGGAAATGGTTGATGATTCAAAAGGGAAAAGAAGAGGCTTTATCAAAACACCACAAATGGAAGCAAGTAGAAACTACGAGAGGAAAGCCAGTGAAAAGAATTGCATAATTTGCTGTTTTACATGAGCCCGACCAAGAAATGTTATGCAAACGAAGAATGAACCCAGTGGAACTATATTTTCCTGCACTGTGTGTTTTTGTTTCTGGCTGGGCTACACAGCTCAGTTCACTCATTTCCTGGATGGCCTCATGACAAAGAAAAAAAAAACCCCAACCCTTTGACCTTGACAAAATTTCTTCTAAGTACTTCTTAAAGGTAAGCTTTCTGGCTATCTCCCAAGACATTTGCAGTTAACTGTGAGTATAAATATATCATTTGTGAGCCTCTTTGAGGGTTAAAGGCATTACACGTAGAAGCAAAGTGTTACTAAAGGTAGACCACACTAAGCACAAATTTGCATGGTACTGGCTTTAGGTGGGATCTAGTGCTAGCACAGTATCACACCAAATGAATTCCAGAAAGGCCAGTGAAGGAAATCACAAGGAGTGGGAACTGAAAACCAGGGAAGACTTTCCTCGGAGAACAGAGTTCAGGAGGCAATGGCATCACTGCTTGCTCATGCTCCCATCACCAGCTACCACAACACTACAGATGAAGACAAAATCTAGACTAGAGAGATTTTGACGTGGTCAAGTCAGTAATGGAAATAAAAGTATTTTGTAGTCTGGTCAAATAACAAGGTAAGTAGGAGACTGGAGCAAATACCTACACATCTTTTCTTGGGATAAGATCCCAGATCAGCATTACTGATGATCTACAGAAGTAGAAGATTACTTTTGACTGTATCAGTAAAGAGAAACAAGAGATAAGAAAGCATGCTTGGCTTTCTTTTGTATCACAGATTTTTATAAGCATAAAAGTATAATATAAAAAATATGAGATAATTCTTGTCAGTTTAGATTCAGACCCCAAAAGAGCTATTAAAGCTACATGATATAAACCCTCAATGGTAGAGTTTGTGATTTTCTAGGCAGCAATCTCTTTTCTAATATGTAACAGTATCAATTTTCTTTCTTATTATTATTTCAATTAAACACAGTCCTAAACTAGAAATGCCTGCTTTGTCTCTTCTTCCTCTTGTTTAGTACAAATTATAAGAAACATATTGATAAAACCATATACAGTTTACATGAAATGCTAATTAAACACAGAAACTCGCCAACTTCAAGATCTGTCAAACAAACAGAAAAAAGTAGGGATAGTCTAAAACACTGGTGTAGTCTCTGACTTTAAGTGTGTCTCGCACTTCTCTAGCAGTGTAAATTATTCCCAATATAAATCTCCTTTACACTGATAAAAGGGGGGTAAGTGCAGCTAGTATAGTTGAGAATTGGTAATAAACTTCTAAAGTGTCCATGCAAGCCTTTTTCTTCAATGGATGCTTCCTGATCTCTTAGGCATTTAAGTAGTAACCCAGGCTTACAATAAACTGAAAAAGGGCCAGGAAGTGTTGCCCACAGACTTTTCATGGAATAAAGCTTTACTGCATAGAAAATTGGTCTATTGATTTCTGATTTCATTATTTTAAGAGTCATATTAAGAAGAGCAACAATGGGTAAACAGTAGTCATTGTGTCCTTCAAAGAAATTCATATTTATTTCTCGATGCTTCTAAACAAAACGATAGGTTGGCAATGCAGTTTTATCTCAGCCCCCAAAGATACACAATGCATAAAACAACACTGGAGAGAGATGATCTGCGGCAAAGATTTTGCAAGATCTGATTTGTTGCAAAGCCACCCAAGGAGATTGTTTGCCCTTGGGCTGGTTCTTTCCCCTCCTCTGGAAGGTGGGAGGAGATTGGTGGTCAGACTTCCCAAGTGGTTTATATGTAAGACTTCTTTAGGAAGTACTAAAAATGAAATACTTTATTTTGTTACCTCTTTGTTTTCACACATCATTGTTTGACTTGGGAGTGGAAACCCCTTTTCTCATCTGTTTTTCAGAACAAGTCATCTCAAGGGCTTCAGTAAGCAGGGAATACAGAAAAAATTGTGTTGAATTGCTCTTGAAAAACTACAGTTAGGGGGCTTTAAAATGTTCCCCCAGTATTTGCATTATTCCCTAAACATGCCCTGTGTAAAACACTGAGCAATAAAAATAATTTAGATGTTAAGGTAACTGACAAGTACTTAAGCATGACCACTGCTGTTACATTAGAAATCCAACAAGGATTTTATTCACATCTGTCCATTTTTATGTATGAAGGTTCCCTTGTGTCGCTGCTGGAAACCACTGAGAAGCTCCATGGAGAGCTAGGTGGGTGAGTCTCAAAGAAAGAAAGTCTGCATTTGAACTTCTTTTGTTCTGGTTTGGGTTTTTTGTTTTGTTTTGGGGTGGTTTGGTTTGGTTTTTTTTAGGAAGCTGTTGAGAGAATATGGGAAACAAGGGAACTTTAACTTTTTTTCTGCAGACTCTCCGGTGTTTAATATCTTCCTTCTAACAAGCACCTCCGCATACCAAAATTTCACTGGGTATTTTCTTACACATAAATAGCTCTTTAGAGAACAAAGTCATTGTTAGATGTTTGCTACTTTCAGGCCCTGAACTCTTCCTACCCATAATCCCACTGAAGAGCAGCCCACAGTGGCTGGCAGTCCCTCCGGCAAGGCTTTGGCAAGTGGTAGCTGTGGTGTGATGGGCACTGCTGGAGAAGATCAGGTCTCAGGAAGGAGCGGAGGCCAGTGTTAAGTTATGAAGGGCTGCTGTTTGCCTCCCAGTAGCCAGGAGAAGAAACAACAATGAAAACAACCTTTTTAGGCTTTTCTCATAAGAAGTAAAGTGAAATAATATGTGGTAGTTACTTGGTACCCCTCACTACAGAAAAGCTACCTTTGGAAATGGACAGCATCTGCCCAATGAGCATGGCCACTTCTTACTATTTTCTGGATTTCTTTTTTTTTTTTTTTTTGGTTAAGACTTAAGTTGTTTCTGTATGAAAACCTAGCTGAGGTATGCAACACATCTCTAGAGAACTGCTGACCTGTAAATGTTGCAACAGTACTTCTAATGCAGGCAATGGCTAGCTGCCATTCCTCGCTTACTGGTGGTGGCAAGAGAAACAACGCCTGAAAGAAATGTGCAGAACTGACAAGACAAAGTGAATCTGAAATTCTCCAAGATCTTGAAAGTTTTCAAGGTGAGGAACACTGTGGGGGTGCAGGAGCACACAGACAACAGTACAGAGCTAAAACAGTGGCAGGAGAGAATCCCTGAATCCTGAATGGCATGGGAGCGCCAAGGAGAGTGTGCTTTGATGCACGTAAAGGCTTACACTTCTAGAATGAAAAAGGCACTTAAATAAAATGAAAAAGGCACTCTTTAAATAAAGACAAATAATGTAATATTGTTCTCCTTCTTCACTTCTACTGTCAACACAGTAGGAAAAGCATGTGTTGCTAATCACAATCACAACTACTTCTAATTCCCAATCTCCCTTAAAATATAAATGTAACATATAACGTTGACCAGAGGGATGGTGCACCCCTCCTGTGAAAACAGCTGAGAGAGTTGGGGTTGTTCAGCCTGGAGAGGAGAAGGCCCTGGAGGAACCTTACAGCAGCCTTCCATATTAGGAAGAAATTCTTTACTGTGAGGGTGGTGAGGCACTGGAACAGGCTGCCCAGAGAAGTTGTGGATGATCCATCCCTGGAAGTGTCCAAGGTCAGGCTGGATGGGGCTTTGAGCAACCTGGTCTGGTGAAAGGTGTCCCTGCCCATGGCAGGGGGTTGGAACTAGATGATCTTTAAGGTCCCTTCCAACCCAAACCATTCTATGATTTTATGAAATTTCTGCACCCATAAAAATACATATTTGCAAGCCTGTTTACGCACTTATTTTTTTACAAAAATTGTATTATTTGATGTAGTTTCCTCTACCATGTCTGGAGAACTGCAGTCTGTCACCCCAGCATGAACTGTGACAGCTCCCAAGAGGTGGGCCAGCAAGTACAATAAGGGAAGGTTACCTGCTGGGTTTTTATGAAAGAAATACCTGCAAAGTTTCACATATGCTTTGCATTTTCTAACTTTGTGAAAGGATCCTGTATTTCTTCATGCATTGTGAAATCCCACAGTAATGGTGAAATCACATTTTAACGAAGCATCTCTTGAATATACAAAATTATACATGATAGATTGATATGTTAACTGCTGTCAATTGACAATAAGTGATCAGCTTTTGTGAAACAGTACAACTTTAGAGACCTCATCTAGTAGTCCTACGATGAAAAAAAATTGTTTCTAGTTAATTTATTTTGAACTACTGTACACTGAAATAAAAACCTAGAATTAAAGCCTGACCGTGAATTACAATAAAAGCAATACTTTAATGAAAGGTTCACACATTTTTTTTTAATGTAACCTAAACTTAGACTGACATAGATCACACTTCCATGTAAAAACCCATGAAATTCTGTAGTTTTGGCTGCTTTCAAAGTGTGGTATGAGACACATAAAGACACTCAGCACCTTTTGCCACTGACAGCAATGTCCCAGTGGAGTAGGACCTGATCCAAAAAATAGTTTTCTCTTGAAAAAGACATGTAAAACCAATATTCTTCCATACCTTGTGTGCTTTTTTACATTACTGACAACCCCCTTGTTTTCCTATCCCATTTCTTTTGTCAGCTCTGAATCCCCTATGGGATTAACAGGGAGCAACCTGGACTCTCACTTTCCTTCTTGCCCATGACAAGACGGCTTACTGCCTGAACTGTGGTCAGGTTGTTACAGTGTGAAACATGCCACAGCCAGCCCTCCCACTACTCCCAATTATGACACACTGCAGAAAAAGTCCAAATTGATTCTCAAGATGCTGCTGGTACAATTCACATTTGAAATAACTTGCACAATCAAGTTCCTATTGTAAAGTACATATTTTTAATGAGCCAAAAATCATTTCAGCAACACCAGCGCTCCCTTACACCTGTGAAAAACAAGAGTTGTTAAAATTTTCTCTACCATTTTTCCCTTTCTGCAGTCTTTTGCAGAGAGGTGGGAAAGCCTTTTAGCCAGAAAACAATCAGTAAATAACACTGCTCACCCAATTTGTAAAGACATGGGCAGATTAACACCACACTTACCACTCCAACAGGGAAAGCTAGAACAGCCATCACCCAGTCACGGAGGGAAATGAGTTTCTTCAGCTGCCTCTCTTGCTCTTGACTGTCATTTCCTTTAGTGAGAAGACTGGACAGGTCAGTCAAGACGCAGATCCCGAAGAAGACAGCCTGGATAACCTGCACGGAAGGGGAACGCACTCTTGAACACAGAGAAGACCAGACCTTTGGCAGAGAGCAGGCTGGACACAGGTACACATGAGGAATATTGCCATGAAATTGACATGGAAATTGACACGGGAAAACATCAGCCCCTTAAACATGGGTAGACTGTGTGCACATAAAAGCCACTTGCGCTTCTAGACTGAAAGCCCTGCACACACCTTGCTGCTCATGTATGGGGGGAATCGATGTGAATGGAAGGACCGTTCCAGTGGTGGGACTTCCCACCCTCACCTCAGATATTTGCCACCCGCCAGGGACTGAACTGCAGCCACCCCTTCCTGCTTAACTCCATGCAACTCGGCCCCAAAGCCATAGCATTTACCTCTGAGGCGGAAAAAGTGAGGAACACTCCCTGCAAAAAGAAAGGAAAGACAAAAGAAAAGTGGTTCTTTCCCTTGCACCAGGAGGTCTCCCGTGGAGACCCTGCCTGCCCCAGACACTCCACCCAGAGACCAAGAAGGTGCCTGAGACTTCCCAAGAGATGCAGCACACGGCCTGGGCTTCGGCACACCTGTCACCACTCAGGTAGCGAATGACAGAATGAGCATGCTGCTGCAGGAGTAATTCAAGCTTTCTTTTTGTGATGGCGGACTTCATTTACCTGCCTTTTTCTTTTTTGCATTTACATGTTTGTGTGCACCATCATATGATCATCTTTGATATTAAATTGGTAGTTTAATTAGCTGAGCCCACTGATTTGGTTCAAACTTGACTTCATCATAGTTTGCTCACTGTGTTTTTCTTCCTTAATTAGCTTAGGAAAACTGTAGTAAGCTAGCTCAGGAATGCTCTTGCCTGAGGACCTGTGCATCCTTCTAGCACAGTTTGGAGGAAGTTCACGCAGCTCGTTTACTCCCTGAGCTGGAAGCCCAGGTTACAAACCCACACACGTCAGGTAGTCTCAGGTAAAAAAATAACAAAACAAATTCCCAAACTACAGAGTGATTCATCAAAAAAAATAAACATACGCTTAAAATACATACAATGTGTTTTTCAAAGCAAGCATGGAGTACTAATTTAGAAATCTTCTTTGTAAATTTAAGTGTTCCTCTGACTAGGAGTCTCTGACTAAGCAGCAGATCCTCTGTAAGACGTAAGAATAGCACATACCCAGATGTTGCAAAACACAATTTATTATGTGTGTACAACTTTGCAGAATGTAGATGATCGTAAGTGACCACCTTAGGCTAGAGGACACTGATCTGGAATGGGGGGGGGGGGGGAGGAGGAAGGGGGGGGGGGGAGGGAGGGAGGAAGGGAGGGAGGGAGGAAGGAAGGAAGGAAGGAAGGAAGGAAGGAAGGAAGGAAGGAAGGAAGGAAGGAAGGAAGGAAGGAAGGAAGGAAGGAAGGAAGGAAATACCAAACAGATGTTGGCTACCAGACTAGAAAGAAATCCAGAGATGTGTAATGGTTGGATGGTACATTCCCTTCCTCAGCAATCCTTATATGACCCAAATACTTGCAAATTCTGGCTGTAAAGCTGTGAACAACAGACGTCCAAATGGCCCCTGGATCTGCTTGCAATTCTGCTGCCATTACTCTCCCCTCTTGGGGCTGTAGTTTCACATAATTTGCTTGATAAATAGATGAAGCAGCATTACAAAACATTCTCTGATGCCATGAAATATTACAGACTACTAATGCTAGAGCTGTATACTGTGCTAGAGACTTCAAATGACTGCCTGAAAAACCTACTGTCTTCTACCTAATTTCTGAAAAACACTTCATACAAAAGTTGGGGCTCTTTGGAGCTACATAATCACGTGAATTCCTAATGCACTTTTCTGTATTAGTTGTTTGAAACAAGCACTTAGTAGAAAAAAATCTTCCCATACTCAGCCCTGTTTTCCACCAAACAGATGGCCTATTTGGAGAGAAGGAATAGAAGAACTAATTATGTATTTGTTTGACTTAGGAGGAGATATGATACCATCTACTATTCACTCAAGAGTGTGAATGCCAAAGAAGGAAAAAGATTTCAGACAGGACTGGAAAAAACAAAGTATACCTAACCGTAATGAGATCAATCTGGGTGTTAAAAAGTTTAGGCTGAGTACCAGGAAATATTTCCTAACAGTGAGCTCTGTCAGACCATGAAATAGTTTCTCAGAGGAAGTGGTAGAAGCCTCATGGCTTGAGTCACTCAAACCGATATTGGACAAAACACTCAATAATGTACTGCAGGGAACAGTATTACGCTGGCAGGGCTTGGACGAGTGACTAATGGATTGTTTGCAGCTCGAACTACGATTCCCTGAAATGGTCTCTCTCCAAAGAAACACACTCAAACAATCACACGCCCACTTTCCAAGGGAATTCAGATTGTACATCCACTAATCAATCACAAACCTAACAGCTTCTCTCCCCATTATCCTGTTATGAACACACTGCTTCAAGGGAAAATGTAACAATATCATCAGGAATAACTGAAAACTCCTCAAGGAAAAGAAAGTACCCAAGGATTTCAGAGAGTAGGTATGAAGTAAACTATTCTACAAAAAGATTAACAAATAAAAATTCATATTGGAAGGAGGAGATTACATATTTATTGAGAACATTCAGAGCCAATGAAAAAATCATATAATGTGCAAGAAGGAACAGTTCCAGCTTATTCATACAAATAATGTACGTACATTCCCTCTAATACTTCCTTTCTTTTCTAGAATGTGCAAGAAAACTCTTCTGACACCTTTCAAGATTTAGGATTAGACTGAGGACCTCCAGAGCTGCATGAGTCTCAGCAGCATAAACTGAACAGCCAGAGTCAGTAACAATTTACGTCCTTTGTGGGTCTGGTATAGGAAAAGCATAGCAAGCAGCTACTGGTGGTTTATGGTCTGAAATGAGTAAGTCCATGCTCCTCAGTATGAGTGCTGCCTAACAGATGTGAAAAGTTCACAGCAAGGGAGTAGAAACTCCCTTGAAACAATATTCTCAAAAGTGCCCTGGTGTTACCTCACATTTAGGATCACATTTTCAAAACAAGGACCTTCTTTTGAAAATCTGCAAGTGGTGAATCTATACATGAAACATCCCCAAGACGTTAAACAAACAGTTGTCTTTTTTTTCCCCCTCTTGGAAATACAAGAAATAACAGCACTTCAGAGGAAATATCTACAAATTTTGCCTCTAACTATTGCCTGAAGGAAAACAGTAATTTAGAAAAAGGACAGAAACAAATTTGACAGAAAACAGTCACACCTTCCTTATACCATGTAACAGTGATAGATTCAGAAACTTGTAAGCAAAGTATGCAAAAATAAGAAAATCTTAAGAACATACTAACTTGCGGCTGACCCCATTTTCTCCACTGAAGCCTAGACGGGCCATGCTACTATAGCTGACACTACAGTACCCTTAAGCTGTGATAATATAATGACAAATAATGGAAATGGCTATCTACAGGTGTTTTAGTAATACAAAACTCTGAGCAGAGAAAATACTCATAAAGTTGCTGCAGGAGAAAACAGCTATGAACAGAAGATGAAGCCAAGCAGCCCAGAAACCTTCCCAAACAGTGAGATCTATTCAGATTATATAGCCGAAAATATTGTTCCTTATGAATGACTAGAATAAAGTAAACTAATTGTACATGTCTGTCTCCTACAAGAAAATAAAGAATTGCTTCAGTAGGACTTTTTTCCACAAGGTGCTCACTGCAGGATGGCAACTAATGACCTCCCTGTACTCCCCCTAATTTGACTTCTTAGAGTCAGACAGAAAACATATTTAGTCATTAACTAAATGGATGAACTTCAGGGCATGGAGACTCCCTTCTCCTCCATGCCGTGGGGCTCCACAGCACTGACAAAATCTCTGTACCACTGAGGTCAGTGGAAATTCTGTCACTATTCTTACCAATGTAGAAAACTCCCATGAAATGCGCTGAATCTAGGATCTCATTTCCCACGGACTCTTTCTCTTCCAAGCTCACCCTCATAATGAGAAGCATTCCCTAGTGCCCTGGGCAGAACAACTGGAAAAGTCTATGCAAACACTACTATTCATGGGTATACCTTTGAAAATGGAGAATTAACTGTCCTCAAGTTATCATTTTCAAGATTATTTCATATACCTCTCTATGAAATAAGGCATCTGGGTAGGCTGGCACGTAGACAGTGCTGCCAGAATAAAACATGGGAGTAACACTCATGGAATCAGCAAGAAATATGTGGAAAATTAAGTCACTTACACATTCCAAAATGCCACGTTTGTGCATGAAGCGCATGCACACGTGTGTGTGTGTCTGCATGCACATATGCATTATATACCTGCACCTCACTGACCAGGTAAGCTCCCACTGTTTAGAAGTAAGACTGCATTTAAGAGACTTCAGAATCTGCAAATATAATCCATATTATAGGAAGACTAATTTGCAGTAAGGTGTCAGGGAGCCCTGGATGATCCCTGGGGGCTGGGAGCAACTGGGGGTGCTGCCAGGTCCCAGCCCAGCCCCAGCCAGGAGCAGGGCAGCCAGGGGCACCGGGGCAGTCCTGGCACCGGCATCAGGTACCTCCCTGGGGATGGGCCACCAGCCCACGGGTGGGGGGCAGGCATAACCTGACTCATCAAAGCAATACTCATGCTTAAGACAACTCATGGCTTTCTGCAGGAAGATGAAAGTTTAACTCTACCAGCATGCAAAATCAAATTTCTGGAAGTTGTCATTTCTCATGTTTTTCAGATTTTACAATCTGCCTCATATACAGAATGTGGTCTGATTTTCCTTTTCAAGCAACAGGAATATGATTTATAACCTCAAGAGTATCTGTTACTACTCCTTGTCACCTTATGTCACTTTGGCTTTCATTCCTTCAGCCTCTAGGCGTTTATATACAAATGTACTATGCTTCAGCAACTAAGAGCACTGTATTTTAAGAAACCGAAGTAATTTAAGACCAATTTTTATCTCTTTGCCCACTGTAAACATGACTCTGATTGGTCTCTGGTTTGGGATCACGCTTGGTTTGGGTTGTAGTGTATCAGGCTGTACACAGGTTTGTGAGGACTGTCTACATCCCTATAACAACAGCTCAGTTATCTATAGTTGTAATATACTACTGTATATTACAGTATGTCCCGTTTAAGTTGAGAAAAACAAGGTATTTTTGACAGATCATTAAATCTGTTACTGCTCGTGACTGCATGAAGCTACTGATTCTTCTTGTCCATCGCCATTCCAGCGTTACTCACAGGCACATTGCTTTTATTCTTGTCGCTTCTCCTCCCCTCACTGTATGTTTGTAAGTTATAAAAGCAAGCAGAAGCTGGACAACACATAATCAAGTGTTAAGTCTTTGTGTCTGAGAAGCTACTGACTTCAGATAAGGAAAAGGCAAATCTTTCTGTCTACAGACAAATGAGAGACATCAAGAAATAAAAGCAAGAAGCAACAGCATTTTAAGTACTAAAATGCAAGCCAGTGTAATATGTCTAATCACTAAATCTACAACTAATTAAAGCTGAAGTGCAAACATAATGAAAAAGTACTGTGTGCTACTCAGAATCATTACTTCTGTACAAGGAATGGGCAAGATGACTTGTATTTTAAAGGCCGGAGGTAAAAGAGCAGCATCACCCCAGGACATTCACTGACTGACACTGAGTTGGGGCACGCAGTCAGACCTCGTATCATATATTCTTCCACACCAGCTGCAGTGCCATGGCCATTTTAGTTTGTTTTGTTTGTTGGAGCAGGTTTCAACAATGCCATAGGCCACTTCAACACGGAAAAGGAAGACAGCCCTTGCCTATCAAAAGCCAGCAGCCTGAGAAACCAAATACACAACATAGGAGAAAAGTAAAGGACAAGAGAATGAAAACACAGTAAGCCAAAGAAATAATAGAATCGCCGTCTATTTTACTTTGAGTTGTTTGTTGGTTAGGAGTCTTGAAATACATATTTCTCCTATTTCTCTCTTCTCTTTCACTTACACATATCAGAAATTAAACTCCACTAGTAAAACATAACACCTATTTCTATCAGAACAAACATTAGAAATTCAGTAAGTGCATAGATGGACAGCCTTATAAATATCTAGCACTGCCCTCATCCAAAACAATGACTCATGTCTCCCTTTACAGCCTTCAGCAGGGGGGAGGCTCCTCTAACCAGGATGTCACACATGAAGACTAGTCTTTACTTGGAAATTTATCTTCATTTTCATGATTTAGTCTTATGACATGTATCATCTAAACATGCCTAATCATATGATTTAAGTTCAGGGATGCCTTTAAATATAAACTTTTGCTTTCTACATAACCTCCTGTAGTCTTTTTCTTTTAAGCCCACCAGTATTGCCCAGATATAACTAAGGATGGGGTTTAAACCAATGAGATGTTGCAGATGCACAAAAGAATGAAGTCTACTATGAAATTATTATGCATGGAAAAGAAACCCATTTGACTCTCGGGTCTAGTTCTTATACATTGTTTAAGTCCAAGTGTTTCAGCACCTACTATGGAGCTGCAGAATGGGGACAAAGCTGTGTAAGCTAATTAGACCTTACGTTTCCGAGAGATGTATTTTAAAATTCTGCCTGCTGGAACACAAGATGTGTTTTTATCTGGACAGACAGAAAAGCAACATTTTGTGCAAACTAAGCAACTTAAATAAGAAACCAGAAAACCAGAACAGATGTGGCCCCTAAGATGTAATTTTTGTAGCACTGCCTTTCAGCATCTATTCTAATTCACAATTTTCAGCACATTAAATAAAGAAAAAATTGATGAATAATATAACCATGCTTCTTGCACCTCTTCCTTTCTCTCTCCATCTTCCCTTCACTTAACCCAGGAAAAACCCTTACCGTTACACTTACTGGAGAGGTTAAGTCTCAGACCGTTCTGTCTTAACATGATTCTTGACTGTCTCGTAATGGTTTTCAAAAACATGCAGCAGAGTTCTTGGAGAGGTAACATGGTTGTGATAACATAGTTTTAAAAGCAGTTTTCTTCTTATTTTTAGTACTACTATAAGGACAAACATATTCCTTAATACAACAAGCTAAGCTGAAATTTGGTAAACTATCAAAAATATTTGGAAATGCTTTCATTTGTAAAGGCAAAAAAAAGCATATTTAGTTATTCTTTTTACATGGGTAAAATACCCCCAACAAAAAACCTGCCATAATGGACAACAATTGAGAAATTAAAGTGCTACTATATCTCAGCTGTGTTGCATAGATGACATTTCAAGCATGATCTCAGCATGACAGAGTGTATGCCATCTGGCTCAGAAGTGCTAACAGCAAGGAATCCACTACCATGTATCAGATGAAGACATGGAATGGACAAATACAGAGTATACTACAGCAATATCAACAAAAATTTGACCAGATGCTGAGAAAGTGTTAAAACTTCTCAAATCTTTTACATTCTTTTTAGCTGTATCATTCTGCTCCAACACCATGTCAATCCCATCTTCCCGCTTCCTCTAAAAACTACAGGTATTTTCTGGATACTTTTGAGTTATGCATGTTTGCATATCTTACTTTGATCTTAGCTAATACACTCAAAGAAACACTAAGCTCATTGTCGCAGTATTTAAGAAATTATTATTCTATTTTTGTCTTTATCTTTTTGATTTAAAATTGTTTTGACTAAACCCATTTTCTAATAATCCCCATCTTCTTCCTTACTCTCTTGCACTGTGTATAGAAAAACTGCCATTACTACTTATTGTATCCTGCTTATAAGACAGTGTAATTTCATTAAACTTATATAATCCGTTCAGCAAATATGTATAATACAGTTTATTCAGAATAGATTATGATTTTATTAGGTTATATCTTTTATGTTTTTCTTTGCTAAAGCTTAATCTTATTAGGATTATACACTGCACAGAAGGTTATCTCATTATTTTGGCTTAAATGCTAATTTTACACATTTCAGCATGATTGGTATGCTCTCTGCAGCAGTGGCCTTGCAGTCAACCAGGCAGGAATGGCAGCTCTCTAGACAATGTTTGGGATAGCCAGCTAAGAAGCTAAGACTTGTTCTGCAGCTGCCTGTGCTAAACTGAGCTTTAGGATAGGGTTTCTGATGGCTGGAAAGTCCCTAGCACTTTGTAAGTTAATTATCCCCAAAAGAAATTACACTTTATTAAGTACAGAACTTTCTCAAGGAAACGGCTTTCTTAAAACTTCAGAATATTTAGCATTGCACCAGCTTTTTCATGTTTAGAAACAGTCTGAAAACCACTAGAGGGGAGCAATTTTGACAGATCAAATTTGAAAACAAAACTACAGAGAAGTTTCTAAAAGTTAGAGTGCTTTTCATTTCTTCCATTTTTTTATGAATAAGGTAACAGCTGCCTTCTAAATTGCTGAATTTAGAAAAGCCCATGACTGAGGTATCTCAGCAACATGGTGACAAAGCTGGAAATGCAAATGAGAAAGGGGCTACAGTCTTCTGAGACACAGCAGCCTCAGTGCTGCCCTACCATGGCTGTAGGAAAAAGAGTTTTAATCTGTTTCCTGAGCACTGTGCAAGCAGTATTGAATGACTCCTCACACCAGTGCAGCAAGGCAGGCTGTTTTAAGTGATATCGTCTCAGCTGGGCTATTCCCCCTCTCTCCAGGGAAGGTAAGGGAAGGAAACACTGGGAGCTTTATCCCACCTCTTCATCCATCCAAACTACCAGCAACACACAAACCAAGTCAGCTGCAAACCCGTATCATGAAAAATAGCTCAAGTCTCCAATCAGGCTTACCTTCAGCTTCTGCTTAAAGCAAATTTTCTTCCTCAACTCACTGCTGCAGCAGCTTAAGGATAATTTATGAGGGGCAGGTAAAGTATATTCATAAATAAAGTTATTACTAAGATAAGGATGTTCTGTAATTAGACTACAGCAAAGGATACTGCTATTCAAGCTTCACTTGAAAAAAAGAGAGGACATAATTTTGTACATTAATTATAAAGCACGTGGTTCAATGAAAGGTGATCTAACATGTTGTACTGTCCTCATAAACAAGACTATTCTTTGCACAATATTTCAAGCAAGGCACTGTGTGTTATAAAGAGCTGTATTTCAGGAGGAAAAAAAAGTTCTCATTATCTTAGATCTCTAAAGAAAACATCGGAAAAACCCTGATATAAGCTAACTGCATCTAAACTAAATAATACAAGGGGGGTTGAGCATTCACTAGGTGTGTGGCGTTTCAATACCAGATGATAAGATTTCCCTGCTTTCATTGTCTTTCTCATGACTAAGTCTCAAAGGAAATTAAGGATTTGTTTCCTGATTGTAGGTGAGAGGCAGGGAGAGGTGAGCTGGCCAAGGGCAGGCAGCAAGGCAGCAGGGGACCCCAGGGGATGAACTCAGGTGCTCGGATCCCTAGGCAGTTCTCTAGGCATTAGATCAGGCTGCTTTCCACACACCTGCACTCACTCTTGCAGCAACAGCCATTTCCACTGCTTGCTAGAGAAACATTCCTGGCTTCCTCAGAGAAACAGCACAGACGTTTTCATTCCCTCCAAATGCAGCCATACTACTTTTAGCACAAATCCAAATACTTTTCCTCTTACACAGTTCGTATCAATCATAGTTTTCAAAGACCTTTTTTGCTTTAATATGTCTTTCAAACTTTTCTAATGGTTAGATACTGTAATTCTGACTATTGTGATCTATTTGTGCCAACCAACTAGAGTCACCAAGGTCTCCAGTATAACAGCTTTGGAGAGGTTGTCCATTATACCACTCCCACCTTCACTGTTCCTACACCTTAGTTCGTAATAGGAAGTACTGATTTTGAGCAATGCTGCACTGAATAAATCTTTTTAACTTTTTAATCACTTGTTCTACTCTGTATGAATAAGTTCCATGAGCTGCAATTTCAGTGTGGTGCACATTTGACTTCCCAGCACCCCTGCAGGACAGAGCACTGGGTGGAAGAAGCACAACAACCTCATCTGCTACCTGGAGACTGTCTTTGGAGAGAGCAGCCTGAAGAATAAATGGTGTGGAGCCCTATCTCGCTTTACATGCTCATGAAGGCAAGCACAGCTCAAATCTCTCTCACCCCTTCTTACTCTAACCAACATTTAACCATTTCTTGAGTTTCCAAACTAATCTTTCAGGCATTGCTGTTTGCTGTATTTCTGTTTTGCTCACTGCTTTTCCTTTCACTTGCAAAATGAAGAAGGAGATTAACTGTAAGGAAGTTTAAATTTACATCCCCCTACGTATTACAGGAAGCCACTTTACGACAACTACCTGACACCACACCAGGTATCAAACTCATCAGATTTAGATGCTCTTCATCAGGCTAATGCACACTGACCAACAAACAGTAAATAGACTTTTTAAATAAACATCACAAGTTCAATAATAAGCTATCCTTTTTTCTCCAGAGACAGGAGGCTCAGACAACACCTGTTGTTGCAGTTAAGAAAGCAGCAGATGACTCCAGGAAAGAGACCTTTGCTAAAGTGTGGTACTGGTGACCAGTACTACTGACAGTGAGCACAGTGTTTTGGATTCTGCAGGGCAGCAAAAGCACTTTCAGGTAGTAGCTTGTATATGTGGCAGCCCAGCACATTAAAAAACAAAACAAAACAAAAACAAACAAACAAACCACCATCCGTGCCTATGAAGGAACATAGCCTACTGGGCAGCTGGGCAGATCACATCCAGGCAATGTCCAAGTATCAACTGTCCTCTGCTAAATAAACCTCTTAGTACTCCAACACCATGCACCAGGTAGGTGCATGCACATGCACTCCAAGTTAACATGTAGCTGTAACCATAATGCAGCCGGGGACAAGGGTTGTGCCTTGCACATGCTCAGCATGCCGAGTCACAGGTGGGAACTCCCTGGGCAGTCCGGGGAACTCCTCAGCTAGTTTCTGTCCAGATGAGATAACTGACTGATAGCTACAGGAACCCGCCCCAGGCAAGCCCAGCTCCACCAGAGGTCTGAGGGATCCGCAGAAGAACTCCCCAGACAGTCCCAGTCTGTGTTAACAAGATAAGAGTCTGTGTGACCCGGACTGGGGACGCAGGGAGTTCCCCACAGCCCTGGGAACAACCCAGGTGGGTCCTGTTTTGCACACATGAAGTAAATGGTGAGCTGATAGCCACTATTTATCTATTCATATATGCTTATCATTGGATAGGGCAGTTTTTTGCAAGTAGTTGAGATGATTTTAACTAGAAACTCATCATGCATGCACTGGAGTGTTGACGAGGGACCATACACCAGATGGGTAGGACAGAAACTGGCCATACTGTTACAACAGTGACAACAGTAACGCAAGAGTGTTACCTCATGCAGAACATCCAAATAAATTAGCTTCTTGGCTAACACTTGAACCAGTGTGTGTTAACGTGGACCAGAACAGTCTCTTAAGAAAATGAGAGGCTGCCCCCACGTAAGCTGGTCACAATGAAATGTCATACAGATTTAAAACATTACCCCAGAGTATAAGGGCATTGGTCCAAGTAAATGTATCTGATGCCACCGTCAGATTTTACATAAGGTACCTCTAATTCTGACTTGCAGAATACATACTCGTTTTCCAAAATACTTAGTAAATAAATACATTCCAGTATTCTGCCCTGTTGCTCCCAACACAAAAACGCTGGCTACACAGATAACATTCATAAATGGTGGTGGTTTCTGGGCCATGCCTGTTTATTTATAATCCAGCTGTAGTCCATTGCAGCACTAGGCACAGCCACCACTGCGATGGAAGAAGAACCTCTCCTGCCCAGACTATCCGTAACCACGCACATGAACCTTCACACCAGAGTCCCGGAGTGGAACTGCTGACCAGCTGTGTCAGCATGCCTGTCCTGAGACACTCGGTTCTGATTAACAGCGAGACCAGGTTACATTCAACCTCTAGCTTTGGATCAGCCATGAATCCTGGTTCAGAGATATGTTACATATTTCACACAACACAGCCTCTGTTCAAGGGGTCTGGACGCCTCCACCCCCCTGCCACAAGAGCAAGGCCAAGTACCTGATGCAGAGCTGAGATGACTCCAACCTGGATGCTGCCTGAGGACCACCACACAGGGCTGTTCCATGTACATTCAGAAAAGCTTGGTTTGGATTAGGCCTGTATCCACCAGGAGGTTCAGGTGTGACATTGCACAGGGTTTTCAGACACCTGGCTCCCAAAGTGAAAATCACAGCTCTCACACAACACTCGATTTCCAAGGAGCAGACCATAAAGTGCGGTAATATTTAAGCAAAAAATAACTGCGCATAATAAGGAAAAGAGTATGTCTGGGACCCTACTCCTCTCCTGTAAGGCACATACATGCAGCACTAAAGTCACTTCCATCAGTTCCCTGTGTAAGACTGGAGCTCCCAGCTTATAGCCCAAAGAGTGCCTAGGTGTTTAGGGAGTCAGCTCTTACCTCTCAGGACTGCTTACTGTAACACACGGTGGAAGGAAAAGACAAATTCTTGCTATCAACTGTTATGCAACATCAAAGTAAGTGTATTACTTGCTGAGGGATGCACCTTCTACACACATTTCAACCCAAAACGAGCTTTCCTGTCTTCAAGAAGACATGTCTTATTGACAGTGGCAAAGAGTAGGATGTCCACCCTTCCTGTTAAGTTGTGCGAATGTAGGAGAGAACCTACACTTGTCTTTGGAGGCTTATACTGAGGTTCCAGCCCTTTGTCTAGATTTCACGGGGGAACCTTATTTGCTAAAATACTTTATATGGAGCAAGAAACAGGAACTAGAAGCCAGGACTACTTCCTTCTGTCCCATCCTCCTTCTCCACACCACATGCAAACTGCAGAGCCAGTCTTCTAAGTACAGCTTTTGTGGATGCTCAGTCTACTGTTTTGCTTTTCAAATAATTGCTTTTCTTGGTCAGAAACCCACTATGTTTTACAGGCCTCAAGCAGAGCTCAGATATATCAAATTTCTTCATGTATTACTGAAACCTCAAGGCAAACACATGCCAGAAGTGTTTTCAAGTTCCGCTTGACTCAACCACATTACCTTGTTCTTCCCACTCCACTGAAGGGAAGAGGCATATGTGAGCTCTGGACATATCCAAAACTCTGCATTATTCTGCTGTCGAGACTGGACCATTTGACTTCTTCATTTCTATTTATAAGCAGAGTTAGGTATTAAAAGAGCCAGACTATTTAACCATGAAGACTGTCAAAATAGATAATGTGTCTCACTGAATTACAAACTGGCTGAGTGCCTAGCCTTTTGACTGCAAAGGTCTGCTCCATCATAGCTCCAGTAATGTCTTCAAAATCTACTTCAAAAAAGTTCTGGAAAACTGATAAGTGTGAAGTGACTATATGGATCATACAAATGATGCTTGTTAATCCTTCTATTGGTTAACAGCACATAGTTACTAGATCTGATGCCAACTTGGGAAGAGTAACCCTTTACTAGAAAATGTAACTGATGACCTTCATTCTAACAAGATACCAGTATCTCATGGTACCCACACAGAACCATGCTCAGGGAAGTAAGTGTGATAAATTACTCTGCTGGAACAAGTTCACTAATAAATTGTTTTCCTTATGTATTTAGGGAGCGCACATGCATCCACAGTGCAATGAAAATTAGTATTACATTTCAAAGAACCGAGTACATAGTGTAGTAGCAGTTACAGCTGGCTAATCATGGCTTGGATGGGTGTACTCTTCACTGTGTAAAAGCCTGGCTGGGTGGTTGATCCCAGAGAGTGGTGGTGAATGGAGTTACATCCAGCTGGCAACCTGTTACAAATGGTGTTCCCCAGGGCTCAGCACTGGGGCCAGTTCTGTTTGATATCTTTATCAATGATCTGGATGAGGCTATCAAGTGCACCCTCAGTACTCTGCAGGCAACACCAGCTTGGGGGAGAGTGTTGATCTGCTGGAGGGCAGGAAGGCTCTGCAGAGGGATCTGGGCAGGCTGGATCAGTGGGCCAAGGCCAACTGAGGTTCAACACGGCTCAGTGCTGGGCCCTGCACCTGGGTCACACCAGCCCCACACAGCGCTACAGGCTGGGGGAAGGGCAGCTGGAAAGTGCCTGGAGGAAAGGGCCTGGGGGTGCTGGCTGGCAGCCGGCTGAACATGAGCCAGCAGTGTGCCCAGGTGGCCAAGAGGGCCAACAGCATCTGGGCTTGTATCTGAAGCAGTGTGGCCAGCTGGACAAGGCAAGTGGTCATCCCTCTGTACTCGGCACTGGGGAGGCCGCTCCTTGAACCCCGTGTTCAGTTTTGGGCCCCTCACTGCAAGAGGGACGTAGAGGTGCTGGAGCGCGTCCAGGGAAGGGCAAAGAGGCTGGTGAAGGGTCTGGAGAACAAGTCTTACAAGGAGCAGCTGAGGGAACAGGCTGCTTAGCCTGGAGAAGAGGAGGCTCAGGGGGGACCTTATTGCTGTCTGCAACTCCCTGAAAGGAGGCTGTAGGCAGGTGGGGGTAGGTGTCTTCTCCCGAGTAATAAGCAACAGGACAAGAGGAGATGGCCTCAGGTTGTGCCAGGGGAGGTTTAGATTGGTATTAGGGAAAATATCTTCACTGAAAGGATGGCCAAGCATTGGAACAAGCTGCCCAGGGACATGGTGGAATCACCATCCCTGGAGGTATTTAAAAGATGTGTAGCTGTGGTGCTTAGGGGCATGGTTTAGTGGTGGATTTGGCAGTGCTGGGTTAGCGGTTGGATTTAAAGTTGGATCTTAAAGGTCTTTTCCAACCTAAATTATTCTGATTCTATGATTCTACAACACAGTGACTGTTTTTATGAGGACCATGAAATTTTATTTGACTCACTGAAGGTATTGCTTGTATCTACTTCCAAAATACCTGAATTAGAAAACTAATGGCATGTAAATGGGTTAATATTGGTTAATAAAACTATTAAAAAACTGTAATAAAAACCTACAAGTATGGCAAATCTAATATCGGTAGGGAAGCATCCTCTTTTGAGAGAACACTGAAACAAAGTAATAACCCAGAAAATGCACACTGACTCCAAGTTAAAATACTACAGCTTGCCTTTATATTAAATTGTATTAGCTAATCTTTTTGGGGAAAACACAAATTAAATACTGCTTTGATTTACAAAATGTTTGACATCCAATCATTAACCTGCACACATGCACTAAATAAAGTAAAAGCACATTCTGTTTCCTTATGAAGGGATTTCTTTTAAAGAGGCAAGGTTTATCCAGCTACCGGTGTAGTCAAAACATATATTTCACTTAAAAGCAAAACATGATATAGTATTGTAATACAGAAGTATTATCATTAATGTAAAACGATAACTTCAGAAATTTCATGTCTATAGTTACATTTGTATCAATGCCAAGATAAGGGCAGCACATCAGCACATACTCAATTTGAAAAGCAAGTGCAAAAAGTCTACAGCACAAATGGTTATATTTTTAACCAAGCAATTATCAACCTTGCGTGCTAAAAAGTAAAACACTGTATCATGTCTTCCCTATTGTGTCTTTAGCTTAGAAAAAATGAAACCATTTGCATATCATAATATTACTACAGCATAATAACTGTCACTCTACAGACATTTCCACACACCCTTTTTTTTTTTGCCATTCCTACTTCCCAGGTTTTCAGACTGAAGATGGAGAGAGCATTGCCTCTCTAAACTACTCAAGGAATCTGCAAGGATATCACATACTTTATTCTAGGTTTTCCTTCACTTTATAGCACTTAAGACATATATGCATTTATTTTGCCGCTAGATACAAAGACAGCCAGCTTCAGACGGGGACTTTCTCTCTGGTATTATCAGATCTTTACCATCTTTTAGAGAAATTTGAAACTGCTAAGGGATGAAAGAGATACTCTAGTTGTTTCTTATACATCTCTTATTATGTTTCTAAATGTCACACTGAGAGGGGGTTTTATGTGGAACTGACATAAACCAGCCTATTTAATGGTATCATTGTACGTTACTTGGGAGTGTAAATTGATTGTATACTGTAATATTTCTACCAAGCTAGTAGGTTTTTTAAAACCAACAGAAAATCATAAAGCAGAGACCAACTGACTGCTGGCTACATTTTATAAAACGTGGCTCAGTTCTAAAAAACAATATGGTGTGCTTCCCTGTTTTTAATTTCTTCATTCTTCTTAACAGTAATCTTTTTTAAAGAACTAATAAAAGATATTTTCCTTATAGGTCAATATTATTTATTCAGATCAAACAGAGGAGTAAGATTCAGAACTGAGATGCTCCCTATCAGTGACCATTTCCTAAGGCGGCAGAGTAGTACATCTGTTAACTTCTCTGTTGCGCAGTAGCACAGGAGGAGCAACCGAGAGTGAAGCAGGCAAATCCACAGCAATTTACTCTTTTGTAACTCAAACCAGTGCTTTAAATTCAGCTTGAAAAATACCCACAGGAAACGCTACTGTAGCTGGACAAAACAAAAACAAAAGTAATTTCTTTGTGGCAAGATACACTTAGTAAGCAGACTGCTACATTCAGCACGGCTTCCCATTTTTGGATGAAGCCCCTGCTGAAGAGAACAGCAGAGAAATAAGGCCTAAGGCATTGCTGCCACGTGAGCATTGCAAAAACGTCACACTGAATGCAACTGCCTGGTCAACCACAGGCAGAAAAAAGGAGTCTGTAGTATTCTGGAATGTAACCAGACTTGTAAGGGCCAAAACCAAGCAACAGAACAGCAAACACCTTCCCTAAAGAAATAAAAGCATGGGGTTTTGCTGTAGCCCTTGATTTTTTTTATTATACTAGAAAATGGTGAATAAAATGGTGCATTTATTTTATTTCTGATAGATAATTATCATGGTGACAGGCTGGGATATGCTAAAATTTCTTCAAGCAGAATTTTGAACTGTTTTAACTAAATAAATTATTTAAATGTGTCGCACATGTAAAGAAAAGCTTAAAACAACACATCATGCATTTAAATCTGACATACTGAACAAATGAAATGTTTTCTGTACTAAGTAAAACCAGATTTAGTGTTTCTTTCTACCACGCCTTACAAGATTTTAGAGGTAGTAGATATTATTCTCCCACACCTCATTGTTACTCACAGGTGAGGAGGAGGAATACCAGCTTTCCTACTTTTTAACTCCCAGTTGGTTTCTCAGTGAATTGATTTCATTCTGTGTGAATGAAATAGTTACTGAACTAAACTAATGAGTAACAGGAAGAAATACGTTCTCTGCCTCTGCAGAGAAGACTAGTGCTGTCAAAAAAAAAAATTAATACTGAAGCAAACTCTAACTCTGGTGCTTAACCATTACCTTCAGTAGTTCTGTGGTGTGGCTCCTCTTAAAAACTTCAGTAACACATGCTCCAGCTGGATGTAACAAGAACTACTGAAAAACCTGGATGTGTTGTCCACGCTGACCAAAATCCAAAAATATGCTATATCAGGATACATGAGGGATTATGAGTGTATCAGATTATCACAAATCCAGCAAACAGGATTATTACCAGCGAGATGCTTAACAGACAATGTGATTGAGCAGTTCTACAATACAATGGAGAGATGGATGTGTAGCTGTACAAGACTATTAACATGCTGAAGAGTGGAGGTTTTCAACCCATTAGTCAGGACTCAGGTAGACAAAATCCTAGGAAACCTGGGCCAGCGCTGAGCATGATCTGAGCAATGGGTTGGACTAGATGACCTCCTGGCTTACCCTCCAACCTGAGTGATCCTATGATTGCATGAAGTCTGGGGCTTCACATAAGGGGAAGTGTTTAGTCTTATCAAGGACTGTGAAATCTATTCCTTGTTTGCAAAACACAGATATCTCTAGATAGATCTCCAGCTGATAACAAAATCTTAAACACTTCTGAAGTGTTTTCACAATTTACTGAAGGACTTTTCCTGTAGTCATTTAAGCTTTGCATGAAGATACTGGTGCACACACACTGCAGCAATAGTACTTAGTCTTGTACAAGCGCCTCCCTGCTGGTAAGACTTCAGACATGTTACTCAGTGGTGGGGTGGGGGGAAGAAGAAGTTGGGGACACAGACCAACTGAAGATTTGAGCTTAAATTTGTATGATAGATTATTCCTAACTAATATGTACTTGGTAGCATCCGATTGCTCTTTTATATGTTCATATAGAAACAACCAAAAAAACCCTATCCAAATTGTGTCATCCATCTAAAACTGGAGATCGTTCTGTGATTGCAATGCCTGCAAAGACTGGCTAGGCTCAACTCACCCATTAGAACAGAGACAAGCTATTTGTGCAATTTTAGGCATGCATCTGTTACTGACACTCAGAAAGAGCAAAGACAAGTAACTGGTTATTTCATTGCCATTTGCTGTCTAAACAGGTCAGGAAGTTCTTATATACACACTTATATACTACTACTGCTTTTTAAAACTGCCTTTTTATTTTTCAAATGTAATCACAGATTGGTCTTGCACTTCTCTGGTAACTGTGCAAAATCTGTTTCTATCCGCATGAAACCAAAAGATACTGAAACCAATATTATTCTCTTTCACATGTAATTCTACAGTTCACTGTTTCCCCATCATATAAAGAATTCTTACTGACATCCTGTGTCCAACTTTTGGTTCACATTAAAGTGATGCTATGCATTCTCTGGTGAGGTCCTCATCATGGGAGTTTTTTCCTGGATCTTTCCAAGTCTTGGTGTCAGCAGCAAAGTAACACCAATTCAGCTTTTGACCAAGATGCACAATGTTGACAAAAAATTGTCACTTAAGTATCTACAAGGCAAGTTGCATGTGAAATGCAGCACCCTATTTCCTTGAAAAGCCTTATTAAAGTTTTGCAGGTTGTCCTTCCAGCTGCTAATGGTATTTATTGAAGTGCTTATCAGCCGGAGGGACAGCTTTTAGGACTTGAATTTCCATAGGCTGTCATTGCCATCTTATGCAATGTAGACAAGACACTAACAAACTAGGATGATAATGTTTTGTTTTCCCTTTGTGGAGTCTTCTGTCAATTAAAATGTAAGAGTCAACGTACAGATGTAGTCACACAGTTATTTTCTCTGTTGCTGTAAAGGCTGAAATCAAAGCTTCAGTTTGTCTTGGGATACTGGAGTTCTCCAGTTTAACACCTTAAATGTGTACACTTCAAAAATGGGCTAGCCTCAAAAGGAGTCCACCATTCCTCACCATTGTTCCTTAAAACTAGAGTAAGCACCCTGAATTTTAATGCCTATTTATGGTACCATATTCACATCTATTGTGGTCTGCAAAGATATACTCAGCCAGAAGAGAGAACAAGACAACTGTGGTAGGAGGGAGCATTGCTACCTCTCCCCTTACAATATCCTGCCCTACATATCCTACCTGTACTTCACAAAGAAGATTCAGCCATTCTCATAAGTCCTGTTATTTTTCTTCCTTTGTTTGGCTCTGTAGTACATTCCAGGTGGGATCCTAAGTATGAAATATTCTTTGAGCTTTCTACTTGTATTGGTTTTGGCTGGTACAGAGTTAATTTTCTTCATAGTAGCTGGTATGGGGTTATGTTTTGGATTTGTGCTGGAAACAGTGTTGATGACACAGGGATGCTTTAGTTTTTGCTGAGCAGTGCTTACACAGACACAAGGCTTTTTCTGCTTCTCACCCTACCAGCAATCAGGCTGGGTGGGGGCGGGGGGTCAGAAGGGCTGGGAGGGACACAGCCGGGACAGTCGACCCCAACTGACCCAGGGGATGTTCCATACCATGGGACGTCATGCTCAGCATACAAGCTGAGGGGAGAGGAAGGAAGAGGGGGGATGTTCAGTGTGGTGGCATTTGTCTTCCCAAGTAACTGTTACACGTGACGGAGCCCTGCTTGCCTGGAGATGGGACACCTGCCTGCCCATGGGAACTGGTGAGTGAATTCCTTGTTTTGCTTTGCTTGCGCACATGGCTTCTACTTTACCTGTTAAGCTGTCTTTGTCTCAACTCACGCGTTTCCTCACTTTTAATCCTCCAGTTCTCTCCTCCACTGAGCAGCTATGCGGTGCTTAGTTGCTGGCTGGGGTTAAACCATGACACTACTTCAATGATGCTGGCAGCTGCCTAACTTTTAACTGTACAAAGTCTTTGGAAAATCTCACTTTTTCTAATAATATGTGACACAAAATGAATACGCAAAGCCTATATGAAGGACTTTCAGATAAGTCACACTGAAGGTCCGTAACCGAATGTTACATGCACTGTCAGGTGAAATTAGGTTGCCACTCGGCGGGTGGGGTTTTTTAAATTTGTCTTTAATGTTCAGAACGTTTGATAAAGTATGCAGATGATAGCTTCATATCCTACACACTAAGATGAGAAATATTTTCTAATGAAGTTAATATTGTATTATTGGTTTATTTGAAGAAACTGTGAAGAAAAATTACAGCTACTAAGTATTACAGCTAAGTCTACCCAAAATTTTAACATTTATGGCTAGGACTTCAAAAGAAACTGAAAAGGAAACCTACTACAATTCATAGCACAAGGTACAAAGCACTGTAAAATCATATTTATTGTACCTCATGACATCATCCAGTGAAGTAACAATAGATAATTTTATTGTCACATTTTATAGATAAACTGAAGCCCGCAGAGTTTACTAACTCTCCTGTGATGACATGTTAAAGCTCATGATATTCTGGAACAAGACACCAGTCAAAACTCTTGACTGAATGAGACTCATCAAATAACCCTTTTGCCCTTCACAGAAGACAGTTGGCAAAAATTCTTCAAGATTTTAATATCTTCCTCCCTTATAGACATCTTGGAAAGGTCATACTTAAATACAGGCATACACACTTCTAAATAAACACCACTTGCGTTTTCCTCTTTCTGATAAAGCTATGCCTATATGATAAGTCTATCATGGAAAAAAATAATTTTCAGTTATCGACCCTGGCAACAACCATATAAATTGCACTATAATTTAAGAGAGTCTTCTCTGTGTTTCAGTTTGTCTATTTACCAGATTAAACATGTATTTCTAATTGGTATCTGCTTCATGGAAGAAAGCTTTCATCCAGCCTTTGTCTTAATTTTCTATGCCTTGAAACTTCAGTCTGACCTACGTCTACACACAAGGCGAAGATAAGATGCTAGCAATATCAAATTATAATGATGTACATTCCTATTCCTAAGATGTAAATGGCAACACAGGGTGCAAGGTAGAGGCCTTAAAACTGGATGAAGAACGGTCAAGAGCTAACAAAGCTAAATCCTCATTTGGAAGAGAGTAGAACAATAATAAAACTAGCACAGTTTTCAAAGTAAAATTGTCAGAAGCAAATGTGGGCTATGATTAATCAAGAATATAAACACCTAAAGTTCTTTTGCTGCCATGATTATTTACTACTAATTAAGCTGATTTTTTTTTTTTCACACTCCATTTGCAGCAACATCTTCTGTTTGAAGTGTTGTAAAGATGTTGTGTTTGTCCAACACAGAAACAAACACTTTTAAATTTCCCTTTTTGATGATTCTACACTTTGATCAATTCAGTTCCTTTTATGACTTCAGGAAGACTGGCTGTTAGAGATTTATTCAATCTCCTGAGAACTCAATATATTGAAACATTTGATGATCACTAATTTTGGCTCTTTACATTGTTGTCTTATGTCACAGTAAAGGTGAGATAAAAATAAAGCCGTGGAAAAGTCACATTAAGGATGAGTATGATATTGCTTCCTTTTGTTGCTGTGCTTCTTTATAAAATACTTAGACATACTTGTTGAATGGAAAAGGTCCGAAGCATGGTTTGTCCACAGACCTGCTAGAAAATGAGGAGGGAAGGAAGGACATTTATAATGGAAGTAGGTCTGATTGATTGCTGTAAGTCTAAAGCTCAAATCAGATAAATCACTTAGGATGTAGATTTTCAAATGATAAAAATTTGGAAGTCATTGTCATATGATTACAGATTAAAATGGCAGCTACTCTCAAAATTAGGTGTATCTGGAAGCTATCTACTACATTTAACTGGCATTCTGCGGAAGCAGACACACAACCTTATCTGAGTGTAAAGAGCAAAGGTAGTCTTCCAGTGCCGGGTCCAGGTCAGGACAAACCAAGCTGCAGCACAGAGTGAAAGAGCTGACACCAAAACTGACTCTGACTCTAGAAGTTTGTTATTAGGGTCCACTCATGCCTTTCTGATATTCTAGCAGATGACCTTACAACTTCAGACTTTCTTTTTAGACCAGTTTTAAGTCAAAGACCTTTTTAGGCCACATAGCTGAAAGAGATACTAGAGAATTATTCAGAAAAGATTAATTTCATGCTCTGGGGTGGGAATGTGAAAAATGTACTCAACAAAACATGCTTGGAAAATATTGTTGTGACAAAAGGAATAAGCCATAAACCCTTATTCTCTCCATATAAAAGTGTTAATTAATGAGATGACTGAAAACCATAAACATAAAACATAAATCTAAAAAAATATAAAACCCTAAAGAGTTTGTGAATGAACTTGACACATGTTCCACTTGACACATGAACAGAGTACTTTTTGTTGTGTATCACATGTCCTCCTTTTTTTTACAGATAATCATAAGTACATATATACATACTCCCTCTTACATATCTCAAAACCTTTGGGCCAGGGTTGGCATCGCCTTTTTTCCTGAAAGAAGGTGATACACGCGGCAGCTATGAAAGCTGGATCCCCTCGCGGAGGTGACTCCCAGCTCAGCGACTGTGGGCTGCCTTTACAAGGAGGAAGAGGAAGGCATGCAGCCCAACCCCATTCTCCTGCATGAAGGCAAGTGCCCAGGAGCCAAGCGGCATGCTGCCTGCAGGCAGCCTTGGCCAGGAGGCCTCACCGACCTGCGTCTGACCAGGACTGCCTCCCTCTCCCTGGGGAGGAAGAGGGCGCGCTGTGCGTGACTGCCCCTCAGCCGAGTCGCGCCTGTGGGCCACCCTCCAGCACCAGTGCCAACCAGCACCACCAGCAGCAATGCAACCCAGTGCCAACACACCAGTGCCAATGGTACACAGGCTGAAGTATTCACATAAGCACAGACTACAAACACGCTCATAAATAAGGGCACACACAAAATTCAGGATCAGGAAGGCTGCCAGAACAACGTTTTCCTCTCCAAAGTGTGCACACAGCTGCCTCAGCCCAGCTTTTGAGAAGGACCCTGCAGGCAGAAGCGCCCAGCTCAGGAAAACAGGGCCAGATCCATGAGGATCCGGAACTGGCAAAATACCGACAATACTTCCCTGCAATTCACTGCAACTCACTGATTCTTTATGGATTTTCAAACAAACAATGAATATTGGAGAAAAAACTGTCCAGCACAGTGAAGCAATAATCCACGGACAGAAAATACATTCCTCATTTCTCTCCCCATTCAACTAACTCTGCAGCTACATGAAGACAGTAGCACAGTAAACAAGCCTCCTCCTCCTCAACACACTTCAAGTCATTCTTCCCACACACAGCTGCCACTACCATGCATATTTCAAAGCCTCCATCTGGGCCTGACAACTGTACCTTCCTTTCTTCCAGCCAACAGAAATACACGTTCTACTCAAACGGGCATGGACGGTATCACGCTGTTTATTTCAGACAAGAAGCTGCTCCACAAGTAGGTCATGTGGGTGGAAGCCTCCATGCTAACCTACATGTTCACCGTGTAGGTTAGAGCTACCCTACATTCATTTTTCCTTCTTTCCAGCTAGAAACAGTCTCCAGGCAGCATGTGAGGATCCGTGGTACTTGTCCAGGCTGCTGAATGCCTGGTTCTCCTGGATAAACACCTACTGCTCACACAGGGATTAACTTCACAGTATACACCCAGCAGGTTCAACATTTCCCAGAGATTCTTCATTTAAGCTGCATGTGCTACACAGTGCAGGTACACCTCCTTCTGTCCAGAAATATGGCAATAATCACCACGGCTGCTGCCGACTGAGGACAACGTGCGCGCAGCACACAGAGGGGCCAGATCTCCGGTCTAGGGCCTCTTTTTCTCCTGAAGGTCAACTCTCCCTGCTGCAGCCACCCCTCCTGATGCTCTGCTGCAGCAGCCACCCACTCTGCACCCGTGGCAGCAGCCTACATTCTACTATTTAAATAGCTGTATCTCTTCCTTTCTCCCTCAGCAGCAGCCTGGACTCAGATGCACCTCCCTACATCTACCATGCAAACAAGCGCTCTGCTTCTACCCACTGCTTGCTCTGCAGCAGCTGGGTAGGTACAGGTTGAGAACAGTGTCTGCTGCAATGCTGGGAAGGGCTGAGGCCAAGATCGCACACGGCTCTTACTTTGGAGAGCAGAAGGAGCCGAAACAGGAACCCCTGTGGAGTCAGGTTGCTCCGCTCCACCAAGGGGCAGCATGTGCCTTCATTCACACCTGATGGCAATGTCCACACACTTCCCATATCTTTGCAGATATCAGTAGCAGCGAGTCAGCCGGTGAGACCGGGCAGACTGGAGGTGATGTTTAATTATCTGGACGGTGCTGCTTGAATAGCCAGTCTCAACTCCAGTACCACCCCACCCCACCAAAACCCAAAGGCTGACAAGAAGTAATCTACGGGCGACTATGTCCCACAAATCACCTCCTGGACCACTTGAGATTTACAATGCTTTAACATATAGATTACACAACTAAGATAATTCCTTAAGGATTTTAATGACTAAATGTCCAGCCAATTTCAGTGCCTTGCATGCTGGGCTTGCATTTGGTTTAAATCATGCCTCTCTGCACAGAGATACTGTGAGGCTTAGTTGGGTATTATTTCCTAACTGCTTTGAGATCTTGTAATAAAAGCTGCAATGGCACTACAAAGTAATTTTACTCTTAGTAAGATATTTGCTACTAGGATTTATTAATTTTGTCCTAAAGAGAAATCAGAAGACCTCCATCTACACGTGCATTGCATCTTTCCTGGAAGATGGAGATAGAAGGAGATAGATAGTACAAAAATAAGTATCCATAAAGAGAATGGACAAGATTAGCTGTTCGGAATAGACACTCTTCAGCTCTTTATACTATTTACCTATGCTTTCTTTTTGGAAGACCACCAAGGAGGAAAACTTGAAAGCAAACTCCAGTGGAAAGATGCTTTCCACCCAGAACAATCATTCATTTTAGGTCGTATGGAAAGAGATGTGGCTTAGATCTTCTGCCACTCTGCAGCCACTACCTGTCTTCCCACTTTAACAGCATTTCCAACAAGCTGAGATATGGCCTTAATTTTCCTTAAGCTGATCATACAGGTTTTAAATTTTCTTCTTTTATATTCGTCATAGCGCTTCAGAGGTCACCCAGGCAGTTTCTGCAGACTGCTGGTACACTTAATCATTTCAGTGGCTTCCTGCAGTAAATCAAGAGACATTATATTAATAAAAGATGGGGCTGTTCCAGGTCTGATTCATACTGCTGAATCCCCATCTACCTGGCTTTAAAAGGTCACTTTACTCTATAGAATTCTGAATATCAAGGATATGTCTTCTCTCGCACCAAATATATATACATTTGAGAACAGCACCCAGAAGGGTATAGAAGGCACTGGAGTGATTCAAAATGAGGGCTCACAGCTGTGTGCCCCACAACCTAGCCAAAGAGACCTTGTCTGAAAATACAGCACTGAGATACAGGCATACCACACAAATAAGCATCTCATAAAACAGGTTTAACTCCATCACTGTACTTCTCTGTCTGGCAAACACTGTCTAGTCACATTGATAGAGCACAAGACCCAAGACAGGCAAAATACCAAGTCTAAGAAGGAAAGAGTGGCCAAAAGTGGACTTTGCTTGTACCATATTACTATTTTTTGGTTATTCTTCAAAATACTTATTAATCCCTGCAATTGGGATGTACCTAATTTAAAAAAAAAAAAAAAAAAAAAAAAAAAGAGAGAGAGAGATTAAACAGTTTTTTTCTGGATGTGACTTATCACATTCCCTCCTGACTTTCACTTTTATATTTGAATTTCAGGGTTGCTTTCATTATCTCATACACCACATGTACAATTCCTATGAAATAAGGTTAACATGAATAAGTCAACTGTCAGTATTATGTTGCTCTTGTGACACTGATCTTGCCCTTGCTAAAGAAAAATAAGTTTTCAATTAATACAGTTGGAAAATATTTCTGAATAATTATTTCTTACTGCAACAGCCAACTCCTTTCTAATGTAATTTTGTCCAAGTATCTGAATGAAGACAAGCAAATGTTTTGTTTTCACTTGGTCAGTCCAACTGCACTGAAACCATGACTTTGAAATACTTTTTCTAAATCTTTCTCCTTCACAAGAAATTGTGAGATTGACTTTTTCTTCCCATCTGGAACAAATTCATAATTTCTAAATTTACAATCACACCAGAAGAGTTATTAAAAAAAAATCAACAATCCACCCAAATAAAATCCCACCAAAAAAGCCCCCTTCAATACTTTAGGGTCTTATCTTGCAAGGTGCTCAAAACTCTCATATTTCTAACTCACATGTAGTATGGTGTGGATGCTGCGTATCACCCCAGAGCTGGAAGCCTGACCTCAAATAAGCGGAAGAAAAGTGGGTAATAGAGAGATGATATCTTCCCATTAGCTGCCAGAAGTAATGCCAAAATACCTTGGCAGATCAAGACCTTTGCAAGATCCACAGACCATATGTGACATTTTATCATGAGGCAGTTGAGAGCACTGCTTCCAACAGCATGCCACACAGATCAAACCCCATAGTAGGGTCAAACTCCCTGCAAAAAGTGGCACTGAGACCAAAGAGCTCCCATCAGAACAGTGCATCCAGCCTGCAGCCCACCCCTGTGCTGGGCACAGGAACGACAACCAGGCAGGCTGCAGACTCTAGGTGGGCTATATGTTAAGTGTTCCTTGTCCCAGTCACCACTTGACTATTTGGCTGACGTATCTTAAGATATTTTTAAACCTAAACCACCTAGTCCACTCAGAATTTTATTTGCATTGACTTGCACTTCAGCAACATGATTTTATACTTCTGGTTTTGTATGTGCCTGCTGGGCATGTGTTCAGCCCCGCTACTGGTTAGACACGGGGGCACAGGGCCATGGCAGGCTTGTCTCTATCAGGCAACCCCTAACAAGAATAAATATGCTTCCATGTAGGTATCAGTAGAAAGTTACTGCTGTGAAATGCAGATTTATCTCTTCCCCTACTTCCAAATTGCAACAGGTGTGTCTGCGTGAGCTCCCAATCCACCCACACAAACAAGGAATAAGTATTCATACATGTTCACGGAAAAAAAAGAAAGCTGCTTCTATTAATCACAGTAATAGCAGACAAGCTAAGCAACACTTATAAGTATTTTTGTTCATCTCACTGAATGCAGTAGATTTCAAACCTCACAATGACTACTAGGAGATAAGTTTTCCTATTAGGAAATATAAAATACAATTTAAATCATCTCAGCATATAATTTAAAATATATAAATTACAAAGAAAATATAGAAAATATCTGAAGAAATACTGATTGCTGATTCCATACATACAGATTTTTCAACAGAAACATCAATTTCTGGCAAGGACTTGCTTCTGAACTGGAAAATTTATCATAAAAAATTGAATGGCAGACTACCAAAAAATGACAAGATTTTAACAGCATAATAAACGTTAAGATCATGATCTATTATGCTTAACACTTATGGGAGTTTTTTCCCGTAACCAGGATGCTTAAAAACTTGTTCAAAAACAGAAAGCAAAGCAAAGAGTCTTATGTAACAACATAATTTCAAAAGTGGTTTCTTTAAGGCTATCACTATACCAAAATCAAGCCTTTCTGATGGAAGATGACTGAGTCTTCATTGTTTTGGGTCTACACGAGGTGCTTTAAAATACAAGAGAATGACACTGAGTAGGTCTGGTATTTGGGAAGGAACAGGGTGAGGATGCAGAAGACAATGTAAGACAGTCAATGCACTGTGAAAAAGACAGTATGTGTGAATGTTGGCAAAAGAGTATAAGGAGTACTGTGGGGATAAGAAAAGCAGCACTAGGCAGGAAAAAGCAGGCTTCTGGAAGAGGGCTGTGTATGCAATTGGAACTGGGACACAGCGCTGAAAGACCAGGGAGACTGTGCTGGGTAAGAAGAGATTAGAAGGAACAGAGAAAAGGGATACTGCACAGGTGAGTTCCTATAAGGAAAAAAGGGCAGAAAATACAGTGATAGCTAACAGCAACCTGCAAGTGAGGAGCCTGACTGGTTGATACAGGGCACGAATGGATCAGGACAAAGTGGGAGTACTTTCATTCACAAAGCCAGAAGTGGATGAACAGAACCATACCTTGCACACATTCAAAGACATTCATGTTTTGCTTATATGTTATAGGTTGATTTTTAAAATCAAGAAGTCCAGATACCACTGGCTCAAGTCCCCAAAGTAACGAGATCTCTCCACCCTTTTCTAAAATACATCCTCATAAAATAAACCTCATCGTTTTAACTCAGCCTTATAATTAATGGGGAACAAAACAGCTTTGAATTGATTTGGCAATGTCATTTTAGTAGCTTCTGCCGCAAACCATGAGAAAAAGAAAATTAAACTTAGCCTAAAATGCCATATGACTTAATAGCATAGACTATAATAACTGGAAATTCAGAGGTGTTTATCTTCTGAAATTATACTGGCATTGAGTCAAGGAGATTTTAATACCAATCTTCTATACTCAGAATTAGAAACATCATTAGCTTCTTAATAAATACAGGCACATCCTTTTCTAGCTGACCTGAAAGCTGTTTGCTCTCTCTTGTTAGCTAGAGTTCTCTGACACTCAAAAATTTAACAGCGTCTGGTACCTCAAGACACTGTAATCTTCTACCCATGGTTCATTAACCAGTCACCTAAACAGACTTCAGCAGTAGTGCACCAATCTACTCTTAGATATACACAGCGTATGGACAGACTATAGAACAGAGTAGCTTTTATGAAGTTTGGTATTTTCAAATTATGCACAGCATAAGTAAATAACTATTATGTCAAACGTACACAAAGATGCATATCAATCTCCAAACACTCCAAATCCCTTTCAGTCTCTTGAATGTCCAGTTTAAAAGTACAGTGCTGTAGAGCAGGTCCATGCAGTAAAGGTTTCCTTCCTGACTCATGCATTCTTAGGAGTCACTTCCTGGGACCTACAAGAATACAGATAATTGTGTCTAATGCACAGGCAAATTCACAGTTCTTGGAACGCAGTTGTAACAAGTCAAGTCAGGTCAATAAAGATTTCACAGCATGGAGTTTCAATTTGTTTGTAAGCTGAAGTGAACAGCAAATGGGGACCTCTGCATCTGTCAGTGCATATGGCTTCTAAGGACAAAGTTTTGCAGGCACCCTCCACTGAGTAGAAAGCGTGCTACACCAGTAAAGTCACGTGCAGGGAAATGGTGCTGTGCCACCAGTGGGGGGGGTTTGTTTGGGGAGACCGTGTGGGTGTGTGGGAGGAAGAAATGAGGGAGAGGACAAGGAAGGGGAGGAAGTCTGAGAGAGCTAAGACATGCTGTTTTAGCTGAGAAACACCAGCCACTTTGTATCTCTACCCCTTCCTTGTTTGCCCTCGCTTTGTCCTCCTTGCCAGCAGTCAGATACTTGAATACCGTTCTGTCACAACACAAGGCTGATCAGCATGGTGCACTCTCTCACTCACACCCCCCAGGTACAAAGTGCTGTCTGCTGGATCTTCCTTTTCTCTCCCAGCTTCTCTATTGCATCCTCCACAGAGCTGAGCCTGCGCAAGCACTGCCCATAAACAATTGGCATCTTCCCTAGGGTCAAGGGTCCTATTGCAGTGCCTCAGGATCACACCGGGACACTAGCCTGAACATTAGCTGTATGAAATGATTCCACCAATTCAGGCACAAGCTTGTTAAGCACCACATAGAAAAAAACATCCCTTTTGCATTCATGCATTTTATCAGTTTACACACCAGCTTCTAAAGTCAGGTCTTTCTTCTTCTTCCTTTTGCATATGAGCAAATACATTTAGGAACACGTGCCACTTGTGTTCTGCCTGTGGAACCCCCACTCCTACTGAATTATAATAATACTAGCAATAATAATAAATAACAATTTGTTACTTATGTGCTGACAGGACCAGGAGGCTTCAAGACACCTGATAAAATATAGGCAAATGGGGGTGGGGGTGTAAATTTACTCTCAGGTACACAAAGACAAGGTTTTAAAAAATACACAAATAAGACAGCACGGCACAAAATCAAAAATAGGCCAATCAATTCCTAACAGAGTGAAACAAATTCTCTGCTAAGTCCCTGCACAACCAACTCAGTCTGAAGCATCTAGCAGCATTTGTGGAGGTAAGACTCAGCCTCTTCAATTGTTTTGCTTAAACTAATTGCAATAACCCACCAGCCCCTGTGCTTTGCTCTACAAGTCAGAGCAAATATTTTGACATTCTGCTCTTCTCTACATTCTATTCTAGTTTATCTTTACCAGGATATCTAATATTCAGCTTGTAAAAATCTAGTGGCACTAGTTTTGTTTTAAGTTATATTGTAGACAGTCCTCAAGCACATAGAAACAACTATCCTGGTAGACAACTGCAGCAAAAATACCTGAGCTATATCAGTTGCACACAGATCTAAGTGGAAAGTAATTATATAATTGCACCCTTTGGCGAGTATTTGGAAATCCTACAGTAAACAGGATGCTTGCAAGGGCAGTGGCAAGACAAGATGTTCAGGGAATGCAACTAGAGGCATTCAAATGTTGCTTTCAAACTCTCGAGGGAAAATCACATGGACTTAACTTAAGTTGCCAGGAGCCTCCATACAAATGAAAATCAGGTTCTGATTTTCTCCTAGCATTCACATAACCTGTTTCCAATCAACAGAATCTCTAAATTTTGCAGTATACTGCAAAAACCCCGACAAGCTACATGCCAAGAGAGTGTAAAATACCCTGAGGTAACCAGCAAAATGCTGATGAAAACCCTCTAAATGCTTAATCACAGTCCTAATTGGGAGAGTGACTTCGGTTTAAGTCTTACCAAAACATACTTATAAATTTTAATTTACTTTAGTTTCTTCTTCTCTGAAAAGGCTGGAAGTTTTACTTCACCTTCCAAATGATTTTTTTTTTCTTCAGACTTTGGTTAACTTTTCCATCCGCTAAAGTTAAACAGCGCTTTTTCAGTGGTAGCAAGTTTAACTATGTCAAGTTAAAAAAATCTTGCATCGTACATAGTAATAGAACAAAAGCCATAAGGTTTGAAGACTAATAACAAATTCAGAGCTTTGGAAAATATGGCATGGGGAAATGTAGTTATTCAAATAAATGCTAGCAAATAAAGCAAAATTTGAAAAAGCTTTCATTAGAAGGAAGAAAGCTTTTCATGTTCACCCATTCAAAGACTGAACAAGGAGTTTGTCCTTCAGTCTTCAAAATAAGCCAAGGCATTGTTAATTTTGTTTCTACCTCATATGCCGTATATATACCTGGACATGCAAAGTGAGAAGATCAGGCCTCAGATTCGGATACTTAAAAGAAAAAAACCCTACACTGAGAGGAATTTGATGTTTTTCTTGTGTGTATTGAGAGTAATAACATCACTTTTGTTTCAAATATAGCAATGTCCAATGTGAACTTATTACATACCAGTATTTGTTTCACTCTTGAATTCTGCAGAAAGGGTACAGACCTGTCACTGGTGTTTATCTTTTTGACATTTACTGACTGGAGTTGTGTTAGCAATTAAAACTCCAAACGACAAGGAATTCTTTGCCCATGCTGAGCTCATCCCAACTTCAAGGTCTATATTAAAGTCAAGCAATTAGAAAAATGTTTTCTAAATGCCACACTAGGACAGGCAGGCACTGCAACTCTAATTATTAGATACGGACAGTTGCAGCCCAAAAAAAGCCTGTATGTAATGGAAGGAAAACGATAATTTTATTGGTTTTTTCAGGTAAATACTCATAATCCCTTGTAATAAATCTATATTATAGTGTTTAATACATTGCAGAATTACCTATTACTTCAACTTTGTTTTATTACATTTTATTGTGGTTTTACTTTGTCCAAATCTGCAAATTTACTTCTGTGCAATGTCATCGTTATGTAATTTCATAAAGGTGGTTTTCTTTCTATTTGTAGGTTTAAAGAATTTCACGTTTCGTTGTATGGTGGCATACTGGCATGTTTGAGATTTCCATCACACTGATAATAAAAGATTTCTATTGTGTGATTGTTTCCCCACTTTCAGACAGAGTGATTGTTTCCTTTTTTTGTTTTTTTTCAGCCTAAGGACAAAACAAGTAACTACCCACATGGACTTCCACCCTACAAGTCCTTGTATATCCTCAAGTTGATATAACTGCAAAGATTCAAGTGGAATTTGATTTTTATTAAAAGTATGTTTAATTTAAGTTTGCCGTTTTCTGTATTAGTTAGAGGATATTATTTGATAGATTATATAGATCTTTGACTTGAAGGTCAATTTCAAAATTTGTTTCTTGTATAAGCTTACAGAGCCTCATTAAAATAACACAAATATAAGGTCAAAAATACATCAATTAAATATTTTGTAATATACTTATATTCACAACAATTAGAACAGCTCAGAACCCCAACTTTGACTTCAGCATAACACGAACATAGAACACTAGATGTCTTGCCCTTGTTTAAAATAATTGTTTAAACTATTTAACAATTTTGCCATATGGAAGCATACAAGATTATCTGAATTATCCTTCCCACTATAATAAAATTGTAAAGAAAATAATTCAACTGTAGTATCACATAAATAGGATTTTCTTCAAAGCTGAACTACAGACTACTAAACCAACTCCTTGAAGCTGTCATCATTTGAAACTGTTCTGGCAAAAGTCTACAGACTTTACACTGGTTTAAAACACAGCACTGTTACCTATTGCTTACATACTCCAAGTTATAAAATAACATTACTGACATTAGTTAAATCTATCATCATAGTAAGTGATCCCCATTTATCCTCTCTTCTACTCTCCTTCTTTCCCCTGGCCAACACAAATATTTCAAGACAGCCATAACTTTCCTAAGAATTCCCAAATTAAACATTCAACATATTTAAGGCCAATTGTAAAATAAAGACATGCTAATGAAATGTCAAAATGGAATTCTTCAATGTGGTGCTCAAATTCCAGTCAATTTGTGATAGCGCTACCAAAGCAGATGGAAAACATGGGTCTATGAATAAGAAACAGTGATGCTATTACATTTTTATTACTGCATCAATGGCACTGTACATAGCTGTTTCTCTGACATGTTTACAGCCTGAGAGGGAAAAAGAAAGCTTTAAAATACACACTTATTAAAAGGCTCCCTTACGTATATTGTTGCCTTTTCTCTCAAATCCATTAAGCACCATTAAGAAATCCCACCTTGTTATTCCTTAAAAAGCAAGCCCTTTCTTTCTCTGTAAACTTGTCAACACTCTGTTGACTGCATTCTCTGTAATAGTAAGAATACTGAGACATTTAGACATGGTGATGAATTACCTCTGGGACTAATACATAATAATACTTTACACTTCTGTAATCTCTTCACCCAAAAGCCATAAAATACTTGCATATCAGGGTAACTTTAGAGATGATAAAAGGGGAAAGCAGAAGGTGAAATTCATTTTTCTAAAGAAAATCCTGGAAAAGAGTCAGTTATATTTCACAGTGTGGAACATGTTTCTACTTTTGTCCTCTGTGTTGTAATAAGTTTAACCCATACAGTTAGCAATGAAACTTGCTCAACTTCAGATACCGCACCAGTGGCACAGCTTATTATTCCTTGGTTGTGAATCCTCTGGCCTTTGACATTTTCTGGTCATTTTATTTCCCATCAGCATGACTAAACCCAAATTGGGCACAAATCACCTATATTTTTTAGCTATGCTTTGTTAAGCTGCTATCTTTTTTGTTGTCTAGCAATCATATCTCATATAATTTAATAACTAAATACACCAAATCAGTAAATGACAAATCTACCAACTCTAGTTTCTAGTCTTATTGTTAACATGTCCCTCCGAAATTTTCCAAAGACAAGAAATGAACTAAGTTCTGATGACTTATTTAAATTTAAACTAAATCTAAAGGCATTTTCTGCAAAACAAATACAACACATACTACCAAAAAGTATGTTGGGAACAGAGCTTATACCTGTTTTTTGTAGAACTCAGTCTGCCAGACAATATATAAAAGTTCATACACACACATCCTGCTACTTCTTTCAAGAGAATAATAAAAGTATAAGGCCAGGCAGATTTATATATGAGCAAAATCAATTCCTCTCTAGCTTTGGCTGCCCTGAATCAAGTCATATGAATACCCACATTAACATTCTGTTATTCAAAATGGGATCATTAATCATCATAATAAAACATAATACTTGATACTGCTTCCAAAATTCTAGTCTTGCTTTTTGTCTCTGTAACTACCCTGTTCAGCCTAGCCGAGAGACCTTAAGATTAAAAAAACCCAAACCAGTATTTTGTTAATGCATGCATATGTATGTGCAATAGCATCTTGGTTTACCCTAGCTTCTTTGAGGAATGAGGTTTTCACAACTGCACAATGAAAACCAGAAGCTACTTAGACCAGCGCACACCTTACTAAGAAGATACATACTTATTTTAACTCTACGCTACTTTTCTGCTAATTATCACACACCCAAACACAGAAAGTAGAACTGGTCTCCTTTCGGCACCCACAGGCTCTACTTTATTCCAGAATACAAATTCTATTTATTTTTCCCTCCTCTCATAACAGCAGTAAGAGTTAAGAGAAACTGAAGAACAAAACTTAACCCCTGCAACAAGGATCCCGCCATTTTAGACAAGCTGGTGCAACAGATCCCTCAATGAATATGTATTTATAAAGGCAGGTGTGTGATTGCAGTGTGCAGGATGACCTAGTTATCTTTGTTTCAAGTATTATTATATTTAATTCAGCTACTTCAAGTACTTACAGAACTGGAACAGTGGTACAAGTAGGGAAAATTTCTGAGACTTATATAGCTGACAAACTTGCTGCAAAGAATAATTTTGTACTGGCATCATTTTCACCCTAACTTAACTTTCAACTATGACGCTCAACAATGAATGTATGGGTTGTGGCACAGGACAGTGCAGTCCTGTGGCAAACCACTACTAAAGCACAAAATGGTGAATCTCAGACCTAACAAAGGCAGCTGTACAAGAAATTTTAGGTGCATCTCTTGAAATACCCATTCTGAATCCAGTTCTTTGTTTTTTTCACAGGAACTAACTTTGGGGCTTGGTTTGTGTTGTGAGGCTAAATGACAGCAATGTGTTGTAGTTCTGAACTAGCCTGAATGTTCAGTTCGATGATTTGATCTGCTGGGCCAGCCAAGTGATCTTGGCAGCAACTCTTTACCTCTTTGTACCTCAGTTTCCCTTCCATAAATGACAAAAAGGATACTGTATGCTTTTCTGAAGTGTTCTGGAATCCACAGCTACTATGCAGGTATCTTTACCAGGGTAAGCAGGATAAGCACCTACCCCCTCTACATATCAGGGAGAAAGTCTTAGGTGAAGAAACGATTGTTAGTAGCTACAGTGAGGAGCACCACCAGTGTAATGGTAAAACATAGGACCAGTACATCGCTTCATAAACCAGTAAAATATTCCATTGATATGGGTGTTTTAGGGAATACTGCCATCACATTCGCAACTGCAAAAATACAGTCAGTCATCAGAACGACAGCAGATAAAAGAAGTCATCAGTTGCACTTGTTTTCTTTCTAAACTCAAGAGCAGGAGAGACTAAGCATGAATATTGGCATCTCAGAAAATCTTCCTTAGGTATGAACATCCAAAATATTACAGGTGGACAGAGACATTACAGTCTTTATCTCTGTATTAAACAACTTCCCCATAATGCTCAACTTCTGTGAACAGCGTGAGGGCTGTAAGTCTACTGTTCAGATAAATGCATCTATTTAGAATACTTTACTGTGTCTTGTGTTTTACAGTCCAAACTACTAGTTTTTCATAATTGGAATCAAAATTACGTTATCTGCAGATAACTGTGAATTATTTCACACAGCAGCTCTGCAAAGTCAGTTACCTAAATCTCCAAGACATTTACTGATGCTGAGACTCGAAAAGAATGTCCCTTCACAAATGGACAGAATGAAAAAAAACCCATCCAAATTACTTTTTAGATTCAAGTCATAAAATCACTTTTTTCAAAAACTGACAGCAGTTTTTGGAAACAGAAAGAACTTATACATGCTTCTGTGATGTCAAAGATAAAATCTCTGCTTGTGGAGGTACAATCTGTAGCAAGAACATATGTCTGCCAAGACTCTGGCATTGATGATATTTTGTCTAGACAGCCTTTGAATGTGACTGACACAGGAATACTGCACAAGGTTGAGGAAACTGAAACTTAAAGAAGAGCTTTTCAAGATTTAGTCAACATACAGTATTTTGGAAACGTGCCTAACATCCTCCAACCACGCCTCCTGTTATCCTCCTCAGGATTCCACAGTTTTTGTTTCTTCAAATCTCCCAGTTGTCCCAGGAGAAAGACAGATTTGCTTAGATAAGATACTACCAGGGCCAGAAGGACAGAAATTACTAGCCGCATTTGATAACCATACCAGACATTGTAGAAAACACTACATATTTATCTTGACCTTTTGGGCCACGACAGAAGTAGCCTGAACTGCATGCAGGCTTTGACGGGAAAGCCCACATGAATTTGCCACAGACTGCAGGCTGTAATTTTTGGGAAATGACAAATATCATGTACTGTCAAATGTTATTTTCACTGTATGACAGTCTTAGTTCACTTAATCGTCAAACAACTGTCAAGGCTAGGAGAACAGAGAAAAAGGTGAAGGTGACTCAAAGACAAGATCATTGGCTTTTAGCTTTAGTTGGTTCACTTCCAATTCAACTGCCAGCAAAGTCAACAGCTCTCCCCTAACTTACTGGGACTTGATGCTAACTTCTGTCAATTAATATTACTGACAGTACAGTTCAGCAGCCCAAAAGGAAAAAAAAAGTAAGATTCCAGTTTGCCTTCTAGAAAAACATCAGGCCTTAAGATGCCTTTTTACAGTCACAGTAAAAGCACTAGTTTTGCCTGTGAATCCTCAGACATCCAGCAAATTTTTGGCACCCAATACAAAAATCACCCCAGCTAAGTGCAAAATACGCTAGGTGCTTCTTCTCTCCAACTAAAATACGGACCTCAGTGAACCTTAGCTTAATGCTGATGCATTGACCTGCCAGGTTAATGTGTTTATAGAGTTTGGTCTCCAAACTCACAAACTCAACCTACTGACTGGATATGAAGCGCATATGCAATAGTAGCAATATTTGTGAATCTACCATGAGGTTCTGAGATAGGTTTTATCACTGGGAAGCACTGAAATACTTGCACTTCTTGACTTTTCTGTAACTCAGTAGCGACTGCAAAATTTCTCACCTATTTACACTGTGGATTCAAAGAAAAAAAAAATACTTTGTTGTAGACACTAGGTGTAAGTTGGCTATCCTATTTCTGAACTAGGATCCAAGTTTCTCCTTCCATCTCCTCTCTTCCTCCAGCCCCCTTTCCTCCCACCTGCACTAGGGGAACAGTGTTGTGGAGGCAACAAGGCCAGGAAGCTCAGAGCAAAAATAGCCCCTGGCCAGCACCTGGTGTTTTCTACCAGGCCAGCATGCTCGTGACTGCTCCAGATCTGGACCCCTATGAAGGAAAGTGAAATGAAACTTCTTTTGTTTCACAGTCTCGTTTATGGATTTGCAACCAAAACTAACTGGATCCGGCAAGTTGAGTTGCCCAACGTTTTTTGTGTCACTCTCACACACTTGCACCTGTCAGGGATGGATTCCTCACAAAGGCCAAAGGGAGCAAGACATGTCTTCTATTTTGACAGCACACAGGAGCCAGATGCTGGGGACAGCAGGTTCTGGTGTTTACTACCAGCCATTAAGAAAGGCAAAACACAGCCTCAGCACGGCGGTGACAGGGCGTCAGGCGCACCTTCCCCACGGCGCTCGCCGCAGCAGCCCCTCGGCATCGTCCGTGTCTCTCCGTTCAAACCACCCGGCTCCGTTGCCGCGGTGTCCCGCTGGCTCCTCTCACGACCGGCCCTGGAGTCACAACATGTCGCCGTCCCCGCTTTAAGGTCACCTCATGGCGCTGCCGTCGAGCTGGGCCGCCGCCGCCGGGGGCCGCGATGCGCCCGGGCCGCTCCCGCGCGCGGCCGCGGCCATTCAACGGGCAGCCCGGAGGGGGGGAGGGGGCAGGGCCACGGGCGCCGGGGGCACTTACCAGGTCTATGAAGGTCAGAAATTTCCAGCTGCCTCCATAGGTCTGATGCGCGGGCATGTCAATGGCCTTGTAATTGCACAGGATGGAGCAATAGGACAGGAGGATGGCGGCGCGCAGCACCTGGCAGGGCACCAGCGCCATGTCGCACGCTGCGCCGGGGCGGCCTCGGCGGCGGCGGCGGGCCCGGCGCCAGCTCGGGGTGCACTTCCGCGTGTGTGCCCGCGCGGGTGCGTGTGCGCCCGGGTGTGCGCGCCCGTGCGGGCGGGACCGGCAGCGCCCCCGCGCCGCGTTCGGCCTCGGCCGGGGCGGAGCGGAGCGCAGGGGCAGCGCTGTGCGGCGGCGGGTGGCAGCGGCGCGGGGCAGGCGGGGCTGGGGGGCAGGCTGGCGGCGGCGGTGCCGGCGCTGCGGGCAGCAGCCTGGCCGGCGGGCTCGGCACGCTTCCGGGCAGCAGCTCCGCGGCCGAGCCGGGTGGGAAGGGGCCGCGGCGTTCCCCAGGGAGCGAAGGGGCACGCACTCCCCCTCACATCGCCCTCCGCCGCGCCGCTCCGGCAGCGGACGGCGCCCGGGGCCCAGCAGGTGCGGGGCCGGGGCTGCGGCGGCGCGGCCCTGCCCGAAGGACCCGCGGGCCGCCCTGAGGCGCGCAGCCCCTGGGAGGGCCCGAGTGTGAACAGCAAGTCATTTACGGAACCCGGCTGCCCGCATTTTCAAGCGAAAAATACAACGCGCCGGCAGCCGCGCGGTTTAACCGCTGTACGGCGAAACGCTGCCGCGCGCCCCCGCCGCCCGCCCGCCGCCCGCAGGCTGCGCCACCAGCTGACCGCGCCGGAGCCAATGGGCTGTGGGCTGAGGGCGCGCGGCGGCCGCTGGCGCAGGTGTCACCGCCCCGCCGGGGTCGTGTGGGGCCGCGCGGCGGGAGCCGTTCAACAGACGCCCAGGAGAAGCAGCCGGGCTACGGGGGGCACCGTGCCGCTGCTGCCCGGGTGCGTGCCCTGCCCGGGTGCCTGCGCTGCCCGCACAGCTGCCCCGCCGCAGAGCGCTTGCCGTTCCATGCGTTTTTCCCGGGCGCAGTCACGTCCGCGGCGTTGCCATTCACCGCAGCCGCGCACACCCTTGCGAGGAGCGTGCTTTCCGACACCCGCAACCACTGTGGGACGGGGACATCATTATCCCTGGATTAAAGCGTCGGGTGCAGTACCAGCGTTATAAGGAAAGACCATTTCTGTCACCAGGGGTTTGGTCACCAAAGGGATCCTTGGTGCTAGGAGCAGCTGGGGGCAGCTTGTGCTTGGACTTCTACACCCTGAAAAGGAAAGGATCTTAAAGTGCTTGATTGCAGGGTAAATACTAAATTGCTCCACCATCTGGAAAAGTTGTTTTCAAGGGGAAAAACCCCTCCGACAGTGTTGTCTAGCCTTGGATAGACAAGTAACTAATATAAACACCATCTCCATACATCTGTCTTCTGAAATAAGCATTTGAACAATAAGATGCTTCTTCGTAGTTATGCTATGGGAAGGCAAAATGAATCAATGTCTGTGCAATACGTTCCCTGATTTTATTCTGTTACTGTGCTGCTTCATCCGGTATCCACTGTGCTCAAGTTCTGCAAAAACGAAGGGCTTTTAGGAGAACACATGCTAGCAGCTATTCTAGATGAAATTAGCACAGTTTAAAATGTCTGTCTATGTGGAGGAATTGTGTCAGGCGTGGAAAAAGAAGCCTCTAGAAGCATAGACCATGAATTTCCCACTGGATCCTGTAGGTTATTTTACCTATCAGTTCACAGCCCCAGCAAGCGCAGTGGGCAATCAGACCCTTCTGTTGTTTCGGCATGTATTTTAGTCTTATGGGCTCAAAGGGTTTGGTCTCATTGAAGTCTCAAGGTTCTGTCTGAGAGGTATCTGAGTGAAATGTAATGGTCTGCGATACAAGGGGAGACCAGACTAGTAACATTAGCAGTGTGACCCAATAGACATGGATGTGTAAAGCAGCACAGTTGCTGCTGAGGACCTGATGTCTGTGCTGTGTGTACTGTGGGAGGTCTCACTTCAGAACGGTTCTTCTCTGGATCTGTGGACTGAACATTCATTAGTGGCTGGAGTACATTGAGTGAACCCCTGGAGCACATCTTCTGTTTTCATTTTATGCAAAAGGAGTCCAGCTTGCTTTGTGAAACTGCCAAGTTACAAACGAGCACAGTAGCAGTCCAGATGATCAGGAGATTTACTTCTGAAATATACTCTTTGTCAGACTTTAATGCTGCTGTAGAGGCACCCTTCGTGTGCAAGTCTCGCTGGACTTGAGCTTTGCAAGCTCTCCAAGACAAGTTACTATGCACAGAGCTCCACAGAGTGACTGGTTACATAGCCATGCACACTCTTCTGTCTTGTGATCAGCTTCTGACAGGACGAGTTTGGGGCTGTTTAAGCCTTTAGCAGCCTGTCCCCTACTTTTCTAATTGTACCTCCTCCTATGATGTACAGGAATTCGCTCTTTGGGTCATCTTTATGTCACTAACAAGGCAGCACAGACATTAACACTCAGTGAACATGACTTGGTAACCACCATTCTTGGTTTGCCTTCTAGTCACATGTATTTAAACATCCTCCAGGGTTACAGCATGCTCAAATTTTTTTAAAAAAGTAAAAATTACCCAACCTTTTTGGAGCTTTATTTGAATGCTTTTTCATTCTGCTCTCTACTCATCCATAGAAATCTCAGCAAAGCTCACAGGAAGTCTTAGCCTCATACAAAGAAAAACTTTCACTCAGCCTTGTAAACCAAGGTGGAAGTCTAAATGAAGCAGAATGTACAAACATTGTTGTTCCCCATTTTTTTTCTGTCAGTCAAGAAAAGCTCAAGGGAGGCTACCTAACATGCCAGGCTCAGCCAAGCTTCTTCCTGGTCAAAGGCGATTACGCATTTCTAGACCTTTGAAAGGAAAAGTAACTCATTTGTGGGTGGGTTCTTTGTGCCTGTGTTCTTTCTAAAGAAGTATCTGTTCAATCTCTGGACAGCGTTATAATAAGGACTAATTAGATTGTAGGCTGCCATTAGCCTTTATGTACTACTGTGGGCTTTATACTCCCTGTCTATTGAGAGACAAGCAGCAAAGCCTTTTGTGACTGTGGTAGAAATAGGTTTGCAGTGGATTTCATTTTCCTTTGGATTTGGTCTTAATTTTTTTCAGCAAAGCAAAAATGTGAAGTTTATTAATTTGCCCTTTATATTGCTATATGTATGCAACTTTTTGGTACTTTGTAAAATGTTGACATTTCAGGGTTTTGATTAAGTGCATAAAACGTAATATAGACTCTAAACATGTAAAATATGATATTCAGTGATAACCTGTGATTTTGCAGATCCTGATGTTTAACGTTTGTATGTAAATTGTGAAAAGCCTCAACTCAGTTTTCATGTCACATAGTGTAAGTTTATTTTAAAGTGGGGGTTTGACATGGGTCATACTTGTCATTCAGCAGAGATAAGAAATGACTTTAGAAAGGAGAGAGAGTCCAAAGTGCTGTTGTGTCTGGGATGGGACATGTAAATAAGTACTGTCTGCTATAGGGGGAAAAGCAAGACGTCTAAAAATCTGTCAGAGAACTAAGTGGGAAAAGGAACTGGAAAGGTGAGTTTCCCCTCCAGTTGTTAATATAAAATGAGTAGCATGATGTTCTTGCTACTTGGCACCTTGGCAGAATAAAGTGTAATATCTTGGAGTCCAAGTTTTAATCTTTTCTATGCAGGCTAGCAGATGAGAATGCTTAAGAGTTTTTTGGTGGTGATGTGTTTTTTTGGATTTTTTTTTGTTTGTTTTTTAAAGGAATAACATTCGGATTTCTGAATAGCAGTGTGTTTTGTGAATATCAAAGATACTGGTGGATATTGGTAAATGATCTTTGAGAGATGTTTTGAGACCTGTGAGGTGCCTTTTCTTAAGCAATTGCTTTAAATGCAAGTGAGCTGTTTACAAGAATCATGCCACAAGCATAGAAGTTGCCTCCAAAGCAATAATAATAAGAAAAACAATGCATGCTTGAGCTCATAGGAAGTTGCTAATACTGCCTCATAACAATGTGTTCATGGTGATGCACCTGATACTGCAATTTCTAATATTTGAGGCAGCGTACAAACTGTGCCAAGGTAAGTGTACTTACACTAAGTAAGTGTACTTACCACTAAGCAGACTCCCACATAAGCAGACACGCAAAAATTAAGCTTTCTTGCAATGAACGTAAGTGAAATTATTGAAACATTGCAAGTTAAAAATCAACAGGAAATTATTGAAAAAACTCTTGCCTGTGTCTGAAAGTTTTTAGAAATGTTAATAGGCATATATTTAATATATAGCTCTTTAGTTGGATGAACTATCACTTGGCTAGTAAAAGGCCCCTACATATCAGAGGAGCATTCAACTCAAAATCTTTGGTAAAGACAGCTATCTGCTGTCACTGGACCCATTGTTAATACTCATAATAAAGTTTAGGCAAGTTTTTATTTCTTCATTTACTTTGACAAGATATAAATGACAAAAATTGAAGGAAGGAGGGGGAAAAGATAACAAAAACAAAAAGACCACATTTATACCAGGTATAAAGAACAATGTGTTTAATAAGACTTCTGGAGCAACTTGTTTGTATGATGACTGATAATACCAATTTAGTTTCAAGTGTAGGTTTAAGAATTACAGTGAAGTTACTAATTTGGCATATTTTGTACTGAGTGTTCTACAGTACATATATCCATATGTATTTAACGATGGGAAATAGAGCTGGAGCAGAGATGACCAGGAGGTAAGTGGAACAAAGTTTGGGGCAGCTGGAAATTCATTCATCCTCTCTGGAAGTTAAACTTTGCTTTATCCTGAAAAACCATGAACTTTCTTGCTATAAAGGAGAAATGAGCAGATAAAACTTGCTGCATTCATCTTCCCTGTTAAGTTAAAATTTCCCAGAGTGTTGATTTTATAAAGAAAACTCCTTGTCATACAAATCAGGAGTTTTGAATATGTAAGTGAAGTGGGGACTGTGTAAGCAGAACTTTCCTTCACATTTGGGTCTAATGCATAGCGTGTAACAAAGCTTTTTCACTGTAAGGATTTCATATCCTAATTTCATATGCTTTCTGCTGATTACATTGGTTAGTGTTAGGGAAGGAAGGGAAGGCAGGTAACAGGCCTCTGAGGTACAGAAGCGCAATACTGACCAGGAGTGTTCTATCTGCCCGCAGATGATATGGCCCCCTGTAAACCACAGCAAACATTCTGCTGTAGCATGCAGTCTCACAGAGGGATGTCGCCTTTGGGAAAAGGTTTCGGTACATACAGTGCAGTTATAAATTACCTGCTGTCCTGGTTTAAGAGCTTAGCTCTTACACTACATCTGCCCATCATCAAATTATTGAAAAGGCTGGATATGCAGTATTGTTTAGGAATATCAGTGAACCGTAAAAAATCAGAACTGCTTGCCATGGGGAAATATGAGTCAGCTTCTTATTCATTAAAACTGTGCAAAAGAAGACAAAATTTCCATGAATAATTATAAAGCCAGAAAATGTAACCCTGTTTGTTTGGGGTTTTTTTACATAACTGCCTTCTCTTAGACCATCCTGATGGAAGACAGTCCAGATGTTACATTTGTTACCAGGTACCTTTGAAACATGTGAAATTCCATCTGAACATAAGAAAATGCTGTTTACTGTCAGGATGGTTGAACATAGGAACAGATTGCCCAGAAAAGCTGTGGACTCTACATCTGTGGTTATTCTCTAAACCCATCTAGACACAGTCCTGGGCAACCTGCTGTAGCAGACCCTGCTTGAGCAGGGGGATTTAACTAGATTATCTCAATAGGTCCCTTCCAACCTCAACAATTCTGTGATGCTATACTGTAACTGGAGGTACATATGTGACTAATGCATAACTCACCAAGTCTACCTCAGCTTCCTAGGTTATCTTGTTAAAATCAGCTCTCTGGTGGCTTAAATCCCATAAGTGCATCACCATGCCACCTCCTCTGAACACCTGGACAAAGGAGTTAGAGGTGGGATGAGAAACAAGGGATAGGAATGATGCAGGTGCCCCATGCCACTTCTGTAACATTGGTTGCATAAAAGAGTTATATAATTCTTAATTCATGCTGGAGACTTAATATGTGTATTTTATGGATTGAGTTGAACAAATCTCTACCCCTAAATTGCCAAGCAAAAGTTGTGGAAGTATTTATCTGCACCCTACCTCTACCCCAAATTCTCATTCATAAAACTGGACTAGTAAAATTTCCTGTCTTGTGTCCTGACTGAAAGTTCATCTTAGCAAAAACTATTTCTTCATGTATTTTAAAATAAACACGCAATTATACTTCACCCAATTACATCTTGGACTTCTGAGAAAACTTGAAATATTAAAAAATGTAGTATTTTCCTAAACAACAGATTCTTTTCTGTGACAGCTAACTGTAGTGGGCAGCACTGGAAAATAGAGTCAACATGAAGTATCTTCTGTTGTGAACAGGTGAGTAATTTTCTGGTTTAGCTGCAGTAAGGTTTAACTGATCAAGGGAGAGTAGTAATATGCATCTAGTACAACAGCCACAATGCAGAGGATGTTTCATTCAGTGGCAGAACAACAGCATTGGCTACCAAGGACAATAGTAACCAAATACCCACCTCAAAAATTTGGCACAGCCAGGTTTTTTTTAACTAGTTTGGCTTTGATGACTTTTCAGAAGCTTGTATTGCGTTTGGGCTGCCAAGCAAACCTGGAGGTGCCTGTCGTCATCTGCTAGCCCCGCTGCAGGAGATGCTTATTGTGCCAGCTCCCCTCTCTTGGTAGGAGCGACTCAGCAGTGCCACACTTCTGGCTTTTTACTATCTGCCAGACATTACAGCAGTAACCAGGCTCTCTCTGTCACCAGCTGGAAGCTGTTGTTCTATCTAATCTTTTATGCTAGTGCTCATCCTCAAAATGTCTTTTACACAACTTGTAGAAACTGTCATTTCAATATATATCTTTCCCTTTGATACAATCTGCTGCTGAAGGCTCGCATTTCTCTGGGCTAACAATTGCAGGGGGTCTCTACCATACTGTGATGATACTGTGTTACAGATGGATCCAAAGGATGGTTTTCCTGGATACTGATACTGCTCTTTTTTTTTTTTTTTTCTTTCTTTTTTTCTTTTTTTTTGATGCTTCCACTTATCAAAAATGTTTGGTCAAAGCTGACTCATATTCTGGAAAAGCAGAACATGAATAAGAAATCTTTGGGTAAGGTATCTTCACGTCTCCAGAGTAACCTTTAATTTTCTGCCTTCTTCCTTTTTAGTTCAGTCCATGGCTATGCCAATGGATTCAATCCTTTCCTTCTTCACTCATTTACACTCATCCAGCCTCCTTTCAAATCTTGTTCTTAGACACACAAAACCACTGTGGATATAATAGAAAACTATTCCTGTGATTTCCTCATTTATTAGTCTGCCATCTGTATTTCCATAACTAAACCCCTCCTTTTAAATCAGTGTGAAAAAAAAATCCACAATAAAAAGGGAGACAAACACACATGATGTGATACAAAAACTGAATTGCAAACTGGGTTTAGGGAAACGACCATGTATAACTTTCTCTACTGTTTGTTCAGCCTTGTATATTCTTATAGTCTGATGATCGTTTGAGATTGATCGCAGAGGATAGAATGACAATATGCTTTAAAGGAGAAAAGTAAGGGAAAAGCAGGAGGTCTAGACCAATCTTCAGAAAAGAACCAGCTGTACACTATTGCATATTTGAGCTCTTAGATAAATCACCGCAAATGCATATGCAAATAAATGAACACATTGAAATGACTTTGGACTTTCTCACAACCACCTTTTTCTGTATTATGATATGCTACCCACTTGCTGGAACAAAAATAAAAATCAAAATATTTTGGGACAGCTACATCACGGCAATTTCTCTAGAACTAAGTGAAATAACCATAACCCTTGCTTTACTGAATGACACCACTGTTGCAAAATACACATAACCACTGCAGAGGACAGACTGGAATAATGGATGTTTGCAAAGAAAAGCTAGTACTTAATATCATTAGGAAAATTTGGCTGCCGGAGCTCCTGCCCCCAAATCTCAAGTTCACTAACCCCAAGTCACTTTGCCATTGTTTTCTGTTTATAGAAGGAACACAACTGTATAGACTTCATAGATGCATCTTGAAGAGACAGCAGTTTAAGCAGATGTGAAGCAGTGTTATTAAAAGGCTTAGTAGTATGATTACTAGCTAATAAAGTGCAATTGAATAAACCAGAAGAAGAGGCTGAATTAGGATGTATTTGCTGGAAGTAATCTCAGACATTGTAAATATGGTAATTAGGATACCTTTGAAAGCCTTTAGGTGCCTTTTTGGAGTATATTAGCTGGTCAATCACACTAGTTTCTAGTAATTGGCAATTGGTAGGGATAACTGAAAATGCACAGGACTTCAATTTTTTGCCGAAATAGTCACATGAATGGAGTTGTAAGAAAACCTTTTTATGAGCATTTGGGAAAAAAATATAGCCTGTTTTCAAACATCTTCAAGTCTTGCATGTAGTTCTGCAGCCACTGACCTAGCAGGTTTATAATTTATGAGCAGCCCAGATGGCACACTGGGATTCAGAACCCAAAGTAAATCCTTGGAAGACTCCATTTAATTTTGGCTGGTTTAGATTAATCACAAAACTGTCCTCTGTCTTTATGTTTTCTGAACCTAAGCAGTCCACGGTTTGAGAGGGTTTTTTTATTTTATTTTTTTTTGGGGGGGGGTGTCATTGTTGGCATCCTAATATAAGAGATGTCCTTCTTATCAAAGTAAATGATACTATGAATGTTTCCAGCAATGACTGAAGAGAGGGATTTTTAAACTTTCAGACATTCCTGATGGAAGCTGAGGAAACTGCGTATTTTTCACTTCATCACTGAAAACATATACAAGTGTGTCTATTATCCTGGTAAGGGATTCAGTTTGGGACAACAGCTTGCTGCTTATGATAAACTGAACAGATACGATGGATTCAGATGGAAGAAGTATGCAAGTTTCTTTCAGGGCCAACACACCTAGTTAAAATCTTCTTGTCAGCAATATAATAATGCATCTCTTGGGAATTACTGGTGTGTGATGAGGATAGGGTGTAATGCAGGTGAATGCAAACTACTGACATTCAGGGTTTGTATAAATTTCAAGTGGTTACCTAAGTCTCTATGAACTGCATCTTAATTCAGAAGTCATCTTTCTAAGATATTTAATGTACTGGGAGCACTTAAGTACTATGTCTTTTCCACCTCTTTGATATAGTTCTGTCCTTGAATAAATTAGCATGCCTAAATAACCTGCACTACTTTTATCAGAATTAGGCCATAAACAGTTTCCTGATTCAACTAACCTATCTAAATTTGTGTCCAGTTTTAACACCTTCAGTAGATCTCTGGTGAAAATTTGACCCTTCTTCTTCTGAATTTAACGATACAGCTTCCACTGATAATGATACATGATCAAGCCTGAGCTCATGTAACTTATTTATTCAAGGCCAGTGTTCTGGCATCATTAAAACATTAAAACCAACGCACAGAGTGTAGTTGCTATGCCACGACTGGAACACAATACGTTTTGGGTACCATCATTCTTCTTTCAGTACGAGCAGATATTCTTAGTTTTCATTAATGTGCCAATAAGTTGAAAGGGAAAAGAAACTAATGAGCAGAATATTAATACAAAACAAAAAGCAGCTTAGCATGAAAGTGTGCATGCAAATGAAAGTATGTGATAGTGGCAGGAAATAATTGCCTCCTAAGTCCTCTGCTTTTTTTCCAGGTTTTGCATTATTCCCTAAACTCTAAAATTATGGCAGTGAATCAAATAATTTTCATAAAACTAAACCAAACCCCAGTATTTTTAGGTTGAGCAGATATACCATGTGGAGTTTATTACCATTTGCTAATTTTCAATTCATTTATTAAGTTCAGCTCTCATTTTTTAATTTTCAGTAATCAGTGACACTCTGTTATGAAAGCACCTCTGCAGTCTAGACAGTACATACTCATTTATGTGATAAATAATGGATAAACACTGAGTGTGCCATTAGCCGTTAATGCAGTAGATTGATTCCCTGCAGCACATACTTTCCATCCTTGTTTTAGCACTTATGCCACCTGTCTCTTGCACTTACTGTATGATGCTTCAATAATCCGAATGGAGTTCCCTGATCATTCTTAATTTAGCTCATTTTTATCATCTCATAAGTAGGCTGGCTTTACTATGACAGATGTGCAAATCAAAAGGTCCCTCACTACTACCCTTATGATTGCTATCAGTGCTGTATCCAATGTTTTCAGCACAATACAGATTACTTGTGGATAACCAGATAGAATCAGTAGACCTATTTTCTTTCCACAGATTTCCATTTTAACATATCACTACTGCTTTGGCCAAGTGGCTAGGGCAAAGACAAGCCTCTGTTCCCATTTTCTTCAGCTGTAGGAACAGGGATTCAAATTGAATTAGGCCAAATAGACAAATTAGATATCAGTAAGTCACCAGGGCAGGCTGGCATTCAACCAAGATTTTGAAGGAACTCAAATGTGAAATTGCAGAACTGCTGGCAAAGTCATCTCATAGATCTATAGAAATAGCTGCTGTGCCAGGCTGCCAGTGAGACTTCCACCTACAAAAACAGCTCTAAAAGAGATCTGGGGAACTGCAGACCAATAAAATACTCCATTCCTGATTAGATAGTAAAGTATATCTTACAGAGTAAGATACTGGATCACATGGATAAACATCACCTGTTGTGAAAAAGTCGGAATGGCTTCTATAAAAGGAAGGGCCCTCTCAATCACCTGCTGAAGTTCTGTGAGGGCAGTCAGTAAGCACATAGATAAAGGGTATTCGGGGTACTTAATATTTTGATTTTCAAAAAATCTTCGACACGATTCCATACCACTGGTTATTAGAAAAGGTAGTTTTCCATGGGGGTGGAGGAGATGTTCTTTTATGGACTGAAAGCTGGTGAAAGATTTGGGCAAATGAAAGAGTTCGATCATCACTACTAGGGGTGGGGTCGGTTACCAGGGTTCAGCGATTTAAACACGTTCATCAGTGACATGGAGCAGGACATAAGCAGTGAATTCTCCAAGGCTTCTTTTTGGGCAATGAAATGCAGTGCTAAGAACAAGGGACACCAGAAACAACTTGCTAAGTTGGGTGAGGAGGCAAGCAGGGGTCATATGAGCCTCAGTGCAGACTCTAGGAAATAATCTAAACTCCATGTCTGCAATGTGAACTGAAAAGCTGTAACTCAGAGAAGAGGTCTTGAAGTTACCATTGACACTACCTTGAAGTCATCAGTTCAATGTGCCAATAAATTGTTGTACATCATCAGGAAGGGTACTGAGAACAAGGCAGGAAACACGTTGCCATTTTATAAGATGTCAGTGCACCTACACTATAGGTACTATGTGCCACTCCAGCCACCACAGCTCAAGAAGATATGGTGGAATCAGAAAAGATACAGAGAAAGCAGGTGAAATGGTTAAGGAGCTAGAGCAGCCGATTCCTAAGACACTAAAAATGTGGGCATTTTCACTGTGGAATGAAGAGGGCTGAGGGATGTATGTTCTAAATTATGAGAATGGCATAATTCTAAAACTAAGAGATGCTCAATAAAACTAGAACATCAGTTTAAAAAGTATTTTAAAAATACTACTTTACCAAGCAGGCAGTAAATTTCTGGAAAATGTTGCCTCTCCCAAATTTTGTCTCCTTCTGACACAGCTGGAGTGCAACAGAGGATGTTGGGCTAAATGGACCACTGCTCTGAAACAAGAGGCCATTTTTAGTCTTACATTTTTGGCAGCATTTGAGGCTAACCTAGGAAAGGAGGCACCTCACCTGCACACCTTTGTCATAGTTTTCAGTCAAAAACAGGAAAACATGGGAAAAAAGTGTGCTGCTTCACACACACAATGCAAAGATAGATCAGCAAAGCCGAGATGCTGCAGAAGTCAATGTGTGTTCCATAAGTAAAAAAGTCAAAGGCCCAGGGCAGGAAATGAAGTGCACAGGTGATGAGGAACGCAGTTTTTAGCTTCGCTAAGGTCTATGGATGTTACAGCTATGAATATGTTTCCTGCATGACACAGCAGTGTGCCTCAGTATTGTTGCTGCACAGTAAGCTTACTTATGTGAACGTTGTTATTCCAGGTGCTTTGGATGTTTTTGACCCATGACAATGTTTTATGTATGGCATAGTGATAGATCAAGGCAAGAACTTCCATGACAGATGCATGATTATACATAAGTAGGTAGAAATTTGTGATTGTAATGCAGTTCATTAGGTACTGATGAACAGTATTTACATACAGATTCATATGGTTTAGTGAAATAAATCTCTTCTGTTGTAGATTCTAGCAATCTAATTAACAATTTATTTGTTCCTTACCTAATGCCTTTGGGTTTACTGGGTGATGTTCCTAAGATGCTTCTTACTTTTGATAGCCCATTGCATTTCATTTTTTTATGGGTATTACAATATTCAAGTCCTGCTCCTGTTTTGCATGGTTCCCCCAGTTCCTCTTGTTCAAAGTGGGAGGCCTGTGGCTGCAAGTGGGTAGCAAATTGCCGTCTATCTGTTGGTCTGTAAGGGAATATGCGAATAACTTAAATAAGAAAAACCTTTTTGTTTGATCTGAAACAGCATATTGTAGGAAAGATGGGTGAGAGAGAGCAGGGGGAAGGATGGACACAAGGAACTGGAAGGTGAACTCTTTTTCCTGAATAATCCAGGTGTTAAAGCAATTGGCAGGTATATGAGAAAGTTTGGTTCAGTTCTTCCCAGTAGCAGAACAGACTAGAATCTGCAACTCCCACTGCTTATTTTCTCCAACATGCTAGAGGATATGTTTGCGTGGTAAAGGGTTCTTTTCAATTATTTTTGGTGACTGTGTATTTTGTATAAATAATAAAAACTCTTTATTTTGGCAATTAGTGTTCAGGTTTCATATCTGAAGCAGGACTCAGGGCTTATTGTGACCTTGACTGATGACAGCTTGTTTTATGCGAAGGAAAAAGTGTCAGCAGTAGAAAATTCAACTGTGCTACATCTTAGCCATTAAGGCACTCATGCAAAGATAGTGGGAGAGCTAGTTTGAATCTGCTCTCTGCCTCATTCATGTATACCCATCGCCTTTTAGCCTTGTAGTTACATAACTCTCTTAGGCAAAGAACTGATCTTGTGTTGCTCCTATCTTGGGCAAGCATTTTAACCCTAAGGTTATTAACTAAAAAAGGGGGAAAGAAGGATGCAGGGAAAACCTCCATTATTCCTGTTGCAGTTCTATGAATACAATCCTCCCCACATCCCTGAAGCACCTTACAGTCAAAAGTATTCAAGCATTTGAACAAATATTTGCAAATAAATTCAAGACTATTAAAAATCCATTTTCCTGAATTCAATATTCCTTTTTTACTTGCTTAATTCTACATAGACACAACTAACTCATTTTCCCCCTGGATGGGCACATGTGACTTTCCTGAGCACATGAAAGATTGTTAGCAGAGAAAACGTCTGTAAAAAATAGCTCTACTGAGAACACAGAAAAAGCTTATTTGTGTCTTAGTGTGTCAGAGCCAAGAACAATGCAGCATGGCCAGAGATTTCAGGACGTCTCCAGCACTTACAGCTGTAGTCCAAAGGAGCTAAGAACATGAACCAGGCAGGTTAGTGTAAATATGTAAAAGAAATACAGAGATCCAGTTTGATACATCTCTTGAGTGCCACATGCTCTGATACAGTTCTTCCAGATTCAATTCTTCACAGGGGAAATTGCTACTAGAAGGTATTTATTCAGGAAGAATTACTTTATCTTCTTCCCAAGTTAATTTGTCTTTTCTATGGACACAATTGAAAATTAAGGTTTTTTAAAGGCTTTTACTCAGAAAACTGACTCTTCTTTTTTTGCCAGCATTTGCATCTTGCAGAACTATTAACATTTATACCTAACATTTATACAGGAATATTAGATTTTAAAACTGAAGTTCATGAGAAAGTTTTCAAAGTGGTACCAGTGGAACTAAACCAAATACTGGGATGAATATTGTTACTGAAAATTAGACAATTAGTGCTTGACAGAAAAACATAAACACCAGTGGTACCAGAAAATTCTCAGTGCGTATGGCTAAAGTTTGACTGGCAGGGCTTAAACAGAAGTTCAATCAGAAATAAAAAACCTTGCTAATGCCATGGAGATAAGAGGAAGCTACCTTTTTCTACCTACATTTCACATTACTTTTTTATGCAAAACAAAGGTTGCCTTGGTTGAAGGTATAGGTCATGTTACTCACACTGGTCACTTGCATTAAGCCATGTAAGCAAAGGTTTGGGTTCCCATTGTTAATAATGTTCTTCCTTGAATAAGAGTCCCCAGACACCGCCAGGGGAACTGCGACTTGACACTATCTCCTCCCTTGGTAACAAACCCCTCCTTGTCCAGAGAAAGTTTCCCTTCTCATGAAAACATAGACTGGCCTAACTGGAAAATATACCCCATCAGGGCTGTTGACAGCACCAAGAGCAAAATCTCCGCCTGTTCAGATGAGCCAGAAGGTTCCTGCCTGCAGCCAGCTGGCCAGGTCTGCCCCAGCCCAGCCCCCTGCATCCTCAGCCGTGGTCCTGCGTGCCTGGCTGCAAGTGGTCACCAGTGCCAGCCAGGGGATGGCACACAGGCTTGTGCAGGCCACTGGCCGGCCATCTGCAGGCTGCCTGCAGAGCGGTGGTGCAGAGAGAAAGCAGATGGGGCCAGGCACTGACTCCCCCCAGAGCAACTCTTCTTCCCTGGGAGATTGTGTCTGGAGGTACACCTTGGAGTAAGTCATGGGAGTCAAGATCCTGCTTGCAGTAAAATGAAGAAGGACCAGTGCTCCCACTGTCCCTTCAACTTTCCCCCTCTCAGTCAGGATGGAAAGAAGTGCAGGACCATACTGTGAGCCACAGCTTACAGGGTTCCTGCTCAACCTCAGGGCAAACTCACTGCGGGAAACTGGGGAATGTATTTATCTTTGCTGCATAGGTCATAAAGTATTTTTAAATAATGTAATCCTATTGATCACTGAATGTGCTTTTGCTTTAAAAGAGGACTAAAATGTGAAACAGTAAATGAAGTAGGCATGTCTCTGGCTCTATAGATGCATAAACTTGATTTGACCGTAGAAAAAATGTAGCCAAGAAGATCAGAATGCAAGTCCATTCAGTTTAACCAACAAAACCTATTTCCTCAAAAGACTGTCAGAAAAAGATTTACTTTTATTTAATTGTCCTGGTTTCAGCTGGGATAGAGTTAATTTTCTTCTTAGTAACTAGCACAGTGCTGTGTTTTGGCTCTGCTGTGAGAACAATGTTAATAGCACACTGATGATTGTAGTTGTTGCTGGGTGATGTTTATACTAAATCAAGGATTTTTCAGTTCCTTGGGCCCTGCCAGCCAGAGGGCTGGATGGGCACTGGAAACTGTGGGGGGACACAGCCAGGACAGGTGGCCCAAGCTAGCCAAAGAGCTATTCCATACCATATGACATCATGCTTGGTATATAAACTGGGGGAAGAAGGGGGAAGGTGGGGACATCTGGCATTATGATGTTTGTCTTCCTGAGTAACCATTACGTGTGATGGAGCCCGGCTGTCCTGCCCAGGGGAAGTGGTGAATGAATTCCTTGCTTTGCTTTGCTTGTGTGCACAGCTTTTGCTTTACCTATTAATTTGTTCTTATCTCAACCCTTGAGTTTTACATTCCTTTCCCATCCTCCTTCCCATCCCTCTGGGTGAGGGGGAGTGAGCAAGTGGCAGCATGGTGCTTGGTTGCCGGCCAGAGTTAAACCACAACATTAATCTATTAATTTTGTGGCAGAAAGCTACATGTCTTATCCTCAAATTAAATTTATTTACCCATGCATAAGGGAAAAGAAGTAAGCCTGAGAGATGCCCTGAGATTTAAAATTCAGTAGGTTTTGCTTCTGGTTCCATTAGATTCTTTCCTTCTTAAATTTCAAAGACTCTTAAGCAACTAAGTCATGCTACATAGGAAAATTACACAAAATAATCTGACTTTCAAAAGAATGATTGTTATGGCTGAACTTTGGAAAAGGTAGTGAGAGGCCAGGTTAAAGTACTACGTGTATCTTATTGTAAGTCTTAGAACACAGAGCTACGTTCAGCTGTGATAGTCTACTTTTCTTGGCAGGTTTTCATACTGCATTCAGGAGAGCAAAGTTATTTCAGGCTGAACAACAGCAACAACTATTCGTGTCCTTCAAACACATCCCGTGTATCTTTACTGTCAACTAATCTGGTTTGTGTATGTCAGTTATTATCCTGTTAGTTTATCAGAAAGGACCCAGTCATACACCCTTTTACTTCAGGGGAAAATCACAGCAGCCTTAAGAAAAAACTTGCACTGAGTACCAGGATGAGGCTGATACCACAAAAATGGGAGCAGCTGGCAAATGAAGGCGGCACAGTCCCTTCCTGTCTGTGCCAGCCCATTGGTGCTGCAACTTAGCTCATCCCAGTGGACTCCTGATGTCCTGGGGCCTTGGGTATTTGTTCTGGTTCTTGCCTGTAATCCCACCTATGGAGTAAGATAGTGGACTGATACTTGGCACCAGTTAAACCTGATGCTGATCCTACCACATTCTTCCCCAATGGCTTGAAGAAGTCCAGGGCAGTGATAGAAATCTCCCCTCTGTGGGATTCAAGCAGCATGTCCCATCTTTGTTTGTGTGAAAGCCTAGCTCTACTGTCCTAGGAAAAGCACTGGGAAATAATTATATATATATATATATTTGTATGTATATGGGAGGCAATTATTGACAATGACAGCAATTTTTTGACATCTGACTTCTGATAAATAGAGTCAAGTTCTTGATTCCACTTGCCATCCTATATACAAACCCCATCAAAACATGTATGGTGGAAATTGCACCAGACAGGGAGGCGTTGCATCCACTCTTATAAGGACTTATAAAGCACCAGGGAGGTCTGCTCCTCCTTATTTTCTTGTTTGCCGGCACAAAGTGAAGTCATAATCTTTTAGCTTCTGCTTCCCATCTGTAGAAAAGGCCTGTTTTCTTGCTTATACAGATGGCTTGGGAGAATAATCTTTTCAGAGGCAGTCACACACTACAGCAAGAGTAGCCACAACAAAAAGACAGCCTCCACCAGCAAAATCTTGGGGGGAGCCTAGAGCTGACTTTTAACTGAATCCTACATTTTACCATGAATTACATATACATATATACAGTATTTGGCATATGTAGCACTTACAAGAAATAGACTTTTAAAATAGTCAATTAACTGATCAAAAAACATATCTGTGTTCTTAGATAAAAATATACATTACTGTTGAATAGTTTAAATAACTACCTTTCTTCATAAAATTCTCCTTAGTAAATCTCTGACTTTGTTCTGTCCCTTTGAAATATCTGAAGTGTTTTTTGAGGAGCAGTCTGAACCCCATTCTGTCCTGACAGACTAGCACACCTGTTTGCAGTCAGCACTAGCAGGGCTCTGGCTCAGTGGGAACAATGACAACATGATAGCCTTGTCATCTGGAATATCCAATTAGCACTGTATTTTTCCAAATATTTTATGTTTGGTCTTCATTGCTGTTCTCTTTAACCTAAGTCCTGTAAAATCTGAAGGCAAAAATAAGTAGTTAAATTTCACAGTGATCGAGGATTATCTTACAGATGGTGCTATGGTATGTTAGAAAATACATTGCAGCCCCTACAGAAAAAAAAAAAAAAAAAGTCAATCACAAAACTTATGAAAACATTCTAACTATTCTTTCATAAAATGTTTAGCTGTTTTACGTGTTATAAAGTCAGTTTATCAGAGTTATAAATAACAGTACAGCACACTAAAACTCAGATTAATGTACACCAATACAAAATGTATCCCATCAAGCAGCACAGTCATTCATGTAGGTAGCTTTAGTCAGTTTATTGCTAACTTGATTGGGTACTCAGGGTACTTATAATGGATTTAATTTGGTAATAATAAAGTACTGCTTATGCTAATGGTGCTATCTAGATTAATAGGTTTTAAATGGTGCTGTGCTATTTTATTGTCTCTTCCTGACTAATGAACTGGTCTATATATGTACTGTACACTGAATGATGGAGACCAATAATTTAAGCAATATCATTACAGTGGTATCAATATGGGGCATCTGGATGGTTTTTTTTTCTTATATGCTAAAAGTTACAGTTGAAGCTTATAAAGAAGTGCTTTCTGTTTAATGTGTGCAACAGAAAGTGTAAATAGCTGAGAGAACACTAGGAAATGGGTGCTGTTTGAGTGCCTCACCACTCCTCACTCAAACCATCTGTCAAACACTTCTTCAGGAAAAAAAAATCCACATTTTTTTGGAATGTTTGTTCTGAAAATGTAAATTAGTATTTTTTTATTTATTTGCAGTCACGTAGATGGATCTGTTTCTTACACTATGTCTGCACAGAGATATGGTGCTTTTTTAACTACTTCAGAAAAAGGTTGTGAAGGCTCAGGCAGCTCATCTAAGATAAGCTTGAAATTTCTCCTTAGTTTTGCTGAAGGAGAAGTGGAGTGGCTGAGGACACACCGAGTGAAGTTTAACAAGTGTCTTCAGCTTGTGTCCAGCTCAGCTGTAGATGCTGAAAAAAACACTTTTGCCCTCACCTCTCCTGCTCATGTTGTCCAGTCCCCATTGCAAGTTCATTGCTGGTGCTGCTGGCAGCGCAGCTTGCACAGGTACTAATGCCAGCAGAGGAGAGAAGGTAGAACAACAGGGCTAGGGACATGGGGAAGGGGAAGCTCATCTCTCTCAGTGATGCTGTGGATTTATATCACTTTAAGCAGTTTGTGAAACTTCACTGCAGAGCCCCAGCTCAGCAGGCTGCTCAAATATGTGCCTAACTTGAGGCACACAGACTATCGGTATGAAAATATTGAAGCATATGCTTTAACTTAAAACACATTATTAAGTGCTTCCTGAATTGAGATTATTTCCTTCTCGGTATTTCTTCTCTCCCCATCCAGCATAACTTTATTTTTTCACTCCCTGCCAATATGCACTTCATTTCTCTTTTTGCATATTGCCAGTTCTCCCTCGACTTTCTGATTGTGCATCTTTTCATTCTCTTAGGCCATTTCTGTCCCGATGGGTAATACCGGGCCAGGGCATGGTTTCAGCCCTCTGGTTGTTAGCCTGTTGTTCAGCAGTGAACATGTTCCTGGCAGGGTTTTGGCTTGTGCCAAACAGTGGTCTGCCAGATACACCTGAGCACAGCCTGGGGAATAGCATGGGCTCAGGGCTGCTCCTGCCAGGTAGCGTGTGTGCGTGATGCCACTCTATTTTGGAAGGCATTAAAGACACAAGTCCTCAGGGACAGAGAATGGGCCCTAGCCTGGTTCATTGACTAGCATAGCTATAGCTTTGTTGTCTTCTGTGTTGTACGAGTCTAGCAGAAAAGTAATAAGAACCAAAATTAAAAAGTCCAAATATCTATAAATGAGCTTGGATTCAGATTTCCTTACCAGCCTTTTCTGGCATCAGATCCTATGGTATGGAGTGAAAATCTACTTCTACACCACTTATGATAGCTGCACTGTCTCCTGTGGCCTTGGAGAGGCAGATAAAGGAAATATAAAGCTTGTAACTGTTGCACTCTAAGTCTGCTAGTCAAGCTGAGACAGCGAAATTAAAGATCCCAAACTGCAGACACGACTGCCACCAGCTACCTGATTTGTTGGCCCAAGTATTTCTTTAATCAGAAGAATGTTATATTCTTGATTGCTAACAGCATTTCGCTGAAGCCAAACTGGAAACTTTCTGGTTTTGCAGGACTTAGATGCTTGTTAGGCTTTCCATAAGTGTTCTTCAGTTGTGGTAGCTTGAGTGGTACAGAGTATGTAGGCAATATATTCAGCTAAATGGGTAATGCCTGTGCAGTCTCTGAAGTCCTGTTGGGATGATAATGGACAACTAGCACTGAAAAGGACTAGGAAATATGTTCATCTGGTTTACTGTCAACACAGCCACCTATTTTGATCTGTGTATTATCTCCTCTGCTCTTATTTCCTTTAATTTGTCTGAAGCTATATCTGACCTCATGGATTCAGTGATTTCTCCCCCGCAACATCTCCCACCTTCCTACTATATCTGTCTCCTAGAATATTTTATTACATTTTATTCGTTTGACTAAACTCCATGTTAATTTATACTTCAGGAACACCTGTTGCCTACAGTCATCAACAGTTCTTAGCTGTACTTTGGCTTTTCCTCTGAAATGGAAGATTCAATATTTTTTTTAAAAGAAAAGCATTTCACCTAAACTATTTAGCCAACCTTTACACCTACTTAGGGCAGAGAAAATAAGACAAAAAGATGACCTCCAGTTTATTATATGGCTGTGAAAGAGGCTTCTGTGCCCATTGCTCACAGCACAAAGGGTTAGCTGCTGCCAACTTTTTTGTAGTTTCAAAACTTTCTGGATTGTTGAATTATAATTATAGTTTAAATGAAGATGCCACAGAACTTTTAATTTGCTCTTTAGTCATTTCTACAGCCCAGGGATCTTGATCCAGGAATGTCGATAGCCATGCTGTAAGCCCAGGAGTGAATCTCTTATTTGTATATGTTGGTATCCTCCAACTGACTTTCCCCAGCTGAACAAGCTTCCTCCTAGTTCCTTGACAAAACATGGTTATTACACTGGCAATCTCAATTTTTAGCCTTAGGGGAAAAATGCTTTTTACGCAGTCTGCCAATGTTCTTACTGACCAAACAGACAACCTGGCTTTTTTTTCCCCATCTCCAGTGATTCCTCATAGTTATACTGAGACCGCAAATAATATTGTTAATGAACAACATCCAGTGAATGCAACCTGTCTGAATTTAGTAGTGCCCACACACATGAAAAATCTAATTCTCAAAATGTAAGAAAATGTTCTCTATGCATATAAATAGTCACTGGAGATGGGGGAAGTGTTTTATTAGTGTACAGATTTGAGCCATATCATGCTTCTTCTCCTAGAGGTGTGTAAGAAATGTCACTGTTTATGGGAGAGGATGGAGGGCACAGGATTGTGAAGTCTAGGACACTCAAGCATTTGTTTAACTTTAAGCCCAAGAGAACACCACTATGTTTATTCCTGCACTTAACAATTAAGTATACCTTTACACAGCAGCTTGACTTCAGACTTGACTGTACTACACTGACTCTAGGCAATTTTACCTAGCTCCCATTGATGTAAGAATCATTGTGCTGTCCTTAGTGCATCTTAAGTGATATTAAATATTCCATTAGAGGAACATTGTTTCCATTACAGTTTACAATTTTAACATCTAAAGACTATCATTAAAATATGTAGCTTTATAGCATACTTTTTTTTTGTATATGTAGCAGATTGCTATTTACTGGCAACTGGTCATGTATTAATTTTTCAGAAACATGTTTCCTGAATATGACTAATGACTCACATCCCTTTCATACCTCTTTACTCCAGATGAATGGTATACGGATTCTGAAATGCAAAATATATGCTGAACACCTAATTGGGCTAACAATGGCTCAAAAATATTAGAAGTTCAAAAAATCAGTTAATACAAAGTTTGCTGTCTGGATATTTTACATTTTTAAACTTGTGGTATTCAGAAAATAGAATTTATATTGATCTTTTAGCTTTTAGAATTGGTTACATCATGACAAATCAGTATCCTGCTGGAGATCTTTTAATGCATTTCTGTTTTCAAAGCAGAAAATATAACCTGCACTGCAATGTTTCTTTCATTATGAAAAAGAAAAACAGTGCAAGGATGAAATGAAATTTTCTTTGAATGCTTCTTCATATAATCTTTGAAACTGAAAATCATGAAAAAGCCCCAAAGTAGTCACACATTTGCAGAAAGAGAGGCTAAATGTGAGTCAAAATATCCCCATAAATTGGTAGGAAGATAACAGCTGCCACTACTGCAGCCAGATGAAAGCTCTGTGTAATTTACTGTCCTCAAAATGTGGCCAATGACATCACTTAAGAAAAGAATTTTCTCTTTTTGTCTCCTATACTTTTTCCATGATACACCCACTTGTGCCAGTTCAGCAAGCGGTGTAGAGACTGACCCTCTGAGCATCTGCATGCATATGGGCCATCGTTTTAACAGCCCGTGTTGGCCTATCTCACAGCTAATGAGGTGAATCTTGTTTTGAAGACTTGCATACTTTGGCACCCCACGGCATTCTTCTGTGCCAGGGCCACGCTTTAACTGTGTGCTGTGTCAAGAAGTGGTTCTTTTTGCTTGTTTTAAGTCTGCTAAACCAGGTAGTTTTCCTGGAAGGAGGCAGGGAAGAGGGATGGCGCCTTATTATGTTGTTAAATTTTGAGAATATCAAAGTGAGAGTTCACTTTTGGCTCACCCTCTTGTCATGACTAATAATCTTATTGATAGACCTTTTGTAACCCACAAAACCCTCCTGCACCTGAGAGCCCCAGCGACTGCCACGCACGCCCTGGGAGCTGAAGGGCAGGAGGGCAGGGAGCCCCGGGAGTGGGCAGGGAGCCCCGGGAGCAGTTCGCAGATGGAAAACCCTGCACCCAAAGGGGTGCCACCGCGCAGCCACTGCTGGCTCGCGTCCTGCCTGCCCCCAGAGTTTTGCCATCTGAGCGGTCCCACTGGGAGCACAATGGGCAGAAAATGACCAGAAATACATTTGGTATGTGCCACCCTAGATCTATAAAGCTCTATACCTCTTTACCCCTGCAATGACCTCCAGACTTTTTATTGCTCGGTGATAGCTACTATAGGTTCTGTGACTGTGATGGTGAGTCTAGAGTTAGATCTTTCCCCGTTTTGTGCTTGCTGATGATGAATTTTATTTCCCTTCTATGTCCTACATATGTGAAACCTTCAGTGGTACAGTTTCAGGTATTACAGAGATTTTAATGTGCTGTATGACAGAGTGGTTAAGACTGTGACAAAACTGGTAGAAACACTTCAGACTTTTATTATACACATTTTCACACTGTAAATACATTAAGATGTTTATTCTAAAACATATTATTTTATTTCTTTACTTTCCAGCTGAAGTTATGATGAAATTCTTCCTCAGAATTTTGGAGAATAAGATTTCTTAGGAAATAAATCCAATAGAGAAGTGTGATAAGCTTTAAAGACATCTGTTAATTTCAGTGAAGCACAGTTTTAGATGTTTTGATTATCTACTGTAATGTACATGAGCAGAATTTAAATCGCTGACTCCAAAGTGAAAGACTTTAATGAGCCTCAAAACAGAGTTTTTCAGTTACCCAGTTCCACATATATTAATAAAAGCAATTGGTCTTATTAAAATAAATATTTATGACCCACTACTACAACAGATGAAACAACACTGAAATCTGTTTCAACTTTTTGGATAGCAAACCCGATGCATTACTGTACATGAATAATTCAGGGGCATGAGACACAGGTAACCAAAGGACATTTTCTAGGTGTGTCAAACAAGTTATGACAGCAGCCATGTAAAGTTTCCTTTGAGCTTGTGCAACCAAATGATTAACTGAACAAAGTGCACTATCAAAGGTAACTACTATCTGGTGGTAAAGGAAGTTGTTCATTCATTTGTTAAAACGCCCTACCTAATACTTAAAGTGCAAATAGTGTGTATGTCAGTATTGACAACACATCCATGTGTTGTACTGATTATGCCCAAATTTAATCTTTTCTTACAGTTATAAAGATTGTTCTTGATATTCATCCCACTTCTGGCAAAAGTGGCCATGTAGAGGTAACACTTGTTTTCAGTCAGAGTGTTTATTTTTATCTCAAATTACTTTGCTTGCACGTGAATTAGATGGAGCTAGCCTGGATTGCATTTGCTCATGTCCATTGCCATGACCTTCCAATTGCTGAATTTACGAACTTTCATAAACCAAAGACTAATTTCTAATTCAAATCAATAGTGTGAAGGCCTGGAAAGTTCAGGAATAGGAAAGAACTTAAGAAAGCCCAAGACATAGAGAAAGTGGCCGAGGTCCTTCAGTAGGTGGCACACTTCCCTCTGAATGAGATGTGAAGGAAGGTATCTGCAGGATGCTCCGGGCGCTGGCCTGTGGGAAGATTCCCCAGATGCAAAACCAGGAGGGCAACCAGTGTGGTTAGGAAGGTTCCCATGACATGTGCCAGGAACGTAAGGAAGATAGGATAATATGGCCAAATTCTAGGTAGCTGCAACTTCATTAATGTCATTTTTCTTATCCGAAGTGCCCTCTGCCATTTTGAGACGCCAAGAATTTCTCCTTTGCTCTGTTTTCAGGTTGTCACTGCTTGCCACTGAGTGGTCTGCCCCGCGGCCTCTCCTCAGCCTGTGCAGGAAATTGTCTGCACATGAAGCACTTGAGGTTTCTTTGGATTGGAAGATGATGGAAAATTGAAAGTTGCCCGTTTGAGAAGAATGCTAAGTGAAAGACTATTAGGTCTAATAGGAATATAAATAGGTAAGCTTTTAGAAAAATTAAGTCGCTTAATTGTTCAGGTTATATATAACTCAGGAGTTGCTACATCACACCATGTCATTGGCAGGCTCTTACTTCAGCTGTTCCTAGAAAAAGTGGGGCAAGGAGGAAGAGAGAACCGAGTACAGTCTACAAAATACATAGCAGCTATTACTTTTCATTTGAAGAGAAATAACCAGTCCCTAAAAACACAGCCCACTTGTTAGCAAGGCAAAATATTTCCTCAAAATGCCTAAAAGTAAGGGTGTTTCAAAAACATAATTCAGTTGTGATATTAAAAAGGATGATCAAAGAGGATCTGCATATAGCACTTAGAGGGTTCAATTTTCTCACATGAGAAATGCACATAATCACTCAGCTGAGTTTCTGGTCAGCACTGTAGATTTTCCTATTCAGCTTGCTAATTAGCTGTGAAAAAATGGAAATGAGTAAAAATAATCAAATTTTATTCAAAAATCTTTTCCCAGTATTCATGGGCTTTAAAAAATGTTCCCATGAAAGGGCATAATTTCAGAAAATTCTGCCTTTTTAATTTTTCCCCCCCTTCCAAGGTCAAGTGATGACATGCTATTATCAAGCTGTTGATACACACAGCATGTTAGTTCTGCATCTGGAAATACTTTATGTGGAGAAAATCACTTTCTTTCTTTCTCTCCTTTTTTTCTTTTTTTTTTTTTTTTTGAGGGAAAGCTCAATATAGCAGAAAAATATTTTTCCTTCAGGAAGTAGAGCCATTTGTTCATTACCAGGCAAATAGTACTCCTCTTCCTTTGGGCCCTCTGCCAGAGTTATTTACACACAGGCTTGTTCAAGCTAACCACCTTGGCTTCTTGCTCCTTCGCACCATTTGATACTGTATTTGCTTGAAGCTGTTGTGGATAAAGAAGTGCTTCACTGTGACTTCTTTGTGTTCTGTGGAGGAGTCACAGGCACACTCCCTTATGAGGAAAGATGACCCTTGTTTATGTAGGAGAGTAGACAAACAAGATACAGCAGCCCAGATTCAAGGAGCACATCAGGAGAGGTGTTGGGAGGGTGAACCAGCAATGTCTTTTTCTCTTTTCTCACAAGATAAGATGGCACTTGAGCAAAATAAAAGCAATGCCTACAAATGGAAAAGTGGAATTCTGTGGCTGGAAATATGTTTTATGGTATTAAACGATTAAAGGATTTGTGAAACTCATAGCTGCCAGTTATCTCTGAGAAGAGGAGCTTGAGATGGTCAGTAGAAGGTAGGTATCTCTCAAAGTAAAAATCCCCTCAGTTACCTGAATTAATACTGCTCTACAAGCTGATTTTGTGATGCATTAGGCATCCAAAGTAAAGCAAGAGACAAATGCAGCCCTTTCAGGGCTCTCACCAAGTCTGATCTAGCTCGGTCCCCCTTCTTACCCTCCTTCCCAGCCCCAGAGCTGTTGGGAGTGCCCCCTGAGTCCCTGAGGACGGGCTGGTGGCAGGGACCTTCATCCTTGCCAGCTGTTCATCACCCCAGCATCCAGCTCAGGGCCCTTCTCTCACACATCAGGGGAGAAAGAGCAGGTCCTCCAAAAAGGAGGACAGAAGAGGGAGCATACCTCCCTTTCAGCATTGGAAATCCAGCCCTGAGTATCTTGCAGCTTTACTTGTACACACAAGGAGTGCTGAGTGTAACTAGGGAGTTAGAAAAGGCAGTGGTGGGGGCGGAAGGGGCAAGGGCAGCAAGAGACATTGCAGTGCAGGCAGACAGAAAGGAATGAAGGAAAACGGAAGGAAGCTCCTACACAAATAATCATGATGTGTTTTAAACAACATTGATAGGAAACTAATAGTATTTGTTTATTTATGAGGAAAGCCATTCCCAGACAGTTTCCCATAGATTTTCTCACTTACTCAAACCTTAAGAAAGAGGATGCTAAAGAGCAAGATAACACCACTAATTTTAATTTGTGCTCCTACACTCTGAGACTTTCAGAAAACTGGATAAATTTGGTCCATTTTGCTTTACAATACTGACACTGAAATTGACAGATAGTATCAATCCCTTTATATAAAGTAATTTTCTCTTTTGGTGTGGCTCTATCTGTAACAACATTGTAAAGAAATGGTAAAGAGCTTGTGGGTACAGGTTCAGGGACCGATGAATTTTTCCCCAAGAAAGAAAGAAAGGGTAAATTGCTTTAAAATTTTTAGCTATTTTAAGAATGGTTATTTAACATTTCAACTGTACTATTATAGAAAAATTATGTAATGCTTTCTATTATCTACTTTGGGAGCAGCACAATTTACAAAACTGATGGATTCTGTATGTTCTGAGATCAAACCAAGTTTTCAGAATAATTTATAGTGTTTAATAAACGGTGAACATCATTCCTGAATATTACCATTCTGTATTGTGCTTGCTACTAGCAGCAGCTGTGATGGCTAAGGTGTTTTCCAAGCAGCAAGAATGACTGCTTTTCTGATGAGTCTGCAAAATCTGCATTTAAATAACAGCTGTAAATCTTACACCTGAAAGCTCCCATAGTTCTCCTCTCAGTTTAGTTAGTGTGATAGTTTTATTAAATGCTGGATGTAAATGTAAAAAAAAAAAAATCTAGAGGGAAATGATAGGGTATGATGCAAGGACATCATTATTAAGTTATGTTGTTGTCACAAGTAGGCGAGAGTGATTTCAGATGTCTGTTGCCTCTCTGTGGAGTTATTGGCAGGAGTTTGTGAAAAAAACTACCTGGGCATCCCAGCTGCAGTCCCTCTGCGGCACAGTACTTCTGCCTCATGCTCCCCGTGGGAGGGGAAAGAGGCATCGGTTAGGGATGAAGGTAAGTTTGTCCTCCGTTACACCCATTCTCCTACAATGGTGCACGAAGTGGAAGTGGGCTGAAGGAACCATGCAAACACCTCCCTGCCTCTTTGGCAGGCGGGGGTCTCCTCCAAGCTAAGGACACTTGCAGTTGCAAGTTGTGCAGCCTGTCAAAACCTGCTTCAGAGCTTGAGCCAAACGAATTATGTACAACCGCTGAGGTCTGAGCCCATGTGTAGCTTCTGTCTCTTCCCTAGGAACTCTAAGGTGCCCAAGAGCTGTAACGCCAACATGTACCTCGTGGAGCCACAGCAAAAGAAATGGCTGTGGCTCAGATGCTGCGATACTAACAGAAGGAGAATGCGGGAAAGGATGCAAAGGAAAACTCGTTGAGATAATCAACATAACTGGAAAAAGACCCTTACATTGAAAAGCATTACAGAGAAACATGGGGTTTTTTACTTTGCTTTGAGAATAATCGTCAGTAAACACTTTATTTTAAATTATTTTAAAATGATTGAATCTTGTTGCAGTACCTTCTGTGGGCTGGTCTCTGTGACAATAAAAATGGACTCTTGAAGCCTTGTGAGAGGCAGGAGAGCAGCAGACAGTGCTGGGCATACAGCAACAAGTCAAATGTGCTGGTCAGGAGCCTGCAGCTTCCCAGAGGGGAAGATACTGGCAGCTGTCATTTGGGGGCAGAGGTAAAGGCAGTTGCTGTGGAAAGCAACTGCAATGGGAAAAAAAACTCAATTTGTAACAAATCCTAAGCACTCCTGTCTCCCATTGACTTATTCTGACGTGACATCAAATAAAGATCACAAGCCCAAGGTCAATATGTTTACTCAGACAGAATAATTCCAGTCAAACAATACTCGGTGTCAGGAATGACAGTATCACTTACACTGAAAATCAGGAAAACAAACGCAGACATTCTCACAGCCTTAACTGGAGCAAGCAACTCCTTGTTCACTTGGTTCAGTCCTCTTAGTTTTGAACGTGCTTGCAGGAGCAAGCCTTTTCTGTAACAGAAGTCATCAGTTACTGTAAAACTGTGATTGCACGAGATGCTGGTGCATCTTGTATCACTTGAGGTGAGTCCCAAGACATCCCGAGGCTCTCTCGCACCTCCTCGCACAGTGAAGCCCTGTGTGAATTGGACTCTGAGGCCACCAAAGTCAACAGGGACCAAGGACCGTATTAGGGTGACAGGGTATTTATTGATAAATTCTGTGCCCCTGTATTGCTGACCCCAAGTACTGAATTACTAGTCCCTAAAAGCTCCGGGAACGACTTGACTTTCTTAATTACTAAAATTATGAAATAATGGGGTTTTTTTGCCCTGGCATCTACCGTAAGAACTACTGCTTTCGGGATTTATGCGTGCACCCTTTCCTTTCCATCCGTGAGGCTGAGATTTTCCTCCGGTGTGAATCACGGCAATGCTCAGGTGTCACTGTGACTTCCGACGTCACGGCCACAGCGCTGCGGGTCCGCGCCGCTCCAGCTCGGCGTGCGGCGCGGCGGCACGGTTTCCCCGGAGGAGAATCATCGTGGTCTGACAAGTAAATGGCAGCCCTGCTTTCGCAAGCCCAGCACGCCCCTGTGCCACAGCGAAGCCAACCAGGCGGAGCCGGAGCGGGGACCCCCGCGCTGCCCAGGCGAGGGAGCCGGCCGGGCGGACGGGGCTCTGCGGCCGTGACTAACGCGGGAGCGCCGCCGCTGCCGCCCGTCACCTCGCCCGGGTTGAGCGAGCCCAAAGCCCTCGCGGGCAGCTGCGCCCTGGGCCCGGTCCCGGCTCGGCCAAGGCTCTGGCGGCCGGCAGCGGGCAGCTCCCGGGCAGCTCCCCGGCAGCGGGAGGCGCGCCCCGCCCGGCCCCGCCGGCAGGGTATTCCCCCTGCGGCGCCCCTGCCCCGGGGGCGGGCCGGCTCCGCGGCCGGCGGGGGTGGTGGCGGCTGCGGGAGCCCGGCCCCGCCCCGCCCCTGGACGTTGCGGGCGCTCATTGGCTGCGGGCGGCCCCGTGAGCGGCGGCGGGGGGAAGTGGCGGCGCGAGCCCCGGGCGGCCGTTAGCCGGCGTGAGGTGGTGGTGGCGGCGGCGGCGGTGGTGGTGGTGCCGTCTGTGGCACGGGCCGCTCTCGGAGAAGGCGCTGCGCCGCGGCGCCAGGCTGTTAAAATAAGTGCATGTGTCTGCGGCAGAGCCCGGGGCGCCGGCGGCGTGCCTACCTGCCCCCGGGGTGGCGGCCAGCCCCGCCGTGCCCCTGTGCTGCGCGGCCCCCTTTAAGCGGCCATGCGCTGAAGTGGTGAGCGAGGGTCGGGGCGGCCGCCCGCCCGCCCAGCGGGCACAGCCGTGCCCGGTTTCGGAGGTGCCGGGCGGGCGCCGCTGGCAGGCAGGTTGCGAAGCCGGGGCCGGCGGCCGCCACGGGGAGCCCTGGCGGTGTATTGTTCTCCCTGACAGATAACGTGATCTTGACCGGGCAGGAGCGAGGGGGCGGAGAAGGGGAGGAAAAAAAAAAAAAAAAAAAAAAAAAGGAAGCGGCGGGCGGGGAGAGGCAGGAGGATCCCGCGTCCTCGGAGGAAATTCTCGGGCCGGGAGGACGCGCGGTTTTGCGCACGGCAAGTCGGGACTGGCTCTCCTGGGAGTTCCCTCGGCGGGGAGGGGGAGGGGGAGCGGCGATCTCCGCCGGCGGGGAGAGGCCGCGGCTTCGCCCTCCGAAGCCCGGCCTCCTCCCTCCCTCCGCGGCCGCACGGCGCACCCCGCCGCCCGCCGCCTCCCCGCCGGCTCGCCGCGCACGCACAGGCAGGGGCGGGCGGCGCCCATCACCCCGCGGCCGGGCGCTGCCGGTCGCGCCCCGCTCGCTCCCCGCCGGCGCGCGGGGGGACCCGGTGACGTCACGGGCGGCGCGCTCCTCGCGCTCGCTCCGCGCTCGCCGCCCTGTAACTTCTGTTCTGGGAAGTGGTGCCAGGAATAGCCCGTCAGAGCCGCCTGCAGCGCGGAGCTCCCTCCCGCCGCGGCCGGGGCGGGCTGCGGCTCCCGGGCCTCCGCCTCTACCCCGTGCAACACCAGCCCCTCCGCCACTGTCAGGGTGATGGTGATGAGCCTTTCCAAAAAGAGGGAGAGAAATGACCTGCCTTAAGATAAATGCGTGAAGCGGGCGCCCCTTGGCCGCTGGAATACCTCTGTCTGGCTTTATATATAAAGAAGCACCGCGAGGCACCTCACTCAAGGCAAGCCCTTAGCAAAGGAGCAACAAGAGCGCCCGGCGGGATCATCATCATCAGCAGCAACAACAACAAGGGCACCGGGAGGGCTTCCCTCCTTCCTCCTCGGTGACTTTCCAGGTGAGCGGCAGCGGCTGCTGCGGGCAGCCCCCTCCTCCCTGCCCCGCCGCTCGTCCCCTGTCAGCGGCACCAGCTGACAGCCGCGCCAAGCCGCCGGCGGGGGGCGGCTGCCGGCGGCGGGGCTCGGGTGCGGGCCGCCGCGGGGCTGGGTTTCGGGCCGCGGCAGAGCGGGCTCTTGCCGAGCTGGGGGGTCTGACGGCCGCGCTCCCGGTGCCGCCCGAGCAGCTGGCGGCGCGGCCGCCGCCGGGCGCCCCCCGGCCGCGGGGCTGCAGGGGTAAATGGAGGGCGGGCAGGCGGCGGGAGGGCGCCGGCGGGGGAAGCCGGCGGGGCTGTAAAACCGCCGGACCGGTAAGTCACCTCTGTGGCGGCGGCTCCGGGCGCTGGCAGTTACGGGCGCCGGCCCCGGGGCACCGCGGCCGGCGGCCTTTCCCCCGGCCCGGCGCGCCGCTGAGCCGGCGCGGGAGGGGGCCGGGGCCGGGGACAGGCCTTTGTCGGTGACACACCGTTAGGAAATGTGGGGAATACCCAGCTTGTAAGTGTATGCAGATGAGGAGCCGGCTGCCTTGCGTAATCCCCTCCCGTGGCGGGGAATGGGCACGGTCACCCTCGGGGAGAGGCGCCCGCGGGGGGAGGGGGGGAGCGCCCCGACGGGGTTTTCTCCGCTGCCTCCGGCGCCCTGCGGGGGGGAGGGGGGCGCCCTGCGGGGGGGGACGCCGCGGGCCACCCGGCGCGGCGGCGGGCAGGGCGCCGGGGGTAGCGGCGGGGGGTGGCGTGTGTGTGGCTCCGGCTGCCAGCACGTCCCCGCGGGAGGCGCCGGGCACAGGGGGTGTGCGTGTGTGCGGGGAGACCCGCCGCCGCGCCGGGGCTGCGTGTGTGTGTGTGTGAGTGCGTGTGCGCGCTGCACCGCGGTGACTGTTCCCTGAAGTGGGTGGGACGTTGGCCCGTTCCGGGAATGTTCCATGACGTGTAAACGCCACAGGAAGGGGGTTAACGAGGGGCTCGGCCGGGGCCGCCGCCGGGGCCCTCCTTTCCCCCGCCCGCCGGCGGGGCTGCCGTGGGGGCGGGGGCCGGCGGCGCGGGGGCTGCCGGGGGCACGGTCCCTTATGTAACGCGGGGTGCGTGTGCGGCCGGCGGTGGTTATGTAAGCGGCACGTCCGCGCCTGCCGCATAGGCTATCTCACACCGGCACCGCGCTGCGGGGGCCGGCGGCGGCGGGGGGCAGGCAGGGACGCCGCGGGCTGCCCCGCCGCTGAGGGCAAGCGGCGGCGGCGGGGAAAGCCCCGGTTTAGCCCGGGTGATGCTTCGCAGCCCGCTCCGACCTCCCTGCCAGGGGCGGGCGGGCGGCACGGCCTTCCCTTCCCCTCCGTGCGAGGGAGCCCGGAGCGGCGGGGAGGGAGGCGGTGTCCCTGCTGCAGGTGGTGCCCCGCGGAGCCGCGGGCGGGGAAGCCGACGGGAGGCCCCTTGGCCCGGGGTCGCGGCCGGCCGCCGGCGCACGCCTTGTCTCCGCGGGCAGGCGGCCGGGGCTGGCCCCGGGACAACGATAAACGGCCTCCGAGCTCAATTTCCCAGAAAAAGAGTTCTGTTTTTCTTATTAGCTGGCACTGGTGGTCAGACGTTATTTTGAGATGGTTTGTTGTTGGTTTTTTTTTTTTTTAATCCCCTTCGTATGGTAATTGCAGAAATTAAACTTCCACTCAAACATTAAAGGTTTTCTTTAATGACAATAATTCCTAAGTACCCTTTCAAATTAAACTAATAGAAATACTAATGAGTTTCAGCATAAATATTTAGCTAAATAATTTCCCTATCTCATTTTAAAATGAAGTCAACTTTAATGTAAAACCTGTCTAGTTTTGTACGTTATTAAATGATCCAGAATACATTTTATGCCTACTTAGTCAAATGTGTGTGTGTTTTTTCCTTCCCCTTCCTAATGAACGTCTACTGTGGATTATTCTGAAAGAAGTAAATGAAGTCGTCAGGGTGGCAAAAGCAAACCATTAATCGACAGGTCTGTGGTGTTCTGCTCCGTGGGGCTGTGCGTGCAGACCGTACCTTCTGTTCCGTATTTGTGCAGCTCCTAGCACAAGGGGGCTCTGGTCATCGTTGGGAATTCTGGGGACACCAAGTAATTACTAAATTAAAAGAACTACTGGTCCACCAAGGTAAAAATTCAGTGGGCCCAGTTTTTAAATTCTGTTGTTGTGAGTTACCACTGGCCACCGGAGGAATTTGATCCTTGGTTATGAAGACATGGTGTGGAATCCTCAGTATTTTGATAGTGAAAATGATATGCAGACATGCTAAAAAAGTGCATCTGTTTTTAAAGATAGGAGAGTCTCTGCCTCTTAGGTTTGCAGCATGTGGACATATTTAGATTGATGCACTGTAACCTGGGAGTTGTATTTATTTACAGTTAGATGTTAAATCTTTACTTATCATTGCAGTCAGGAGGTACTTCTGAAAAACTTCAGGTATAGATTATGTGAAACTTTCTTCATTATTTTTTTGCTTTGCATCGTTTCTCAAAAAAATTGTGTTGTGGATTAGACAGAGTGGGTTTTTGCTGTGTGAGTTTGAAAAAGTTCCTCCTGTTGTCTGTAAATTCATTTAAAGTTACTGTGGTTTTCAGCTGTCCAAAGACAGCAGTGATATGGTACAAAGTCTGGGTGTCATTACTTTTGTTGATAGAACAATCTGGATTTTTAATGTTTTATAGCCTCTTACTGTGGTGGCATTCCAGTGTTTTTTGGGCATAGCAGTTATATACATCCTGGCTGAGGTTGCATGTTAAAACATCGCTGCTAGATAAGAATAAAATTGAGCAGCACTTGTCTCGAAGCACAAATGTGGAGGACTTTTAATTGTGTATTTAAGTCCAATTGCGTGGCAACAGTGCAGAACTCTTCTTTACAAAGGCAAGAGTTTTAGATTCTCAAGTGACTAGATTGCCTCATATGTGACATCTATTTACAAACCTTCTTGTTACTATGAAGACAAAACAGAGAGCCATATGCATTTATGCGGTCCTTGCTGAATAATGGTACATGTGTCTCCTTGAATGTTTGGCAGTATAACATGTTTAGTTTATGTGGTGGCACCCTACAAGGCTATTCTTTTTTGACTTTTAACTATTTGTAATACCATTGTCTGGACTCAGTTACATGAGTAAACTTACAACACTGGTCCACATGTTTGTAACTAAGCTGGAGGTTTTAAAAGCAGGACCTTTATTGAGCATTTTGCCAAACTTATTTGTTTATTCATTTATTTAGGTGCTTGTTTTTAAAAGAATTAAGGTAGATTGGATCTAAACAAAGGTGAAAATAGTGAGTACCATTTTTGCATATCCCTCTCATGCTTTTTGAGTCATCGGCAGGGGCAGTTACTGTTACTACTTTTGAAATTTAACTGTATCAGGTGGAGTAATGGGAATATAGGGGCTGTGTGTCTGGCAGAAGTGGTTTGCTTAGCGAACTACTGCAATATTTGCCCATTCAAGAGTAAAATGCTTACTATTTTAAGAGTATTACTGTGGAGTATACAAGTCACACTTATATGACTTGTATTACGAAATATGGCAAGCTGTTTTTCAAATTTGAGTATGATGGGGCTTTGCAATAAGCTGTGGTTGGTCATATTGATAGTTCTCCATCCAGCTCTGTAAGTAGAGCTCAGGAAGTACTACCTGCATGTAGTTCTCACTTGATTCAGCGTAAGAATTCCAGGTAAATTGCCAGAGCTGAGTACTAACTTCCTCTGCCTGTCTTAGGTCTTAACATAAACCAGGCCCAGCAAAAGTTGGTTCTTCATGTGCTGGCCTTCACACAGGGTAAAGAGAGGAAAATGTTTTATCCATCTTACCTCAGTCATTGAGAAGAGGTGAACCTGACAGTGCATGGGTTTAAACTGTTGGTCCTCCTGGCAGGAGGAATACATAATTATTATTAGATCTGATGTGTTAAAGTCTTCAGAAGGAGTTAATTGCTAATACTCTTGGGAGCTCCACAGAAGTGTGGAGTGCAGAGGCTGCATACCTTTGTTATTTGAAGAAAGTCCGATAAGTTATGAGGAAACTGCTTTAAAAATTATTTTATTTAAGGAGGCAGGTTATTTTTTCTTGACATTTCTTAAGCAGCATCTCTGAAGTAGTATGTTACAGATTAAAATAACTATCTTGGAAGTTATTTTGTTTTCTCCTGTAATTTAACTGGTGTGTTTGTTTTTTCCCCCCCTTCAGTAGAAGGAACTATCTAGCAGTTCCTGAAGAAGTGAAGGAACAGCAAGGGGAAGTGTAAGCCAGATGGAAAATGGAGAACAGTATTTTTCATGTTTCAGTCAGTGATTTGGATGCTACATTTAATTAAAGTAGCACAGAATTATCACAAAAGAATGAAAGTTTCAAGCCGGCTGTGCCATTTTCATAGGAAATAGCAGCTTTGTACAGTTTTGTTTCTGTTTTGGGGGCTTCAACGCTTTCTATAAGACTTTGCAACAACTATTTATTTCAGCAGGAAATATTAAAAAGCAATTCATTGGGGCCATATTTTTCATTCTCAAATGAAATTAGGACTTGTAAAAGTGCTAGTCTGATAGCCTGAGAGCAAAAATCCATTGTAAATAGAAGTATTAGAAGTTTTTCCATGGTAACCAACTAGTGAGCCCTTACTTGGACCTTAAGAAATCATCAGTGAATTTAAAGAATATGTTAATCTCTGGAAACATCTGAGTTTTGTTTTTTATACCTCTTATTTTAGCATTCTGAGCCTTTGTTAATAAATTAAACAATTTACCCTAACCACTCATTTGTAGTAGGTTGCCCCCAGTAAGATTTGTCTCCAGAAATCTCTCACAAAGCTATGAGCTTGAAAAAGGTGTGAGAGGGTATGGGTAGGGGAAACAGTCTGATATAGTGTTTCCAAATCCCCGATGTCCCAATGTGAAATAATCATAAGATGTCCAAGTGCCTGTCAAATTAAAAGTCTCTTGTTTTTGTTGGTTTTTCTTTTTAATATTGTTGTCTTGTGATTAATTTCTCAGCATAATGAATATGGTCTAAATATAAGAGTTTCTTCTTGCACAGAGGAAATTTTGTGGATTCTGGGTGCTCATTTTCATTTGTCTTTCAGACGCTTTTTGTTCATCTGCAAAATGGTCACTCTCCGTTCTCTGTATGGCAGGGTAGTAGCAGCAGAGTGTGGACAGCAGCTGTTCATGGTTACAACATTGCTTGTCTTTCTGTATTTCCTTGTTCTGCCCTGGGCATACCTCTTTTACTGTTTCTTGAAACTGCATATTGCCTTTTACTTTTTCATAGATGTATGTATGAGTAAGCAAAAACCTATACGCGGGGTTTGTTCTCCACTTTGGATGGGGAGGGTGTCTCAAGGTATACCTACCAATAAAGGTACCACTTAAATGGTAGTATTCTTAAAGTAATACAGTGTACCAACAAGGATATAATTATCTGATAGAAATTACCCTGGTACATGGTTACGCTGATATGACTAGTTTGTACAGTGATTATATCCATTTTTCTGAGTTTGTCTATGCACATTCTACCTCTGTCAGGGTAAACTTGGTCTCAGCAGAAAATTTATTTCTAAAAATGACATAGAAACCATAAGTATTGTAATAATTTAGTTGGTAATGGGTTTATGGCCACTTCATGCACATGTGGGTTTGTTTTGTTGCACTTCAGTTTGCGTTTAACAGAAAATTATTTTATTGTTTTGTTTTTTTTTCTTGTGATTGACAGTTTTGTCCTAATATGCCTATTGAGTGTGAAAAACGCAACTCTAGTATACAAGAAATTCCATCCTGCACAAAAAGTTGTAAAGAATATCTCTGTTCTTAAAAGTGTAAGTTCACTTCATTGCAACTGAAGTTGTAATAAACTGCTGCAAATCTGACTAAAATGATGTAATTTGTGTAAGCTGTCAAAGGGTGGGGGGAAAGGATGTAGAGTATTTTTTAAAAGACATGCTTTAATTGCTGTGGTGTCATACAGGAAGAACTCAAGGTTGATTATTTCAGCAAGTTTCTTATTTAGATAGTGGTTTATCAGAAATTCCATACAAAGGAAAGCAGTTAGATAATTTGCATGTGTAGTTCAGTTTAATAGCAAAGTGAAAACTACAGGAGCTAAAAGGAATTGAAATTACAGTGTCAGGTGACCTTTAAAAGGTAATGTAGTAAAAAAATATCTTCATAAGAAAATGATCATGAAAAAAAGCAGAAAACCCCCAGATTATTTTCTGTAATTTATGGTGAAGTTTAGACTTTTTTAGGCTGCAGAGGTTGGTGTTGTTGCTGGCATGACTAGCTAACAATCCTCCCTGTGTCCCCAAACTCTTGTGGTGTGCCTGGAATTTTCCTCTGCTGGGCTTGGTGGTGGACTGTCAGAGCTTGGGTGCACTCCTTACCAGGTGATTTATAAATACGGAGTAATAATGGATGTTTTCTATTAAGCAATTTAAAAAGCTGAAAGAAATGTCTAATTACGTGTTGTAGGACATGATACAATTGCAGAGAATTTAGTACAGCAGAATGCTTAATTTTGTTGAAATAATATAATTCAATGAGCACTTTTCCCATAAAGTAATATTTGTGCTTAGGCAGAAAGGAGCTTTATGTTTAGAAAAATCTTAACAGGACAGGATCAGGTTTATCAGAATTAGTATTACAGTGGGATTTTCTTGCATATTGTTTTTTCATTTAAATCAGTTAAATGGCCCAGTCTCTGTATTATGTATTTTGTATTTGTGGTTTGCGTTAAAACAAAACACTTGTAGTGTGTCAAGAAGGAATAACATGAAATATTAACTGAGGTTACCCTTACATGACAACAAGATGTGCCACTATTTAGAGCAAAAAATAGTTTAGACCAAAGGCAGTATTCAACAGAGACTAAGTAGCTGACATCTATTAACAGTCTTCATAGCTCGGTGTAGTTTATTTCAAGTGTAGTCAGTTCACGAAAGTCCTAAAAGTATGTGGAGTTTCATGTTCCTTGTCTCTCAAAGATAGCTAAGTTAGATGGCTCAGCTGGAAAAAAGTATCTTTATTTGCTCTAACTGTTGTCAATGTGTGTGGGGGTTTGAAAGTGATTTTCTTCCTTTCTGTACAAGCATTAGCAACGAAAAAAAGATGCTCTAGAGCATAATACAGGCCCCTGGTTAACTGACTTCTGTGAGTGCTGACAGTGTTAAACTGAGTCCTCTGTGACACCTGTGAACACTGATTCATCCTGAGAGTTTAGTTTCTAAAACTGTTTTGTTAAAGTTACAGAACAGAGAATCGAGTACAGTTCATGATCTTCCATAACAATAGAGATGGACTAATTTTGAGTTTCCCATTTAAAATCAGTTATGCTTATGAACACAGTTTCTGAAGCTACTTATGAAAGGGTTTTTTTCCCCTGCATTTGTCTTAAGATAAAATAATTCTTTAGTGAAAAAGGTACTTATTTTTGGCTGGATGGATATTCATAGACTCCTACCACCAAACTTCCTGTTGTGTTTCAGTCAATAAAAGTTTCTACACTTTGATAAAGGTAGGATTTAACTATGAGCTTTTGAGACCATAAAGTTTGACATCTTGATGCTGTGTGATCTGATAGTCTATTTTGATCACCAGGAGAGGTCATGGTACTAGGCTGTTAGAGTAAAGAGCCTTTAAAATCTTTGTAGAGCTTTTAAATCTTTGCAAGGCTATGTGAATATCATTTCTTCCAACATTCTTAGTAAAACTGTGTCAAACAGAACTTTGAACCTGTTCCGTTATTTTGTGCTTGGTCCTGCAATACTAGCAAAATTTCTTTAAAAGTTAGTGGATGTTTTCACAGTGCTGCTTGGCTGGAATCTTTGTTTTCTTAAGGCTTAAATAATGGATCAGCTGTATATATTTAATTTTGTGAGGTTCAGTTGAATTTTGTTACAGGCTTAGCAAGACGTTACTGATACCTCTGAAGAAATTTATGAGAAGTGGAAGGGTAGGAGTCATTTATATAACATGCTTGAGTAGGAAATTATGTTAGTGAAGTACAAACTCACATGAAGGTGTTTGTTTTAGAGCTAGAGTGATGGCAAATACAGTGTTGCTACCTCTGCAGTTGGTTGGTTTGGTGGCAAAATGTTGAGAGGGAGAGGGCAATGAAGTTGGGCCAGTAAGTTGTCTGTGACGTTTGATATATGTCATATCTTTTTTAGTTTTTTATTCTCTGATTTACTTAATTACTAATTAAAAAAAATACACAAATTGTACTCATCTCTGACCTAATTTATCATAGTGGGTAATGTTAATTATTGGGGAAAAACTTGAGAATCAGCCATGCATTAGTAAAACTACTACATAATTTGGAGTAATTAGTAGGGCAGCTTTGAGTCAGCAATGTTTTTGTAAAGGAGTAAGGTTGTAAGTTGGGACTGGTATACAGTAGTAGGCAGGTTCCAATAACACCTTGCTTTGGCCTAATTAGTTGACAGTACTTTGGTCTGTGACATGTCAGGAGCCAAAAGGATGACAGAGGGTACCTTTGTTTTCTCTGCTTTGTTTTTAGCTCAGGTCACTAATAGCTGGAAATGTAACATCCAGCTGTTCAGTGATTCCATTAAATTAGTTAGTGATTTCTTTGTGGACAGAAATTCATCACTCTGTATGTTGCTCTTAAGAACAGGCTTGGCAGAGAGGTGAGAAGGTAATAGGCAAGGAAATGGAAGCATATCAGATCCTCTAAAACTTGCTCTTTTGGAGCAAGGATAAGGTGTGTTTATGCAGCACCTTGGAAATGCTTGTTTTGCCTCTGGATTGTACAGATTTCAGCATTCAAAGCTGATAAACCTGAACCTTCCATGATGACAGATTGGCCCAGACCCATTCACTTGTAAAAGATGGCATACAAGGAGAACCTCTCCTTTAGTTTTGGTTTGTGTTCTTTGTGATGCTTTCTAAGTGGTGTGTCTGGGGTCTTTGCTTGTTCTACTGTAGTAATGGCAAAGTAGCTTTCAGTTGATATACCCTGACTTTCCTTCCCTTGCTCCCCAGATCACCCTCTGCATGGCAGGAAAGAGAAAGACACATGCGATGATGGAGTTCCTTTACACCCACCTCTCCAAAGCTTCACTTCAGTGTTTTACACAAATGGAGTAACTGTGAGAGAAACCTTTCAATTTTCTTTCTCTCTCACAGCCTTAGTAATTAAAGAAGAAAACAAAGATGCTAAATACACATTTTTGGATGTATGCTGGTTGAGAACGAAGCTTAGAGCAGAAAATAAATAAGATGGGGAGAGGAGGTTTGAATGTGACTGACAGTGGATTATAATTGCCTACAATAAGTTATTTTTATCAGATCAAGTTTCCCTCTAACATTTAGTCCTCAATCCAAAGAATTTTAGTACTACAGCCTTTAAAATCCCTGTTCAATCACAAGTTGTACAAGCATGTCTTGATGAATAATTAAGATCCTATGGACGGCATCATTGGGGATACAGTGGTAGCAACCTGTTTGACATCTCTACAGATAACTGACATGCAGAATACAGTGCCTTGTCTTGCTCAACGCTTGCAGGTATTTCTCTGCACATTTGCTTTGTTGTGATTTAATTTAGTTCCAGTATCATTTGAACCTGGTCAAGAGTTCAACCCACTTAACTAGCAAGCAAGGGAACAAATGAAACCATTTTTGACTGACTCTTTCTCAGTCAAGTAGTTTGTCTGGCAAGACAAGAGTGTAATTAATAGATTTTGTGGTTATTTACAGAGATACGCACTAGAAAACAGAGTGCTGTGCTTCCCAGTTTTGTTACATAATTCAGACAGCCTCACATCCAGATGATGGGATTACACCTGTGTTTTTGTGTCGCCAAAAATGCCCTTTTTTTGGCTCCTGCTTCAGTGTTTTCCCATAGAAATAAACAGATTACACCAGAAAATGGAGGGGTTTTGCTATATTGCATGAGGAAGTATTTGAGTATGCATGTCTATGTATATACCTACACACTTATGTACATTTATGTGATCGTAGCTTTTGCCTCCAGTCATGTTCTGTCTCCTTCACAGTACAGTATACCTGGAATAACTTCAGGAGAACTTGTGGTTGCCGGTCTGGCTTGCTTGTCACAGAGAGAAAGATTTGTCCTAGATTCAATGTAGGTTCAACTTCTGCTATTGTTTACATATATATATATTTTTAAATAAATAAACTTATTTGCATTATTTATGTGTATTAGCATTTATTTCACAAGTTTGTCTATAGATGCATATACACAGCCACATTTTGTTAAACAGGTAAAAAATCATGTTAGTTTTCTCTGATGAACTGCAGTGGTTTCACTTTGGTGTAATGGGTATCAGAATCTGCCCAGGTGATCTTTCTCCAGTGCTATCCACTGTTCCTGGTACGTTGCTGATACGATGATGCCAGCAGAGTCAGTAACTGAGCATGGCCCATTTTATTGCCTGTGACTGATTCAGCCAAGATGATGTCTTGTTGGATCCTGAGGATGTTTGTCTTCTAAGTTGAAGCCCTTTGAATTCCTTTTATATCCTCTTGTTTCTGAAGGACATAATGGTATCACTTTTTGTCTAGTCAGAAGGTTAAAGGATTGTTTCTGAGGCCCTCATTGATGGTGTGTGACAGTCAGCTTGTGGGTGGTGCTTATTAACCCTCACTCTTCTGGTGGGACACCCACTTCAGCACCATAGCTGAACCAGTGATGCCAGGTCTCATGGGTGTAGAAATGTGACCAGAAAGTCAATCCATGAACAGACTACCTGTAAATAGATTGTGTAAATGAAAGATATCATAAAAAACACTTGCATTGTGCCAGCACTTGTTATCTTGTTGCTTGACCTTCACTTCCTCTGGTGTCAAGTACAAAACCATCCTGCCCTCATCTCAGTTTTCTAATCAATGCCTCACAGCTGAGAAGGTGAAACCAAACTGTGCTTGGCACAGCTTGTGTTACTGTGTGAGCTGCCTCATCTCTTGTGAGTAAAATGAAAACCCTGCCATTTTGGATCATATCCTGACTTCAATAAGTGCAGAATGAGAAGTTGTTACTGGGGTTTTTTTGGGTTTTTTTTTTTTTCATGAGGCCAGGATTTTGCCATCAGCTGTAGATAGGACTTACACTGCTAAAATAGTGCTCCTCGTCACTGTCTCAGCTTAGAAAAGGAAACCTTCAGCTTGTGATGTTTGCTTTTCATTGGATATAGTAACACTAGGTGAGAATATTGGAAAAACTGTCTACATGGAAGCAGCCTCTGGATACTTCAGGCAGAGAAGTTATAAAACAAAAGGCACTCTCAACAGAAATGATTGTTACATTGCCAGATGGTATAAAGTAGTTTGGAAAGAAAAAGATATATTATCTACCCCAAGGTGCTTTCATTGTGATTTGAATATAAAATGCACGAAGACTTAGGTACAAGTGTTGGAACCGACAGTGGCTTAGAGCTGTGGTGTTAGCTTTTTTTAAAATTTTTTTTCCTGTAGTTGTAACTAATCTGAGAAAGGAACTTGCTGGGTTCCTGAGGGCATCGTAGTTCCAGCAAGAATTTGTGAGCTTGAAGCTTGGGCTGGACGTTACCTGTCCTGTATGCTTGTTTCCTCAGTAAAATCTCATTATCTGGATTTGGAAGTGCTTACTAAGATGGGAGAAATATGTATTTCATTTCAGTTTGTTGCTGATGGTGTGGTTTTTTTTCCTAATGAGGTCTGGTACCTTCTAGTTTCAAGTGGCATAATTACAGAGATTTTTTTTCCTGTTTCTGGTATGGTTCAGCATAAAAAAAAATACAATAAAACAATATTTACAATAGGTTTTCAAAGTTCTAGTGTGATGTTTCATTCTAATGTAACCTACCTGTCCTATGTATCTCCATCTGAAGCTCAGTAGCACTGAACTGAATTGGCTTATCAATGATAACTGGGTTTCTCTCTGCACTTTCCCATTTTTAGATGTAATTTTGAAAGAATTGCACCTGATGGGTTGATTGGAGGGGATATGAGCTATTTTCTTGTTTTAAATACCACAAACAAAAAAGGAAAAGGAAAAAGCCCAGGTCAACCAAAGCTTTTGATATGGTTTCAGAATGCATAACCTTGGGCAAAAAGGGCCAGTTATTGGAGTAGTTCTTGAGTAACATAATTGTTTGATAAGGATCCTTGCCTGTTTAAGTTGTTGCTTGTTGGAAACATTCCATTTCTAAATTTGTGCCTTACTGCATACCCTGAGGTATGTGTACAACCCACTGTAATTGCACAGTTTATTATTTTATTAATGAGAGCTGTGATAATGTGTTGGCTCATGAATTCCCTCCAGTCCAGGTATGGTCTCCTGATTGCCCAGGGTTCTGTGATGCCATCATTTGTTCTGGGGATGGTGACAGAGAGCAAAAGCAAAGCTTTTACAAGCATGGTTTAAAGAACTCAGACCTTGCCCTGAAGCCTGTATTTGGTGTGATATTGCAACAAAAAGCTGGAAAGGTAGGATGCTTTTTTAACACACACCTAATGAATAATAATAGAAGTGGCAGAAGTAAATTCTTACTACATAATGCTGAGTACATGAGACTTTGCCAGCTGGAAGGAGAGGGATGCACACCTTAATTGGCCTTCCTAACCATAACAGAGCACCCCTTAGTACTTCTTTGATCTGGGTCTCTCCTGCCTGCCTTTTTGCCTGAGTGGCTGGAAGGCTCGCACTTTATTTGCTGTAAGGCACACAACAGTGAGCAAGCATCTGGCATGCAACAGCAACTCTTATTTTTAATGAGCCTCAGGGGTAGCAGGCATACTAGGGTGCTCATTCCCATGTTCTAGAAACTATTTCTGTGTGCAGATGCTAGATTCATAGTACAAGAGCAGGGAGCAGCACTGGTGGAGGTGTGATCTGTGGAGGAGTAGTTGGGGAAATCCAGTTTACTGTGTCTGTAACTCTGGAGACAAAACTTTGTGGTGTTTTGACATGGCTTTTTACAGGAATCTCAAACAACTGGCACTTGCTCCTCAGCACTGCTTGGCTTTACTGGTACGCTGTAAACCTCTGACCCTGGGTTTGCAAGATCCTGGGAGCTCTCTCAGGACATCGTGGCAGCCCAGGTCCCCCCAGCCTGCAGGACGGCAAGTTCCCACTGTGTTACAGGTTGTCTCCTTACTGTGGTGGCTGGTATGCTTTTCCACAGCTTCTGAAACTGCTCATTACAGTGCTTGGCTCTTCTACAAGGGCTTTTCGTCTCTGTAGCCCCTGTGGCTTGCTGCAGCATGGTTTTCTGTTGGAACAGATGGTATATTGCGTAGAAAGTTACTGTATTTTTGTATCACTGATGATTATTTATTTCAGTTAGTCTTTTTTTTTTTTTTTGAAGTGGGCATATAGCATAAGTGCAGAGTTTGGAATCGGTATTGGATTTGCCTTTGATATATTAATCTCTGTATATGTGTGCAGTATTTTACACTGAGTAATGTGTGCTTTCTGAAATTTTAGTGAACAGATTTTCATCGTATGGATTGAAATTAGTTCAAAATACTGTAAAGGAAAGAAGCCTAGGAAAGAAGATCTTTGAAAGGAAAAGCAAGTGTCGTCTTAAACAAGCTCTGTACTCACTGGAGTACAGTTTCATTTTTAAGTCAGTAGATGTGCTTTCTGTATCTAATCTTTGTTTTTTTAATTGATATCATCTGGTCAATTTGAGTGAAAATGCTATTCCCATAAGAAAAATATTTATTCTAAATATTATTGTTGCCTAGGTTCTTGTTGAATTCATGAGATACAGAAGCAGTCAAGCTGATTTAATATTTTTAACATTTTTATAGTGTTTTCTCATTGTTTCCATGAAAGCAATTTCAATAAATATTTTAGTGATTGCTTTTGGTTTCTTGAAATTAGGTTACCTATTGTTGAAAACTGCAGGTTCCTAAACATGAATTTCCGATCTGCTTTGCCTTGGTTAGACATTTGAAATGAAATATTAATACTTGAGCAAGCCCCAAAATAAAGGCTTGCCTTTCCCCTGCTTAGCTTCCAGGACTTAATGTGTCTTGTCCAAGAATCTCCGTAAGTCATTACTTACAAAAGATAGTTAAAATCACCGTGTTTTGGTTCCACTTAGCCGAATCACTTTCATATATTAACTTTTATTTTGTGTGTGTATACATATAATTATATATACAAACATATACATTATCTTACATACACATGCACATACACGAGTGCATGTATGTACATATGCATACATACACCATACATGCCTATATACTCTCACACTATACAGACACTCGTGTACATCTGCAATATATGGGATCATCCCATTTGAAATTGAAGGTTTATGTTTTCATCTTAAACCCGATCCTTACTACATAATTGTAGTAGTGTTTTTCTCTTTGCAACATGGCATTTTTCCAGTAGCTTCTGAACAGGAGGTTGTGCATCCTTATGTTTGGAGACCCCCTGAGGTACGTGGAGGGAGACCAATGCTGAAGGCAGAGCCCTCCGGGGGCAGGAGAGCACAGAACAGGGCAGCAGAGTGTGGTAGATGAGAAGGCAGATGATGGAGAACACTCTAGGAATTTCTGATTGCTGTGACTTCACTGGTGGTTGGATTGTGTCCTTCAGTGGTGGGCAGTCTCTCAGGCTGCTTCTTGTGTACTGTTGCATTTAGGCTGGATACTAGGTTTATGGTGAAAAAGAAGCCCCCCCCCTTCCCCCTTCTGTTTTCTGCCACATATATTTTGAAGATAAATAATTACCTGTTATCAGGTGTTTGGCAGCTTGGACCTTGTAGTCTTTATTTGCCTTATTTTCCCCATAAAAGTGTCACAGGATATTTTAATTATCTGTTCATAGGATTGCTTGAGAGACTTCCCTTAGTGATGAGACAGTTCAACAAAAAAATCTCAAGATAATGGCTTTTCCACTTACATTTCTCAAATGTTCCTTCAAATGGAAGTGAAAGAATTATAAAAATCTTGTATGTAGTTTAGATTCCCAAGTGATATGATACAGAGGCTTTGTTGTAAGTATTGCACAGATGTGTTGTAAAGGGTAAAAGTGTAACTGAGTTTGTGGGAATCTGTAAAGGTGTTAAATATTTTGTAGGTAGCCAGCTTTTAGCGTGTAAGAGTTGTGTTCCATATGTATTTGTACTTAACCAGCTTCTATTTTGGAGTGGAAAAGCACGTGTTTTCATCAGCATACCAAGGGTACTGACAGTGAGGCCAGTTCAGTTTGCATCTGTCCCTTTGCTTTAAATTTTGAACTTTAAATGAATAAAACCAACACAACAGATACAGCTCTTTTAAACATATTGAGGTCATATTTGGATGCAAAGCATACTGCAGAGAACGTACTTTCTCACCTCAAACCATGGCAGAGATGGTTTAATACCGATCTTCAACTAACAGAACAGTAAGATGTAACTACTTGAAGATTAATTCTCAGGACATGGATGGGTGTGTGAAAACACTGCTGTCCCTTATATTCTCTGTTCTTTAACAGGCACTGTATTGCAATAGGCAGCCATATATGTATGAAAAATGTCTACTGCAATACTCTGTGCTGGTGCTGAATGGTTGCATATCTGGGCCGCATGCTATGGTTGTGCCATGTGGTAATTGTCTCAGTACAGTCAAAAGTACAAATTGTGGGTGCATTTCTTTAGTTTTAAGGTGTGGTGCTAAAAATAATTGGCCAAGCTTATTCTGAATGGGTGTAGTACTTTATGGTCACATTTCAGAAAACTGAATGGCTTGCTTAGATGCTGTTTAGGATGCTGTGCACAATGGAAGCGTTCTTAAGAGTACTCTGAAGGTTTTGTTCCTACTTTCTTTCTCTCAGACTGTCATGGCCTACACCCATCACTGTGTATCATATGGGCTGGATTCTGATCCAGCGCCCACATTTTTAAAAGGCAGATTCTGATTGCTTTACTCCGATTGAGCCAATCCAAACTGTCTTTGGTAAAGTTAATGCTTCTTCAGTTTGGTGCAGAGTTAGAATCTGATTTTCTCCCGCAGATTATGTATTGTGTACTGCAAATTGTTGCCAACACCAAAGACTCATTTGTCTGCTTTTCTAATATTGAAGAGTCCTGATGATTAGTGCCAGACTGACAACCTTCAGGATTAAGCCTTCAAGCTAATGTCAGAACAAGAGGCAGCAGAGGTATCTTCATGGTAACTGGGCAGTGAATCTTCAAGATAAGCTGTCTTTGAAAAATTTACCTCTAAAAGAAAGGGTAGAAAACAACAAAACTAGTTCATGTTTTTAAAAGTATATCCAAAATGTTTAGTTTATAAATAATTAAAAATACTATCTTTGACCTTCTTTTAGTAAAATGAGCAGTTTTGGCAAGCCGGTGGTGTTGCATATGTCCCGTGAAATACATGATTTATTATGAGTCCTGGATACAAACGTGGATCCCTAGTTTCAGCTCTGAATTACTAGAGCTGAAAGGCTGGCTTCAGTTCCCGGTGTGACCACAGGGTGGTTATTGCAGAAACGTGGCAAAAATACTCTTCAACTACTGATGGCGGTATGAGATGAAAATGCAGAAAAGCATTTTCCAAACTCTTTGTAACCTTCTAAATTGAATTTTGTTGAATTAAGTCCCTCTATTTGAAAATCAGCATCTATCAAGTAGAGCACTGCTACCCAAGCAGTCTTACTCAGTGTACAGTGGAAAAGTCTAGTGTCCTGGACACCAGAGGTTGTTGCTGGGACTGACTGTATTTATCACTGTGTTTTGACATGTTGTTCAGAGACTAACTAAAATGGGTCTAGAATGTGTCTCATGAGTGAGAGTGTACTGTAAGCCCGTGCATCCCTCTGTTCCAGGGGAGGATCAGCTATAACCAAACCATTTCCTATGGATTGTTGCTCAGATTGCTTTTTAGAGCTTCCAGTGGGTGGAGACTCTGAAACCTCCTGGGTAGTCTCATTTGCATTCCTAATGATGCTTTCCATTAAGAAAGTCTTTCTAGTTTTTAACTTAAGAAGGTAGCATGGTGGGTAGAGTGGCAATCCAGGTTCTCCCTACACTTGCCAGGTAAATATACTGATGATTTACTTAGAGTCAGATGGACAAAATGCTGAACTCCCACTGCCACTTTACTTTTTTCCTTGAGCTGGGCCCTTATCTGCTTCAGAAAGGCAGGGACGAAATTGGAAAGAAGCATCTGTATTCACTTTGCTGGATTGTCAGCCATATCTGACAAGGGAATCCTGTAGTTTTACACTCCGCTTGTGCCCCAGATGCATTCACAAAACATGTTCTACTCAATGGGATCCAAAAATATGTAAGACTTGATTTCCAGATGCTTGGAGAAGTATAGGCTGTAGCGAGAGCTTTGTGCATTTCTATATTGTAGTGATATTCTTACACAAGCTGTAGAAGAAAAACAAGAGCAGCATGGCTCCTGAGCAAATGTTGTTTCTAGTCACATACAATCCTTTGCAGCTGAGCCTGGTAACACGCTGCTTAGCTGTTTTGCTATGCAAGTGCAGAGAACGCTGTTAGCAATAAAGCCACTGCTGGTTTCGCCTCCAAAACCTCCCTCCTTGCAGTGCATTGGAAATGACTGAACTTTGGCCCTCAATCTGCTGACACCCTGAGGGAGTGTAAATGTAATGACGTCTTTGCTTGTTTCAGCTGCACAACAGGAAACGCTCATGGCCTCCCCTTCTTCCTGCTCTGAGAAAGTGCTGCCTTTTTAATTTTTTTTTTTTTAATATTTTTTTTTCTCTCCCTTCCCCTGCAGTCGAGCAGGCTGAGACCTAGTTTCAGGTCTGGGCTCGGCAGCCAGCCGGTGCTCGCACAGGGCCCCCATTGCTGCTGCCTCTTCTCCGGGGCAGCCAGTCACCTCTGTATTGCTCTGCTGTGGTGGTGATGCTAGAAATATGAGCATTTTGATTTTTATGGGGGGTTTTTTCCACCTGGAGAAGTGACTGAGAAGAGAATACAGTTATGTGGCAATGGCTTGCTCCAGGGAGCATGTCACTGGATACAGCTCAGCTGCAAAGACCAGGATGGTCAGGTGATGACTTGCCTTGGGGAGACCACATCACTTGCATAATATAGAGGACACACTGTCAGGTGGGCATTGAGGGATCCTGGAATGTGGTCCCAATAGTGCTGAATAATGCTGAATATACAGGGCCTGAACAGATTTCTTTGCTTTGCTGTAATACAGAAGCTTGCTTCTTGCAGAGAGCATTGACAGGAAACCTGTTTAACCCTCTCCGGCTGCTGCTTTTACACTTCGTAACCAAAACAGGGGCATGAGTAGGAACGGTTATCTGAGAAACATGAGCATTTTGCAGCTAACTCGAGGAGAATTTCGTCTCATCAAAGTCATCCAAAACATTAAAGCAATACTGCGTTCTTGCAAGTGAAATTGATTCAATATTCAACTGTAATTCTCTAATGGTTTGGGGGGGCGGGTCACTCTCAAAATGCATATGCACTAGGGATTTTGCATCTTGTGGCATGAGAAAAAGCACTGAGTAGTCTAGAGTACAGTATCTTGAATTTGAAAGATTTAATTAACTTTGAATGTAAACAGTGCTGGTGCAGTTGCTTATTCATTTGTTTAATGTTGCGTAGGCATATTATCAGGGGAGCAGCTTTTGACTGTGTTCTGTAAGAAGCAAGTTCTGGATTTACTTCATTAATCTATCACACTACCTAGCTAAATAACTTGTTTTTAACAAGCTGGAGTTATGTAATGTGAATCGTGCCTGGTAAGATGCTTGTACGCAGGGCAAAGCAAGATAGGCAAAGAAATAATGGCACTCAACCTTTTGTGGAATAGGATATGACTGGGTTTTGAAATAAATACTGTGTGTCGATACTCTCAGCCATACAGACAAGGTCTAGCTATTCATTATGAGGATGTGTCTTAAAATAAAGTCTTGGGTTGGGAATGTTTAACAGACAGAAGAGTGAATTTGCTCAGGCATGTGCAGTCCTTGGAGGATTTTGTATATATGCATGCCAAATTCCACCCCTCACTCCTCACACCCCCCCCCACCCCCCCTGTTGTTTTCCCTTTGAAAAAGCACTGTAGAATAATAAATGGGAAAATTCTCTTAAATGGGACTGACTTCACATATAAAAGAGAATAACTTGATGAGCTGTGATTGCCCCTGTAAAGTGTCATGTAAATCTCTTCTTCTAAATCTGCCCCTATAGGGTCATTAGGCATGTATACAATACAACAGTCCTCTGTCTCAAGAGAGTTTACAGCCAGCTTATGGAAAGGGGAAGCAAGAGATTATATGAATGAATTAGAATAAAAGCAATTGATTTTAAGTTAAATCTTCCTTTAATAATATTTCCTTGAGAATTTTCATTGCTGTTATTCAGTCCTGATCTTCAAAGTCATGCAGAGTTGTTAATCCTGGGATGACTTTTTGCTTTAGTGGCATGGATACAAATATTAAATAATGTTAGGAAATAAAAGTGTGAGGATAACAGGTCTTTAGGAAAGGAGTGGGAATAATGACTTCTTGGAAAGAAATGGTTTAAACTGCTCCCGAATTTCCCTTCAGACTGTCCTACTCACTCTCATTTTGACCAAATAAAGTCTGTATTCTTCCTTCCTTCATGCATAAATTCAATAGCTGTAGTCTGTGGCGTAGGGCTATTAACTGCTGTATTTTGAGATTTTATTGTTACCAACAACAAATATTCAAAAATGAGTGCTGATATTTATGGTCATCTCTTATATACTACCATATGTGCACAGTGGCAGATTATGCATTGGTACAGACAACAGCTGAGATGTTATAATAAGAAACAGTTACATCTGTAAGCTGCTTCTGTAGCTATAGCACCGTTTCTGATAGCAGCATGGAGAGGAGGAGATGAGCAAGCACAGACGGAAACATGTATTTTCTCACACGAGGCCATTCAGGTCATGGCCAAGGGATGTCAAAAAGGCACTGTAAGGAAGTAGACAGTGTTGCTCTCAGTATGTCCTTATTTTCCAAACAAATGCAGGATTTCTTTTGGACTGTCCATGCAACATCCTTCAGAAGGAACTTGCTTTTTTATGAAAACTTACAAGAAATTTCAGTGTTCAGGAGAATTTTCATTTATTATACTGGATTGAGTTAGTTCTGTGTCGTCATGTGTTACTGGTACAGCTGCAGAAGCTTGGAGCTGGGGGTCTACGTAGTGGCATGTGAGGACACCAAGGTCTTGTAGGTGGAGAAAGATCTTTTCCTGAATCTGCATGATGATAACCAAATACAGGGTTCAACAAATGCTTGTATTTGTATCATCTCCAGTACTCTTTACTTCAGACTCTGTAGTGGTTTTTGGCTAACTAAAGTTATGTTCTTTCTGCAACTCCATAATTTTCTTAATGCAGATGAATGTTATGTAAGGACGTCATAAAATTGTTGAAATATTTGTGCACACTATCAATAGTAGCAGGGGCTCAATTTTCTGATGTGGTTATTTAGGAGGGTTTGAGTGTACTTTACTTGAATTTCCCTTACTCTTTTTGATGAGAAGTCCTTGTGGTTTTGTTAAGAGCTGAGACTTGTAAGGTCAGGGGTAGGTGGGAGCACTGTGGGGCCCATGGGGAGCGTTCACCCCACGTTTCTGTAGAGCCTATGAGATGGGCATAGCTGCAAGGGGGGTTGTGGCTGCCTGCTGCATTGTGTTACGGTGAAAGCCTGTGCACCTTTGCTGGGGTGTGAACAGGGGTGTCCTGAGGGCTGCCGGGGTGTGAGCTGTGGCTGTGTGAGCACAGGCTAGAGCCATGGCAGGTGGGCACAGCTGGGCTCAGCTGGGCTCAGTGCCTGTGAGTAGCGAGGGTTGCTCGCCATCGTGGGCTGGCCTTTATTTCTGGTGGAATTTCTGTTGAAATAAGCGTGATCTGAGTGAGCAGAGTAGGGCAAGTATGTGGCTGCCAGATGAAAGACAGTAATTGCCACGAGTGTCACTGATGCACGGGCAGGAAGGGGATGTATCTGTGTGTGTGCAGGTGATGGCTTGGTCAGGAGTAAACTCTCACATCCTGAGGTCCTCGAATAGATCTTCAGAGGTTAGTAGTCCTGGTCATAAGGCTCCGCAGAGAGGGATTCTTGCCCTGCAGGTTGCTATACACAATTGTTACGTCCCCCTTGATTTGTTAAAAGCCCATGTGTCTTGTTGTTCAAATCCTTAAGTGTCTTCAGGTTATTGAGTTGTTCCCATATTGCAGCAAAACTTGAAATAATTACCAACTCAGATTCACCATTTCTGCCAGTTAAAAAAAGGTGAAATTTAATTTACACTAATTATTTAACTACATAAGATGCTCAGCGTGAAAATGACTAGGTGCAAATTAAGATTAAATAAGTAAAGGAGAAAAATATGCTGTGCATTATTTTTCATATTTAATGTTCTGTTTGTATTTCATTACCAGTCCATCTGCAAGAAGACTTCTTTTAGCAGATTGAAGCATTTTTTCAAGAAAAAAACACAGTGTACAGTTAGACTAATAAAACCAAAATTTTAGTCTGAATAGATTAAGATGGGAGAGTTTTAATAAAATCTTCTCATTATTGCAGGCTTACTTTCTCAACTCTGGTTACACTATGTGTATGGTATAATCTTTAGAGCTGTGCAGTGGCCATGCTTTCTCCAGGTTGTGTTGCTGAAACACATTTTGTAGCCTCCCCAAAGCCATTGTGTGTGTGAAATCAGCCTCTAGGTAATACTGAAATTCATATAATGCATAACCTGAGTGGGTTACATGGTCTTGGCTTCTTGTCACAGGAATGGATTTGAGAGTGTTCCCCTGTAGTTGTGCTTGCTGCAGTCCTGCTACCCCACAGCCTGTCCCCTGTGAACGTGCCGTTGCTTTGGGAGCAACGGATCATGAGTCATGGTGGCTCTGCTGTTTGCGGGGATGAGAAGTAAAAGCTTTTGTGTTATTGTAGACAAGACTAGCGGTGGGGGTGGGTTGAATGCGCTGCCAGTCTTACCAAGGTGAATTCAACACCGTAGCAGTGTTGCCATGGTACGTTTTTTTGGAAGCACCAATACCATACAACACCCTTCTGTATTGTAGAGAACTTGTTTCACCATCCAAAAATGTGTGTGCTGTCTTTCTTTACCTCAGCTGACCCTGGCTTTGAACCTTCCCAAACTTTGGAGATGTCTGGAGCGAGACTGCTTTGTGAATGGAATTTGTTTTTCTAAGTGCGGCATGAAAGATTTGGTTTATCTGCATAGAGCATGCTTGCTCAAGCAGTTGCTTTCCACGGTGCAGCGCTTGTAGATTAAAATCCTTTGTTGTGGTCATGCCAGTTCAGTTCCTTCTGCAGCAAGTCCATTTCGCTTGCAAGTGTGCTGCAGTAAGGTGCCTGGTTTCATTAGTGAGAAAGAAATTTTTTTCGTTTCCGCTGATGTGTCATTCTTGTGGATTCAAAATGGTAATGACAATTTTGTGTAACCATTTTTCAAAGATACTTTGAAAACTGGAATAACACTCCATGCTTCAATGTATATTTTATTTCACCTGTAAAACTGCTTTTACTGCATGCGTTTGCACTTGGAACTTGAACACTTTGCATCAAAACTAGAAGTGTCATATGTATGGAGTAGGTCATTTATGGTGACATATTTTACTGTCTGTGATGTGTGGTCACACAAGCTCAACAGTACGCAGCTGACTTGATATATTTACTTTATTCTCTACCTAAGGAAATACGGTCTAGTGACTAGTAGGCTAGGCGGGAACTTAATACCCATAGGTTCAGTTCCTGGTTCTGCTGCACAGTTCATGAGTTTAGGGTAAGATTCACAACACCTTACTGATTTTCATGTGAATTATATTCATAAATATGACTTAGGCATAAAAATACCATTATTGTGCAGTATTCTCTTTATGTCAGTTCCACTTCCTTATTTTATGGAGATATCCTGTAGACAGATGCTGTGTTCTGCTGTCAGTCCATAGGGAGCCAATAGGAGTTTTGTGCTAAAACTGTGGGATTTGAACCTTATTTTTTTTTTTTTCATTTGTGTATCTGTTTTTAAGTGCCCACTCTCAGAGTGATCAGTTGTTGTGCTATTTACTATGACCACGTCTGCTCATAGTATTTATGCTGTTAAAGGTCATACAGGTCATTGCAGAAGTCAGGGTACCCGCTGCTTTGGAGTCCAGTTCTGTCTCCTAAAGAACGAAAATAGCCTGGCTAAGGTACAGTCAGCAGCTAAGGCATTAGCGAAGGGCAGAATGCATAGACCTGGATCCAATTGTTGAATGCTGTGTTTAGAAAAAGAAAGAGTTAAATTTCCTCCCAAACAAACTGGTAAAATTCAAGGTGGAAATCTGTAAATTTTTTTTTTATAATTGACGTTGTATTGCAGTGAGTGTTAGAGTGAGTACCAGCTTTGCAGAGCAGAGGGAAGAGGTACTTCTGTTGAGTGGGTACATGCAGAACCTGCCAGTTTTAAGAGTAAAGCTGTATGCAACTGTGAAAGTTGTGTTTTGAAGTACCCGGGCAGTTCAAAGGGTAACTGCCAAAGCGACGGCTTAAGACAGCTGCTGGGAGCACTACAAAATGTTTTGGGGTCTACAAGGGACACGAGTGCTTCCTAAACCAGCAGAGTGCCTGCAGGGACACTCGGCCTCACCTGCGCTAAACCTTTGGGAGGTGTGAATCAGCTCGCTGTCACTGGCAGCCCAAAAGTCCCCACAATTTATGCCAGGTGATGTTGCGTAGTTGCTCTGTTTCCCTCCTGATCCGGGATGTTGTGACTGAGCTCTGTAAATGTCTGTGGGGGAATGGGAGGCGGTGGTGGGAGTGTTGAGGAGACCTGCGGATGGGGCTGGTTTTATACTACGTGTAACCTTTACCACACCCACTCGTTAGCAACGCGCACTTTTCACTGACAGGCATTTCTGAAGAAAATGTTAATCATCATTGCTACGTGCGCAGAGCTGGTAGTCTTTCACAGCCGTGGTCTGGTGGCTGGGAGCGTGCTGTGCCGCAGGACCGTGGTGCCCTGCCCGGGTTGCGGTGGTCAGGGCTGAACCTCACCGGCGAGAGAAGGCAGACCGTGAGCAGCCTTGTCTTCACTCCCTCACTGGTCTTTTTTCCTCCGTTTCCTAGTTTAAGACTTAAACAGGAAGAATTCAAGTAGTTAAAGCGATTAAACTTAATGCTTTTGATACTGCTTGTCTTGTATTTCTCTGTGCTGTCTGTGATGCTTGTGGCCTACTCGGAAGGGTGTCCTGCGTGTTTGCAGTCCTTTCTGCTTGTCGTGTCCTTTGCTGCTTGGGTACCTCCTACATGCAGCTAGGCCCATCTTGGCCAGACTGGTGAGCACATTGCTTAGCAAACAAAGAAGATGCGATGGCAGGTAGAAAATGTAATGTAGAGACCGAGTGAAAAGCGAAGGCCTTGAATACCTGCCAGATGTATCCGGTGCTTGATTAGCAAAATTCCTAAGCGAAACTTTAATTTCGGGCAGATTCCCAAGTCATAGTGAAATTACTGTGTCCTACATGTGCTCCTGAAGTTAAGTATATGCTTATATATTTTCTGAATAGAAATGACTTATTGAGCTGGAGCCAGCGTGGGGAATTTTGGGACTCCTGCTGTTCTGCTTACAGTATTTTGCAGGGGAGTTTAAGGCTGTAGAATGACACCAACTGGATCCACAGAACAATCTGCTCCTGTTCCCGTGAACTCCAAATTATTTTCCTTCTCACATGCAAAGTTGTACCAAGAGCTGCATTTAAAAACCCATCTGTTGTCCATATTATATCAATAGAAAGAAAAATTTTAGACTTCTAAAATATTCTGATTACGTGTTCCATCCTGCTGTCATCTGTCTTTCAACTACATTTCTTGTAGTTGCACTTACTTCTAGCTGCTCAAATCTTTTTCCTCCCACCAACAGATGAAACTCTGAGTGCAAAAGTAGAAGCAGAATGCTACAAAAGGGTAGTGGAAAGAAATTACTGGTTTCAAATAAGATGCTTTTGGTAGTATAAAATAAATAAATTGATACAATGTTTTTTTTCTTATCAAATGTGGGAATAAGTAATAAATTAAAAGTTGTTTTGTCACATTTTTCATTATACAGATAGTATGTTTGAGGTATCATTAATGTCTATATGTGTTTTAATATAATCTGTGATGTGTAACAAAATACAGCAATTTTTCTTTTAACTTTTACAGCAAAATAAGGTAGTAATTCCAGTGCTGCTGGTTGTAATTCACCTGCTGCTGATCCCACTTTTCTGCGTTGCAGTGGCAGTAGCACAAGCATACTTCTTGGCAGATACACTGCTTTTCCACAGGGCAGCGAAGTTCATCTGTCTTGTTTATATTTTTTTTGGTTTGTTGTTACATTTTGGTGAAACAGCCAATAGTGACAGAACTGGAGAGACAATATTGTGTTGTTTCAGGTTTACAACCTTTTCTTTGCAACTGTAATGTCTACTCAGGGGTGTCCTGTGTGTGTGTATTTACATCTGTTACAGCATCCTGGCTTTTCTCCCACCATTTTCAAAGCAGTACCTTCTAATTGAGGGCTTCAGGATTATTCAAATACTGCACTGCGTCATGCCTGGAAAACTCCATGGGAGACACTCTGGCAATGGGAGCTTTGTAGCCTTTTCCCAGTGAGATACAGGTCACAAACTCAAACTTCTCGTCCCATGATGGTTGGATAGCTAGGCCACAGACCTCTGTTCATGGGAAATTCAGTGCTGACACCTGTCTGTTTTCTTATCAATCCTCTGTAAAGTTTCATGCTCAATATTAGAGCAGTGTCTGCTAGCAGTTGACCAGTTTTACTCATTTGTTCCCCAGTATGAAGAAAGTGAAAGCCTTCACCACGTGCGGTTAATGATCTGCTAAACAGCTCATTTTACCAGGATTTCAGTTGCCACTACCTAAACCCTTACTGCTTTCCCTTCAACAATTTAGTATTTCCAAAGATTCACTTGAATCTTGAAACCATCCCCTTGGAAACTGCAGGTCCCTGCTGTGGAAGCGTTTGGCTGGAGTTGATCCTTAACAGATTAGTGTGTGTGGCCCAAGAGGATCCCATTGATGTCTGTTCACAGATTCCCAATTTTACAGATGTTTCTTTCTGAGATTGGGTAATGGAGGTGATGACTCAGAGGGAAGTCCTGATATGGAAGGTTTCTCCTGATACAGAAAGATTTTGAGGACAGGATTTGGGCAAGGGGATATCACACAGGGAATGACTGACAGATTTCAGACTTCAGCGAGGGAATAATTAGCACCTGAATTTAAAGGTTTGGGTCAGGGGGCAACACTGGTTTCCTTTGTCAGGACATTAAGGAGGAGTAGTTCAGTTTTAGACAAGCAGTTGGTAAGACTCCTGTTGTGACGCTGCTGGGATGTGGAAGACCTCGAGATAAAGTGTTGGTGGAAACAGTGGGTGAAAAGGACTTAAGGCAGACCACTAAGAGGAAGGTATAATGAATATACCTGTGGAGTTCTGGTACAGTAGTGTGTTGTCCACTATTTAACTGACACTTTCAAAGTCACAGACCTTTCTGTTACTGAATTTCAGTCTTGAACATTTTTGGGTAGAGAACTGTAAAGCAGTGAGTGTTTTCACAGCTCTTTCTGGGTGATGCATACTTCTGTGAAATAAACTGCATGTGCTCTCTATTGATTTGTCCCCTGAATGTAAAGGTTCAAAATTTAGAATTATGCACAGGTTACTATTTTTAAATGTGTAATGAGTACTGGGTTTAGGATGTGTAAGGAACAAACCCATGTCTGCAGTAGCAGATTTTTGTCGCAATAATACGAGACTCAGAGGAGACTATTTGGGAGTGCCCAGTGTGGAAGGACATGAAAGCAGGCAGGGGCCATGGGGGGGTGGGGGGTGGGGGCTGGGCACTCAGTCTGGAGCAGCTGTGCACTGGGCAGCGAAGCTCAACTCCAGAAACAGTTCTAGCGGGGATATCGCCCAGCTGGTGCTTTTATACATCTTGACTTACGGCACCAACATTCAAATTCAGGTCAAAGGTAGAAGAGTGGTAGGATGGAAGGTTAGTGAGGCAATGGTACATGTGTGTATTTGAGAACCTTCCCATCCCCTGGTTTTCTGCTTCAGTACTGCCCCCACGAGATGCCCTAGAAAATGCCTCAGATTTTTCCGTATGCAGCAGAAATCATGAACCCCAGCTTCCTGTAAGTGCCTGTCTTTTGGATGCAGTCCCTGCTGTGTTTGGGCTGCTGTATAAAAGGAGGCGAAGGACTGACCCTTGAACTGATAGCCAGGTCGTACTGGCTTGGTCACATCCTTGCTGCTACAGCGGCCCTCCTGACAGCAGGCCTGGCTTGTGAGGAGGTGGTTGGAGTGGTTCAAAAACACACAGGAGGTGAGCTATTGAGCAGTGTGCTGCAGTGCTCAAACTTGCTTTTTTTCCCACTTTTTATTCAGCCATACAGGTGCACCTGTAGTTGTGAACTTCAGGTTTCAGCACAGTTTTGCATCTCTGTACATTTATTTTACCTGCAGATCCTGTGTTGTCTTATGAGTCAACGTGGAAGATTTTTCCTTTAGTGTGGATGCTGGCAGTCTGTCTCTTGTCTGAGCACAAGCTGGAATCAGAAGGAGCTTCTTCCAACTGAGTAATTTTCAGATTGCTACCTCTTTGTTAAATGTCTGTAGAGAAGTTATTAGGGGAAGACAGACAGACACAGGCGTGACATTACACACAGCGTGTGATTGCAGGTTTTTTTTTTTACATAGGAAACAAGGCTACAAAAGAGATCTTGGGAGGAAGGCAGAGTTTATTCCTTTAAGAATACTTCCCGGATAGGAAGCTGTGTGAAAATGATAAAATGGTGGATTTGTGTGATATACATGATTTTTTATTATGGTGACTATTATTTTCCTTGTGGTAACATCTAAAGGTTTCAGTGAAGATGTAGGCCTCCTTGTCTTTAAGTCTTCAGACACATTGAACTTGCAGTGTAAGTATTTGATAGATAAAGATGAACAGAGGAAAAAAATGTTATCACAGGGGTCAAAAACAGAGGCAGATGTGAGATGTCCTTCATGGTCAGATATGAAATCTGTGGCAGCTAAGAGCTCAGCCTGTTTCTCAAGCCCTATGAGTTGATGGAACTCTCAGCACCATACATTGCTTAGCAGCACAGAAGTCAATCTTGCAACGCCATGTGAGCCTTTTAGCTCCATGTTAAACCTTCAGCAAACCTTTTTTCAGTGAAGCTTTTGACATACTTAAAAGTTTATTGCATGTATCTTTATGTTGTAATTCAAACCTAAATTTGTTTTGTTCTGGAGTTTAAAGGTCCCTTCTGATATAAAGCACATTGATTTTGGGAAAGATTTATGGAATAATGTCAGATGCTGCTATTTTAAAAAATGTTACTGCCTTGCAAAAGTGAATTTCTTGTTTCTTTGTCTAGTAACATATTGGGAGCACTTGAAAGGAAGTGTTGGAATAAGGAGATTTCTACCCTGGGGGGGTAGTATCCTGTGCTTTCGTTAGGTCATGTCAGGCCATTGTTTTGCTTTTCTTATCATAGAGATCTTGTGTCTTTATTCGTGCTCAGCTGTGGACCTGAGTTTCCTGGAAGAGTGAAATAATTAAGAATTAATACTATAAAATCATATGTTCTCTGTTTGTAGCTGTTTGTTTAGTCTAAGGCAGTTCTTACCTGTAGTTATATATAGTAATAGGTGGTGTAGATACATACCAGTAATGAGTAGTATCTAGTATCTGTGGTTCTCGGTGTAGCTGAAAAGAAATGCAGTTATTCTAAGTATGAGAATACATAGACTGAGAGATTCAAGGCCACCCATCAAATGGCTAGTAAAACTGGCATCTCTTGATCCCTGCAGGTTTTAACCCCTAATTGTCAGCTGCTGTTCTCAGTGGCTTTGTCTCTGCTAGAGGGTTACAGAGTGGCAGAGTATGGGAAAGGGCATATATGATTTATTACTTTAGGTGCAGCCACTGGGAAGGATGGTTAGGTACGCAGAGTGGTTTATCAGTAGAAGTCATTAAAGTAGGGTGATTAATGTAGTGCCAGAGAAGGGCACATGGTGTGTTGTGCTTGCTCTTAAAATCTGTGAACTGCTACACAAGGTCATGCAGCCTAAAGACAGTCCCGGTGAGAGGAGTCGTGGCAGGGAGAAGGACATTGCCAGCCTAAATTGAGAGCTTATATTACTGTGCAGTTGTGTCCTGTCATGGAGGAACACCTCCCTAATGACTTGCTGATGGAATGGTGAAAGCTACTTTGTCTTGCCTGGTAAATCTGGCTTGGTTCTGGTGTGACAGGGCTGAGATATATATTAATATAAGTGATGTGAGCAATAGCTTCCTGATCACAGCCTGGGATGCAAGTGCCCGCTTTGCAAATAAGCAGAATTTCTAGCACTGACAGTGAGATGCCTTTCCTCACTACTGTATTTATCGTTGAATAGAAGGAGGCATGAGAAGGTGAGGCTTGTGAAGTCTCATATGCATGGGACTCTTGCTTTGAAATGTGTTATTCTATTTCCTCCAAGTCTTCCTCAGGGGAACACTTAGTTTGGATTTCCTTTGTGTTTTACCATCGATTCTTCAGTTGTCACTATCTGCTTGTAGACTGTGGCCATAGTTTGAGTCTACTTTATTCTCTGTCAACCACTGCCACTCTGCTTGCAGGCTGCACTGTGATGTGTAGATTGTATGCCATGTAGAGAAGGCAGAAGTTTTGGTAGATGCTGGGAGCAGAGCAGAGGTGCCACGGGTAACCCCATAAAACATGATAGGTGCGCAGCAGCCAGCAGATCTGGCAGCCTGCCAGATTAGCATAGAAACCACCTCCTGCACAGACCTTGTTTTTCCAGCTAAGGACCGATATGCTCTCTTAAAAACAAAAATAAATAAATTGCACCGAGGGTATTCTAGTCCTTTCAGGGACAGCTCTGACTAAGAGAAAATGGAGAAAAAACTCCTGGCAGAGGGTTATACTGAGGCTGTCATCTTCACGTAAGTGGCAACACCAGAAAGAGATGAAGTTGCACAGCCATATGAATAAATGTGCAGAATCTGAAACTCGCACTTGTGGCTCATCTATCACGTACCATCCTTTTATAGTGTGAGATGAAATGTCCAGCACTAACTTTAAGCAGCCCTCAGCAGACATGCCATTGCCTTCTGTCCCAGTGCACAGCCGTAATCTCATCCTGAAAAGTAAGATTTTACCTTCCACTTACCCTTCTGGAGACAGCTTGTCAGAGCAACATGGTACTGCATACTTATCCTGCTTAATGGCAGCTAATTAAATTAATTTTTGAATATAGTACTAAGTCAATTTAATTCTGTCTTTCAGAGCCTGCAAAGATAGTTGTGACTCTCGGATGGGTTTCTGTCTCTGATTAGTTATCAGATCTCTTTGTGCTTTTTCAGACTCTCTGTCATCTTCTGCGTGTCTCTCACCTGTACTTGCAGCGTTAGAGAACAGGGTGTTTTTCCCCAAGCTTTCATAGCCCCAGCATCTACTGTTGCCTTTCATAATATAGTCTGTTTAATGGCTTTTGTTCTCTGAAATGAAAGTGTCATTACTGTGGCTGGAATAGAAATAGAAATTACTGTGAAATACTCTTGGTGTTAGATCTTGATCTTGGAGGTTTTTTTCCAAAAGTGTTGATATTTGGAGGAACGGGTATTTGAGTGACCTTCTAACTCGGAGCTCAAACACCCGCCTCCGGATGACCATCCACATCACAGTCCAAGTGCAACAGCCTCCAGTAATGTTTACTGCCTGTCACCCTTGATAGATTTTGTGATCGCTAACATTAATGAAAAAGAGGGGCAGAATTTAAAAGAAATAGTCAAAGAGAAAGGTCAAAGCAAATCCTACTGTAGAAAAGAACAATACGCTCGATTAATTAAGTAGTGCTGGTGGAGTGTATCATGCTAGAGAGAATCCAATGAGTATTTTTTTTATTATTTTAAATACCATCTGAGCAGGTTATCAAAAAAAGTAAAAGAAAAAATACTGTTCTTCTGGGGATTTTCATGCATTATTTTTTGTACAGCTCTGTCATGTCCCTCATCCCTTCTGTGCAGCTTTGTGTCAGGGAGTGCCTCTGATCTGCTGTTTCTAATTCCCCTGATGCCATCGGATGGCACATCAGTGTGCATCACTGTGGAACCTCCTTCTGCAGTTTACCCCCTGTTTGCAGCTTCATTTTCTATCTCTTATTCTCTTCCCGCTTCCCCCCCTACTTGTTGATGTGTGTTCAGACATTGCAAGTGCAGAACTGAATTGCCATTGTCAGTGAAGTAATTCCCGGTTACCGAGAAACTGCTGCTCTTGCTCCTTCCAGAGTATATCTGGAGTGTATGGGGAGACGTGGTTTGAGAAGAAGCTTGTATCGTTGTCACGCACCATGATTGTTCTGTATGGAGAAGAGGTCTTCAATCTGCGTGGATGTCAGTCTGACATATTTTACAGGCGGTTGATTTATCCATCCATTTTTTGTGTTGCATGGTAAACCATACAAGTACTGTCATGTCTGTAATGGACCTTCTGATGTCAGAGAGAACTTAACATGGAGCTTCTGATGTCAGAGAGAACTAAATATCAGCTTTCTCACCTTTTTTGAAATAATGCTGAAATGCATCCGTAGATACCAGGAAAGTAAGACTTGAGACTATAATTTTTTTCTTAATTCCTGAAATTTGTTGACATGAAAGTTTTTTCAGATCATTAATTACATTTTTTCTTTTATTTTGAAATATGCTTTCTGAAAGGTTATTCACAGGTGTATTTTTTTGAAATCAGAATCTATAGTTTTTAAAAAATTCATAATAAAATATATGTATCTGGGGAGGTTTTGAGGCTTGATATTTAGACCTGATTTTAGTAAACAATTCAATGCATGTATGTAATCAATCTAAGCATTTGGTTTAGACACTCTGTCTGTTATAAGTCATTATTCATTTTTCAAATGAGCAAATAGTATTTACTGAAGGTGGAGAAAGAATTGCCAAAACCCTGACAAGTCCTAGAGCACAGAAGTGGTTTTATAGGCACTTTCTAAATACCCACATTTTAAGGCCTCTTCAGTTCTCTTCATGTGAATTTGCTGTGTGCATTAATATGAATATTTATAATGCAAAAGCTTGCATATTTGCTTCTTCAGTGCTGTACTTTGTTGTAAGGAAGGAGTTCTTTGGGGTGAGGGAGTAACTTATCTATAGTTCAGTATGTATAAATACAGCTTTAATATTGTCTTAAGACTGATAGACTCAGTTTTGGGAAGTGAGGGCACACTTACCTGCATGTAAGTTAGCAGCAAAAATTATGTTTCGGCTTCCACTGATTTTTCTAACTACGCCTAATGTTTACATTTCCTTAAGATATTGCTTGTGAAAATAAAGGTCTTAATTGATGGCACCGGAGATTACCACTGTCTAGCCATAGAAAATAAACAGTTTGGACAAGAACTGTATATATTTTCTTACCATTATCTCTTTCTGTAGAGACTATATTGATTTGTATGTTTAGTTCCCAATCTTTCTTCCACCAAGATTTTAAGTGCTGCGTCCCTAGTGTATTCCTGTCAGCGCTAGCTATTTCCATAATTGCTAGAACCATGTACTTAAACAGCTCCCATATAATTTCCATTTTCAGATTTCACAGCGGCTTCCATGCTTCTGCTTCACCTGAAAAGACTTTGCCTTTGCTTTAAAGAAGCTTTTTTAGGACTTGCAATTTCTAAGTGTATTTTTGGGACTTTGGTGCTTGTTTCTCAGTGAAGGAAAGGCACTAGGAAGTCTCTGCCAGAAAGATCTTTGTGAAAGATCTTGAAACTTGTCAGGTTCACAAGTAGTTCAGTTGACTCTTAACAGCTTTTCTTTAGTCCCTCCTGCTCTGCCAGAAGTGGTTTGTTTAGAGCAGTTTTGTCTTTCTCCTACATGGTCTCAGAGATCCCTCTATCTCAACTGTGAGCGGAGAGGCAATAAGCTCAGAAAATGGGGCATGACTTGTGGCCTTGAAAATCTGAACCATGGCTTTGACCTGGCCAAAGAAAAGGAGCAAGGCTCAGCGAAGGGATCTGAGCAAAAGGGAATCAAATGGAGAACTACAAACGCATTTCCTACAGGACACTGAACAGCAGGAAGCCAACGGTAGCCGGTGACAGCTACCATCCTAAATTAGGTTTGAACTGATTCAGTGGACATGAAACACTGTGTTTCACTTGGTTCCATGTGTTGCTATACATTTCTGTTCACAGTGGGGCTACTTTGTAGTCATTCATTTCCATTCAGGTGGTGATTTTGGACTTCTCTTTCAGAGTATTGTCCGAGAGTACCCTTAACAGGCAGCAAAAAAACAGAAAGGAAAAATGTTTAAATAAATTATTCACCTGAAAAGTTCTGGTAGTTTTCCAAAAGGTAAATGAAGTGATGCAAGGTAAATGATTAGGTGCAGTCATTAGGAACAGATTGATCAAATGACTCCAAATAAATCTGCAAGCAGAAAAAGAATGAGTTGCATGTCATACTGTATTTTCCTGTTGAAGACATCTGGCCATGTTTAGCAACATCCTTTAGTAGGGAGGATGATTTCTCTGGGAGGGAGGATTCTTTTTAAGCCTTCAGTGGGTTGAGAACGAACTGTTTTTGTAGGTAAACAGAGTTATTAGGAAGTAGAATTTAAGCAGTTCAATAGAATGGATTTATCTAACACTCAGGAAAATGGCTGTTTTAGGGAAAGCCCTTTATAACATCAAGCCTGGATGTGAAGTGTTAGGTGTATGCTCCTTAAAAATTCTAAGTCTACTTTGTAAGTTAAAGCTGTCTATCAAATCTAGATAATGCTCTCTTGTTCTTTTGTGCCTATGTGTATCTGGGAATGCAGATACCTGGTCATGTTTTGGCATTTCTGAAAATTAGTTGCCCTCTGGTAGGGCTCCCCAGGCAGGTGGGTGGTTTTCACACATTCATGCTCTGAAGCCCATGTTTCTGAGGTCAGAAGCGCTGCCAGTTTTGCAGTGTTTCAGCTGTACCGTGAGTGCCTGCAGCAGCCAGTTCAGCTGACGCTGTGTCCCCAGCCCATCCAGCCGTGCAGCCCTGCCAGTGTGCATTTGCTTGGTCCTCCCTGTGTCAGCCAACATGTGCACCTGCTTACCAGTACCCCAAGCTGGATTCACGTGTGTCAGACCTCCATGAGTTTCCCAGTGAGCCCTCTGTTCCTTGAGCAGAGGTGGCTGTGAGTGAAAGGGAAGGAGCCACTGCTGGTGTTACAGAGTGGAGGCCGGTGAATGAATGAGATGGTGCCTCAGCCAGCTACTCCGCAGCTGGGCAGCGTAGGACCCCCCCAGCGCAGAGCTAGAGGAGCTGCCTGCCTGCCTGCCAGCCAGGAGGGACGGAGCTCTCCCCGATGAAGGGGAGCGCTGCTGAAATCCCAGCAGTGGGGCACGGCAGAAGATCGTGCCTTCCGCCAGCCGGGACTGCCTCTGGGCACTGTTAGCAGTCAGTTCTCGGCCCTTGCTCACTGCTGCTGGATCCCATGCTGTGACTCAGCAGCTCACCTCAGTGCCTGACATTTAAGTATGTGTATACTGAAATATATATGTCCACTGCTCTGTACTGATTCTGTTCACCAACTCGTATTTATACTGTTTCAGAGCAGGCAAACATTAAATAATACATATTAGCATCATACCTATGGCAAGCGCACTCTACTAATAATATTTTTTTGGGGTTTGGACCATGGAGTATGTTCTTGGTAACTTAATCTTTACATGGTTTTATGCTTGTTATTGAAGACCAAATACAGAGTATAGGAGACACTGACTTGCTTAGGTAGCAGCAAATGAAAGATGTACATGGTGCTAGTGAGCTGTGTGATGTTGTGGCTGGCCAGTGAATAAAGGCAAGAGCCAAGCCTCTTTGGAGGTGTGAAGAGTCAAAGAAACATTAGAGTAACTTAAAAAATGTAAACTATGGCTAAAATCTAAGCCCATCATTTCTTTAAAATTCTTTGTTATTTACTAAACTTCGCTCGTGAAAACCTCTTACCCTAGGATGAGATGCAGCTTGTAGAGGGGGAAGAGCAGCTTCTGTTTGAGGAGACTTGATTTAAAAAGATATGAGCCCTGCTTTATCTCTGATGTGACTTCTTATCACTCTGTGTGTGTGTGTGGCTGTATTTCTGAGTGTCCCATAAGTTATATTATCCACATTTTCAAAATGAAGAGAACCCAATTAATCCGCCTTTTGTATCAATAACTGTGTTTTATAGCTTTATCCACATCCTCATGCATCGTAGGATGAGTCAAAACAATTAACAATCAAAAGTTTCTTAATTCTTGTTTCAAACATTTATTTATGGGGATACACAGTCCAAGCAAGTTTTCTTTATTTAATGCTGTAGACTTTTATGTTGCCTGACCCAACATTTGTTTCAATCAGTTGTGATTTTACCATTAGTTTTAGTAAGAAAAAGCTTTTTCATCTCTTAAATTGGAAAATGTATGTGTTTGCTGCCATGAGTGCTGCTAGTAAAAGCTCATTTTCCATATCTGCATTGGTTACCTACAATACATAAAAAAAATATTTTAAACCAGACTCACCCATCAAGTAATTTGAAATGATCAAATGGTTATAAATAAGGTAATTGTTGTCACCAATAGGAAAGAAATGCTTTCTTAAGACTGCTTCATCTCAAGAGAATAGTTCATGAGGGAGCTCCAGTGTTGTGTCTTCTTCTAAACCAGCGATTTTCTGTCTTAAGAACGAAAAAAAAAGATAAAGGTAGAGCCAAACTGGCAGTGCACTGGTGAGAGCAATTATGTGCTTGTCAGGGACCTGACAATGGGGAATCTGAAATTCCGTATCTGTCCACTCTACATTTACAGCTTCTGTTTTCATTGCTTTGCTAGCATGCCTGAAATCTGGTCTGGAGCAGTGGGCCAAAGCAGTTTGGCTACAGCAGCACACTGTTGCTTGCCATTGTGAACAGCAAAAAAAACAAACCCCCAAACCAAACAAGCAGAAAACCCATCACAAGTGTTTTCTGTAAGCTTGGGAAGAGCACAGACACTGTTAATGCAGAAGAGGAACATGTGTAAACACACAAAATGGATTAGCAGAGCTTGATGTAAATCTCTGAATATGATGAACTTACTATCTGGATTTGTTATGTTTTCAGGTGGGACTCTCTTCTGATATGTGACCTACAGCAAGCTACTTTGAATCATACGATGACAATGTTATCACTGCCACATCTCTGGGAACCAGTTATTCATAAGGATACGGTATGTGAATGTCTGCATCTTACATTAGCCATTGCTTGTTGGAACAACGCAGAAACAATAACATGAAGGTGCTAAAAGTCATTGAAGTAAATGTTGAGCCACATGTACAATCAATTACACGGAGCCGTTCCAGCAGATGTTTATCTGCTAGGCCTGGTCTGTATGCAGAATAGTGAACTGTTTTAACTTGAAAATGTATTTATTTACAGATGCTGGTAGAAACGTTCTACCACTGTTTTCTTTGGATGAAGTTATACTGGTACAGTGATGATATGTAGATATACAGACTTACTATTTTCTTCCTCAAGCGGGAAGGGTGGTAGCAGTAGCGTGAAGGTTTCTGTATTGCTGCACTTAAAGCAGTACTATTTTTGCATTTAGGAAAGGTCTTTAATTGCTTTTCTCCTTCATTCCATTTTCAATTTCTGGTCAATCTAAATTAGATTAATTTCACACACCAGTGAATCCCTAAAGAAGTGTAAATTAACTCCATTTTACCAAACTCAGCCAGATGATGGCAGTTATTCCCTTGATGTTTAGCTTTACATCACCCAACATCTTTGACCAAGATTTCTATAGGAATTAAATCCATATATAGACCCTTTTTTCCTCACCCTGTATAAGGAATTGGAGACTGAGATGCACATCTAGTGAGGGGAGGCTATTTAATTTATGGCCTACGAGGCCAAAAATGTAAGGTCACTGATAGCTGGCAGGTTTTTCTTTTCTACTGTTGTGGCTTGAAATTGTTAAACACACACTCAGGTCCTGTAAAACCATGAGCAAACTGGTTTTATGAGAGTAGTTACATCATTGTTTTATGTTCTGAAACAGTTCATAGCACACCACATAACCGTTAGCATGGAGCATCTTCATCTGATTTATGGCCCCGATGCAACACCCGCTGAAGCTGGTGGAAAAACATTTCTTCATGCTTATGGGAGTTGAATTGCATTGCATGTAACACCTGAGACTTTTGTTTAAGTACTGTTCCCTGCATGGAATTATTTTTACTGATTAGCTGCTTTTTAGAGATTAAGTATTAAAGATACAAGCATAAAACAGAATTACAAGGAAATGGATTGCCAAAATAACCTGAGAGAGGGCTCAATTACTGAAAATGCTTGTCTAGCTTCAAAAGCTATGAAGTGATGACGAGAGATGACTGTTTGCTCTGAAAGTATATATCTGGATTTAATGTGCTGTATTTTTGTACATAAATTAGAAGACGATGTCAGAAATGTGAATGATTTGCTGCTACATCAGTGCTGTGAGAGAGGGAAAGCAAGATAAGTCTTACAGGGAGCAGGGAGAGAAAGGTCATGCTTCATCCATCAATTTAGTGTGTTTTGGGAGAGCAGTTCACAACTCAGGTAACTTGTGTGCTCAGGTGAAGAGGTTTCCAAATCTGGCTGGATTCTGGGTCAGTTTGAAGAGAATCTCCTGGAGGCGAAATCTCCCACTGAAGTGAGAGAGTGTTGGTCCTGCATGTGCTGGCAGGGCTTCTAGCACACCTGTGTAGCCACTCTCAGTAATCCCTGCTGGCTGAATGCCATTAACACGACCCTTTGCAGACTTTTACTTTGCGCTTGTTCAGGTGTCTCCTCTGTCATCTATACTGAGGCACCTAAATTCTCCTTTCCGGAGGGATATAGGAATAGTAATCTCTGTTGCTGTTGTTTCTTCTGAGTTGATTAGTTTTTAAACATTCAGAATTGTTTGTTTATCTGTGTTTTTGTAAATAAGTTGTTTTGGTGTGTGTGGGAGCATTGGTAGTGGGAAGCTGGTTTGAAGAAGATTGGGTTTACGTTCTGCAGGGGCAGGGGTCTGGGAAGGACCCAGCAGGCCAGCTGGTCTGCTTTCCTGCCATCACAGGTATCTTGTCATGCAAAGCACAAATGCGTCTCGGTTGACATTTTTGCTTTGGTGAAATGCAGCCTATTGCTGGTGGAGGGGACCTCTTAGAGAGCTGAGGGCGGGTGGCGGGGAGAGGTGATTGTCGGAGTGGTGACTGTTTGCAGATCTCTGTGTTCCCTGGGCACAAGGAGCAAGCAGCCAACTCTCTGCCATGCTTTTAATGAGCTGTAGGGCAAGGGATGCTGTGTCTCACACCTCGTGAGGCTTCTTCTGTTATGCAGTAATAACCTTCACAGATTTGCCATCTACCCAAATCAAAATGAAATTTCCTTTGACTGGTGAATGCAGGAGTCAGAAGGAAGTGAAGGTTTTTGCGTTTATTTTTCGCGTTTATTTTTCCTTTTGGGTGTTACTTTATAGCATATAGTATTGCAAACATTTCAGGAAACTAATCTGTGGGAGCGCAGCTCATAAAAGATTGGCCTGCCACAGGATGAGGCTCTGCTTATTACAAAAGAGCTTCTGAGACTGTCACAGCTGAAAAGATTACACACTTCCACAGGAAATTAAATTTGGTGTAATATAGTGAAAGAATGACAAAATGGAAAGGGCATTTGTAACATTTGTTTGTGATTATTAAGTGGTAGAAAAATGAAAAGTTGAAATCCAGTAGTAACTTAGATATGGATACAAAATTGCCAATATTTTAAAAAATATGTGGCCCTCCCCTTTGCTCTCTCTTGGTGGTGTTAGGTCAATGTGGAAAATCATTAACATCTTGTAAAATTATGTCAACTTTGGGGCATGTTAGGTTATAAAGTATTTAAAACATGTTTCAGAGCAGTCCTGTGGCGTCCAGTTAGGTTACGTTCTCCAGCAGAAGATGCATATGTGGCACCAGACTGGGAATGAGAGGCATGAGCTTCCTTCTTTGCTTCATCCTTCTCCAACCTGCCTGTGCCCCTTGCAGAGTCGCAGGGTGATGCTCAGTGGCGGGTGACGGTCCCAGCTCCATCCCAGCTGCAGGCTGGATGCTGGTGTCACAGGTGCTGTCAGGCTCCAGACCCACTGGGGTCTGTTCAGGTGACACAGGTGCTGAAGAGATCTGTTGGTACCAAGGTCCTTGCTGCTCACCCAGGGTGCAGGCAGGTGACATGTCCCCTCTTCCTCTTCTCCTTGGGGTCAGCATAGGTGCCACACTGAGATGGGCTCTCTCCTGGCCAGGCGCTTCACAGCAAAACATAGATTTTCTTTCAAAGGAGACAGTAATAACTTGCAACATTTTAATTATTTTTCCTATAAGATCTGGTTACCTGCAATTGGAAAGAATAAGCAGGACTCTGGCAGAATTAACTTTATTAACCGTCATAAATCCTTTCCTTTTTGACTTTAATCAGTCCCTGGAGTCCTTTTAATGCTCTTGACATTGCACTGGCCTTTCATCACAGCACAATATACATTTTCCTGTAACTAGAAAACTGATGGCTTAGAGCCCTACGTAAACCCGAGGTAATGGACGCAGCGTTGGGGACACCCGACTGTCCGATGCTTGCTGCTGGTGAAGGCAGGAGAGGGAGCGTATTCCACCAGCACGGCTCTTCCCTTGATGGGAGAGCAGGAGAGGGGACCTGAAGGCACAGGTGCTCACGTGGTCTAACACCCAGGAACAGGGGACCAGCCGCTTTGCTGTGGCCCAGGCAGACAGAGAGACTGGTGCATTTGTGTCTTCTGCTCGGGGACCACGGGGGCCAAACCTTGCCTCAAAAAGCCCCTCTATGAGCAGCCCCCAGCCTGTGTCCCCGAGCAGTGAGCTGCTGGAGCTCACTAGCAGCTGGAGGGCTGACCCAGTGGCCGGGAGCTGCTGGCCAGGAGGATGTCACTGGTGGCACAGCAACCAGGCAAACCTGCTCGGTCAGAGGCGCTGGGTGAATGGATCTTTTCTGTGCTGGGGAAGACGCTAAAAGGAAGGAGTGTTACCAGGTGGTCGAGGGACAGGCACCTAAGCAACAAATGCTGCCTTCATAAAATAACTCCCTGGGTTATTGCCTTTCTGTCCAGCCCGTGCACAAAATCCCCTGGAAAGCGAGAGGGGAATTCCCTGGTCGGTAGTCTGTCTGCGTCTCTGCTGTCCACGAATTCATGGGATGGAGAAGGCATCCCAAGAATCTGCCCCCATGTGCAGGGAAGCTAAATTCCCTCTTGTTTTTCTGTATACCCAAGTCAGCAAGTTTCTTCAGCAAATGCTTTACTTTTAAGCTTAATACTATGCAAATATTTAGCTTTGGACAAAAAAACCTCAGGCTGGCTTCAGACCATGGACTGGCTTCCAGCTGTTTCTGCAGGTACAGATCCAATATTTATGTACACAAATGGTTATTTATTTTTTTTTTTTTTATTATGGTAATCTTTTTATAATGAACTTGGATATTTGTGTACCCTGGTTTTGCTTTGAACGTAAAAATCTATGTATTTGCAATGTGTATATAGCCATTTTCAGAAGCTCTGGCAAAAAGCGCAGACCTGCTGAAGAGAATCACTGTAGGCTGAATCTTTAGATGCCACAGAGTTGTACTGACTAATTTTTTCTCTAACTGAAGTGCCCAAAGCTGTGCTCGCCATTGAAAGCCCACCAGCCTAGGTTATGAAAAAAAGGTGTGGAAAGATCTGGTGACTGCTGCAGGAGCTTTACACTGTGATTTGGTTGTCCAGACAAACGGGAACACATTAATATTCAGGAGTGTCAAGAATGTCAGCAATAAATATGTTAACTACGTTTCAAAAATCTGCTTAAGCTCTACCTGGATATGTAATACTTTGCTGTATCCACATATATTTCATATATGTATGCTTTCTCCAGCCCATATCTCAGCTGCTGCATGCCTGCAAACAGCCCCTTATTAAAAAGGGAAAGTCCGTAGTCTTTGGACCTTCTATAATGTGCTCAGCGTGTGAGCTATTGACTTCACAAAGACAAGAATAACTATGTCAAATGTGTTTCATTTGCATGTGGCAAGACAGAAAAAGCAAACTATGTGAAGATGAGCAGACAAGAAAGACACCGAATGCCTTAAATACTAAGGGAGTTAATGCTATGCAGTGATTTTGCTTCTGTTATAGGAAGTGTAAGAACAGTATGCTTCCTGGCGTACATCACCATCTAAACTGCAAAGGTTTCAGTTCCATGGCAACATGAAGAGCCCGACTGTGCTGAAGGTGTATGTATTAATGCATTCAGAGTGAGGGGCTGGGAGTGAGCTGAGGAAAAATAAAACATGCTGAATGTTTCCTGTTTGTTTTTTATTTGTATGTGAAGTAAAGCCCTTGTTCTTAGAAAATCTGTACTGACATGGATACAGCTGCCACACCCCCCCCCCCCAATTATTTTTTTGCTTGTGTTTTTCTCAGGCAAAGAGCAAATAAAGAGGCTGTTTTGTTGGGGGGGCTGGGGTGTGTGTGTTGTTGTTTTTGTTTTCTTTTCTTTAATAAGACTGTAAGTGCAGCAGCACTTGAATGTTGCAAGAAAATGCTATGAATTCTGGAAACTGTTACATATCCCTCAAGTGAAAGACTTTGGTGTGTGTGGGTATTTTTTCCAAGATGTAGTGCTTTACAGAGCAGAATGAAGCAGTGTTTATTATTATTATTATTATTATTATTATTATTATCCTTGATTTTTTTTGGTCTGCCCTCTTTCTGCCTTTCTCTGCATCCACCTCCAGTTTCCCCCACCTCCCCTGACTGAGGAGCAGGAAATAAGACTGAGCTGTTTCCTGACATCCAAAGAAATATAAAAGTATGAGGAAATGGTGTATTTTGTTTTGCCAGCCGACTCGGATTTGCAGACCTGCACTAGGAAGGTACCTGCTCCCAGACAGGGTCAAGAGTCACCCTCCGGAGCAACTGGGCAATTGGCCAGGGAATAACCAAGAGCTGATCATTACGTGAATTTTGTTCGATCCACTCAGTTGGCTGCGTGAATGTCAGACGGGCGATTGTGACAAATCTATTTTGCTCAGTCTAAAGAACTACCTAAGGCTGGTCCTGCCAGCTGTGCTGATGGATGGATGAATTGCAGATTTTCAAAGTTTAATGTCAGACTGGGCAGTGGGGGAACCTCCAGATGTTGGTATTTCTGAGGCTTAACAGCAGTGCTAATCTGGCATGGTAAAGCTGGCAGAAACTGGCAAGTTAAACTGGATTTACAGCTGCTTTACATTGCTAAAACAGGCAAAGCAGCCACAATGTATCAGTGGATCTGGCCTATAGATTTCAGCGAGGTGTCTCTGTTTTACTGGGGAGAGACTATAGCTCTGCAGTTGGAAGTTGGTCAACCTCTCTCCTCTTGCTGTGCCAGGAGGAATAAAATTTGTGTCTGTCTTATCTGTATCCTTTTCTTTCCCCCCCTTTTTTAGTCAAAAAGACTAGCAACAGGAATTTTTTTAATTATTATTATTATTTTTTTTCAAGAAAAGGCTTGCTTTCATTGAAGTGGGAACCTTGTCTCTGAGATTCTACTTGGGGGAAACCTGTCCCTGTTCAGGAGACCAGTGCAACATGGGTAAACTTTTTCTAAGGGAATAAATAGAATTGAAATGATTAAATGACCCTGTCTTGGCATTCTGCAAAGGAGGGGATTTCACCCTTGAGGCAGCAGAACTGCAAAGTAAGAAGGCGTTGTTTTTAAACAGCCACTTTCTGAGGGAGAGCAGCAGTGGTAAACCTGAGCCACTTGCTAATGCTGCATTTGACACTCCCAAATCTGTTGTTGTTGTGACTTCTAGTGTTTGCACAGCCCCCCAAAAAAAACCCAAACCACCCCCCCCCCACCCCCCCCACCCCCCAGGATGTGGCTTATTAAATACCAGCATGTGCTTTCCAGATTATGTGTCACCTTCATTTTCCGGACTTTTGACAAAGGGACTGTGCATACAACTCTGAATGAAGAGGAGGAATCACTCCAGCCAACCACGTAGTAAGGGAGGTGAAGGATTCCTGTGTAGGTGTCCCGACCTGGCATAACCCTCCAAACAGGCTAACTGCTAACCCCGTGGAGTGCCTCATTCAGCTTGGCAGGAAGGATGAAGAGAAAGCACCAAGAGGAACATAAAAGGAATAAGCAAAGGAGGAAAGAAATCAAGGACAGGAAGAGTGAGGAAACAGAGCAAAGGCAGAAGGGTGAATAGAGAAACAACAGGGGGCTGGGAAGAGCGCAACACAGGAAAGAGATGATGCTCTGGTGCCTATGAGGGAAAAGTTGTTTTTCAGATGTAATGTAGACCAAAAAAATTCCCCGAGGAGCAAGAAAATTAAAATACATGAAGTGGGAGAGCTTATCAGAGTGATGAGGGTGGAGAATTCAGTGACATAAGTAGAAAAAATACAGAAAACACATGGATTAATTTCAGGTTAATTTCATGCACTGGTCCATCCAATTTTAAATAGTAGCTGCTAAGTTTGTAGCATGAAGAGCTTGTGACAGGTTGTGGGGAGCAGTGGGGCTACATCAGGAAGCTGCTGTAGGCACTGGTGTGGGTGGTTGGAGGTAGTTCTCTTCTGTGCACCTTGGGTGGAAGCCTAAAGCCAGTATGAGTATCCCTGAGAAAAGTTACCCATCCTGCATTTGAAGACTGGCAGTCAGAAAAACATGTCCAGTTCTCTCTGAAGGTATCTGAGGATGGGCTGTTGCCACACAGGCAAGGATACTGGCTCCCTCTAGATACTTCTTCTTCCACTTGTTCAAGCTATCTAGGCTACCAGAAATAAACAGCTGAATAGAAATTCTAGTTCTGGCTGTGAAAAGAAGCTTTTGAATGAATTCTACATCAAATAATGAATGTCTTCTTTCCTCCTCCTCTCCACCTACCTTGTTCCTAAACATTAACATTTTGTGTCACTTGAGCTAAGTTCAGTGTCAGACTCACCAGATCCTGCTGAAAAATACACCCCTCTTTTGTGGCAAGCTGGAGATGATGAGAGGCTTGTGGTGTTTTTCCTTCTCAATCTCTGCTCTGCTGGGAGAAGCAGCTAAGACTGTGTGAAGCTGTCTCCTTCCCACTCTCCTAAACTTTTCTCCTAAAAATGCTTCTTCCTCAGCAGCTTTGCTGCTTCTCTGAAGGCGGCATGGCTTGGCCCACTTAGTGCCATCATTTGCCAGGGGATGTTTTCTCAGATTGTGGAGACTTTCATCATGATATGAGGCTGAAGAAGATTGCTGTGGAATAAGTCATGGGTGCTGCTAGATGTGCCATTTGAAAGTGATCACTTAAGCATGAAAGAAAAGGATCAAGAATTATGAGATTTAAACCTTAACCAAAGCCCCAAACCTCTAAATAATTTCTGCCATTTCTGCTTCCTGTTTTCTAAACACTTGGGCTGTACTTGCATTGTGCTTTTAAAATTTCCTCCAGAACTGCAAAGGTGAAAAATACCTTTTCTCTGCAATAAGTTCTCTTGTGGGCAGTGGTACCAGTATGTGTTCTCCCGTGGCCCTTTACCCCCCCCAGCGCTTCTCACCCACCTCCCTTAGATCGCTGCCAGCCGGCGGGAGGCTGCAGGCTTCCCAGCGGGCTGAGGCTGCGCAGCCCTGATCGCCACCGAGGTGGCCGTGCAACACCCAAAGGCTCAGCTCAGGGCATCAGTCTGGCTTTTGTCCTCAGAGCCAGCTACCAATTTTCTTGAGACTTGTGAGAATGTAATTACTGAAATTTAGTGAAATTTGTTGTCTAGGAGAGAAGATACGAATGTCTGCAGAGGTGGAGAAATGTGGCGTTCAAAGAGTGTGTTGTACAAGAAGGGGAATGGTTCTTACTGGACAGTCTTGTCTGAAATACTATGCAGCGTGTGGTAGTAATTACGATGAAGACGAATGCTTTCATGGTGAAAGCATGGGGACCTGAGCTTACCTGGAGACCTTAATATTTTTTCCTACTACAGAGAAAGGAAGTGGTGAAGAGGCACAACAAGGAAATACTGGTGAAAACAGACTTTTCAACAGTGAGCACAGCCTTACTGCCTTCGGTGGAGTGAGTAGGGACATTCCTGTATCGCAGAGTAGTTATGCAGAGATGTGCTGATACTTGCACATTTTCATCAGTGCTGAAGAACAGAAGCAAAAAATAGGATGTGGCTTTGGGGTGCTGTAATACAAGGCTGAATCACCTGAAATCAAAGCCAGTTCGAGGTGGAAATGCAATGGCTGATGTTTGTGTAACCTCAAATCTCCTAACCTGTACCTGAATTTACCTCTCACATGTTAGAGAAAAAGCACCCTTTCCACAGATGCTGTGTGAGCAGGGCAGCCATTTCTCCCCAACAGGAAGAAGTTTTTTTCCCTTCCCTCACCTTGTTGTCCAGTCCAGCAGTTAGGAATCAGATTTAACCCTCAGTGTTTATTTCGGGCCCTGTGAGTCTTTAATTCTTTCCCAGTGGCAAAACAGTTATTTCTGATAGACACACTAGTTGTTTGTTAATTTGTTTATAATCAGTTTTCCAAGAGGTTGCTTTGGTGTGGGAGGGACTGAATTCTTTGGGTGCAAATGGTTGCTGCTGACTCTCTTCTTAGTCATTAAGAGATGTTTTTCACATTAAGGCGCCTTTACTTTTAAGGGAAAATGTCAAGCATTTTCTGATAACAGACATACAAAATGTGTGGTTGCCTAAACAGAAGCCATTCGATGAGCTACAGCATATGAGGGCAGGAATGACCAAGACCAGCCAGAGCCTTCACCAGCCTCCCCAGGGAGAAGCCAAACAGCCCCCCATCCCCTCTGGTTGCTCTGCTGCTGCAGCCTCCTGCACAGCCCCCAGGACCTGGGACCCCACAGATGCTGTTTCCAGCTACCGACCTACATCCCTGCCAATATGCCTCCACACTAAAAGGTGTCACTGTTCTTTTCCAAAAAGAACATGTCTCTTTTTTTTTTTTTTTCTTTCAGTTCCCTTGCCAGCTTTTTGTATTTTCCAGCTGCAGCTCTTTTAAGGCTCCCTGCCTCTGCAGATCTTGCCTTTTGTATAGGTTATTTTGGGAAACTGGGGAACCAGGAGGTGGAATGAAATTTAGGGGAGTTAACTGCAGTAGAAGTAGAAAGCTCTTTCCCTTGGTGTGCTCTTTCTTCTCTCTCTTCTCGTGACCTCTGTGGTCTGACCCCCATCGCATCGCTCGTTCCAGGGCAAGCCATAGCCAACGGTCTTTGTGCCCAGCGAACGACTTCTTCCCGTGCAGAGGCATGCCGCTTTGCAAGCTGTGCTTGCTGCTTTCTCCCTGCAGCGGCCGTCGTTTCTTTTCTGCTTTTCTGGGTCAGCCAGTTGGCCAAAAAGTGGTAGGTGGTCGAGCAGAGTTTTGAGCGCTGTGAAATACTGGTAGTGCTTGGGACGTTGTGTGCCTTAGGGTAGATTGTGTGCAGAGAAGAATGTGTTCCCTCCGTTATTTCCTCAGTGGGGCAGCTCCGTCAAGGTGGTTGGCTTATTCTTGAAATGTGGGCATGTTTTTACGTTGGAAGTGTTACATGCTGATTGCCAAACTTTGCAAGAAAATACAAATTTTTTGGAAGACTGGGGATTAGTGACTGAAAGCTGATCTGGCAAGGGGGGACTGGGAGTCCACCTGTGGGCTCTGGGGCATGGGGCAGGCAGTGGTGAGCTTGGACCCCCAGACTGTCTGAGCTCTTCTGCATGGGGGTGATCACTTCACATCTTTGGTTTTGAATGCAAAAATGCAAGGAGAAATCTTCTGTGAAGAAGCACCCAAGGACTTTCTTTTTTCTGTGTAGGTTTTCTAAAATCACTAGCGCGTAGAAAGACATTGATGACACAGTAGGTCAGGCTGCCCTTTTGGTAACCGAGACAGTATTCAGATAATTGAGATGCCTGTGATTGCCCATGAAAATTTGCTGATGTTTACACTGCTGTCAGGTATTGAAGTCACACCATAATATTTATTGTGGGATCTTACAATGGATTTTAAAATAGGTCGATACCATAGCACAAAGTGGGAATTTTCCTTTTTTTCCTGAAGTTATGACAACGCCTAAATAGCAGTATAGCGCAGTAAATGTTAAACATTAAAAGCTGGGTTTGTGTGTACTGATAGGAGTAGACTGGGAGAGTAGGAAAGTATTTTGAGTTTTGTTGGTAAAGCTGATAGGAATATGGTAGAAATCAAAACAGGGGATGATTGTAGACTCAAAGCAGTAACTTGCCAGCTTTGAAGGATGGGTTTGGGTCAGCAACATACAAGAAGTGTTAATGAGGAGGACTTTAACCCTAAATTAAAAAAAAAAAAAAAAGAAAGAAAAAAAAAAAAAGAGGATGATTTTACACAAGCTGCACAACTGTCAGCCAAATACAGGGAGAATGAAATCAACGGAACATGAAGTACTCTCTTAAAACCCATCCAAATGGAGGGTTTTTACTACCGTGCTATGGCAGGGATCAATTAAACTGTGCAGAATGGTTATGCAAAATGTTCGCTGTAGGGAAATTGCCATTTTCCGTAGATTCTAGGAAGGAGTGCTGGCACACTGCCGGCGGTGATTTATTTTCACCCAGCCCTGGTGCTTGTGGCTGGCACTCAATGAAATCTTCCAGGGCAAATTATTTATTTAATTAGGAATGGCCACAGTTGCACCGAGAGACTGGCAGCTCATCAGCAGGAGGTCTGTTAGAGATTAAGTCTTAACTTTGTACAGTTAGGCTGCTTATATATACTATAAATAATTAAAATCGTAAATAAGTGTATGTTGGCATTTTTGTTTAAGCTTATTAACAACAGTTCACAGTATTGAATGTGCTGTATGTACTGCCATGCATTATAGTCCTCTAATTTCTTGATTAACTAACCCAGAGGCTTGTGCAGCAAGCTGAAACATCAGATTGTTGCTAACTGAACTTTTGAACTTTTCATAAAGGAAGGAGACATCAGTAAGAGAAGAGCCAAATTTATGAGTGCATAAGCATGAGCAACCCAAAACCTTTCATTTCAGTGGGCATTCCTGTAAGAGCAAAGAGAGAAATCCCCCTCTTCTTACTCCAGATAGGCAAGGTGGTGCTTTCTCTGTGGTTTAGCATATTCCAGGGGTAACAGTTATAGCTGGTGGTTTGAGGAAGTCCCAGGAAGAGAGGAATTTGGATGTAACTAATGAAACTTTGAGGAGAAATCCCTGGAAAGTCTCGACAAAATTTCATATTGTTATCTGTGTTGTTTTTATTGTGGTTTTTTTGGTGTTTTTTTTTTTTTTTAAGAAAATAAAAGGTGAGGCAATGTGGTTTGGTAATTGTGCTTTTATCAATAAATTTGATTTTGGAAGAATACATTCTGAGTTTGATCTTTGCTTTCTTTCCCTGGTTGTTGAGTAATAAGAAAAAAATCTTGCAAGAGGAAAAGAAGTCACCTCTTTTAGATGAAACCACTCGTGGATTTAAGCTGTGTAGTTTGGTGTGAAGGAAAAAAGTGGACAAACATTTTGAAAAATACCAGAAATGGACAGTTTTAAAACATCGGACATAATTGGTTTTGGACAGGGCTAATAAGCAAATCAACACAAAGCTAAATTCACCTTCCAGGGGCAAGTTCCCCTTTCAGTGGGCGCTGGCAGCAGGGCCCAGCAGGCAGGCTGCCAGCAGCCAAGATGGGGCTGTCTCTTGCATGGGGTGGTTTGGACCTTCCCCTCTCCTCGCCCTGCACTTCCTCCCTGGTCCTGCTGGCTGCCTGATGGTCCTCTCTGAAGCTGTCGGCAGCAATGTCGGAAACATCTCTCGACTCTCTGGCTTTTCTCTCTGCAGCCCGGGCTCTCCAGCGCTGCTGAAACATTGAGGGAGCGGGTGGTTGGTGTTTGAGGAAGGGTTTCCTACTGTCCTGGCTGTGGTTTCACATCCTGGAGGGGCTGCTCCTGCTACCCATCTTCTGCAGCTGCCCGCCTGAGCCCACGCTGGGCTGGTTTGGGCAGCTGGACAGGCAGCAAGCTGTTGGGCAGCCAGGGATTTCTGATGGGTTAGCGCCTTGTCTCCCCACGGGCACAGGCAAACTCTAGAGCTGGCAGGAGCACGTGGCTGGCATGCAGAGGAAGAAGCAAAGCGGCATCTCCCCCTCTTGGCTCACAGCTTGCCACTGGACTGACCTTGCCAGAGCATGAAACTGCATCCTCAACATGCAGATCAGATCCTGTACATGCAAGGTCATTCACACTTGAGTACTGTGTTACGTTATCACGGTAATCAGGAACAGATACCAAGAAGATGATGGTGGAGGACAGCAATGTTTCCTGTGCTGCCCTTTTCCACTCCCCACTTGTGAATCCCAAGTCGATCTCTGTGTTTCCCTTTCCAGATGGAGTTAGAAATGGAAATGCATTCAGGATTGGGTTTTTATTGGCAGCACCTGTGAACGATTAAAGACTGTGCAGATTTGCAATCAAACTTCAAAGTGAAATGAGTGTGATTTCAGAATAGATTGTTTGCAGTCATTATTTTTATTTTTATTTTTTGCAAAGAAATAAAAGGCTTTACAGTATCTCCTCAGTACTCCTAATTTCTGTGCACTGGAATCGTAGAATCACAGAATGATTTTGGTTGGATGGAACCTTTAAAGATCATCTAGTCCAGTCCTCCTGCTGTGGGCAGGGAGATCTACCACTAGACCAGGTTGCGCAAAGACCCATCCAACCTGGCCTTGAATACTTCTAGGGACGGGGCATCCACAGCTTCTCTGGGCAACCCTTTCCAGTGCCTCAGCACCTTCGTTGTAAATAATTTCTTCCTTATGTCCAATCTAAACATACCCTTTATCAGTTCAAACCTGTTGCCCCTTGTCCTGTCACTACAAATCTTGGTAAAAACTCTTCATCTTTCTTATAAGCCCCCTTTACATATTGAAGAGCCATGATAAGGTCTCGATGGAGCCTTCTCCAGGCTGAACAACTCCACCTCTCTGAGCTTTTCTCTGTAGGAGAGGTGTACCATCCCTCTGACAATTTTTGTGGCCCTTCTCTGGACCCTGTCCAACAGGTCAGTCTGTCTTGTGCTGGGGACCCCAGAACTGGGTGCAGTACTCTAGGTGGGGTCTCAGGAGCGTGGGGCGGAGGGGAAGAATCATCATGGGGATTGAGTGCACCCTCAGCAAGTTTGCAGGTGGCGCCAAGCTGAGCAGTGCAGTTGATACATTTGAGGGAAGGGAAGCCATCGCAAGGGACCTTGACAGGCTTGGGAAGTGGGCCAGTGTAAATCTCATGGAGTTTGACAAGGCCAAGTGCAAGGTCCTGCACCTGGGTTGGAGTAATCCCCAGTACCATACAGGTGAGGCACGAATAGAGGAGGAGTTGTGAATATTGTCATGTGGTGGGTTGACCCTGGCTGGATGCCAGGTGCCACCAAAGCCGCTCTGTCACGGCCCTCCTCAGCTGGGCAGGGGAGAGAAAATTCAAGGAAAGGCTCGTGGGTCGGGATAAGGGCAGGGAGAGATCACTCAGCAATCACCATCATGGGCACAACAGGCTCGACTTAGGGAAATTAGTTTAATTGATTACCAATCAGGTCTGAGTAGGGTAATGAGAAATAAAGCCAAATCTTTAAAAACGCCTTCCCCCCACCCCTTCCTTCTTCCCAGGCTTAACTTCACTCCCCATTTTCTCTCCCCCCTCCCCACCAGCGGCGCAGGGGTCGGGGAATGGGGCTGCGGTCAGTCCATCACACGCTGTCTCTGGGGCAGGAGGCTCCTCGCACTCTGCCCTGCTCCAGCCTGGGGTCCCTCCCACAGGGGACAGTCCCCCACGAACTCCTCCAACGTGAGCCCTTCCCGTGGGCTGCAGTTCTTCATGAACTGCTCCAGCGTGGGGTCCCCCCGATGGGGTGCCGTCCTTCAGGCACAGACTGCTCCAGGGTGGGTCCCCCACGGGGTCACAAGCCCTGCCAGGACCCTGCTCCAGCTGGGCTCCTCTCTCCACAGGTCCACAGGTCCTGCCAGGACCCTGCTCCAGCATGGGCTTCCCGTGGGAGAAAATATTAATACAGGTATTTAACAGTATCAGTCCCAATAGGGACCGCTTCATGCTGATCTCCATTTGGACATTGAGCTGTTGACTGCAATTCTGTGGGTGTGGCCATCCAGCCAGTTCCTTATCCACTGAATAGTCCATCCATCAAATCAGTATCTCTCCAATGTAGAGAGACAGGGATGTTGTGAGGGACTGTGTCAAAGACCTTACAGAAGTCAAGACAGATGACATCAGTTTCTCTTCCCTTACCCACCAACGCAGTAGAATAATACATAGAATAGACCCATCATGTTTTATTGGGTAACTTCATTTTGTCCCTTCAAGTCAAATAGCATACATAAGATGTGAACAGACTGCTGAGACTACTATTATTTTTCATCACCGTATTCTAAAAATACTTTTAAAGGATTTGGGTAAAGAATAGATCTCAAAAGTATTTTTAATTAATATCTTAGAATAGGAAAGTACGCCTTTCTGAACTTACAGTTACTCAACTGTAAATGAGCTAGTTATTTAATGGACCCAAACTGAGTACAGTGAAGTGCAGAACCCTTGCATCCTTTGGCTGCAGCTGCAGAAGGAGCTATTGCTATCAATTTCTAGTTTCTCATTTCAACAAAATCTGATTCCAGGTGCTCAGGCAACAGCTTTCCTTAGTTTCATGGTTTGATTTGCTTTAAAACTTCGGCGTAAACCCTGTAATTTACTGTTGACTATGCTACCAAATGTAACCAGTTTAGACTATATAATAGGTAGTGATAATTTGAAATTTAACTTTAAGTATACTTGTTTCCAAAAATACAAATGTTGATTTTCATGTTAAATATCTAAAATAAGCGGAACTTGCACCACCATTATCCATTGCTACTCATCTTAGATTTCTGCAGGGGCATTTGAATAGAAAGGGAAGTATCAGATACCTGCTTCCAAGTAGAGAAGAATCATTATGCAGTATCAGAAGCCTCTACTTCTGTGCTTTAATATTTAAATATTTTAATATTGCTTTTCAATTATAATCAATATTACCTGTTTTACCAATGTTACTGTTGGGAGAAGAGCCCTGAGAGACTGATGTGCAGGCAGAATAAGAGTAGCATGACTGTTTTTATATTTCTGACATCAGTGTCCTGGTTTATCTAATGTTGTATGACACAGTGACTAAATGCTCCATACTGTTCCATCCTCAGTGAGCCAAACATCTTTTCCAATATTTCCCCTTGTTTCAAAAGTTGTAGAAACTTCTAAAAAACCCGATTTGCTAACTTGGGGTGTTCTCTTACTCTCTGGAAGGCTAGTAGTCTCTTTACTTTTTGTAAACAATATTCCTACGCCACATGAATGTACAGTCCTAACTGGATACTCAAGGGTCAGTAAGACGTAGTTCATCAGCTTCCTACTTCAAATACAGCATTTTTAAAACTATCATGAAGCTTTGTTACAACAGGACATCTCTGCACTCTTTTATATGTATTTAGATGGGTATATTTGGTTACCATCATGAATCCTGTTCTGTCCTTTACCTGTTTTCATTATTTACTCTTTATATTGAAAAGCCATACATTTTTACTACTGGGAACAGTTAAAGATGCTCCTACCAGATTCTTGTTTTTCCACATCTCCTTTTACCCCATAGATACCACCTTCACAACCCACCTGTCACATTCCCACACTGCACCTATTCTGTACAAGGGTTTTCTGGGTTCCTTCATGTTTGAAGAAAACAGGCTTTTGAAAAGTCTGGTGGCTCCAGAAGTAGTTGCACCAAGCAGCCTTGTGCTAAGTCTCCTGTGTGAAATGAACTATGCAAAAAAATTTCACTTTCCAGGTGGAGTAAAAAGCCTGTTGTAAGTGAGCGAAGGGTTTTGACTATCCCTTGGTCAAACAACCCCTTGGTTGAGATGTAGAGATTTAGATTGTATCCCTTTAATGAGTATTGACAGGGTCCATGGTGTCCTTTTCCTCTGTGTGTATGTGAAAATAACATCAGCTGTAATGTTGTAGTAAGGTGCTAGAGAAACAAAGCCCCAGGACGCTTCCAAAATGCCTGGCTGCTGTGATTAACCTGTTCTGTGCTTCAACAGGCACGTGACACATGGGAAGTTAACTTTCCAAGCACAGCTGGAAGTTGCAGGAGCAGCCTGGTGCTTCCCAAACATTTGAACAGTTGCCGCTTTACAGCTGCTGTTCAGACACAGAAATAAGAGAGTGTATGCTGCAGCTTTCTTTTTCCCAATCAAGGTATAAACAGACTTTTTGAGAATTATGAATGCAGTCCTAAAAGTTAGTCAGTCTCAACAGTATTTATGTTGAGCTTCAGATCGTGGTCTCCCTTCTGTGTTTGATTAGTGGTTCATGTGGTGCTATGGACATCTCTGTGGCTTTAACTAAATGCACAGAGGCGGCCAGCTGCAGCCAGCCTCTGCCTTGTGCAGCTGGGCAAGGAGGAAGAGAACGGAGCTTTAACCCTGCTTTCCACACAGCCTCCCCACCTCTCATGTCCCTTGAGTCGCCAGTGGCCGCTGACATGACTCGGAGCAGATGTACTTGCTGGTGGGGTTGCCAAAGAGCTGTCCTGGCAGCTGGCACTCGGTGGGACCCTCCCTTGGTGCAGGGGCCGGGGACACCACAGGCATGGCATCTCCTGGGGCAAGTCTTCCTCGGTGGGGATTTCCCTCCACCCAGGGGATCTACTGTTTGGGGTTCGGATGCCATTTTGGTTGTCTCACCTGTCACGCTAGAGGTGGTGTCCAGGGTATGCGTTAGCATCCGTGCCTCACAGCTGTTACAGCCTTGAAGATGCAGCCGTGCTGCAGGCAGATCCCTGCTGCAGCCATGCAGTGGTGTGGTGATGGGGCCGTGTACCTCAGTCATACCCGACACAGCCTCTGTGGAGAGGGTCTGGAGGGAGAGGGGACGGAAGCATGGCGGGTGGGACGGCGAGCACGTCCCTTCAGCAGATGTCAGAGTGAAAACAGAGGCGAGCGAGCTCCGCTGGCTCAGGCTTGTGCCACGGCAGAAGGGAGGTCCTGGGCTGTGAGCTGTGAAACTGTCTGATCCATCACTGACTAACCGTACATGAATTTCAGAATGTGTGGCAAAACGTATTATATGGCTTACAAACTGTTTCAAGGCTCCTGACGAAGGTGGGAATTATAATACTTCTGAATGGGGGAGGGACTTTGTGTGTTTCATGTGAAACATGGCAGGCTGTGTACTTCACAGTTCTTGGTGAGGTGGTACAGCTCTACACCTCTCCTGTTTTAGATGACACTTGTGTTATTCTAAGAGCCTCTACAACTGGGAGCGCTGGGGGATTTGAATATTCTGACTCCCACATCTTCTGTAGGAATTGAATTGTTGTATTCCAGGGCGTTGCATGGAATATACGAGTGGACACCAGTGAAAGACTCGGGAATGACAGGAGGGGAAAAGAGAGATGGTGCAAGGTTTCTGCAGCAAATTGGTTGGGATAAGCAGCTAGAGGGCACCAATGAATATTTCTTCTTAGGGCTGTTAAATTAGGCCATGTGGACTGCCAGCATATAGATGCATGAGAGAAATGTGAGGGCTTTGCAAAACAGTTGTGCTAAAAATAATTTAATGTTATTGCAGATCAAGAAAGGTAGAAGTTTGTAGCCTGGGACATTTTTTTCTCTTGCTTTAGAGGGTAAACACTATAAATCCTGGAGTGTTTGTTTGGCTAGGTAATGCTTTCCAAAAGTATGTCAATGAAGTAGGCATCAGAGTCATAAAATACTTTCCTATATTTAGATTTTAAATATGCAATAGAAAGTCATTAACTTTTAGACTTCTAAGCACCAAAATTGCTTCTGAAAAGGGGGCTTGGATGTTCAAATCAGTTAATTAAAAAAAATGAAAGATTTTAATATAGCCAGACATGCACAGTCAGTGTTTTGCCATCAGCAGTGTTAGTAGGCTCAGTTATATCCTAGTAAGTTTGGTTGCTGTGAGGGCATGAGAAGGATCCCGAAACTGAAGGGGGCAGGAATATTGTGGGATTACCAGTTGATGGTTAATTTAAAGGATTATGCTTTTAACTTGATATTCATGCCAAAAAAAAAAAATCCAGTTGCACAGAATCATAGAGTAATAATTTAGGCTAGAAGGGATCTCTAAGAGTTATCTTTCTAGCCCCTGCTCAAAGCAGGTGCATAGTACGCGGTTTTTCATGTCATTGATAACTTAAGTGGTTTTGATTTGTGCAAGAAAGAGTAACTATTCAGCTTTGGGTTTTTTTGAGCAGTAGAGAGGCAAATGCCAAAGAGGGGTAAAAATTAAGCCAAAAGTTTTTTATAAAGAAGTTGATCCAGATAGTGTTGAAGCATCACCAAAATATCCCCCACTCTTTCACATACATGGATTTTTTTTTAGAACAAACATTGCTCTGGTGTAGCACAAGGGACCTAGTTTGAGCATTTGTGAGTTAATTTTAAATTGTTCTTTTGATTGCTGGCTAATATACAGAAGGAATTAGTAAATAGTAAGAGCAAAGGCTATACAGCATTTTATAGCCAGTGGTTCTGTTTAGACTTAATCCCTATAATGCAGTGTTAAAATTTACAAAACAGCTTGTAATTGCAGTAGCTTATTTAAACCAGCTATTTGTGGTTATGTCTGCTGAGGAAACTTAAACTTCAACGTTCCACAGCCATCTAATAGCAGCAAATTGACTGCGGGTCTCTTGTAAGAATATCTAAATGTAGGCTGTTGAATAATCCCTTTGGGGGCCCTGTAACTATTTTTGTGCCTGGATATGCGTCATCAGTGGGTATTTTCTCTGGTGACTAGCTTACATCAGTAGGTCTCCTACCATGCACTCTATCAGTGAGTGACTTATGATTGATGGGAGTCACGGCTGCTGTTTAGTTTTTATCTGTGACCTCAAATAATGGACAACAGGAATTTCCAGGCTGTTAAATTCCTTGAATGACTGAAGACACGGGATGGCTCTGCTGATACAGGCAGGTAGTGCCCAGATACGGGGTGTTCACTGGGGACTGAGGCGGGGGGAAGGAGAGGGGGTTCCTTGGCTGCAGGGCGGTGAATCCAGCTCCGATGATGATGATGATGATGATGATGATGATGATGATGATGCGTAGCCCTATGCTTCCCGGATGGCGGGCAGCAGCCGTGCCAGAGGACGCCGAGCGACCGTGATGCTCTGACTAACTCTCCTGAGCTCTCCAGCCATACGTGCCCGCCGGTGGCAGTGGCGTTTCAGTGTGTTTAACTGCCTCATCTTTAGGGCAGTGCATTGCTCTGCTTTATCCCAGGGAGGCGAGCTGTGTGCAGCTCCGGGGAGGGAAGTGCTGTGGAATTTTCAGCTGCAGCCTGGTTGTTTTCTTAACCCTTTTTGTTACTTGCCCGTGTGCAGCAAGTGGATTTATTGGAGTGCTTCACCCGGGTGCTCTCTGGGCTAAATCTGAAGGTGCAGTAGGCTACGTGGTTTTAAGGTTAAGTTGCACCTGCCACAGTGACCCACTGAGCATGGATGCGGGCATAGTTGATTTCCTGGGGTTCAGTGCTTCATATTACAAAAATAAGGACTGCAGATACCGAGTTATCCCCTCTTTCTCTTTCCACTCTGCCTTTCTGTCAGAAGCTGACATGCAAAATGGGGCTGCAAGACAGATACAAGATGTTTGTGTTACCTGTGATGAATTTAGCAGCTTGAGTCAGCCCTACGGCAAGGCACTGTGTCATTTCTTCTTCTTTCCCCCCTGCTCTTCCTGCCTCTGCCAGGCTCAGTCCCCTGCATACAGCTGTGATAGGGAACAGGAGACCAGCCCTCTGTGAACTCGAGCTCAGAAGTCTCTCAAGCCCTTCTTTTGGCAAGCAGGGAGTAAAAATGACAGATGTGGATGCTCTCGGTGTGATTGATGATTAAAAAAAAGTCCTTAATGCTGTTTATCGCGTGGCATTATTTGGCTGAGGGAGGACAGCAGCTGGATCCAGATTCCTCCTCACCACTTCTTCCTGTTGGCAGGTGGCCCTCCGCATGGGCTGGGCTTGCAACTCTCACACGGGTCTTACTTGTTTGAGTGCCTGCTTTTGTTTTTCACTCAGGTGACAGCAGATTGGGTTTTGTGCGGGATTTTGAGACTTGAAAACTTTCAGAGGGAGAACAGGAGCTTTGTTCTAACTTGCCTGTATGTCTCCGGCTCTGCGTGTACTAGCCTAGAGGTCGTAGTTAATGAATGAAACCGGGCTTCCTGCAGGAGCCAGTTAACCCATGGCTGTGCATTTGTTGACACAGTGCTTACATAAAGCTGCTTTTGGTAGCAAGGCATGTGCTGTTGTAGTGTGGATGCCCTTGCTCAGAGCAATACAGGTTACGTATACCTCTCCGTTACTTGCAGACAGGTGCCTGGTATAACACACACACTGGGTCTGAAGCAGGTTTCCTCATCTGCTCTCTGTCTAGTTGAGCGCTGGTTGAGAATTGCATTTGACAGAAGAAACAGGAAGAGACGCAGCAGTTAAAAAAAGGCTTGGAAGATCAAGGGAAAGGAGGGAATGAAAAGATTTTCATTGAACTGTGATTGACGAGTGTACTCTTGTTTCTGTACCTTTTTTTTTTTCTGCAGTCACTTCACTAAGGCTTTGTGATTCATGACAAACTGGTTATATAATTCAAAATCTGTGAAAGGTTAAGCACAGAAAGCTTGATGATGACTCTTGAGTCATTTGCGTTAAAATTCAGTGAATTTTCCTGAGGTACTGTGCTTAGAAAATACAAAGTTTGCCAACTGTTGATGTTGCTATATGCATTATTTGCGACAGCTTTCTAGGAATCATTATGTCCAGCAACACATTAATATCTTTTGGCTAATACTGACCTCATTTCCCCCCATTTTTAGGGGGGTTGTATTTTAGGTTAGTGATAGTATTTTAGAGTAGCTTTCATTTACAGCATTTGTACAAAAGCTCAGCATCACCAACTTTCCAGAAAGATTCCTAAGGCCTTCAAAACATTTCGGAAAGGGTCGTTGTTTGCCAGGAAAAAGCGTTAGTGAGTTGCCTGCTGTTTCGTGATCCTTGGCACTAGGACTGTCTGCAAGGCAGAGGATGAAGTCCAAAGTGACATGTGGCAGTGTGGTACCTCCCTGTGTGCTATGACAGAGGTGTCACGTTGAGGACAAACCAGTCTAGGTGCTGAGCCTGCAGGGAAATCACGCCATGTGGATGCCTGGGTCCATATGCCTACACCCTGTTGACTTCAGTGACTGAAATGCCGGCACCAAGTTCTGCTTGCACAGCTTGAGCTGATGAAAAATGACTGCAGTGGCTAAAGCCTTGTTTTTCCAGAAGAGCCTTTGCCTGTTCAGTGACCACCTTTAAAATCTTGTCGGTCGCCCTGAACAACAGCTAACCACGTATTTCATTTTGGTAGTTAAAATAATTAGGTGTTGTGAACAACGGATACTGCACATTCACTGGAAGTCAAAGGATCTGCTGCTGCATCTTGTAATAACTCCATCGGCAAACCTCTCCCTCCTCCAGCAAAGCGTGTTGGTGTTTCAGTGTGCAACTAGTTCCCAGTGGGCACGGGACTGTAATTACCATACTTGGGAGGTGAAAACACAGACTGAATCTGACACAGCGATATCAGGGGCTTCATTTTGAAAATTATTGAAAGATTAAATGCAATTCATTTCTCTCCTGCTTGTTACATCTATGACTGCGCACTCTGTACAGCTGCTGTGGCATCGGATATTTGTTGAGGGTCATAACAATGAATCGGTATTTAATGGTTTTGTATTGTTTTGACAAAGTACTCTCAGTGCTTAAATACTCTTGAGAATAAAGAGATGCCCTGGGTTGGGGAGAACAGTAACAGGAATACAAACTCACCTTGGCCATGGCCCTCCCTTCTGACAGTACTGTTTCATGTGAAGAGTGACTGTGTGGAGCAGGCAGTGCTACTCAGTCAATAACAAAATCATTAATGCAAGTAGAGATATGTTGCTAACTGTGAGCTGGCTATATGTTGTAAAAGTATTCTGAAATACGAGGCAAAGTGTAGTGATTTCAGTACTTCATGGCACACAGTATCCTTTGATCGTGTTGGTTCAGATTCATCTTAATATAGTCATAAATACTTGCTTTCTCAAGGTGATCTTTGTGTTTCCATAAAATCCCATTGAAATCATTGAACCAGCTCCTAAATAGTAGGAAACTCCAATTTTGGTCGGCTTGTGTGAGGAAGGACTTGCATAGTTTCATTGGTTTGTTTTGGGTTTTGTTTCTTCAGGTGTTGTGGAGGAAGTGTGGGTTAGCCATCGCCTCATTCAGACATTACTTTGCTGCAGGGAAAAATAAGGAGTTACTCATAAACATTGTTGATGTTTGTAGTCAGTGGAGTAATAAAGAGCGAAGAGGAAGAAGAGCAATGCAGTGAAATAGTGTAAGGAAAATACAGTGTAAAGGAAAGTTGTAAAAGTGAAAAAAGGTACTGGTATTTCATTTTTGTGGTATTTCATTTTTTTAATCCCACTGATAAGTGAAAAGCCCTCCATCTTTCTGATGTTACGGCGTACAGTTATGTGAATGAATGGAGTCAGATAACCCTTCAGCTCTTCCTGCATGCTCTGTGCCTGATGACCTTGGTCCCAAAACCTTTGCTCCTCAGCTCAGTCCTTCCTGCAAGTGGCCAGCGATTTTCGTAAGACTGTTGGAGATCCAGGACCAGGCCGTCAGTAGGTTATTAGGTTTGTAAACATGACCCTGGCATCGAGTTAGTTTGAAAGGAATCCACCTGTTTGTTCACACATGGGGAAGAAGAGGGAAGGAGGATATTGCAGGTGAAGCCTGTGTGCCGTGGCAGACGGGAAGGTACCTCCTTTACGTCACTAGCCTGGCACCAACTCCTGTAAACTGTGGCACAGTCTTTTCTTCATCTCCTGTTTTGTTTCCTGTATATACACAGCGTTGTAATTCTTGTAGGGATTTTTGCTCTTGGCAGTATTCCTCTTTAGTGCCACAAAGTGAGCATTTTTCCTGCAGGACCTCAAACAGCTCAACAAGTGGTGTGTTGCCAGTGACTCAGTACAGTCCCTGTCGTCTGCTTGCAGCCACAAGCGCTCCCTGCCAGCCTCCTGCTTTCGGATGCAAAGCTGTACATGAGTCCTGAGATCGGGGCAGGTAAGGGACAGGGTTATCCTGGGTATAGAGGTCCCATACCCCAAATAGATAGCAAGGGAAGAAACTCCCTTCCAACCCAGGTTAAAATCTTCCTGAGGCAGACCCTGGCCCTTTGCAAGGCATTTAGAGCGGCTTGGAAACTTGGTATAAAGGAGGCGAGAAAGAAGTGCCCCACACTGGCATCCCCAGGAGCCTTGATAATGTCAGGACACCTGACAGTACAGCGGTCCTTCAGAAATATCACTGTTGTGAGGGATTTACATGACACTGCAACAGCTAATAATATGATTGCAGTACAAGGCACTAATTCAGACTTGCTGAGGAGTTTGCTGAGTGTTAGTTTCATGTCATGATTTTGTCCCTTTGCAGACAGGCCTTTAGCATTGAGGAGTTTCCCAGAAACCTGTTGAGCCTGTCTTTTTCTCAAGCACAACTGCTAGTTGCTACTCTGCCAGTTAGAAATAATAGCAACTAAGTTAAAATATGAAATTCCTTATACAGATAGTTATTTTTTCCCCACAGACTTATTCCAACATGCTCAAGGATGGACTCTGTGCAGCTTTCTTTCTTTTACACGTGTATACTTTTAAGCAGCAAATGGAATGTGTGCTTGGGGATTGTTCTGCGTGCTGCTTCTGACCATCTTTGTTCAGAGGAGATACAAAGTTAGTCTGTGAGGTCCTGACATCTGCTATCCCTTGCTCGGGAGGCAGGATATCAGTCTGCAGTGTGAAACTTCTTCCCCCCCTCCAGGGAATTCCATTTCCATATACAAACGCCAGCTGGAAATCTGGAAGTCTGTAATTTGGGAATAGGAAAGAAATGGGTGTTACGACAACTAGGAGACACAAAACTTTAAACTCTCTTTCACTAATGTGCAGGGAGAAGTAATAGTAACCAAATTCTCTTGGTGCAATCAATTCACGGAATGTCACATTGAGTAAAGGGAATATGAACCTTTGAGGTTGCTTGGCTAGTAGATCTGCATTGTCCGTAAAGCTCAGGGCCATGTGCTGACGACGTACAGCCTGTTTTTAAATACAGTGGTGGTGATTTTTCACCCTCTTGACTCTTGACCAGGAGCTCAGGTCTTATTCCACCAGAAGCTTGCCACTGGTTACGGAGGGAGCAAGGCTGCAAATGAGATCCGTTGCTCTTTTTAGTTTAGCATTATTTACCTTGATTGTTATTAAATTAGATATCACACTGGTAAAAGACACAAATCCAAGATCACCTAGAAGGGAATAGGAATCTCAAAGAGGTATAAAGGCTTAAAATGTTGCAAATGAGCAAAGAGTTTATTGGGTTAGCTACAGTGAAGATCTGTTCTACTGTAACTACTAAAAATCATTATGGTGAAGATCTGTTCTCCTGATGGAAACCAGAAGAGCTGATAAGTTTGACTAACTCAAAAGTGACCTGGACAAAACACTGTAAAATATACTACATAGATTTTTCTTATTTGGGTATGAGATGATCTAATAGACTTTGGCCATTTCCTTTTTGATCTAATTTCTGGGATTCTATGATCACTTTTAAGGAAGGTCATTTTCTTGCCTGTCTCACTGCAACCTTCTTCCTGAAAATTTTTGGCACTTTTTACCACAAAGGGAGGCATTTGCAGAAATCCAACATGGCGGTATTTTGAAGACTCAAAACAGATTTTTCATGGCCATATCTTGCTGTTGCTCCACTGTAAAATTCCCAGAATACCTGATGGGAGTTTTACATTAAAATTGTATGGTATTTATATCTAGCTATTCTTCAGAGGCTCAGCTCATATCCATGCTCTATTCCCAGAGTAGCCTTCTTCCAGTTCTTTAGAGCTACAGTTCAGCTTTACAGGAAATAATAATCGTGCCTACCATACTGTAACAAAAATATTCAGACACATGAATCTTTTTCTTGACTTCGTATAAAAATTTCATTTATAGCTTTATTTTGTTTGTTCTGGTTTGACTATAATATAAACAAGAGTTTATTAAAGTGTTAGCTCTAAGTTGCAGTTCTTTCTTGAGACTGCAAGGTCTTACAAAAAATACTATTGAACTTCAGGGCAAAACCACATATTAACAGAAAAGTGAATAATGAGTCTGTTTTCATATGGATTTTTTAAAGAGTACAGCTTGTAGTTGAACTAAATGTACTGTTTCTTCCACTGCAGCCAGGAAGCCCTCATAGACTTCTGACAGCGCCGCCAAAAATTTAATGCTTTAGCTGTTTAAAAGATATCGAAAGCTTGTATGACAATTGTAATCTCTTCCAGGAATTCCCTTTTCCATTTTCCGTCCCTATAAAAACTGATAGCAAGTGCTTATATAGTAGAAACAGAAAGTCAGAGGTATGTTACAAAGTGGTGTGCATTCCTTCCAGCCTCACAAGATGAGGCACAACATCTCCACGGTGGGCCAGCAAACATGGGCACTCCGTTGTGTAAGTAGTATTTGCTTCAAGGATTACCCGCTTGCCAGGGTAGTGCAGATTTAAATGTTTGCTGAGCCATTTTTGAGTTTTTACATAACGTGGCACCCAGCAGAAGAGCTGTTGGAAATGGCTGGGTAGGAACTCAAAGCAGTGACCAAGGAAAGACAAACCCAAAGGAAGCAGGGAAATAACGCTGCGTGTGCCAGCATCAGCTGACATAGCAGAACTGAAGGCAAGGGAAAGCGGTATCAGCCCGACTTCTCACAAATTTCTGTCCTCACTTTTACAGGCAAGATGATGTGACAAACTGAAATGAAATACAGCTTGAACTTTTGTTCTGAAGCATATCAAAAAGGCGCTGAAACATCGACTCAAATGTCAGAATTGCTCCCTTTTCTGTAACAAATTCCCAGGACAGCTGTTAATACTACTCTGTCTTTTAAGGCTAATCTTTAATAGTATTCACTGATACATAGTTTGAAATATATACCATTACTGTGGCTGTGGTGGTAGCGGTTTATTCTTCTCTAATGACAGAAAGGAGATACTGCGTTATGAACAGTGAGATAATTAAAGTGGTTGTCAATAAAAAAGTGACTGTGTTTACAGGGTACCCTTGCATTTAGCAAATGCCGATTAGAGAAATGCCACTTCATGTGCGCGATGGGCTATTAGTGCACAAACGCTTGTACAGTTATGCGCTGGGTCAGGAAAGCAAGTTACTTTTCACCTCACAGCCATTATTTTAAAGCAGACACAACTATCAGGCACACAACTATCAGGCCTTGCGAAGGGGAGCAGCAAAGTAATGAGTGTTTGAAAATGCAGGCTAAAAAAGAAAAAAAGTCAATGTAACGAGCCTTGGCGTTGTAGGAGGTAATTTTTACCATGTCTACACTACATGGATTGGAAACATAATGGAGATGCAAACATTTTTTTCTACCACTTCAATAAAGGTAACGTACGGCCACGTTGTTCTGGTGCTTGGAAAAGGGAAGACAATACACATTTTTGTCAATTACCTTGTTTGGTACTGAAGTGCTTGTAGTCCACATGCCTTTGGAAAGGAGTTTGCGTACATCCTTGTGTTGTGCTGCCAGTGGTCTGGTATCACCAACATCTTCCTCTATACCCTGCTCTCAGCTCTTGTGTGTCTCTGACTGACTTCAGTAAATGAAATAAAGGGCAGTTCTGCAAGTGACCTGGTGCAAGACATGGCCTTGGGTGTTTATTACTCACACCTGTTTCTACGTGTTCTATTTGGTATTTTATTTCGCACGTTTTGCCTGAAGCTTCATTAGATGGAAGTCTAAAGAGGCAGAAGGCTCTGTGGGTGCTGTGGCCGTCTCAGGTGTGTACAGGATAGCTGTGCTGTGTGTGGATTCCTGAGTTTTGCTGAATGGCTGCCAGGTTCGTCTTCCTTTCTGATGTGGTTGCCATCCATGCTTCTGCTGGCTTCTTGCCAGGTCATAAGAAAGCACACACTTCAGCAGGGATTGTGTTATTGTTGGTGATCTGAACCTTTGTGCTTGCTTGACCTCATACCTCTAGGAAGCTCAGCTGGCAAATATAGGGCAGACCTATGTGGCAACACCCTCTGGGGTGTGTGGGTGACCTAGGTTGTCCTGCTTCCATATATGCTGAGATATTTTCATTGACATGCTCTTTTCACAGGTTTGAAATCTCTACAGCTTTGAAGTACCAGCTTTCCCTAAAGAGGAAGCACTGTGCTCACCCGAGGACCTGCTGGAACCCAGCATCTGCTGGGGTAGGACAGGGTGTGCAGAAGTTAAATGGAGAGTGTTAGTTTGAAAAATTACATGAGGTCACCATCCTTTTAAATCGGTTTACACAGATGGCTGGTTTGTTGCTTTGTCCTTGCTTAATAGCAACTGTTTATGGAAAAACGAATTGCTTTGCAGAAGGAGGTCCAAAAGCTAATGCTGTTGTTTCCCTCACTGAAGATCTTCATGTCGTTATGGGCACACAAAGATTTGGCCTGAAATGGAGATTAATTATGAAATGCACAGTGAATAATTAACTGTTCAACTTTTTCCGGAGTTCTGTAGCCACCAGGTTAGAAATGATTTCCCAGACTACAGGAGATAAGAGGAGGTTATTCCTGGTTTCACAATGTCTGTATTGTTAGGGCTTTGTGCTGTGTGTACTCTGGCATCAGCTGATACCTACGCAAGTCAGGTCCAGCTTCTCATCAAAACCACTTCCTGGGGTTTTCTCGGGTAATGGCAGTGATTCAGAAGACACCGCAGTGCCTCAGAAAGCTGTTTCTTACATGTCACACCCAGACTGTGTGACCGGCAAGAAATGAGGTTCTTGGGAAAGAGTTTGGATCTTAAAAACGCCCACTTTTTTGTTTGTTCTGCATTCTGATGTAGATGTGCATTGCTTGGCTTGTGTCCTACTGACCTGTTCATAGACTCATGTTATGTGTTGTGGAAGATGTAGGAATATGATGTACATGTACATGTGAGGCAGGAGGTTGACACCAGCCTCCAAGCACAGATGCTGATTTTGCATCCACAATTGTTCCTACCTGGCAACTCCACCCCCCACCCCCCCACCCCCCACCCACCCCCCGGGGCAACAGGCAGGATTAACATTTTTTAAAGAAGACAAAATCTAAATAATGGTAATCTGCACTTTTGCAGGACTGCCTACTTAAGAAGCTGTGAGTGAGTTAGAAACACAGATGAAGCCTCTATTCTGTGAGGTGGGTATGTGTTTTTATTACTATTTTGAAAAAGCATAGAAAATTCCAACCATTTGCCTAAACCCAGACACAGAGCTGTTTAAGGGCCATGAACAGAGTCCAGACATTCTCTGCCACGGCATGTGTTCTGATCAGTACTTGCAAATAAGGTCTTTTGCCCTCCTCTGGAAGGAAGCGATCAGTTTTTGCGTTCTGTTAGCATTTGAAGTGGCTCTTTTATTTTTCAGTTTCTGACTGATGGAGTAAGTGACTGTCACAGATACTTTTGCTCTACTGTCCTTCTGCCTCTGTTGTGTGCTGGTCTTAGAACACAGTTTGGGGAGATAACAGTCTGTGATAGGGAAGTCAATGGAAATCAAACGTGTCCACTGGATCCAGACCAAACATAATATGGGGTTCAGAGACGTTCAATATGTTTCATTGCTTTTTTATTTTCGCATTTTGTCACAGTCAGATGCACCAGCAGTCTTTTAATAAATCCCCTTCTCGGTTGAGACTTGCAGCTCAGGTTTGCAAACCCATGAGGGCTGGATAATTTGAATAAGTCTGAGAAGTGAAACTGAACATCTGTAGGTACAGCAACTACAGGCAGCAAAACTAGTGAATCCTTGTAATTTTGATAGCCTTTGCCAGTACAAGTTACTGCATGCAAAACCGTCAGCTCTGCCTGCCCTCTGCATGAGCAGCTCAGGCGTGGACCCCCAGTGCTTCCCTGTGCCAGGCTGGTCGTCAGCCCTGCTGGAGCAGCCCTGCTCCCAGGGGACTTGTTTTGGGCAGTGGCCTGAAGAAACTCTCTCTTGGGTTCTTGGTTGTTTGTACTAGTTGCCCTTTTGGCTTTGGTAGATAAACGCAGCGAGTGGGCTTCTGCCTCCTGCTTCACACCGTTGGGATCCTGGACTGGCTGTGGTGAGGAGTTAAGTCAGGGTTAGAATGTGTCTCTAAGGATTTTGGGTTTTCTTTAAACCGGTGTTTTCCTTTAAAAGCCTTTTTTTGAATAAATTACTCTGACAGTAAGTACCAGAATAGATATTGATAAAATATGAATTTATGCATGCCAGCATTTATCTCTTTTGTGTCTATTCACAAATAACATGCCGAAAATTGACTCTAGCTCCATATGGTTTCCAATCTCTTCCCTCCCCCGGCTGTCAGCTTCTCCTTACCTGGATGAGTAAAAGGGAGCAGCGTGCTGGGCCATGAGCTAAAGGTGGGTGTAGCAGAAAGGTTATATTCAAAATGGTTTTCTCTGGGACATCACTGTGGCTGCTCAGGTGCCTCTCAGTTCAGATGGAAAATGTGCTGAAAATACAATGCAGTTTGATGCCAGTCTTAGCTTCACACTCTGAAAAAGGAATGAAAGTACTCAGAGGGCAGGTTACCTATGTGCAGATTTCTTTTCTGGGTGACAGAGACTGTGCAAAAGCTTTTATTTCTCTAGAAGCTTTTCAGTACACATTATGGCCATTAATTAAAATCACTTATTTTTTAATTTGTTAATGTCAAGCACTGGAACAGGCTGCCCAGGGAAGTGGTTGAGTCACCATTCCTGGAGGTATTTAAGAGATGTGTAGGTGTAGTACTTAGGAACATGGTTTAGTGGTGGACTTGGCAGTGCTAGGTTAATGGTTGGACTTGATGATCTTAAAGCTCTTTTCCAACCTAAATGATTCTATGATTCTGTGATTAATCTGAAATTTAGACTTGGTTGAATTAGAGATGACAGGCCTGCTTGTAATCTATTCAATAGGGCAATAAGAAAGTTGAGATATCTCCACCCCGAGACCTTCCGTTTTCTGAACAGAAGCACCATTTATTTTGCTCAGTTCTGGAGCATGCAAGTTCAAAATCTGTGGTGAGATTTGTAATACAACATTTGATTGAAATTATGCTAATCCTTTGCTGTAGCATAAAATGCTGTAAGATCTTTGGGAGGAAAATGTCCAGTTTCTTCTACCTTGACGCACCTGGAGGCCGAAGGAGCAGGTCTCCCATGTCGCTGCGAGGTGCGCAGTGGGATGGCACAGCTTGCTGCCTCCAAACTGGGAAAGTTATGAGCCAATATTAGGTGTTGCTGCTGTTGATCAGGGTTTCCATTATGACAGCATTACCTCAGCTCCTGGGGCCACATGGGTGGGCAGCGAAGTGGCTGCCTTTCAGTTGCTCATGCTCCCATCAGCGGGTAAAGGGAGCTGAAGTGGTCACAGGCGATTTGGAGGCTTCTTTGGAGATTCCTTTGTGCTGCTGCCTTTAGAAACCAAACATGAAGCCACAGTTTTCTGTCCTGTTAGAGCATTAAGTTATCTTGTCAGATTCAGAGCAGTTAGATCAAGTTTTGAAGATCTCTGGGGGATAAACAGAGAGAGAAGGAGCTAAGGAGGAATGGAAGACAAAAGTGGTTGGAAGAGCATTTAAATGGCAGAAAGTTCTGAAATAATTTACCTCTGCTCTAAACTGGGACAAACCCTTGACAACTCTTGTACAGTAAGATATCGTATTTCAGAACATTTTAAATGTTGCTTCAGTTTTATTCTCCAGAAAGATATTATGATGGCGTGAAGGTATTCCAACTCATCTCATATGTCTTGTTAAATTATAATTCACTGGGTAGCAGAACAATACTGTTAAACTGTTAGTATTGAACTACCTTGTTATATCACAAGGCCTATTACTTTTATTAATCTTCATTTAAACCAGGGACAAAATTTCTATTTTTTATGGAACTTTTCACTTTTATGAAATCAGTATGCTTTTCTTTCAGGAAACCCTTCCAGTATGGAAAGTTTGGATGAGTTACAGTTTTACAAATTTTTTCAACTTTTACTGTGCAGTTTCAATTTTTAAAATGAGTGAAACGTGCCTTCTTTTATTGTCCATAAACCCCATAAATCCCTAGAACTACATATTTATGACTGCATAGGATTTCAGCACAGATAGGGCTGACTTTTCATTTCTGTGAGAATGTTTACAACGAAACGGTCTCAGGAAAAAACCCACAACTATTTACACGTATGTTTTGCGAATATAGGATTTGCATACACTCTGAGCCATGAACCAAAAGCTTCAGATTTAGCCAGCAGAGAGGAAGGAATTTGTCTGCTCTACAGCAAAAGGAAGTATTTGCTGTGTTATTGTAGTACATGGCCTTTTGCCATCTTTGATAAAGTATTTAAGGGTTGTGCACCCAAAGTCTGCTGCCCTCTTGACCCATCATCCATCACCAGCTGTAGATGAGGTGGGTGAGACACAGCTCCATAGCAGAGCCATTGTTTCAGCCCCACACAGCTCCTCCAAGAGCGGAAGCTGCAGACAAAGTGGCTCCCTGTGATTCACCACACTGCTCAGCCTCCCGGCATTTTCTCATCTACCTGTACCTTTTCTGGCCCTGCCCTGCGCTGGTCAAGGTGGACAGACACACGAGGAAGCTGTGGGATTGATCTGCTTTCCACTCAGCTTCACTGGGTGTGAACGAGACGAGTGTCTGGGATTTTTTTTTTTCTGTATTAAAAAGGAAAACCGGAGACAATTGTCACAGCACTGTGTCTTGGCAATATATTTAAATTCATTTCCCTTTTGACTATTCAACACTGTTGATAGACGATGCTTAAAACACTGAATTACCCATCATTATTCTAGCGCGCTGTGAATTGCCCGGTCTGGGTTTTTTTCCCATCTCTGAAAGCAGTTCTGGTTACAGAGATGCCAGCATCCCCTGTAAGTATGCCAAGAATGTACAGTTATACTTTATACTGCTAAATTAACAGACAGGAATAGTCACACCAAACCAGATTCAGCTCCCAGATGGGAAAGCATCTCCTCTAGCCCAAATTCTAATGACTTTTTTTACATGAGAAAGTTTCACCAATATAGCATACAGTGTGATTTAAAACAAATGCTGTTGTCTCTCCATGTGGGTGACAGGTAACTTGTAGAAGAAAAGATGATTTCTTTGTTTTCAATGACCAACCAGGGGTTGGAAATGTCTGGACATTTAGGTAGGTTTTCTCTTAGTATCTTAAACTATTTAAAATTAAAGAGTATTTTTATTTTATCAGTTGTACTTTTCTGAGCACCGGTTTGAAGTGAAGGCCAGGTCTGATTCTTACTCATTTTTTTATATATGCAATTCTCTTAGCTTTGTGAATTTAGTTATAATTTACCTTGCTGTAAGTGACAGGGCAATGAGTCCTAGATGGCATAACAGGATCAGAAGAGCTGACTTTGATTGTTGCTGTGTGTGGTGCTGATGGCGTGAAATAGTCTCAGATGGACATTTCTGTCTCCTGACTAGGAAAGGTCTGTTCGTGAGATGATGAAACCCATGGTCTTTGATGATTTGCCTGTGCCAGCTGGAATACCGTGGTGTATTTTGACCCCCTAAAAGTTTTAACAATGGCAGTGTTATGATGAAATGAGGTAGAAGTTTTACGATTTGTTTCAAAGAAGGGAAAGGGTCTTCCACTTTTTGCGAATGTTTTACCTAAGAGATGCTGAAGTTTGTAGCCTGACTTCTTCTTCAACTGCTGTAGGTTCCTGCCATGAAGCCAAGTGAGATATGTAAGTTCTAGAAGAAAAAGTTAAAAGGGGCATATGTATGCAGGCATTCAGACAGAAATACACGATTCTCTGTGGTTGTACCAGACACGGTAAATACCATATCTCCCAGTCATTGCAGGTCTGGAGAGATACTTTAGATGGGATTATTTTGTGCTGTTCTCCGGTTCATGGTATTTCTAGTTTTCAGTGCACTGTACTACTCTATTCCTGTTTATAAATCTTTTAAGTGTGCACATTAAAAAAGTAATTTAATTGTCATTATAATTTATAGTACGCCTGAAGTCGATCACCTAATTAAATGGAAAGAGCAGAGAGTAGTAGGTTCATAAGCATTTATTAAGTACTACAGTATTAATTATGCAGGACTTTTGAACCAAGCAAAAGAGGAAAGAATGGAAACACCAATCTAAAAAGGCTTTCCATTGCTGCCATTCTCAATTCAATAATGTGAGACACCTCCCCCCCCCCCCCCCCCCCCCCCCCCAGCTGGCAGGACAACACTAATGCTTTCTTTTTGTTAATTTTTAATGAAATTATGATGGAGGGTTTTTTTATGGCAATCATTTGCAGCATTTTCCTGTAATATTTTTGAAAGAATAATATGTCCCTGTGCAGGGGCCTATAAATACATGAGTAGAATTGGAAGATACATTTAGAGTTATGGTTTGGGGTGGATTGCGCGGGAACAGACTCTTGGTCATCACTCCTTGGCATCTCAGGCGGGGAGCGGAGCTGGTGCCGGTCCCAGAAGGCGGCGCCCGGGGGGGCCGGGGGGGGGAGGGGGGGCAGTGGGGGTGGGGACGGAGCCCAAAAGAGGAGGCTCTGGGTGGCAATGGAGGAGCGGTGGGGATGGGTAAGGACACTGGTGGTGGGAAGGTTTGCTCGCTCTTCGCAGCCTTTCTCCCACCTCTAGCTGCAAACCCATGCCACCTGGGTGAAAGCAGAGGGTACGAGCTGCTGGCTCGCCCTGCAGGGACTGGGTCCAGGGGGGCTCTGCGAGGTGCTGGGTTGTGGGTCAGAGCCTGGGAATTGGAGGTGCAATATATTAGGGAGCTTGTGGAACAGGGCTATCTTACCGTGTCTGGTTTGTGTTTTGCTGCATCAGATAAACTGCCTGAACACAAGAAGGTGATGAGGATGGAGCAGAAGCCTTAAGTTTTAATTTCTTCTTTTTTCCTGGTTTGTTAGAAAATTAAAACCACTGATAAGACACTGAAGTAGACTTATCTGCATTCCATGTTGTTTCTGGGGTTTTAATTTTAGCCTCAGTGGCTTTTACACGTGAGTGTTGGACATCAAAACTTCTCATTGAGATGGCAGAGGGGTCTGATGCTCCAGCTCTTGAGCCCTGGCTGTGCTGAAGTAGCCCATGGGCTTCAGGGGGGGGGGGGACCGAGTGAGCAGGCAAACGGGCAGCTGCTGGAAGCGTTTCAGAGGTCTGTGGTTTTGCACTGATCCATACAAATGTGGCCAGTAGGCGAACGGTAATAAGCCCATGATGAAGAACAATAAGGGTTTTGAACAGAATGCCGTGTATACTTTGCAATGTTCGTGGTAAGGGCTAAACTGAAACCCCAGGAAAGGAACACCTTTGCTTTTTTCCTGTGAGAACTTGTAGCAACAAAAGCCTCTCTCACAGTTCACAAGAGGTGATGCCTTTAAAAGACCTTTAGGTGAGAGGTCTCTAAAAAAAAAAGATGGCCAAAACCCCTTCCATATAAATGGGCAGGAAGGTGTTAGAGATTTACCTACTTGTGCTGTTATCAATTGATGCAATGTATTTGGAACCTAGCTGCACAGGTATCAGCTTATCTTGCATTATATTAAATAGGAATTCATTGGCAATACACAATTACAACATAAGGCCAGCATCTAAAAGCTGGACCTGACTTACGTGAAAACTGGAGAACCAGTTCAATAGATCTTTTTCTGAAAGAAATTTGAGATTGTTTGATTGGAGTGTAAATCCTGCTGAAGGCCATTTCTTTTCACAGTTGTTAATAGGCTGCACTGAACTGACAGCAAAAACAACAAAAAATAAAAGCCAGACCGAACAATCAAGAAAATTTACTGTGTATAGGGTTTTCATTTATACAGAAAACATAGAATTTCTTTGTCCATGAGCACTGCTGTATTCTGTACCATCTTCTTTCATGCAGGCATGCAGGGGATTGTACACCGAGGCCTGACCCAGCAGTTTAGATTGCAGTACCCTGTCTCCTTGTCCCGTGCACCCACTGAGACACAGGCTTGCGTGCCTTGCCGGCGGGAGACCTGTGGATACCGCTTTTAATCTGGTTATTACTGTAATTACTGTTTCAAAAAGATATAATTGGGATTCCCTTTACATCAAAGATTTTTTTTACCTTATATGGAGCAAATCAAATTATTGACAGCTCTTCATCCCAGAACTCGTAATAACCCTGTAATGAGCACAGTCATTATGCTTCAGGTTAGTGCTGCAGCAGCATTATATAAGGAATGTAACTTGACAGTTGTCTGAGGGAAAAAGTCATACATATGTGTATATATGCATATACAAAAAAAGTAGTGGCCTAACCAAGGTCTCAGATGACATAATGCGTGTTGGGTTATATAATTCATGTTATGGTCCCTGAGTCTGTCTTCTGAGTTGCATATTGGAAAATGTAATGCTTGTCTCTTTCTATCAAACTTTATAGCTATCTCTTTAATATAGAAATTGCTCGTGCCATGCTGTTGTTAAGCATGTTTTCAGGTTCTCGTGCTGGCAATAGGCAGAGTCAGTCCCAGCAGCAGTGTCCTCTCTTTGTTGAAACTGAAAAACTAGAAAACCCAAACCTTCCTCATATTGATTCTGAAAACAAGTTGGATGAGTATTATATTGCAGCTATTCAAAGCAACTGTGGAACGAGCCATTTGGATACCCTCTGCCAATGTTTCAGTGAAAACAGGAAAAAAAAGGTCTCCCCTACATGTGTGAGAGCCCCTTCTTTACCACCTTCTTTAGGCATATATTTTCATTGGGAAAATAGACTTGTTTTATGTTACAGGCAAGTAATTGATTTAAAGTCCCAGGTTCTACTTCAGTACATGCACATTGTGATACAGTGGTGTGCCAAATGAATATTGCATTTTAAATCCATGACTGTGGAAATATTTGTGAATCCTCAGGTACTGGAACTGGCACAGATGTTCCGTTGCCGATGGAGAATTTGACCACCCCAGTCTGTCTGTACGGGTTGCTCAGAAGTCACTCAGAGAGGTCTGTGTTAGGCACTAGCAGAGTTAGGACCAGCACGTGCTGGTAGCACATGCTTTGCACTTGCAGTGTGTGACTCCAGGCAGCCCACCCAATGACTCCCTCTGTGAGCATGAGCAGGCCACCAGCTTCTCCTGTGCTCTTGGACCTCCTCTGTGCTGGGAGCACAAGCGTGTCACGGTCATTAATATGTATCAGAAGAAGGCTGTTATTTAAAAATCAAAGTATATGGTGCCCTTGCCATGACTGCAGCCTGCCCAGGCTTACCAGAAGCAGCTTTTAAGATGCTTTTAAGTCCTGCTACTGGAACTTAGCGTGGCCTTAAAGGCCTTCAGACGCTCTCTATAAATGCTCAGGTAAACTTGGTGTTGATGAGGCTTCACTCCCAGCAACGCCTGATGGAGGTGACATACATTTATATAAGGAAGTAACACTCCTTGTTCAAATTTGGGTGGAAGTTCCCTGGAATTACAGAGCACATCCTGAAGAACAGCAGGATTGAATTCCAGCTGTCTTATTAATGTGCGTATTGATCTTGTATGGGTGATTTTCTCAAGGTGTTTCTTGGGAGAACAATATTAAATTTGAAAGAACAAATATCTATAAAGATTGGATATTAGGGAAAATTTCTTCACTGAAAGGGTGGTGAGGCATTGGAACAGGCTGCCCAGGGAGGTGGTGGAATCACCATCCCTGGAGGCATTTAAAAAATGCATAGATGCAGTGCTTAGGGACATGGTTTAGTGGTGGACTTGGCAGTCCTGGGTTAACGGTTGGACTTGATGTTCTCAAAGGTCTTTTCCAACCTAAATGATTCTATGATTCTAAAGCAGGAGGATGTGCAATGACATACTTGTAACTTCAAGCCTCATAAAATAAATTCCTAACTAGACTTGGTGCAAATGTTTCAAATCCTCTTCAGCCCACAAAATCATCAAATAATAAATCAAAATAATTACCAAAAGGTAACCTCAATTCACAGGACTCTTCAGGAAGGTGGAAAAGCCCAAAGTCAAGATGAAAAAGTATTTGAGACAAGAAGCCCAGGTATGTTGAGTCTGGAGAAAGTGTGAGAGCTTTAACTGCACATATGTGTGCAAAAGGGCTGGAAAGAACAGGGCAAGGTACTTTCACATGTCATTGAAGAGAAAGGGGGAAGAATACTGCGGTTGAGCTGCAGCAGGGAATACTTTGCTGGACTGTTCGATACTGGAAAGGGGTTACTACTACACAACATTTAGGTCAGTGGAGCAAACTGCCATGGGAGGGTGTGGAGTCAGTCATGGCTAGACTAGATGTGTCTATTATAGATGATCTAGGATGACCCATTTAGAGGTGGCTTCCAACCCAAATGTTTCTGTGATTTCTGTTCTCTTCAGGTACAACTCTTACCAGATTAACTTGTTCTTCCAGTTAGTATGTGAATTATCATGGCCCTATTGACAAAAAAGCCCTCTGTGCTAAGAACAGCATATAAGCTAGAAATATTACCAGTATTACTTTACATGTTATAGCACATGTAAAATGCCAAATAATTATTACATAAACTCAATAGTGTGTTAGTGTTTATGAGTAATCTCTTCAATTCTGTGTTAAAATTAAAATATCTTATAAATTTGTAGTCTATTCTTAAAGCATTTTGTTTTCTTCCTTAGAATAAAACTTTTTTTTTCCCACACAGAAATATCTCCGTATTTTAAAGAAGGGAAATGTATAAAATTTCAGAGAATGATATTACACATGAGGTGAGATACACTCTGTGTCTCTATGACCACACAAACTACATCTCTCCTACAAATGTTTGTCACAGTGCTAGTTCCCAGAGAAGGGTTTAGAAGACCTACAGATCAGTAAGCTGATGCATGTGTGTTTATGTGCACATGTGCATACCTTTAGGTAATAGTATTGAGTACTGAGTCTTACTCAATAGTTACTGTAGTCAGTGGAATTTTTAATTTATCCCAGGGTACAGAAGACATGTTTTCTGTATTCCAGGTTGTGATTTCTTTTATGACACTATATTGTTCAAAAGCAGGCTCTGTTGTTAAGTAGTTAAAATGGGTGCATGGGGAAAGATTCACAGTTATCAACAGAAGAAGCATAATGTATAGCTAACCACTCATAGCAGGGAAGATCATTTCTCTTGGGGCTCAGTCCAAGTTCCATTGACTTTTATGATACTTGGATCCAGCTTTCTAATCATGTTGCTGTGGTGATCTGCAAACCCATTGGGGACTTTATTGCTCATTGCTGGGTCGAGTCATGATTAAGTAGTATGAAAAACACTGGAACATAGGTGCTGAAACCTGGATCTGCAGTTCATGTTGAGGATTTCTTTGATTTGTCAGAATGAAAGAAAAGGGGTATCCCCAGCAAAGTTAATTCTGACTCCAGTTACTTATCCTCTTTAAATCCCATTTGAGACTAGTGTAGGACTGGTGTATTAGTAAGCAGTCCTTAGAGAAGTGGTGAGAAGTGCTTCACCATATCATAAGGGCACACTAGGCAGATCAGGTCGAGTGAGCCTGCCTGGAGCCTTTTCCTGGGGTCTCCTAATTCTGCTTTGTCTCCTGTGAAGTAGTCCTGATAGACAAATAGCTTTGAGTGCTTGCTCTTTTATCATTTAAGCAGTTTCTGGTGGTCACAAAGGTTCTGAAACAGTGTGATAGTGGTTTGGGATATAACTGACTGAATTTTAGTATATCTGTTGTAACTTCCTGAAGCAAAGATGGTGGCATTCATCTCTGGAAACACTCAATGGGAATCTGAATAACTCTTTGGAGATGCAGAATTCAGTAGGGTTTTTTTGTCCTTCTTTCTCTAACTTACCACCTTTCTTACTCTTTGTGTCTGAGTTTCCGAATGATCACTATTGTTTGCTGTGTCTTTTTTTCCTCACAAGAAGCCTTTAACTTGATTTATTATGTTTCTTAGCAGTGGCATTATCTTTTCCTGGCAGAAACATTTTTGCTGCCTAGCATGTTGACTGTGTTATCTGGAAGCGTTTTTAGGTCCCATGCGCTTTCTTGGCTCCTTTCCTAGGGCAGTTTTTCCTCAGCTGGCCTTGCTACAGTCAGTGTGGCCTCTCACCATTTTCCTGTTTTTAGTAATTTTGAGCAGCACCCCTAACGCAGAATCAAACCTTGAGGTTTTAAGGGGATAAATGTCAGTCAAATTGCCAGCTTGCCAGTCCTTAGTCTTTTGCTTGCAGCTACACTAAAGCTCTGGTGAACATAGCAGAGAGAGAAAATAGCTTAAAACCCTTTTTTCCATTTGTCTGTTTCCTGGGGCAACCAGACCTTGAACATACCTCAGGTTAATAGGAAACACCCTCAGAAACCAGGTTTAGCTAATCCCTGCCAGTCTCTGTAAGTCAGCCATAAGGCCTCTTTCTGTCATTTAGTGGTAGGGTACCCATGTGAGTTGGCATCTGACTTCTGGACACAGACATGAATAAATTCAGTGGAGGCTCTGCTCATCTGCGTTGCCATTGGTGTTTAAAAGTCAGTGATTTTCTTCTCTAAAATATATTGCTTTTTAGTGACCTCTCTGGGGTAGTGAATAAAGGTAGTTTAGAGAGGGATTGCTTTAGTACGTTGTTTCAGTCTTTATTTTATTCTGACTTTGTTGTCTTGGCTATCACAAAAGGGTATCAGGGTGGTACTTTGCCCACAACAGCATCCGTGAGTCCTGAAAATTCACGATAAAACCTGTGTGTCTGCCCCAAAGTAATGAGTCTTCTGTCAAGTACCACATCATGGTAACATCGTTGTTACTTAGGGCTTTTAAGTTCAGTAGGGTTGCTGGTAAGCTTACTTCTTCAGTTAGTTCTGTAGTGATACAGAAAGCAAAACTTTCTATATTGCATTTTCTATAACTCTTCATCTATGCTGTAGGTCTCGGGGAGTGGACAGGTGGCAAGGGGCCACAAAGGTTGAAGATGACACTCTGCCCATGGACTGTCATTGCTTACTAGCTGGAAGTTTACTACTCCACCACTCTGCTTGTTGAAAGAGCATTAGAAGTGCTCTGTTCCTTACTCCGGGCAAAGTCATCTGAACTGGCCATGGTTGCAGGTCAGTGGAGGGCTGACATTGACTGAGGTAGGAAACATGAGCCTGTAGCCAGTGAAGAGCAAGTGGGGACAGGAGCCAGGAGCACCTCCAGCTTCCACAGCTGGAGGAAGAAGAGGGCTTCTGTCACAGGTCTTAGGCAGCAGCAGTTTTCCTTTAAATGAGACATGCTGGGGTAGATCAGATAGCTACAGTCTTTTATGTTGTGTTTTCCTACATGATACTATGGAAAACTGGTTGAAATTCATATGCAAAAGTGTACCAGAACCAGTCTTGTAACTGTACTTGCAGGAGCTTTCCACTGTCCTCCAAACCCTAGCCCTTTATCTGAGGTTATTCTCCGGGCTGTTGATCACATTTGTAAGAGCTGCAGTGTTCTCAGCGATGATTGAGTCAGGACCATCAGTTGTTATTTCCAGGTCTTCAATTTTCTTTTCAGCCTCCTGCCGTTTTAATCCCAAACCTTCAGGCTTCCTGTCCATGGAAACCATAGTAGTCTGGATTAGGTCCAACCTTCCAGAAATACATACTGCATGCCTTGTAAAGAAATTAGATAATACTGGGTGCCCAAGGACCACAGCTCTAAACGTTGCCAAACCAAAGGCAGGTAAGCTGGTAAGCCCTTTTAACAGGCTGGAAACCATGTATGAATATGCTGCCAGATCCCTCGCTGATCTTAATTTCCTCAAGGGCATGTTAAAGTCACTGCCCATTCTCTTATGAAAATCATAGACAACAGTGGTAAAATCTTTAATCTCTTGGATGATTGTGACCATACCATGCAGCACACCTGGAAAATATCTTTTCACACAGCTCCTTAAAGCAGATCCACAAATTCCTTTTAAAATACGTCTTAAATCAGCTGTGGTTTTCATCATCTGAGTGAATTTGTTTTCTTAAAGCTGCCCATATAGTCCCAGGCACTTGGTTTGGCATAATTTTTCCCATGTTGCTGAACATCACACTCCTCCCTTCTCCATCCAGGGAAAAGGCTGTGCCTGCAGAAGGCAGTGGCACCAAGCCCACCGTCCGCTTCCCCCTTCCCGCAGCTCCAGGGAAGGGTGCTCAGCCTGGGCTGAGCCTCGCTGCCATGGGCAGGGCCGGCTGGGTGAGCTTTTTCCATAACGATGGTGGAGCAGCAACTGGCATCAGTTGTAGGCATGCTGGAGACTTCTTTTGCTTGTAGAAATACCATAACCTTTCTGAGCAGGGCATGTGTGGTGAGACATTTTATATCTCCATTTCTGCAAAAAGTGAACCAGAAGGTAAGATTCCTGTTAGTGGCAGAAGCTAGTAATTGAAGTCTCTGCAAAGAACTTCTCACTCCAGTCAAAGGCAGAATATGCCTGTTTTAGACATTTTTGCTGCCGTAGCTGTCTTGGCCAAAGGCCTAGAGAGGCTTGATCCTTGACTTGATCTGCAACTGACACAAAAGCTCCCACTGTGGATATGTGTAGGACAAACCTTTAATTTTACTGAAACACTTTTTACTTGCTGGATGAGGGAAGAAGGACCTCAGGAAAAAGCTGTGCCATCAAGTAGCGTGATTTTGCTGGTACAAGTGAAGGCTGTGCTGGGAACATACAGTCAGTACAGTTTGCTAGGACAGCTGCACCAGCAGAGCTATCCTATTCTGAATACAGCCTTGTCTTCTGTTCCAGTTTGTCATGCATGATTTATCTTTCTGTCACCTCTTCAGGTCCCTAGGCACCTCTCACCGTAAAAAGAAATTAAAGCACAATACAGATGAGTCTGCTCTGTATTGGAGTCTTGACCTTTAATATATCAGGTTTTCATATTGCAACTTTCCCAGCAAATAGGCTGTCCTACTAGAACTGAGGTTGCTTTAGTGATCTGCAGAGGTCCCGCCTCCGCCATGCTTCAGTTTTACTTGCTTCCACCTACAAACTCTCAAGCTGCCTGAAATGCCTTTGAGAGGAGATAAAGTTTTCAGATTGCCTGGCAGATCATAACCATGAACTCTAACGGTCCAATAAGGAAAAAATACAAACATCAAAAATCAGAGAAAACAGCCTGGCAACCCAAGTGTCAGAAGAATTGCTTGATGTTTTTTCCTGTTATACCAGTTTAATTTTTATCAGACTTTGGGGTTTGTTTTCCACCCCACCCCCCTCTCCTTGGTGCTCTCATTACATTTTCCTTCCTTTCTGAAAGAAAGCATTTGCATCTTGCTCTGTGCTTTTGTGGCAGTATTCCTCCTGAGCCAGACCGGTGTGTCGCTCTGATGGCGAGTTCGCAGTCAGACTCCTTAGGTCAATAAACCATCTTAGTTAGTTGGTGAGTATACCAGATCTGAATTTTCAAAATCCACAGTTGCACTTAACATACCACAGAGGCCAAAACCTGATGTAAATTTTAAGAGGCATCAGAAGAATTGCTCAGTATTTCAGTCATAAAGCTTTGCCAGTGTTACCTTTTGACCAGATCACTGTTTGATTGGGTTTTGGTCTCATGTTTTTCTCTGCAGCTATTGAAGGTGCAGGTTTTTTTCTGCCCAAGAGAAAGACAACTGTGTCTTTAAAGAAACAAAACAACTGTGTCAACAGATGGGAGAGAAAATGCTGTGTCTGAAATAGTGCTAGGAATAAACCATGTTAAAAATAGGTAGTCTTGCCACAACTGTTACTTTGGCCAATGTGGAAATCCTTCTTTCCCATACTAGCGTGTATCAAAACCGTACTAAAAGCCTGCTAGAAAAACTGCCAAATTAGTCTATAAGACGTTGCTAGAACAGTAACAACCTGTTTCCTGCCTAATTGTAGCAGTCACACTAGTAAAGGAGAAACGCTAAGGAAGCTGCGCTGCTGCAGGAGAGCTCTGAACAATTTCTGTGACTGACCTCTGGCCAGCAGCAACTGAAACACAGGTCTTGCACTTGTGGGTATAGATTTTAATGATGTGACCCCCTCTTACCACCCCCAACAGTACTAGGATAACTGGGATACCAGAGGGTATCAGAATTTTTCCCTTTCTTAGAAGTGTTGTTTCACTCATAGGTATGGAGAGAAGTAATTTTCTGTCCCACAAACTACCTGGGGAGAACCCGTGGCAGTTTGGCTAACAAGTGGTGCTTTTTTGGAAAAAAAAAAAAAAAAAAAAAAAAAAAAATCCCTCCCCAAAATAGGAAAGCAAGCTGAACTACACTTAAACATGCTTGTTACTAGCAGAATTACAGCTGCAGTTTAGACATTGCATTTCTGCTTTCCATCTGTTGTCTCACTTATTTTTGCTGTCTGTCTCCTTGCTTTCAATTTTCTCTTCTGTTGTCTCGGTTTATCCAATTTTCAGGGCTGGCCAGCCATTTCAGCATTATCGCTGTCCTAATGGCTGTAAGGAAAGCAGAGAAGCTCTTCGCTAAATGATTTTATTTTTTTTCCACAATGCTTTGTTTCGTTGGTTTTTGTTTGTGCTCGGTGCTCCATGTTGTGTCATCTGGGAAGAGAAGAGTTCTTTGCATAATGTGTATTTTGCTGGAGTTGTTTGATTTCTACAAACATTTATACTCTACAGCTCACAGTGCCTTTGGGGCAGGGACAGATTGTAATCTCAAACAGAACAAATCTGAGGGTTGACCCCACGCTGGCTGTCTCTGGTAGCCTGGAGGAGCTGGAGAACAGGTAGAGCCTGGCCCACAGCACTCTCCTCTCCTGTCCACCCCAGCCTTCGGCCGGGGGGACCCGCTTGGGAGGAAGCAGCCTTGGGCAGCTGAGCGTAATTTAGGGCAGCCCTGCGGCATTTATGATTGATTCCTGATCTCTGAGACAAAATGCAAAGATAGATAAGGTCCCTTCATCTGGGGAGAAGGGCAGAGGTAGGTGAGTGGTGCAGCCTGCTGCTGAGCGTAAATTCCCTGTGACGGGTTACAGCCCTGCTGTTTGCAACAGGCTTTTCCTTTCCCACTTGTCTGCAGTCGAGGAATGCTCCTGGGGATCCGTGCTTGCCTGGAAGTTGTCTCTGTTAGAGTAATGGTGCTTCCTAAGACAAAAGAAAATTTAAAGGAAAAGAAAATGTTTCAGACAACTTTAGAGGCTTCCCAGTTACTTCAGTGCACCAAGGAAAGGGCCACATTCCTTATCAAAGCACTGTTTGTTATATCCTTATGCTTTCCGCATTCCCACAGGAGGGAAATGGAAATAGAGGAGTTGAAATGCCCATTATTTTCCACTCTTCTTCCAGTCGATAAGAAAGCTCCCAATTCACTCGTGAAAAGGCTCAGAGAGGCCCATCAAATATTCTGGATGTACTAGATTTCCTATGGTAGCTTCTTACCCCACCTTTTCTGTGTTACCTCCTTTCGCCTCTGTGGTCCTCGGCAACCCGTGGGTAGCATGTATGTATGCACGTATGTGTCTGCTCCAAGGATACGCCACATGGCTTTTTTAAATTTGTTTTTGCTTAACCAATCTATGATGAGTTAAAAATACTAGCGCTTTACATGCATAAGTGACAGTTTGATTAACAGCTGGATTCTACCTTCTTCCAGCATGAAGAGCTCTAAAGGAAATGAAGGGGAGTTTTGTGCAACATCCTCACTCTGTGAAAAACCCATATGCAGAACGGCGCACGCTACCTATTCACTGTTGACTTGAGCACATGCTTTGCTTTGCTGAATTGGCTTTACAGATTAGAGATGGAATTAAGCATATGCTTAAATGACTTGCTTAGCAGTGGCTGAGGTTCCATAATTTGACTGCTGGAGGTTTCCCATTGAATTCAGTGAGAGTAGACTCAGGCCACAGTAGTGATCAGATCACAGAGAGGTGATGCAGTTGTAATTGGCATGATACGCCAATTAAAATTTATTCCCTTTGTATTGTAAAATGAGGTTTTGCTTTCTTGTTACTGCCAGTTTCAAATTATGATTGTGAATTGTGGTCAAGTTAATATGGTTTCATGGGACAAGTATATAAAAATATTTTTGCTTCAGCTATAGCAATATATAGCTAAAAGCTCCCCTGTAGCTGTATCCAGGCTAGCTGCTTGCTGTTGCATTGCCTCATTTTTCAGACTGTTTCATCCTTGTGTCGGACACCGAAATCATTATAATCATTATAAAACCTTCACTGGCAGCATTTAATAGCATATATTTAGAATGTGAAATAAAGAAATCAGACATTTGTGATGCACCAATAATCTATTAGTTATTTTTTAAACTCCATTCCTCCACATATGTGAGAGAATAAAACAGAAGTTATTAAAAGAAGTGTTTTTAAAAAAATCTTTATATTTATGACCATTTGGGGTTTTTTTCTTTAACATACCAGCTTGTTTTCTGAGAGTCAATAGTGATTTGCAGGAGGTGAAAAATTGCAAACAAAGCTAAGTAGAACTTCAAGTTGGCTGTTGAGCCAAAAGTGTGATTCAGGAGCTGAAAATATCTCTGCACTTCATGCATCAAACTCAAACGCTGTGCTTTGGCAACGCCCCCCGGATTAGAAGCAGAGTTTGAGGTCATTCCTCCTCCAGCCTGCCATGTATGGATAGGGCCCACGCTCATGACAAATTACTGCCTTACTGAGCACATGCCAAGAGCAGAGTGACATCAGTGCAGAGGGATCTTGCCTCATGGAGGAGGACCAAAAACTCCACTGCTGCCTTTCTCGTGGCTGTCTGTGACCTGGAGGACCAGCGTGGCAGTACAGGGAGGGAGGACACTTTAAACAGTCCCTTTCTAGATGTGGCAACAACAAAGGATAGTGAGGTGGAGCATTTGTCTCCTTGTGAAGAAGTCACACAGCATCCAGCAGATGTGCCAGCGAAGTGTGTGGTCAGAGGTGTTTTAGTGGACCATCCAGATTTTTAAGGCAAACTATCAGCTGCCAGTAATGGTTCTTCACTGTGGCTGCTGACCTGAACCACCAGCAGCATACCCTGTGCCGTACAAGCTGTCTTTGCAACCAGGAGCATAATGCCAGAGACTGATACTAGCTTATCGGCTGCAAATCCAGAGTGCCTTGAATGAAGTCTGTGCTTTGGCTTAACACGATCTCACCGAGGTCTTAGTTTTATTTTATAGAGAACACTGGCTTAGATTTTGCAGGTAACCACAACCAAAACTCTGTAAACAGACCCCAAGTTCTTAGATCGTTTTCCCCGCTGACAAAATTCTGTTGTTCCCAGCCACCACACTTCCCTCCTGGTATCCTGCATATCTGTCTAGTTGCCAGCTTCTCAGGGGCAAGTTCGCTTTCATCTACCACTGGGACTGTCCAGCACTGCTGCCATCGCTCTGCCATGGCCTTGAACTTGCAATGGTTTTTCCATGGAGATGATTTTGACAGCTCAAGTGATTGTCATGGGCTTGTAGGACACCTGCTGCTTTGCAGCCTGCCTGCTTGGCAGCTCTGAGTGGCTCTGCCTCAGTTTCTCCTTTGTTCCCAATGCACGGGTGTCATAGCAGTGTAGTCATTCAAACAGGGAAGGAAAAAGCCAAGGCAGTCAGTGTAGGATGTTCCTCATGGTGATTTTGCTGAAGCCTGTTTAGATCACTGAGAGCATGAGTTTTACCTGGAATCCTGTTGTGGTCTCGACTGAGACCTGATGTTTTTGCCTTCTCTGCCCACTCTCGAAGGATCGCCAGATGTACTCACACCCTGCCGCCAGCTGCCTGCACAAACAGCCCTCTTCTCTTGGCAACAGCAGGGTAGGCAAACGGCTTAGCAATGTGTGTGTATGAACACTCTGTCAGTTGTCAGCCTGACCATTGTCTAAAGGCATCAAGCCTGGTTAGTGAGAGCACTGATCTCAGCTGGCAGCATCTAAACTGTTATTTGCAGTGAGGTTATGGCCCTGTACTTAGGGGGATGTGCTCTCGCTAATTTAGCTCCTGGCTGAGGTGGGAAAAAAAAAAGTAACCCAAAATCATAGTTCAGTGGTGGCAGCAAAATAAGATCCTGTGCAGTGGGCTCTGGGGATAGAGGAGATAATGTAGGGAGGATCCAAAGAAGAAATTCTGTGTTTGATTTTAATAAAGTGAATCACCTAGGTGTAAAGTAAACAAACAAAGTTCTAGGTGATGTTCCAAAAGGCATTTGGCATGATACTTCTTTTAGGTAAATTTTGTTCTGATTGCTACCCTTTTGCAGAGCCTGAGTGACAATAAAACCAGCTCTACTAACACACACATGTTAGTAAATACAGCTATTTTTATTTATATACTGTCTATACATACACGCATATGCAGATGCACATATGCACATATACATACATATATATGTATATGCACACATATATGTATGCATATCAATTAATGCTTGTATAGATTTCAACAAATTAAAATTTTACAAAGGTTTCTTCATGCTCTTTGCATCCAGATCTGCAAAATGGTGCTAGCATGCAGGATAGCAAAATGGAGAAAAGCTGTCAATAAAGAGAATTTAAATGGGCTATTACACTCCTATTGAGAAAAATGTGGAAAAAAAAAGCATAAATACTGAACAATCAATTAGGTTTAAAAAGTCTTTCTGTTTTAGTAATGAAGACAAAAATGTTTACAGCATAGAGACATTTGATTAAAAAAATAAATTATATCCCTTTAACTTTGGAGTTAGTTCAAGATTTGATCCATTAATTTCTCCAAGCTGCTTGTAAGAAAACATATCTCTGCAGTATTGAGAGCTGCCAGAATGACCTGGAATTAAGAGGGTAAAGGTAGAGACACTGTATTTTGATTCAGCTATTCACAGGTGATTTGTGTGAACACATTAAGAACACCAGTAAAGTAATGGGAATAATTTTCTTCCACTTTTTCCATATTCAATTGCATATGGTATGATTGCATTTGATCAGGACATGAACGTCATTTCTCAGATGATTGGGTTCTGCCATTGATCATAAGAAGTCAATTTAAAGTATGACATTGCTTTTACCTTCCTCAAGTAGGAAGACATCTTTGCTTCTAGTCTTAGCTGCTGTAGCTATCAAATTGTGTGTATAATAAATTGTGCTTTGTTTAGAGAGCGATAACTGTAAAATATTGCCCATTCAGAGAAAAAGTACTGAGATTGAGATTGATGCCTGGAGCTTAATGCATCATACAATGCAATCAAACAAATTTAGGCTTCTTTCTTCTCCCGTTACAGACCATAATTCACAGAGCTCTCCAGACTCTGTGTTTGAAGAGGAGAAAGGGGGCAAAGAGAACAGTAGAAAATCCACACAGACTGGATTCATAGTCTCTACATACTACAATACAGAAGTTTGCATGGACCATTCATTATTTTTAGTAAGAAAGCATCTATAAAAGGGGATTTGAACCCATTGAGAAGTGGGAGATTTGCATATAGCCTCACTGCTTTGAGTTACCAGACATGAATTCAAGCCCTTGGGTGGTATGCTGTAGAAGTATGCACATTTTTCTACCTGTGTTGCCTGGCTCTTCTTTGGTATGAATAATCCTATATAATCCTGGATCCTGGGTGCAATTTAAATGGCACCTGGTTTTCTTATGGACCTGGTCAAACTGGAGCTTAAGGGAGATTCCCAAACCATGGTAAGGTACAAAGGTACAGTCTGTGTAGGAATGCTGTCAGCTGCAAGACAGTTAAGGAGTAACATGGGCATGGCTTTATTTGGTCTTTCTTTGTAGTCGTGAGGTAATTTTACCCATTTATTGTGCTATTTCAGAATCTTTAATTAGCAGTAAAATAAATATTATCCAGTTTCTTTCCCTAAACTTAAGTTTCTAATTAAAATACACATGAGATTTCTGGTATTTTTTATTTTGTGAAGTGCGTAAGATTCTCCCTATCACATGCCCCTACCCCCAACCGACCTCACAATGCCGGTATAACAGATATATAGGAAGTAATATAAAATATAGTCCTTTTTCTTTTTGCTCCATGGAATGAATTAATCTCTATGGCCAGCTGATGCTGATGCCTACTGCTACATTTTTGTTTCACCACTAACAGTGTAGTTTTAAAATTACAAAATGAGCATGGGTGTTGCCAAGGGAGAAGCTAGGAGTCTTTCAAAAGCAGATGGTGTAAGAGTCGTTATCAAAGTACTTCTGCCTGTGTGTTTCCAGGTCCCGTGTAAAAGGCTAATCCCCGAGTGTCTGAGATACAAAGTTCAAATAAAAAAAAACCCTCTTCCAAGCAGTAGGACATGCTGTACTTCTCATACTCTCATATCCCTTCTGATGTGCTTGTTTAATCGTAGTCTCCACGGATGGCAAACAACCGCAGAAGTTTAGGAAAGTCATGACCAGATATGACCACGTACTAGCAAACGATCAGCAGTGGTTGCTGTGCTGCCTGCCTTGGGCGGGCGGGCGCTGAAGGCACGCTCATTTGCTTCTGCTGCCAAAGAACCAAGGATTGCACAAATTTTTACTAATGCGGTGATAAAAACAAATTAAAAGTTCCTGGGTTTAGTATCACAACAATGCCTCTGGGACCTTTAATTGGGCAGTAAAATCCTGTTTGATGACACATGCATTATCTGGGGTTGTTAGAGACTCTGCAGGTTAGCTTTTCCCTCAGACCACATCCTGGTGCTAGTGCCAGTGCTGCTGTAAGATGGTAGGTCAGTGAGGAGGTGCAGTAGTACTTCCTAGACAAAATCTTACTGTACTTAACCAGATCTCACTCTGGATACTTTGCCTAATTTTAATGACTAAGCTTCTTAAAGACTTGGAAACTGACCCCTGCCTTCACTGAAATACGGGGATTCTTTCACACTTGGACCAGATGCTCAGGTATCCTTTGAGGAACACCATTGAAGACAGGTTACCAGAGCGAGAGGGAAGGTGCTGGCTCCCATCAGTTAAGAGCTGAAAAAGAAATTAGGGAGAATGGAATGCAGTGTTCCTCATGGGTTTCAGTTTAAATACTCTTTATGAAGCTGGAGTGGCAGCAATGTGATTTTGTTTCATAAATGACATCTTTCGCTTATGGCTTCATTCTCTTTTTATGAAAGTCCCCTCTGCTCCTGCCAGGGTGCGGTAGAGCAGATTTTGTGTAAATGAGAATAAAGACCCTTGTATTTGGGTTGCAGATTAAATAAACCAATTCACAGTGCTTATTAATTAAAAATAACTCTGTGCGAGTGCAGCCAGCATCCCTAAAGCCAGTTAGGCCTGTGAAAACACAGGGTGGCCCACCTGGGGGCTGGAAGCTCTCCATGCCACACCAGGGAGAGGAGGCTACAATCCAGAGCACCCCTAGGTCCTGCTGAAGAGTAGGAGAATAAGGACTCATGACTTCTTATTGTTTTGCTTTGTTTTCTGACTGGAATATTTCTCAGGCCACTTGTAAAAGTAGCGAGTGAAATACTGGCCCTGATAAAACCTTGAGTCCAGCTGTGCCAAGGTTTCACCCAGATTAAAACCGTATTGAGCCCTGTTTGTTCAAAGGTTCAAAAGTGGCTCCTGGCTCCAGATGCAGGTCATTTCCTAGAAAGCTCTATACTGATGTGGCAAAGCATCCAGGTCTGGAGTCAGAGCATGTGTTATTTTATATACTCTGATGCCTGTATAGACCACTGTTGACATTGCTGGTCAGTAACACATCATTTCCTATTTGTTTTTTTTTCTGATAGCAAACATTAGCATATGCCTTTTATTGCTAACTGGTTCCAGGCCTGCTTTGCCCTTCAGCTTTTGGCGTCCCATTTTGACCAGCTCACACCTGCACTCTGCTAGTGGTGGAAGCACCATGCATCGCACACACCATGGTGGACAGGCTTTGCCCTGTCTATGGGGCAGCATAGGCAGCCATCACACTCACTGGAAGCAGAGGGAGGTTTGCTGCTGGCTTCAGTGCCAGTATGGTCGAGCCATGGGCACAGATCTGCAAGTCCAGCATGCTACATTTGAGACTTTCCTGTCCAAGTCCTCTGGCATGCTCCTCTGCCATGACATTTGTAAGCCCTTGAAGAGCAGGTGCCTTCTCCTGCTGCAGTGACCTGATTGCCCTGAGGCGGTGGCTGGCCAGGGCTCAGCATCACAGACAGAGCAAAGAGCAGGAGAAGGGGGCAGCATGAGCTGCACTTCTCATTGGGGCCCTCTGCTCCCCTGGGGTGCTGCCTAGTCCAGAAGCACATCCATCCCGGGATGCCCACGCTCATCCACATCACTGTTGTGTCACCTGGGGTAGCATCTCACGTAGGAGTGCTCAAGGACACAGGGAAGCCTGAAAGAAAGTGCCCTGGGCAAAATGTGTGCTGTGGTTGTCTGTGTGTTCGCACCAGTCTTCAAAAAAATCAGAATAGCCAGGCCCGTTGGAGTATGTGGTCACTAGAAGATCACTGAAGGTTTGTTGTCTCAGTATTAATGAGGTGGGCATTTCAATCAGCTCTATTATGTGCAAATTAGATGTAAGTCTCCGGTTCCTGGTGCACTGTGTGTATGCCCTGATTAAGGGTAGCATCCATGTATGCAGTAACCCCCTCCCTGCAGGTGTAAATAGGGCAGCCTGTAGCTGTCTAACACTTCTAACGCATTAACAAACACATCTGTGCTCCATGGCCTGGATGCAAAGACGTACATATATCTCTGCTTACATTTCTACAGCGGGTCTTTTGTACACAGAAAGTGCCTTTTTGTGGTCTTTCCCAGAGTACCATGACATGTAAAGAGAGATGTAAAGTTTATGAGTGATTTTCATAGTGTACACTAGTAACTTACTTTCTAAAACAGACTACCATCATATGGAAAGGGAAATATTAGAGGTGATCTCACTTCAAAAGCACAGTGCTAGACGAGAAAGAAGTAGAATGAAAGACAATTGGACTGCTCTGATTTAACAACAGGAAAGTATTTGCATTTAATTAAAAAATATGTGCTCTTAAATTCTGATTTGATCTTCTCAAAATCAGGCAGAAATGAAGCAAAAAACCTGGAGCTGCAAGCCCTAATAGGTAAACAGACTACAAAGGCCCTTCCGTGCTTTGTGTGTTTACAGTGCTTGTTGTATACAGCATGTTTGAAAATACATCATTGTGTGCACATTTTGGTCTTGTATGTCTGTTGTTCTCACCTTGGAATATATTCGTTGATGTGTATTCTAGCCCACAGCAAGTTGGAAACCACAGGACAGCTTCTGATTGCTGATGCCACATTGCTCTGGGGAAGAAAGACCTGAGTAGCGAGGACAACTGTGGCTGAATCTCAGAAGTTCTTATATCCATTAATGTAGCCAATGCATAACATCAGTTAGGTCATAAAATCAAACAGCAGGCTGAATCAACCATAGTCCTTAAAAATCTTTCATATTTGTTTTTCAAATAGGTGGAGGAGAGAGTCAAGAGCCATATTTGCTGGAGTGGTGAATTAAATTGTCTTGACTGGAACCATTACTCACTTGTACCTTTGATGGCAGCAGCCAGGTAAGAGAGCAAAGAAAGGGTGGGTTTGAGTGAACTGAGGGAGCGGGCCTGAGCAAGTGGTTTTTCATTCACAGAAGGCTTCACGTGGAAGTCACTCACATTGAAATACTGATTACATGTCCTTTTGTTACGAATTAAGTCAGCTTTTGCTGTAATGAGAGGCATTTCTCTTTTGGGGCAGGTTATGTTATTCTTCATTTGGAAGTGCTGTCTTTGCTTTGTCTCCAAAACTGCCTGCCTGCAGTACAGGCAGTTACTTTTGTTGCTGTAGGAGACCTGAGACACTGAGAAGCTCCTTTTCTCTAATCTTGTCTGTACGGGCACATCCTTGGTGGTCAGAGAATTGTTAGCCCTCAAAACTTAAAAGAGACTCTCTTAAAATAGTGAAAAGTTAAGAAAAAGTTTGATCCTTCTCATTGGCCCTCAATTTATTTTTTTTAATTATCCAATATTTATATGCAACCATAGGAGCTAGGCATGTAAGGAAGACATTGGAGACTCTCATGTGATATCTTGACCACAGGAGAATGTGTTCAAATTAAACGCAGAACATACTTTGAGATAAAACCCCCATTTTTTTTCAGAACTATGTAAGTGGTGCTGGACCTACGTTCCATTCTATATATGAATCAAAGGCAAGAATGGAGAGGGGGTTAAATGATATGGTCTTTTCCCTGAACGTTTGCTCAAACCTGGAACAAATCCCAAATACTCAGCAGTCCAGGGTGGTGCTATATGGGTTATCTCTTCTTAGGGATCCCTTTCCAAGATCCTGCAATGGAAGTTGTGTGTGTCTGTGTTGCACTCTTTCCCCTCCGCAGTCTCAGCACTCTCCGTGCAGCCCCGGATCAGAGCTGGTGAGTGAGAGGGTTGCAAGCTGACGGCTGTCAGCAGGGGTGTTGCCAGTGAACATGTCGGCAAAAAAGAAGGCATCATCCCTGCCGAGGTCCTGTGGAATTTATGTTGAAAGTTCAGCAGGAAAACAAACTGTCCTCGTGCACCCCTGAGCTCTGTTGCCAGTTTGGGAAGCATTAACAGTGTGTGAAATTTATAAGTAGAAGTAATGGAATACTCCTGCAGTACAGAATCTTAGCCACGTCTCACGACTCACCAGGCAGGATTTAAGTGGAAAGCTGAGAACTTTGGTACACAAGAGCATGGCGGCCATCCTGTGAAATAGGGTTTTAGCATAATTTTTTCAGGTTTCATTAGCATGTAACTTAATGGTACTTCTGTGCATTGGGCCCTTATCGCAGTGGCTGTCTTGTACGCTGAGAACTCATGTGTTGGCCAAGAGTAATGGCACGCTTTACCTTTTTGTTCGGAACCATTGAGTTTTAGAATAGATGCTTTCAATTAATGTAGTTCAGACCAATGTTATTGTAACGATGATAATACGTACCGCTGCCTTGTGCGCTGAGGATATCAAGGCAAGCACTTAATACTGGTAGGGTAGTAAATGTGCTGTGTGGGCTAATAAAAGGCTCCCATTACAGAGCTGAACCCTATTACTGCCTACTTTACAGGTGAAAGCTTGCAGTCCGATTCCACCACTAGGTATGGGGCAATGGGAAGGCACATTTTCTCTGAGAATGGGAGCATGCAATGCTGCCAAACCAGCAGTCCCAGGCACCCTGCAGGGAATGATTCTTGCAGCAGAGCGAGGTTGCACAAGCTGTGGTGTAGAGGACTCGCTGCTTTATTTTGGCTGAGAATCCTTTGAAGATACTGGTCCCGATTCTCTGCCGCCTGAAACCTTTTGCTATTTATACCTGGGTAAAGTGAATGCCGAGCGAGCATAAAATGCCACTACCCTAGTGCTAAAGGAGCTGTTATCCACTTTGCCCAAATATAAATGATTATGCAAAGGGTGAAGCAAGTTCAAGGTCTCTCTTTTTGTTATGACATTGCCCCTAGATCCTGCTGCTCATTGCTGATGATGTGAAGAGGAGGAGACTGTGTTTTCGCACCAGTCTGAGCTCAAGATGTGCAAACTCAGGGGAAAGCAAGAGCGCTCATTTCTTGTCCCGCTGTTAGTCAGAGAGAGGAAAAACACGTTTCTTCCTCCACACCCAGGAGGTAGCCGAGCAGGGTGGTGGGACAACAAGTCCACTTGCTCGTTCTCTGGCCGCCTCGGACGGGAAGGAAAGCAACTCGAGAACACCCAGGGGAGGCCGAAGTGGGCGCTGCGACGGCGCGTCTCCCAGTCCCCGGGCAGGACGTGCCGCCGCGGCTGCCCCCGCCCGCCGGTGCTGCCCCTGCCCGCCGCCCGCCGCCCCGCCCGCTGCCCGCCTCCCGCCGCCCGCCGGTGCTGCCCCCGCCCGCCGGTGCTGCCCCTGCCCGCCGCCCGCCGCCCCGCCCGCTGCCCGCCTCCCGCCTCCCGCCGCCCGCCGGTGCTGCCCCCGCCCGCCGGTGCTGCCCCTGCCCGCCGCCCGCCGCCCCGCCCGCTGCCCGCCGCCCGCCTCCCGCCGGTGCTGCCCCCGCCCGCCGGTGCTGCCCCTGCCCGCCGCCGCAGTGCCTGGGCGCCGCGGGGCTGCCGGCCGCGCGCTGCCGCGGGGGCGCGCCTGGGGCGCGGCGGCGGCTCCGGCTGCGGCGGCGGCGCTCGCCGCGGGCCGGTGCGGTGCGGATTGTAGAAGCGAAAAGCCTGCGCCTGCCGCAGCCGCTGCCAGCCAGCCCTTGTCCCCTCGGGAAGCTGCGACACCCTTCAGCTGGCGAGGGGGCGGCGTTTGCCTTCCGATTGTGCTTATTCCAGAGCACCCCCACCCCTCCCCCCGCAACAAGCCCCAAGGTTTGGTTAGTGCAGTCTAACAGCTGAGCCTCCTCTCTGCCCCAGCACGCAACGTGCTTCGTGCGCCTCCCGTGCGGCCACAGGCGGTGCATGGCAGCTGGCAGCGCGTTAACGTGCCGTGTATTGGCAGGACACGGTCCTCGAAATGCTCTGGCACCACAAGCTCCTGCTTTCAGACTAGAACAGAGACAGATAAGGATGTCGTGAAGGGGAAATTCAGCATTGCATATTATATGAAATCGAATCCTTTAAAAAAAATGATACTTTTGGCAGTATTTCATATCTTGTTAATAGAACGCATATATATTCATGTGTATTTTAAGTAGAATATCGTGTACTGCAGTTTCTGCTATCTAAGCAAGTATCTTGGTAGAGTGATTTAAAAACTGATCTTTTTCTTGTGGCCAGCACTGCACCAATTACATAGCTATGCTGGCCTGTGTCAGGCACCCTGGGCTGGGATCTGCCAGCTGTATGTTTCCCTGCTGAAGGCAAGGAAGACGCTCGTGCTGGGGAGGTGACCTAGCACGGGTTGAGGGCATCAGTGGCTGGCTGGCTCTGAGCAGAGCTGCGTGTGGATTGTGTGTGCTGCCATGCACGCTGCTGTGGAAAGCACCCGTTTAAAAACAAGAAATGCACATCATTTGGAATTGCAGGCAGCAGGAAGGATTCTTCTTCTGTAATACCTAGATGAACCTTTATTTCTGTGGCTGTTTCATTTCTGCAAGTAACCTACCATCTGTTAGTGATAGGGGGTCATAGCAGTATGAACACCAAATGACTTGATGGGATTTACTTTATGTAACTTCCAATACATGTATATATCTATTCACATCTATATTTCCCTCTGTCTAAAAATATCCTAAGGTTACAGATTTAAGGCCTACAACTTCAATGACGACGTGAACAATTGCAATTTTGAATCTTCCAGTGACAAATATCTAGATTATTGTAACGTGCCATGCTGTAGTAACAATTAAATATTCCAAAATATAAACAAGATGCTATAGTATTATGTTGGTCTTTAAAAGTAATCCTGTGAACCTTGCGTTTTGTTGCTGTGTTCTTATAAAAAATTTGAAGAATCTACATTTTTGAGAAATTACATAAGAACCAGCACCCTGTGCAAATCCGTGTGAGCAGAGTCTCTTGCTCACCGACGCTTTGCTAAAGAGTTCGGAGGCTGCAAAGTTTCAACCAGCTGGGAATCTCAGATCCACACTAGCAGTTATCTCCAGATGGCTGCACTCTTACTTTGTACCAAGTCTTCTAGCATCTCAGCATTTGCATGTTTGGAATGATGATGTATACTGTTCCACTTGTTTTTGCCAGAAAATGTACAGGGCATTGTATGATAAGTTTTGACACGATGTAGCTCAAAGGAGAGGTGAGAAAGATTGTGGGGAGAGAAAAGGGGAAAGGAAAAGACTGGGACAGGGAAGGAAAGGCGTAAGAAAATGCAGCAAGAAGAGTGTATGTCAGTGTAATGAATTCGATCTGACTGGCAAATACAATTTGAATGCAAGTTGTGAATTTCATTGAATTTGATCCAAGAAAGACACAGCTGAGCAATCTGCAGGAAGCAATCTTTTCCTAGAAGTATGCAGCTCCAAACTGTACAAATTCTTCCACTGGCTGTAAAATGTCTGTGTGCCACTGAACCTGTGTAATCAGATATTTTTGAAGAGAAAGTACAGTATTGAGACAGTCAACTAAAGAATAACAAAAAACATACTGAATGTAGAGTTTTGAAAGAAGAAAACCTATATAATTTGAACTTGGCCAATGAAGCCCTAGTGATAAGGACAGTTAATCATTTCTGGTGCAGCTGTTTCCTGACATTTCTGCAAAATGTTGTGGAAAAAATAATGAAGGTTCATTCAGTAATGGTTTCAAGCTTGGCTAGTGGAAAATATGACAGTATTTCCATCGTCAATTAAGAACAAGCAAGGCTGCTTTTTTTTTTTTTTTTTTTTTTCCGTAGGGGAAGTGGTATGCAGTTTGTACTGCACAGGAAACTGTAGACTTGAGAGCAGCTGTGTGATAGTAACAGGTATGCAGAGAATATGGAGAAGAGCCTGGGCCCTCCTTATCGTATGTGTTTCAGTGCGGTAGAACTGTCTGCGTTACATACTGGAAAAGACCGTTCACACTATCTAGCACATGGGGTATTCCTTTGAGTGTCCTGAAAATAAATGTCCTTCTTGTCACTTCAGTAACAAAGCTTGTAGCAGTGAGGTTTTCATCGCAATTGTATTTTATTACTGTGATGTCCCAAAAGAATAACTCCTTTAGGTGGAGACATGCAGGATTACTTTAACTGATCTCAGAAATTCATGTTGCTTGCAATTTGATCTTGGCCTGTGTGCATATTTTCACAGCCATGCAGCACGCCTCGCTCCGTGGGTGCAGAGCAGCAGTAGCCCTGCTGTAGCTGGCTAACCACTTTGTGGTTGGAGGTGGAGGGGCACCCTTGGCCTCATGTGCAGTACGAACATGGGCTGCACATGTGTGCGAACTCGGTATCATACGTGTGTATGTAGTGTTGCACATGCCAAGAAAGCGTGCGGGCTAGAAACATGAGCATGGCCGGGGGTGCATTCCCATTGCGGATCAGCGTAGCTGAAGGTCACTGTAGCAGCTGAGCAGTGGCCTTTGTCCACTCCTTCACCTTATAGCCTGCAGTGCCTGGCAGGCGGCCAGCTGCTGACAGCCTCCTCAATGGCACCTTGGGGCTCCTGCTCCTGCTACAGCTCTGCTGTGCTTGGGCTTCTCCAGCTCAGCTCAGCATGGGGGATGCTGGATCCGTTGCACTGTTCAATAGGGTATATGGGACAGAAGGAAAGAGGCAGCATCTACTCTTGAGAGTAAGTTGTGAAGACCAGTCCCGTGCAGTCAGTAGAATTAACTTTTTTATTTGCAGGTGTCTACATTTTATTTTGTGTTAAAAATGCATTAGTGTGAAAATGCAGGGCTGGTACAGAAATACTGCAAGGGTTTAGGTTAATGATTTAGGTGCTTGGTACCTTTCTGGACTGGGAGGGGTTGTACAACCCTGCCTACTCTTTTTTTCTTCCTCTGACTTTCTGAGATACTTTGAGCCCTGCCATAAATATGATTTCTAGCCTGCTTACAGAGTATGATGATTCATGCTAAAGGAGGTGCATGCATTATAATGAATGGTTTATGCTTTTCTAATATCACTCTGTAAAGGAGATGCTTACTCAGTGCTCCTCCTGTAAATTTAGAAGACCCTTAGCAAGCTCACTGAAAATGTTTGTCTTACTCTCTATAATGTTAGCTGTGGAGTGCGTAGTTCTTACTGATGTGTTTAAGCAAGTGTAAACCAGTAACAATGGAGTTACATGCATGATTTGTGACTATTCACCTAATCACCTAAAAGTCAGCCCCAAGTTCTCTCTCCCTGGTGCAGCCTACTATGAGGAGCTTCGTTTGAGACTCTTCTAAGCTTGCAATCCCTAGTGCAGGTAAACCTGTTGCTGAAGTCAAAGACAGCTTTATCGGTATCAGAGCATTAGAGGCAGCTTATATATAAAAGCCTGTGATTTAATCTTTATTTGGGACATTAAAAGATTAATCCTTCAAGCGTCCCACCTGTAACCACATGTGTACTGCTGGTCAATGTACTGTCATGCCTGCGGTGGGACCACTTGTGTGCTGGAGGGTATGCATGGGAGTAAGAGAGAGATGAGGGCTCTGCGCTTCCAGTTTGTATGATGTGGGAAGTCTGAGGGTACTGGGTCAGGCATGAGCTGCTTTTAAACTTCTCAGCATGAGGGCTGTGCCTACAACTGCTTAGGAATTTCCCATAAAAACAATTTTGTCAATTGAAAGCGGAATTTCCACAAGAACAAGTTTTCCACTGGAAAATCTCCATATTGCTATTTTTATTTTTTTGGTTTTGTTTTCCCATGGAAATCTCTGAATGAAATACTTCCCTTTAAGTCACCTTATTCCATGAAGATCTTTGATCTGAGCTAAAATGGTTTCAGTTGCCATTGAGTTGCATCTGCCTGTTATTCCCTCTCATCTCATGGTGAATGGCAATATAAAAACCGTATGCGTAAGAAGTTCCTATGGGCAGGTCACCTTGACAGTACTCCATGTGCCACACTGTATTGTAGTCATCCGTGTGAAAAAATCTGCTAACTACTGAAAAACCAGTGTCATAGTGAAACATTCTAAACCAGAGGCCCCAAACCCTGGGCAACAAGGGGGACCTTGGCCATTTGTGAGCTTATATCTTTGCTGTTCAAACTCAGTTTCCCAAATTTTTGTTTATTTCTTACTGGTTGTTTAAAATGTCTATGGGGATGTAAAACTCTTGGATTCCATCTGAGAATAATAGGGAATAAAAAGTAAGTACATATAAGTGATTGTAAAATTGGCTAAGGTCACACGATCAAAGTAAAGGACTCCCACACGTCTTGCTTTTTTGCCTGCCCTATCAGTCCCTACGAAAGTGACCAGACACCTGATGCTGAGCGTATGTATGGGAAAGGAGGGGAATGCTGCTGACACCAAGGTGTTGATGGTGTCACACAGTGACCTCTTATGGATGAACGTTAAGAAAGAATGAATGCACGTTTGAATAGTTCACCAAGATTTGTTCTCCTTATGGTACTGTGTCCCCAGACTTATGTTAATCTTTTTCTTTGTCTTGCTGTCCTTCATTGGTTCTTCATCCTGTTCTTACTTAGATATGCAGCCAGTTCTGCTTGAAGCACTGAACTTTTGGCTGTATTGCATGGTGACTAGCTGGCAGGTTTGATGGTCATGGCTGGTGGCACGCACAGAGCACTAGCTCCTGCTATCCCCAGGGGAAATGTCCCCCAGAAGGAAATGGGCTGTACCAGAAAGCATGCTGCATGACAGCCACTGCACCAGAGGAAGCTTGCTATCTACACGAGGCTGAAGGCTGGCGCGGATTTCTTTGCCTCATGCACACGGGAAGCAGCGTGGCAGATGCCTGACTTCCCTTCAGGCAGCCTCCTCTGGGCTTCTCAGGCATGGGAGTTGTGGTTAAATATTACAGTCTAACCTTTTGCTTGCTCACAAACTGAACAGGAGCTAAGTAACTTTAAAACATTAGCTCCATTTTAAGTATCTCTTCCATGGGACGAAGGGCAGTTGACTCTCAATCATGTTATATCTTCCAAATGAATGACTCAGAGTGAAAATCCCGGGCTGCGCTTCCCTACAGCAGGGCACTGTGCCAGTGCATCTAATGAAACAGATAAGTGCAAAAGTCCTGCTCTGTGCCTCGTTCTGCCTCTCTCATAGGATTCCATTTCCCACTCCCTCTTACTCTGTCACTGGTTTGTTTTGGCCATCATAATTTTCACTGGGCAGCCTCAATCAGATTTCTGAATGCTGACTGCTGGATCTGAACCTTCTCGCTTCTGGGAGGATGGGAGTGACAGCTTATGAAGAACTCACTTGGCTGTGAAATCAGGAGGGCTTTTTTAGAGCTACCTTAGCCTTTAGCCCCACCAGCATCTCCATTCTCACTAGGTGGTGCTGGGAGCCCTCCCAGCCCTGAACCCTTCTGCTTCCCCACTGCTCAGCTGCCCCAGTGGTGCTGAGGAGAAAGGTGACAGATCTGAACCAGAAGAAGCGGTGGCACGGAAGGATTGGTCACTTATTCTTTGTTTAAATGTGTCAAAAATTGCCTTTAGGAGATACCAGTATAGCTCACTGGCATTCAAGGGAACACCAACTAGGCTTTCCATGCTAAAGCGAATACTTAATTGTAACAGAAAAGCTGAACACAGTTTCAAGGATGACACAGTGTGACACCACCGTTTCTACCTGTGTGTTGTCCTCTGGGGAGAACGATAAAGCCTGCCTCATTTTTAATCCCCTATACCAAAAGATAAGGTGTTCTTCAGCTGTAATTGAAACTGGAGTTTACATTCACCTGTTAGAATTAAGTGAAGGAGGGATCATAGTGATTATTCAGGCCATTTGGCAAGAAAAAAGATTGGCAAAACCTATGTTGGTGACAATCACTTTATTTCACAGTTGCACTGCAAAAGCTTCAAATGGCCTCAGTTCTAAATTTAAGATAGGCAGAAATTGTTCTGTTTAGTGTGTCCTAAAATTATCCAGCACATAAATACTTTGGGGAAGTGTAAAAATTAATTTTCCATTTTTCAAAAGGCAGCTTAAAGGGGAAGGAATGCTGATGTGGAAGTATTAAATAAATGTAATCTTGGTAACAATTTTACCAAATGTAGGGAGGAGTTGTACACTTCATGTCCTTGTTTCAAGATTGTTGGAGAAAATACACCCACTCAGATAGAAATTCACTGTAAACAGCTCTCTTGCTGTTAGAGTTGATGCACTTTTGAGGATGCAGTGGCTCTTAGAAGGAGCGGAGTACATTGTGCAATAACGTGACCTTATGTTGCATAGGCACTTCCAGTTTTGGAATGTGAAATGTCTGAAACTGGGAGTGGGTGGACAGGAGGTGGAGCCAGCCAGGAGCCTGGGTGGCTGCGTTTCTGAGAAACTCTCTTCTGCTGGTGAGTACTGCTAATTCGCCAAGCATACAGCTAAAGCCCCGAGTAGTGTGAAGTCAAACCATTAAACAACATCAAGTCACAAATGGACGTGGAGCTATAGGGTGGTATTTTGGAAGTTCAACATGTAAAACTTAGTTGAAAACAAGGCAGAATTCTTTCAGACCTGAAACCACAGCCTCCCAAAATGCGTCAGAGACTCTTCATGCTGCAGCGAGGTCAGCTTCCCTCCCCCCCCTACCTGTGAGTCAGGACAACTCTATTAAAGGAAGCTTTTATTGGAAGCTGTCAATAGAGAGGTAGACAACATGCAAATGGTGAAGACACAGTGGGAAAGAGTTTGGATCCTGTGCCTGCATAAATGGTCGCCAACAGGGAGAAGACCATTGTTCTGGAGAACAGAGGGATACTGAGGAAAGAGTAGTATTTGAGCAAGAGGTAGGTTCGCCTGATTGCACCTTCTCTCTAACTAAAACTAGGATTCAGAGTCCACTCAAGCTGGGGTTGTAACCATTTCTCAAGGGGAACAAAGGCTACGTCTCTTGTGGGCTTGCTGCCCTCAGTGCTTGTCCACAGTGCCTTCTGTATCTACTTTTGCTGAAAACCACAGAAAAATAATCCTAGAACAGCTCAGTTCACTGTAAAGAGAAAAAGAAGACCAAGGAGGAAACAGAAAGTATTGGATGGGTGGGAATTTCAGCAGCGTGATCTTGATTTTCAGGCAATGCAGTCGCTTTTCGAAATAGAAACTTTCTGTGGGGTAATGATGCACTTAGTCTTCCCTTTGCTATAAATCCAGACCTGCTCATGAATGGATCAACACTACTGGGGCTTTAAAATGTTAGAGAACAGTGCTGTCCCATTTATATTAGTGCTTTTTTAACTTTGTCCTTGTTGTTTGTTAGTGCTGTTATTACCTGGACTGCTCTAGCAGAGTGTTAGCATAGATGAAATTCCTGTTATAAGTAGCACTTTTAACAGCTGGGACCTGTGGTTTTAGACGTGCTCTTCTTTTAACGCTGGCAGGTGCTCTGCGCTTCCAGAGCTCACTGCTGCCAGAGAAGAAGTATCTTGCAACAGCTTTGTGATGAAAAAAATGCCTCTAGAACTAATTTAGTGTCAATACTTCTGTTGTTTCTATGTGAGATTGCTAGCAGAAGGAAAGAGATGCTGGGAACCATCTGGAGTTATTTAATTCATGACCTGTCAAAAAAGAGGGTTTTGATTTTCAATCCTGACAAGCACCTTGGGTGAAAAGCAGAGCATGGTCCTGGCTATGCAAAGAGCTGACCTCCCTGAGCCCTCAGGACACTGGGTAGTACTGCATTTGAGTGATTTTTCTGAGAGCATTCTGTGTGGAGTTTCCTGCTATACTGAAGGCTTATGTTGTACTGGTTTGATCCATTTTCCATTTCACCGGAATATTTCTATTATTTTTCCCACACAAGCTGATTCAGACTGCATTTAAAAAAAAGGGGGGGGGGGGGCGGGGGTGAAGTTACTCTTCTTTGCACCTTTAGTTTTCATGTCAATGTTAAGATGTGTATTTGAATCCACGGGTGGTGCATTTTATAAGCAACCTCAGTAACGCTTTGTTCCTAGAGGTCTAAGTAGTCTTTCCTTTAAAAAAAGAAAACAACTGAATGCACTTGTGGTGTCCCTCTGACTGCCAAGCATTCATTAGCGAACACTCAGGCAAATGGACCTCTTTATGCAGATATGTCTGAGCCCGTATGTGGATGTATTCACGTGTGGAGTCTGAGTTGGGGAAAATAAGCTGCTCTTGGTAGACCTGCTGAGGCAGGTATCTGCCTGAAGTTACATTTGTGCTTTCCATTTAGAAAGTGTTCAGTCTAAAGATGGTTGCAAAGGAAAAAGAAACAGAAATATATGTTCTTAAAGCATAAAACAAGGCAGTGGTTTATCTGAGCTGTATGATGAGGGAAGGAGGGGTGGACAGACAAACCTGAGCACAGCAGTGTGGGCTACCAGATGGGGTACAGAACTGCATCTGGGGAGCCACTGCAGCAGGCGAAAAAAAGGAGGGAGCTCCTGGACGCCTCGACAGGACTAGCTGCCATGTTCCCCTTTAGTGTGATTCAGCAAATTGTTTCCCCTTTGGACAAGATCAAAGTATGCTTCCTCTGCCACCTGCCTGGTCGCTGGCCATCCAAACCTGCTCTGAGAAGCCAGCAGGGAGCATGGCTGCCTTTGACCTCTGCTAACCGCCTTCTGTCTGTCCTCTGCCCTTTGCACTCTGTGGCAAGGTCCTGGTGCAGTCAGGCTGCAGAACAGCAACATAACTGCCAGCATCTTCCAGATGTCATGTGAAACTGCAGTTTGGTTCACATCAATTCTGTTCTTGCTACATTTTTTTGCCAAGCAGGTTTATGCAGAATGTAGAAGTCCAAATCCTATCTTCAGATTAGAATTGACATCCTTGAACAGATCAAGGAGAAAAATAAATTGTTACCCTGAAGAAAGCTATGAAGAAAAATATCAGACTGATAGCTTCTTTGCTTTTAAGTTTTGCTGATCAGAAATCAGAGGCTGAAAACCATAGTGGTTTTGCAATGAAATACTCTCAGCTTGTGAAGATGCAAACAGCAGCTCCTCCAGCTTGCTCTAATGAACTGGTAGGCTTTTTGTTGGTGCTAACAGAGGCTAGAAGAGCAGTGTTTGTTACGCTGTTGCATCTGAGTGATTGGGGTCATTTTACTCAATCAGACCTCACTGATCCACAATTAAAATGGGATTTTCATCTCAGAGGTTGAGAAAAAGCTTTTGAAGATCTTAGTTGCTCTGATGATGAGCTTGGTAGAGGAACATAATCAAACAAGTGTCTTTTGTTGCAGCAGTTGGGTTGTGACTGAGACAGTTGGCTGCTTCATTATAGCAAACATGTAGGTGGCCTTTCTCATGTTTTGAGATCCAAGAGAAGAGCTGTGAATTTACTGACACCTTTGAGGGGAGCGGAATCAATCCTTTGCAGAAGCAGGGTCACGTCAGCTGTGCCGCCTGCAGCACGTGCTGATAGTGAGCCCTTTCCTCTCAGCTGCTTTGAAGTTACAGGCTCTGGCTTTCTGGCAGGATCAGATCTGAGTGGTGAGATTGCCCTGGGTTTGGGCAACCTAAAATCTGCCTGTAAATTTTTGCACCTGTTTGATTGTGGTATTTATAGCTCATTTTTACCTGTGCTTTCTCTTTGGCATAATAGTTAGCAGCAGCCTTCCTTGCTGGTACTGGTTCAGCTTTGAGGGAAACGCTGGATGTAATGTGGAGGATGGTTAGGGTGAGATCAGCTCTTGAAATCCGAGTCGAGTTAATGATGAAACCTGAGTTTTGTTAATAATACATTGTAATTATTACTGTCAGCAGGGCAGATATCTCGGATTGCTCATCTTTTAGCTTGAGGATCCTAGTTACAGCGATCTGTTTGACTTCTTGGCCATTCTGCCCCTTGCTTGGGTCTGCAGAAGGAAGGTGTCCCATCTCCTTCACCAGATTTCCGCTCCAGCTTTCCCAGGTAGAGAAGTACCTCTGCAGGTGTCGGTGTGTTACACAAGCTGGGGCACAGAGGGGCCAAGAGGAGGATACGTGACCAACAGATGAAGCAGCACAACGTTAATGATACAAGGCACCTAACTGGACCTGCCCTTTCGCCCAACATATGTCAGTGTGCAGCAGGCGCCTGGCCTGTGGCAACCTAGTCCCATCTTCTACAGGTCTTCACGAGGGGAAGATTGCATTATGAGCTGAGCTGCTTTCTTGCTGTAATTGCCATTAAAGCATTAATCCTAACCTTTCGTAGACTGCATCTGCTGCTCACACCTCAGGGGTGCCGGGCCAGATTGGAGAGGTGACATAAATAGTGGCGCGCGTTGCAGGTTGGTGAGTGGGAGGGGACCGCACACCAGTGAAAGTGATACTGTGGTGCAGGGGTGGGCGGGAGAAGGCTGCAGCAGGAAGAGCGACCTGTGGCAGGATGTAGGAAGATGTGAGACGGCGCAGCCCCTTCTTAATGCTCTTATCTTCTTACTGCTTCCCATGGCTCCCATTGCAGCCTCCCCTGCTATCCTGTGCTAGCGCCCGCTGCTTCCATTTGCCCACACTGGAGTGCCCCTACCCGGGGTGTGAGATCAGCAGTGCTGTCGCCGACTGTAAACTGCCATTCTATAGAAAGTGCCATTGTGGAACTGCTGTCCCACCTGTGGCGCAGGCAGCCACCATGTCTGGTCTCCCACCCCAGTGCCACGTGCCTGGGGAGGCACAACTCAGGGACTGACTTATGTTCAGGACAGCAGCTTTCCTACACCCACAGTTTGAACACTGGCCGATGGAGAAAGCCCATAGCAGGAACATACCAAAAAGAAGAGCTACTACCCTGTTTTGTTTTACCTCTGCTCATTATCGTGCCTGCCTCATGGCCAGGTGTTGTATGCCACACTGAAAACAGAAAGTTTTGTACCCTTGAACCCACCATGAGTAGGCTTTGTACTGGTTCAGCAAATCCTCATCATGGTCTGGGCAGCAGAGAAGGCAAGAAGGCAGGGTGGCAGCCCTGGAGCCCCCGCACGGGGCTGGGCTGTGTGCAGTCACACAGCCCCTTGCCCTGCACCGCCATGACATGGGGCTGCCCCCTCCCCACCATGACGTGGGGCTGCCCCCTCCCCACCCTGTCTGCGCCACTGCACAGCAAACCCACCCAGCACGGCCCTGACTGAAGAGCAACCATTTCTTTCCCTCAACGTGTTCTCGAGGCAGTTTGCAGTTAGAAACTGAATTGGTGCGTGGTTGAAGCCGTCTCTTGTGGGAGCACTGAAAGCAGCGGCCGAAGGCCTGCGTGGGGGTGGGCTGGGGGCAGCGCTGCCGGTGTCCCCGGCCCGCGGGAGTGGAGGGCAGCAGCTGGGCTCTGCCACCGCCTGCGGCCGGCCTCAGGGACAGGGCTTCAGGGAAAAGGCACCACTCCATTCTACATGGCTTTGGAAAATACCATGTAATCACAAAAATTTTCTGAAGTGTACAGCAAAGATGATTTTTTGGTTTCGTAATATGCTTTCCTGCTGGTTTTTTTTTTTAATTTTTTCTTCTCCTTTGTACATTTTTCTTTAAATAGGTGAAGCCTTAGAAAGATAGGTAATGTAACTTCTGCTCCAGATCTGACTGGGGGGATAGACTGAAGTTCTGATCACTATGCTTGTAGCTTTATAACTTAAGAACCCCACAGCACTTGAGGGTATATGGTCCTGTCCCCTATTAACTTTAGGTAAATATACTGCCAGACTATGGTCTTCAGTATTTAAACCTGCTAATAATTATTTTTACATTCATATTTCCTCTAATGTAGCAACATTTACTCTTCATTTCAGATAAAAATTAAATTGTCTGAAGAATAATATCATCTGCTGATTTGTCTTGTGTTGCAGTGTTTATCTATTCTAGTAAAAAAAATCAGTGACTATTGAATTTACTGCTTAGGCATAGGATGAAAAGACAAAACTATGATGCTGAACAAAGAATGGTTGCTTCAATGGGAATTGATCACAGCATCTCAAGAAAAGAGCATGCTCTCAATTTCCCACTGGATTTAATGTTAAAAATACAATCTTATTAACTTCAGTTACTTTTTAAAAAAAAAAATTAAACAGAAGAAAAAAAAATGTCAGAATAATTTCATTGAATCTTGCCTGTGAAGTTGGCAGTGTCTTACAGTGGGCTTTTTCCCCGTTGTAAATGGGAGAAGAGGTCTGATATAAACGTGTAGTTTTGTTTAACCCTGGCCCCAGAGTGGTTGATGTGAGGTATTTGGAGCCACACAGAGAGGCTGCATAATAATGAAACAAAGCTCTCATGTAAGCATCAGCCAAAGGACTCACAATATTAAGTAGAAAAGCCATAATTGTGGAAAAGACCATTTCCTTGCACAGCTCACGCGGAGCACTAGAAAGTTGGCATGTGCTCTACTTCCAGTAGTAATACTGCAGTAATGTACTTTAAACAGTTGCAGACATTCTTAAGAGAGTCCTTGGGACCTGGCTTGCCTTCCCTTTGGGTCAGGGGGAGCAAAACATGCTGTGGAGAAGCACAAAGTTGCTCTGGAGAGAGAGGCTACTGGCCATCTGTGAACATCTATGCTGAGCAAAGTTGTGGCTCGTCCTGTTGCCATTAAACCTGTGAAAGTTTCAGGACTCCTGATGCAGTAAGGTGGGGTGAACAGTGGGCTCAAAGTCTGCTTGGCGTGGGTGCTGGGCAAGGCTGGCAAGTGCCAGTGGTGCGGAGGTGGGCTGGGACTCGGCGCAAGCCGTCCTGTTCCTGGGCATGAGGCAACCCCTGGGCTGGAGCCGAGTGGAGCAGATAGATAGCACATGGTGTCTGAGCACTGATCTCCACTCATCACGGTGTGTGTGACAGCTGACATATGTGGGTACAGCGCCAGCACTTTGAAAGCACATGCATTAATTACTGTAACTCAGGTATTTGGGAATCAGAAATTCAAATGTGCGGTTGGAAGCACTTCTCCGTATTGCTCGTAAGGTACTAAACTGTATCACTTGGCCAGACAGTTGTTTATTCTCGTGCCACTTTATCAGGCAGCATAGGAGTGCCTTAAATGGGAGTAAGTTATATTTACACCCTTCCTAAAGGCTCCTTTGTGCTGATTAAGTGATGTAAACTGGCCTCGGAGCAGACAAGATTTGCAGAACAGGGCTGTAAATCGCAACTGTATCTCATCAGTTGGGCAGTGGAGCTGGCCCAGGGTATGTCCCCCTTCCTTCAGCTCTCAGAGTCTCACTTCTGGTCCCAGAGAAGTTGGATGGTACAGCTGTTTTTGCTTCTGAATCTATTTCCTAGTCCAATGGGATCTATTAGGATATCTTAATTAGCAAATTCTCCTCTATTTGATATGGGATGTCAGGATGCAAAACCCTTGTAGGAGATCTACCTGGTCTTTTCACATTTAATCCTCTCACAATCTCAGTGAAAAAGGGACAGTTTCAAAATCTGAATTTCCCCCCCTCATGTTCTTAAGTTTCTCAAGTTATGTTTAGAAACAGGAAGCTGTTTTGCATAAAGGTAAGATTGTGTTTTTAACAAGAAAAGTTAGTGTTAGACTGGCTAAATATACCCACACAGTCATACTCAGTGGGTAGTCTTGGCTATTTTTAGGCTTTATTTTTGCCTTTCTTTATTTATTTTTTTTTTAGCGGCACCTCCTCTGTACCTTCAGCTTGTAGTGAGGCACCACTTCCTGCACCAGTATGAAACTTGCAATTACAGGAGGAGTCAGTCTTGTCAGGTGTCATTTATCAGGCATTGCAGAAGGCTGGTTTCAGTGAAGGAAGAACAAAGCTTAATAAAAAGAGAGAGAGGGAGAAACATTCTCTTAATAATTTGCCCTTTGCAACAACAGACCCTTATCTGATCACCCACGCTCATCTGGCTGCTGACGCTGTACTTGCTTCATTAGTACGAGCTATTTTTACACCGTTGGTGTCTTTTGAGGAACCAAGTGGGCCTGCTGGCTTGTAGTGATTCACCATCTCCAGGCGAACAGGGTGTCCTCAGATCTTGCAAGAGGGTAGGAAGAGAGAAGTAAGGGGAAGAGTTCAGTTGAATGCGCAAGTTGACTAATTGCCTTGGCTAGTCTGAGTGCTAAAACATCGCCCTTTAGTCTTAAGGAGAACAGCCTATGTGCTTTTGGTTTGCAGTGCAGTTTTTCAGATGTTAGGAGCCATCCCAAGGAACATTTAGGAATTAATTAGTTTAAGTAAGTGAGTAATTAATTAGTTTAAATAAGTGTAGAGTAGCTAATATGATGCCCTGTATGCTCATGTGTATTCTCCATGTGTTTCTTTCCCTGTCTGTGAAGGAGCCGTTGAGGGCTGGACTAGGGGGTGTTTGGGAGCTGAACTCAATGATCTTTAAAGGCCCTTTCCAACCCAGACCATTCTGTGATTGTATGTTAGTGATGCTTTCTTTGGTTTGTAGCGTGCAAGTGTTGTTGGTGTATCACAAGCACCTGAGACACTTTTGGGCCAGATCGTTAGCTGATTTCACTTCCACTTCTGACAATGGAAAGAAAACTAAATTTGGTGGAATGTGCCAAGCATGATGCAGGAGAAGGAGAACCCTGTATGAAGTTGTCTGGAGCTTTCTAGAGCTTAGCAGTGGTTGCTTTCCCTTTTAACGGACCATCAGCCCTGAAAATGTCCTCTTAGAGCCTGCTGAGCTCTCATGCAGTGGCTGAATTTAAGATTTTTGCTGTCCTTGCTTCAACTTTTCCTGGGTAGGAGTGATTTGGCATCCAGTTGTGACACTTGTTTAGGAATGCCCTGTAATACTGCACCCCAGTCTAACCTTGTCTGATACAGAGTCATCATGAAACCTGAGCAGTGTCTTTCCAAAGAAATGTTTAGGGTTTTACTGTGTTGTGCTTGCTGAGAATCTGTAACTGAGCCGTCAGCTTGGCCTGTCCCTCAGATATCAACACAACCCTGTGGAAAAGCAGTGGTTTTATATGTGGATTCAGGCATTTAGGTAGAGCTTCATCTTTTCGGAGGTGTTTGCTTAGAAGAGTGATGTTCCATGTTAATAAACACAGTTTATTTGTGTTTTGTAGAAAGAAACCTAAAAGCAAAGAGAGAAATTTCATGCATACCTACAAAATGCAGCAGAAAGCATATGCGTATTTTACTGAGCTTTAAAGAGGTGTTCTGATACAATTGGCTATGATACATACTGACTTCCAATGCTTCATGCAATAAAAAGAAGGAAGTACTGTAAAAAATGGCCAGATAAATTTAAAAGAGCTTTTTTTCCTTTTTTCCTCTCCTAGGCATCCTGAGGGTTGTAAAGAAAGCAGCATCCTTAAATGTGCAGTCTTACTAATGTATTTTATATTACCACAGTAGTGGTCAGACTCTTTGGGCGATGCCAAGTGACTAGATTTGCCACAGCAAAATGCCTGCATTGAGTCACTAGTCAAAGTGAAACATTTTGGCTGCAGACTAGCAACTGTTTTGACATCTGTGTGATGTATAGGATTTGGAGCTTAATAGCTGATCTCAGCTGAACTTCAACAAAGTATTCAGAATAGATAGAAATAAAACTGCTGTGAAGGCCTGTTCCACTTTGGGCGCAAAAAATGGAGAAAAGAAATGGTAAGAACATGCCACTGATGTTTCGCATGCATCTGTTTTTGTTTTGACATGTGGTGACCGCAGGGCTTAGTAAACAATGACAGGTTTTAAAATAAGCTTGTATAATAATTGGTGTGAGTGAAAAACAAGCGCAAGCTCAGATACTATAAATGTCTTCCTATGTAATTCTTCCTGAGGTGAGAGTGTCCGTCAGGGGCAGTGCATTTGCTCATTCAGGAAGTGTTTAAAAGACCGATAATTTCATGTGAAATGTAAGTGGCTTCTTCTGACATGGTGTGAAAGGAGACATAGCTGTTCATAAAATCTGCCGTGGTTGCATAATTAGGATTGTGTAACTTTTAAACTAAAAAAGCCTCACTTCCCAGAAAATTTAGCGATATTTTCCCTCTAAGATGAAGATGCCAGGCAAAGGCCTGATATTTACCTAATATTTCCGTTTGGCAACAGAATAATAATCACTTTGTACCTAAAAATGATGCAATATTTACAAAAATTTTGGTTATTTTTTCCCCTGGGAAAGCCTGGGGAGAAGCTGTATGTTATCTTAGGAGGGACTTTCCTGCACAGTTCTGTTCTTCCCAGCGTCTGCCCAAGGTTACAGTTTTTGTGTGAAAACAGGCATTTCAGCCTTTGCATGTCATTTCAGTTAGGAAAATTGTTATATCTGACAACTTTAGCAGTCTGAATACTCCAGCGAGCCTGTTCTTACCCTTCTTACTGTACATGAAGTTTTATAAATCTAGAAATGACTACAAACCGTGTCCACATGGGATGTTGCTCTTTGCATACACTTTATCTTTCACAGGTGCTGCTAGATTCACAGATTTGTTAATCTGTCCTTTATAAAATGTGAAATTTCCCTTTGATTAACACGGTTTTTTATGTTGAACTGAGAAAAAAATCTGTAATCTCAGGAACTTTCACCAGTTCTTGCAAATGCAAAACATTCATTGCAATCCCAATGGCATCACGTTAGTTATGGTTAGTGTCTGAGCCTTTGTTTTTCACAGGTTTTAGGTACTTAGCCTTTTGGGGGCTACATAATGCCTATTTGTTAACATGATACTAGTTTGGGGCCAACAGTAGGGCCAAAGTTCTATTTCTTTTCTACACTGCAGGCATGAAAAAAAAAAAGTAATCCTGCAATAGTGATCAGAAGCTATTTCACACTTCCATGGTTCGGCATGGTATCCTTATGTTCAGTTGCTGTGGCTCAGAAGAACGTGAAATGGAGTTGAGTTTCTGCTGATGAAGAGAGCAGCCCAAGATCTTTGTATCTCAGCACCACTTTGGATACCACTATACATTGTTAATGTGTATTTAAGAAATACTGTTTACTTACTGCTTAACTCATACTTGAGAGACATTTTTTCTTCTGCAGGTTAGGGCCAGTGGGATTAGGCGTCATACAAACCTGACTTCAGCCATCAAAACAGTGTTCAAAGGGACCTTAGAGATGGGCATCTGTTTCTGACTGTTTTCTGCATGGGAACTGCTCTCACTTGCAAGTCACTGTGTACTATGTTTCAAAAGAACATGGGGACACAGGAGGGGGGTCACAAAACGACTGTGATACTTTTGTTGTCTTCTGAAATTTTAATAACACTAGAAGTGCTGTCAGATCTGCAGTTGCTCTGCCATCACATTTTAAGGTCTGTGTGGGGAAATGATTGGCATTTTACTCACCTGTTTTCATTTTTTAACTTGTTCCCCAAGGAAATAAGCAGCAGTATGAGAAGATTAGCAGTTTATATAATTCTCTTGTTTATTTTCATATCTGAATAATCGCGGTCCTTTGCTTTTGTATAGAAATAGATTCAGGATGTCTGCATTGGAAAACAGTCAACCAGAACAGGTAGATTTTGTATTATCTGACATGCTTAAGCACCTCTGACAGACTCTTAGTGCACAGCAAGGTTAGGCAATGAGAAACAACATATTTACCTGATCCGTTAAAAGCAGTGGGAACAGAGAGATCAATTAGCTGCTAATTGAGTGACAAGATTGTTTGTCCTGTTGGCTGTTTTGGCATCTCATTGATAGCAGGTTTTTGTTCAATTCAAGCAGAACTGATTTGTTTGCAGACTTCCACTTATAAAGGAAGTGTTTAAGAATAATTCGGCTTCTGTGTAGATTTCTTTTTTCCTCTCTGTCTCTCTCTTTCTTTTAAATAGTCATCCTGTGGAAATAAGTGTGTTCAGTTGAACTTTGGCAATGTGAAAGCTTTTTTTATACATTTTTTCCATCTGGTAGTAATGTGTACATTGTGTATGATGCTGAGACAGGAAATAGTGATGTACTTTAAGTGAGCAATCCTTGTCATTATAGTGAAAAGGTCAGTCTTAAATCATTTCTGCTATAGGCTTCTTCTATGGCTTCTTAAAATACACTCAACTTGAATTTAAGTTTTTTAGGAGGTGCTGTTTTTCTATAGAGAGTGGCAATTTAAAATTATATTTGAGATACTTAACATAGCAAAAATTGAGTGTTTTGCTGCAGCTGTGCTCTAAGCATTTATGATGCAAGCCAGCATCTCTTAAAGAAAATCACCCACGTTTTCTTACTACCATGTAATTGAACATTTATTGCAATATATGTTACAAAGTTCTTTGTAGACATCTTGGAGGTGTTGGACTAGTTTATTTTCACCTTGTAACAAATAACCTCAGCTATGTAGTATGTAAGATGTAAGAGCCTAAACCTAAGCGATGTCTGATTCTGGTGGGTTTTATGAGGAATAAATCTGGAATTGTATCCTTGGATTTGCAACTCATTTCTTCAGATTCTTACCAGGATAATGTAGAGCAGAATTTGGCTCTTACATTTACTTGCTGTTGGAATGATTTGCATCCTTTTAGCCTCTCTGAGTCAAACCTCATATCTGTTCAAAGCTCCTTGAAGTTAAGTGAGAGATCTTGTTTCGTACCTCATTTTTCTGTAAGGTCACCACAGAAGGGATAGTGTGCGCCTGACCACAGATTTGGTAGGATCACATTCACAGGAGGGAAGAAGAGTCTTGTTCTTCACAGCACATACCCATTGACTTTTATATGAAATGTCTGAGACAGGTATAAGTTCCTATAGTTAAGGTTAACAAGTCTTAGAGTACAACAGATTTGATTATTTATATGTTTTCTTAGTTGGCTTCAGCATGCTTTGAAGCAAACAGGTTCCTGTTACTTTCTTCAACATACTCAGCTGATGATATCAGATAATCCTTTGAATTATCTGAATTAACAAGATTAAGGTGAGTTTGGTAAAGCCTTAGAATGAATGAAATAATCAATACTACTACTATTAACTAACATGTCCTGTTACACGCCGTCTCGCAACAGGTACAGTTCTAGAATGGATCTCAAGATATAAGCTGGATTTAGCGTAAGCGCTGAAATAATAATTGCACAAATCAGGGTGCTGGGTTTTATACCACTTCGAGTTTTACATGCACAGATTCTGTCCCTTGAAACCAACAACTACCAGGGACTCTCACAGAAACCTGAGAGTAACAACCCAAAACTGGTGTTTGGTCACAGCAGGCTTGCAGTCTACCCTTGACGCATCTGTAACTGCATTTTTTCTGTCAGTCCCGTCAGTTGCTGGCTTCTTGGGCAATCCACAAGAGCACAAGTGTTTACCCAACACAGCAATGGAGAACAGATCCTGCCCTGTAGCTTCTCCTCAAGTAAGCTTAGTACAGTTTGTTTGATCATTTAATAGTAAATTCACAGTGTACTATGTGTAGTTGCCGAGCAATATTTGGTTTTGTATTGGCTAGTACTTTTAAATGACATTTTAAAAAATACGTTTTAATGATTGGTCCAGCTGCCCAAATGTAAAAAACATGTGTGTTATTCTAAATGTTTCAGAGTATTTTCAAAACGGTGATTTTCTGGCTGGTTTTGGAGAATAGCAAGTCATTCAATAAAGCACTGAAACCCAGAGGGATGGCAGAACATCTGAGATGGAATTAAATGAACAAATTAGAATAGTGTCTTCAAATGTGAAGAGGTAACAACAGCAATTACAATATAGAAAGTGGTAGATTAAAATAAATGCACCTAACCTCTTTTAAAAGGACTGCCTTCTTGGAATTGCATGTGTAAAAGGATGTCTTACAGCTCCTGCCAAACTGCAGCAAAAGCACGGGCTTCCCTTGCATTCCCCCAGTAGTTCAAGACTTTGCCAAGTGCCAGTGGTTGACCTAGGAATTTACAGTCATTCCTAGAGGTGTGCAAATAGACAGGTAGAAGGCCAGCTATAAAACCACAGTCAGATGGGACCCCTAAGCAGGGGCTGTTGAAAATGCAGAGAGAATCTCTCTGGTCAGGAACAGGAAGCCTTTTTAGAAAACTGGGAGATTTAATAAGTGTATCTTCTTCCTTATCTTTTTAGTAAGTGCAGTTCAAAGACCACAGGTGGTGTGTCAAGTGGTATAAAAAAGCTTGCAGCTGGTTGTCTTTTTTTTTCCATTTGTGTAAAAAGCCAAAACTATATCCCCCAAGGACTGTATTCCTTCTGTTGTGTTGGTACATAACATCCTTAGCCGAATATATACCCTTGCAAAGAAAGAGAAACAAATGCTTATCTGTCTTCGTGCCAGTTAAATCCTTCAGTTCACAGATGTATAGTGAATGGTAGCTGAGAGCTCTTCTTCAGACTTCAGCCCACCTATGACTTTGCCTAGGTAGAAGAAGCTGTAAAGCCATGTTTTATCAGGGTTCCCACTCTTTTTTTTTTTTTTTTTTCCTTTTCACAGCCATGTCAACACCGAACAGCTCTGTGGGGAATATCATTAGCGGTGCAGAGGGAAACATGGGGTAGGACAGCAAGCCAAAGGTGTGCTGCCTTTCTTCCTGAAAGGCCAAGGCAATTTTCTTCTCAGTTGCAGGTGGGGAAAAGCTCAGAGGTGGCCTCTCTTTCTTGTAAGGCTGCTTGGCTGCTGGGCTTGTCTCAGACATAAACTAGACTTGCCTAATAAGGGTCTTGGCAGATGCCTATGCATGAGTGTAAGGATTTCATAGGAGCCACTGCAGCTCGCCTGTGCTAACGCTTGCCCTATAGAATACGAATTCTTCAGGGGCCCGTTACTGTGGTTTTAGGCCAGCTTTGTGCTGGCAGAGCTGGACAGAAAAGATTTAAAACAGGGCTGGATCTGACCTTTAGTCCTTACGCTAGAGTCAATATTTATTCTGTATGGTGCACTCAGGATTTAGCCTGGAAGACATAAGCTTCCAATTTGTTCACTTGCAAGGGCTGTAATATGAGCTACAAATTGAGAAGTAGTAAAAGATGTATTTTGCCAAATTTTATTTTAAAGCTGTTGAGTGTAACCATTTTAATGGTCTGGAAAAAAAAGAGAGAGGGGAAAAAAAGAAAGGAAAGAATAGTCTTGGAGCTCTGCAGTCAACCAGATATATGTCCTCTGCACGCAGCTCACAAAGGCACCTTAGGAAAAGGAGTGATGGGATAATGCACCTTTCTAGAAAGTTTTAAAAGTCTTGATTTAGTAGGTGCATCTGACATAAATACAGTTCCTGGTTTCCCAGTAACCTTCTCATGTTCAAAGTTTTCACAGAAGTAAAATGTCCCGGTTTGAAGCAGGCAGATAGTGCAGTTAGTGTGGCTGGGGGAGCTGGCTCCTGGGCCACATTCCTACTGGGAAACCTGGCTTGGCCCCCAGCCAGGCAGGACTTTGCAGCTGCTGTCAAACGATGTGCTCAGTGCAACTCCTGTACAGCTTCTGATCCGTGTAGGTGGGCTCCTCTTAGTCATTCCAACAGAGCTGAACCGTGCCAAAGGTATTAAAGAAAATGTGCTTTTTTATCATCCTTGGTTCCTGAGTTTGAAATATGTAGCACTTGAAATATAGGGAATTTCTGTCTCTTGAATAGTGTATGTTTGATGAAAAGCAATACTGAGAAGTATATTTACAGTGTTTTCTAAAGGAGAAACATTAATCAGTTGAAAAATGGAAGTCTGTTGTTGGATTAGGCTAGGCTGTGGATGCGGCAGATGAGAGAGACTTAACTGGAAAAAAGCAGAACGCAAACCAGCTTTGCAGAGTCTTCGATTTCTCCATTTGGGCCAGTCTCCCAGGAGGGGAGAGGGGGAAGAAACCGAAAGAAATAATATTAAAGCCATCTTTGACATAGGATGGATGGCAGCTCAAACCAAACCAAAAATACTATGTTGGTTCTGGAAAGGGATTTATTTTCCTCAGGAGAGTGACTCTGACCAAACTTAAGCCATCAATAATCCCTGTACTTAGTCTATACCTGTTTCATAGTGTAGGTTGAAAAATTATATAGAACGTTCTGAAAATAACAGGACCACAGAATAGCTTGAACTCTGTAACGGAGGTCTCAGTCCAGAACAGAAAATGGTTGGAAGTATATTAGCATCATCTTTTGCTCAAATAAAACCATTGCTGTCACACTGCTGTGACTGGCAGATTTCTTCTCTAAAGCTGCTTTTGGTAGAGAGAGTGTGGAACAGGAAGGATACTGGCATCTTCTAGAAATTTCTTCTTATCATTTGCAGAATTGTCTAATAAGGACAAAAGTTCTTTGAAAATGGCTAGTATCTTTAAGCTCTGTCAGTAAGGGACATTCCCTCCCATCCCTGTTTCTCCTTCCCAAGCCACATATTTTCCTTTACACCTGTGTTTGTATACTGGCATCATTACTGACCTGTGATTTAGTTTAGGCCAAAAATGATTTGCCACTTCCCTGCCATTTCCTCATAAGGCACTGCAGAGATGCTCTGTAGTAACCGCTTCTGATATATTGTAAATTGAGCACGAGGATTTATTTTTCCATTTGTAGCAACACTTTTTATCTGAGAAAATGGATTAGGAAATTTTAGAAAAGTTTTACTTGAATTACATTTTTTCTTTTTTCTTTTAGAGACTCAAGCAAGGGAGTTATTTAAAAATCCATTAATGCATCAAAGCTGAATGACATTATGACCTAAAATATTCTGGTTTGTGTTTGATAGCTAGTTATTATTTTGTACTATAGGAATTCCTCTGTAGTTACAATTTAAAAATACATTATCTGTGTTTGACTAAACCAACAGTCCATTAGCTATTGCTGTCCTAACTACTAATATGTTATTAGTACTGTTAAATAAATAATCAAAACAGGTGGCACAGTAGTGATTCTACTTATGTCAAGTAGTGGAGTTTTACTGACATTTACTTGTTCTTTGAAAGTTTTATTCACTACAAAGAATTAAAAATTATTTTTCAATATTTGTTTTCTTTTATAGACTTTACTATTTTATCATCTGTTGTATTTATTTTATGGAGAAAGCATGAGCGGTCTAGCCGTTTTTCTGACAGTTTCTAGTTGAGGATCATTATAACAGCCTATATCTCATACTCTGAAATTAATACTCCAGCTGTTTTTGAAGATCTGTTCTTTAGAGATGCTTTGAATTTTGCCCTAAATAAAAAACATAAAGAAAAGCCGTAATCGTTGCTTTCGTTATCACAATTGAGCAAACATCCTTTTTAATGGAATAAAAGCCAAAATGTGTTTTCAAGATCAGATTTGTTGAAAACTACTGGAAGGGAGATTCCTTGTTTCACAGAAGTGCTCTTTAGGGCAGTGAGGTGATGTTCAGGCTCCGTGTATCTATCTCTGTGCCAGTCTTTTCAGCAATGCAGAGTTCCCTGCAGTCTGGTGGTGGTCAGGCAGATGACAAATCGTGGTAGTCACAGAAGTCTTTTAACCATGTATTTGGTCTGTGGGTTTCTTCGTTGAGAAGGCACCCGTATATTCTTGAGCAGTATCCCACTGGTGTTAACTGATTTGGAAACCTACTTGCATTTCACTACATCTTGTACCTGACTGGTGACACCCTGACCAGGATTTTGTTCTGGTCCCTGAAACATTTAATGAAAGGCCTGGAGTCTAACAGTATTAGCTGGAAAGAGGCATCGAAAGGGGATTTGCCAATGAGATTCAGGGATAATCCAGGCTTAACAAAGGCATAGGAATGAAGAGGGACATTGGCAGCTCTCTTTTTACCAATGCAGGAAGGTGAGACTGCATTAATTTAGACTTGCAGTTACTCATCTGCACACTAGAAAAACCTAAGTAATTTAAAAAGATTTGTGCTCATATTCTTCAAGATGTGGTTTCTCAGACCTCTTAGACACAACATGAAATTTTTCCAGTGGATGGATAAATGAAATTTTCAGGCCTCTATTGTAAATAATAGAAAACTTTCTTGAGCATTTGTACTTAATATCAAGCAATTCTTATGACTTTATTTTTTTTCTACAGGAAATTTGAAGATAGTCATGCCTATTAGATGCCTAGAAGATGCAGGTAATTGTTTTATACTGGACAAAACCCCCACATATATTCCCATTACCTGTGTGTTTTCCTGTACTTTGCTAATGTTTCTTCAAGCCAAATTCAGTTTTTCCACTGTAGGAATGAAAAATATTCCTGCATCTCTAATACTGCTTTTTTTACCCTTTTGCTTGCTATTCTAAAATGATTACTGGCTTCATGATTCTCACTGTTTCATCCAGAAAACATCCTGTGTGTGGAAGACATGGAAGCAGGAAGCCTACATTGTTCCTCAAATTCAAATGCTGTACTTGTCTATGAAAATCATACCTCTGAGCTTTTCTTCTTTGTAACAGAACAGTGGAAACCTATTGCATTTAAGCATAAAATGTGCATGTTTAGCTGGATGGAAAAGTTTTGACATTGAAATCTGAATTGCTAACATAAAACAGTCATAGCTTGTTTCTCGAATACGTTTTACCTCTTGCAAGATGTTCTCACTAAAATTTCATATGATGATTGGAAGATGGAGATGTGAAAAGGTACCAGTAGTACTGTATTTGGAATGCTTATTTGATGTCTCTTTTTTGACTGTTTGAAAGTAGTTTAAAAGGGTGATTAACACCTTCTTGTAAAACCAGTTAGCTGATCTAAGGTAAGAAGAACCTCACTTTAGCCATCTTAAAATTTGGTATATATACTCCAAGGTAGTCATCTAGGATTTCTGCCTAGCCAACAGTAAGAAACAGGCATCTCTGTAGTGGAGGGCTGTGTGCATAGACAATTCCCATGTCTGAAGCACCCATCATGATATGGAAGGATTTCTCCTCTGGAAGTACTTACTGGTCACCATCCTCTGACTTTAGAGGAAGGCCAGGTGACTAAAGTGCATGTCTGAACTGTAGGTGAGTAATACTGGGTAAGGTAATTCCCACCCACGGTGTTAAGACTCTATTTGCGGTAGCGATTTGCTGAAAGAGCTGAAAGTAGGTGGTGGACTTTCTGAGAACAGAGCCTTTAAACCGTCCCCGGAAAGCCTTCCAAAGCTACTGTTTAATTTGGAAAGTGTAGATCTCTGTTTTCTATTCCTAGGGCTTTTACTGAGTAGTGATTATGCTTGTGTGTGATCTCTGGAGCCAGTCTTTACCATGTCTGCTCACAAAAGGGAGATTTCTGAAATGTAGTTACCTTTGCTTAAGTCTTTCTATACTTTTTATGTAAGGCTCAATAAAAATGCAACTGACTGCATCAGTGTTACTTAGCATGCCTGTATTAATTGGTGTATGAGGTTTCTTTGTTTTTGACTTTTCTATACAGATAGCTGTGTCACCATGGAAGAGATGAAGAGAACTTTGCTCTAGTAGATCACAAGTATCTCTGGGTCATTCTGCATCTCAGTATTTAATAACAATGGAAAATGTCCAAATGCTATAGCAAGTCTTTGCAAATGTATAATAAACTGTTTAGGAAAGTTCCTGCCATGAACAGAACTGTATAATACTCACATTAGTGTACAGATACAAATCTAATGCCTATAGACTACTGTGTGGAAAGTTCCAAAGAGAAAGAAAAGTCTGTGAACTTGCAACAGCCCTGGAAAAATGGGAGCAACAAAACTTTAAAAAGCACAGCTTTGGACACACTCCATGTGTCTGCACAGCTTTCAAGTGAACTAGCACTTACGACCTTGTGTAACAAAATGGACTCTGGGGACACAGCTATAGGGCAAAAAGCTACCTCAAGGTCTGGAGAAACTGCTAAAGTACCAAGTAGATGGAGGCAAGAACATTCAGCTGTTATTAAGATGAGCACTTTTGGCAATCAAGAAGTACAGAGGCAACCACAAATAGATCACGAGCAAATAGGAAACACAGCATCAGCACAACTTTTTAGTTCTGGGAAACTGGTATCATCAAATGAAGCTGCACAGCAAGTCACGGAGAAGCAATATCCACAGCATCGTCCAAGTCCTTACTCATGTCAACATTCACTTTCTTTCCCACAGCATTCATTGCCACAAGGCTTCTTGCACAACATAAAGCCACATCAGAGCTTGGAAGGCCCTCCGTGGCAGTTTTCTAGCCACTTGCAATCAGTTGCCTCAGAGGACTTATTTCCTTTTCATATGCATAGCCATAGTGGAAGTTTCTCCAGGAAGAAGATTTCGAGTTTGAACCCTACATACAGCCAATATTCACAGAAATCTTTAGAACAATCAGAAGATGCTCACAAAAAGGAGCACAAACCCAAAAAGCCTGGCAAGTACATTTGTCCTTACTGTAATCGGGCTTGTGCCAAACCTAGTGTACTTAAAAAGCATATTAGGTCTCATACTGGGGAGCGACCGTATCCTTGTGTTCCTTGTGGTTTCTCCTTCAAGACAAAGAGCAACCTTTACAAGCACAGGAAGTCACATGCCCATGCAATTAAAGCAGGATTGGTACCTTTCACAGAGTCAGCAGTCTCTAAATTGGACCTAGATGCCAGTTACATTGATGTGGAAGCTGAAATACATTCAGACGGTGAGCAGAGCACGGACACTGATGAGGAGACCCCACTCTTAGTGGAAGGGTCTGACAAACTGAGCCCTATCTCGCAGCTCCCCCTGGACATCGCTAGCAGGAGCGGTTTTCACTCCTCCGTGGAAGAGTCCTTGGTGGGACCAATGAAAGTGCCCATTTTGATTATCCCTAAAAGTGGAATTCAGTTACCCAGTGAGAGTTCACCGTATATTGGCTCTGATATGTTACAAAACCCATCCTTAAGTACCAAGTCCGATGACTCTCACACAGTTAAACAGCGACTTGCACTAAGACTGTCAGAGAAAAAAGGGCAAGATTCTGAGCAGTCACTAAACCTCCTGAGCCCACACAGTAAAGGAAGCACTGACTCTGGTTATTTTTCCCGCTCAGAAAGTGCTGAGCAGCAAATTAGCCCACCAAATACTAACGCAAAGTCTTACGAAGAGATCATATTTGGAAAGTTCTATAGGATTAATCAAAGGACAGCACTAACAGTAGCCACAACAAATCAGGAGCACAGTTTAATGGGTAGGAAGGGCAAAGCAGAGCCATTACCTCTTTTGAATAACCGATTAGATATCAAGATGCTTGAGGAACATATTTCTCAGCTGCCTCCAAGTAAAGAAGAACTCATTGACTCCAGTAATTTGAGCGCTATTAAATCTGCACAAGTTTATCCAGGCAGCAATACAGAATGTAGACAATCCCAGACTATCACATCTTCCATCAAAAGTGAATCCAGCTTGTACCAAGTCAGTCAGCAGGGTGACGTACCCATCCTTCTGGAACCCCCAGCAGATTCCTCTCCTCTTATTAGAAGTAACTCCATGCCAACCTCTTCTGCAAACAGCCTAAGTATTCCCCCATCTCTGAGAGGAAGCCACTCATTTGATGAGAAGATGACTGGTTCAGATGATGTATTTTACCCTGGGACAGTGGGAATATCCCACCAAAGGATGTTGAGAAGACAGGCTGCCTTTGAATTGCCGTCTGTGCAGGAGGGGCACTCAGATTTGGACTATCATGGAAGACCAGGGAAAAGTATAATTATTGCTTCCAGCAGACAGACAGCAGGTGACAAGGGACCATCCTTAAAGGAGAAGAAAGGAGACAAAACCTTTTATGACTATGACGCCAGTGGAAAGCACTACAGAAAATGGGAAGAATTTGAAGCTCAGAAGCAGAACTACAGGGATTCACCATCCTTAGGTGGGATGAACAAGGGGGGAGAGTACTTCATTGATCCACTTGGACAATCTCAGGCGGTGCCATCCATGCTTGGAACAACTTTTGAAAACAGAAAGCGCAGGAAAGAGGAGAGTGTTGGAGATGAGGAAGACAGTCCCATGCTTTGCAGCAGTATGGCTGGCACCACTGGGGGAATTCAGCCTTTGGACTTTGATCCCAAATCTCAAATTCAGGAAGTGCCAAGGAGCGGATTTGCCCTTCAAGGCCTGGACAATGCTGCTCATTGCCATGCGGAGCGTTTTGAAATCTGCAGGCCTTACTTGCAGTCTGGAAGCCCAGCAGCTTCTCTGGAAGACTCATCATTAACTGCAGAGCAAGAAAAGACTGCAGAATCACTGACTAGAAAGCCCCCAGGAAATGTCATCTCTGTCATTCAGCACACAAATTCATTGAGCAGGCCAAACTCATTTGAAAGGTCTGAATCTACAGAGCATATTGCGTGCCAGCAGGAAAAGATCTATCCACCATCTGAAACATGTGAGAGTGAGATTTGTGAGTCCCCAATGAGCCCAGACCGAGCTCCACAAACAGAAAATGCTGACACCAGTAAGCCATCTCCATCCCAGCAGCCTCAGCCGTATCATATGCAGCCCAGGTTGGTTCGCCAGCACAACATACAGGTACCTGAAATTCGTGTCACAGAGGAGCCAGATAAGCCTGAGAAAGATAAAGAAGTGCAGAGTAAAGAGCAGGAGAGACCCACTGAAGAATTTCAGTGGCCCCAGAGAAGTGAAACGCTTTCTCAACTTCCAGCTGAAAAGCTACCACCCAAAAAGAAACGTTTACGACTGGCTGACATGGAACACTCCTCTGGAGAATCCAGCTTTGAGTCCACAGGTACAAGCCTCTCTCGTAGCCCTAGCCAAGAAAGTAATTTGTCCCACAGTTCAAGTTTTTCAATGTCCTTCGAAAGAGAAGAGAATATGAAGTTCATCACGCCTCCCAAACAAGATGAGTTTGGAAAACAGTCTGAGTTTTTAACTGTTCCAGCTGGTGCTTACTCACTTTCCGTCCCTGGGCATCACCATCAGAGGGAAATGAGACGCTGCTCATCTGAACAGATGCCCTGTCCTCATGCTGCTGAAATTCCAGAGATCCGAAGTAAATCCTTTGATTATGGAAACCTGTCTCATGCCTCTTCGGCTGGGACACCTACTACGGCACTGTCTCCATCCCGAGAAAGGAAGAAATGCTTCTTGGTTCGCCAGGCTTCCTTCAGTGGTTTTCCAGAGATTTCCCAGACCGATCAGAGCACAGAACAAAGTATAAAGCAGGAGCAGATGGAACATGCTCAGGCTGGTCTTCGCTCCTCCCAGCTTGCTTGGCATCACTCCCCGTCCCCTGTACTTCAGCCCATTCAGGTAGATGACTCTGGAAAACAGGCTATTGGGTCTTGCGCTCAGCTTAGTAATAGCTCATCTCACCTTCCCCAGCAACAGGCTCTTCTTGCAGACAGCCCAGAAATGTTAAGAACTCCCTTGATCCAACAAGCACCTTATATTCCTAACAAACATCCATCAGAGCAGCAGCAGCTATTTGCACATCAGGAAAAAGTCCCATTTCCCCCTATTCACAGCACCTTGTTTCAGCTCCCCTATCCAGCTGTCTGCATGGTTCACTTGCCACCATCTCAGCAGCCTGTCTTGTGGCAATCGTGCACAGAACCTCTGCACTTCCAGCATCATTTTGTACAACAGCTACAGAAATCTTACGTCAAACAGCCTTTCCAAACAGATGTTCCTCCAAGTTATCACCTGGAATATGCGCCAGAGCTTATTGGAAAGAAGCCAGCTGATTATGTGCATGCTAAAGAGCAAGCATACCAGCATTACTCAGGAACACCTGGGCAGTATTCAAAAAGTACTCCTGCTAAGTACCAGTCAGACCATAGCATTAAACCAACAGATACCTCCACTGAGCAGCATCTTCAGACAGATTTTGACTCCCCAAGTGATGGATCTGTACAGTCTTTGCCAGGAACAGTTGTTCCTGTCAGGATTCAAACCCATGTGCCGTCTTATGGTAGTGTCATGTACACAAGCATTTCCCAGATCCTTGGACAGAGCAACAGTCCTGCAATTGTCATTTGTAAAGTTGATGAAACTGTTTCTCAAAGAACATTGGCAACTAATGCAACCATGCAAGGAATTGGATTTAACATAGCTCAGATGTTGGGTCAGCATGGAGGGCTAGAAAAATATCCTTTGTGGAAAGTGCCACAGACGCTACCACTTGGACTGGAGCCACCAATTCCCCTGTGTTTACCTTCCAGTTCTGACATGGCTTCTACCTTGGGAGGAAGCAAACGAATGCTTTCACCTGCCAGCAGCTTGGAGCTCTTCATGGAGACCAAGCAGCAGAAACGAGTCAAAGAAGAAAAAATGTATGGGCAGATAGTTGAGGAGCTAAGTGCAGTTGAGCTAACTAACTCAGATATTAAGAAAGATTTTCCAAGAGTGCAAAAGCCTCAACTAGTAAGGCAGAGCTGTGCTACCGAGCCAAAAGAAAGTCTGCCATCCATGTCATCCTCTTCACCACTGTCGTCCTCATCATCTCAAGATTTCCCACCTGTCAGCATGCCAACAGCTGATGCTTTCCCACTGAGCAGGGAGAAACTTTCCAGTTTTGATTCCACATCACCAGGGCAGAAGTCCAGTGGCCCTTCTGAAGGAAGAGACTCGCCAGAAGAACTGGATGTGGATGAAACAGCCTCAGATATGAGCATGAGTCCACAGAGGTCTTCATTGCCACCAGGAGAAACTCAGCCAGAAGACCAACTGAAACATCAAAAATTGCCTCTTGGGATGTTAGTCCAGATGTCATCCAATACCAGTGGGAAAGTCACCGGCTCAACCATTCTCCTGACAGATGTAGCAGATTTTCAGCAGATCCTTCAGTTCCCAAGCCTACGCACTACTACTACTGTGAGCTGGTGTTTCTTAAACTACACAAAACCCAATTACATTCAGCAACCAACCCTCAAATCTTCTGTTTATGCTTCATGGTGTATAAGTTCATGTAACCCAAACCCATCTGGCCTGAGTACAAAGACCACTTTAGCACTTCTAAGGTCCAAGCAAAAAAACACCACAGAAATCTACACACTGGCTGCTATGCATAGACCTGGAGCTGGTAAACTGACATCATCAAGTGCATGGAAGCAGTTTGCTCAGGTAAATAAGAGGTTTTAATAAAATTAAATTAGTTTATCTGTATTTGAGAAAATATTAGTAAATATGAAATGTAAGTTAATGATTTTTTTTAAAAAAAAAAGATTCCCCATTGGGAAATCAGACATTGACATCTTCCCATGATAAGTTTTGAGGCTCAGTTGACCCTTCTGCAAGCTCTGCTACTTCTGCTGTCGCTGTCTCCATTTTCAAAATCAGATGTAAAAGGTGAGGCTTTTAAAGCCCTACCTTCGTGTGTGCCAGAACCTGATACATGATCTCCTTTTATTTTGTCCTTTGTTTTTGCCATTTTCTGATTCAAACAGTATCAAACACAGAAATCCACATGCCTATGTAAGTAAAGATTAAGTTAAAATTGAATAAGGATCTTCAGATCCTTTAATGTCTTTTACATACTGGCTCTTCCTGATGGACTAAGCATTAGATAATGGTGCCAGGGAAAATTCTGTAATGGCAATAAATTACCTTTTAAGGCATTTCTGTTTCTATTTTCCATTTTTTTTTTCTGAGGAAAGATACGGTGCTGTCTTTTCTGTCAAGACTCTCATAAAAATTTGTCCATACTGCCCCCTCTCATATTCTCCATCAAATTAAATGGACAAATTAATTTATCATGTAGAGTTGCACCAAAATGAGAGTTTGGTTTTGACCTGGAATGTTAAAAGTACTTGAAATGAAGTGTGCATTTATTGTGTGCTCCAGCAGTAACTCCCTTCCTTGACTTTGTTCTACAGATGAAACACGAGCCATTCTTCTTATTTGGCAGCAAGCTTGAAAAGAAAGTAGTGGGGAATATTATAAAAGAAAGAGTAAAAGGAGACATTCATGGAGATAAAGACATTACATCCAAACAAACTGAGCCGATACGAATTAAAATCTTTGAAGGAGGGTAAGAAAATGCAACTGGAAATTTCAAGCTCAGCCCGTCATTTTAAAAAGATTTGAAAATGAATATGAGTGAATTAGATGTGAACAGTCTCCTGTATTCCTGCCATGTCTTGTAGCTCCCAAGCCTTTTCTTTTTTGTGTATATGTCAGTCTTAAAACAAACTGCAGAGTACCTGTACTACTTGGCTCTAATTTGCTATTAGGACAATTCTGTTTTCTATCTGTGTGAGAACACTCAATCAAAACTGTTACTTTCATTCCTTAGGCCATAAAGAAATGGGTAAATGGTTAACAATTTGATATTTTCTGTACCATTTCTTTGTATTTAATGGCTTCCATGAGGATATCTTTCCATTTTTAGACTCTGTACTTCCACTCACTTGAATGGGTTAGCTTGACATGCTTACTTTTATTCTTGTAATATTTCATTATTTACTGAAGTTGGATTTTGGAGATAAAATGTAAGGTGACAATGAAATCTATAGTATCTAAACCTAGTCCATAGATCTGTCATGTATGTTGATAAAGTAATATTTAATTTTACCATGGCCATCTATCACTCAAGTGATAACAGAAGCAAACTAACAAAGAGAGGGGAAAAGGAGACCTGAAGGCCCATTAACATTGTTTTGAGACTTGTGAAGCTTCTTACAAAAAGCAAATGAATGGGCACTTGTTTGCATCTGCAGTATACTCTAACATGGAAGATATTGTTTAATTTCTTTACAGAATTCTGACATGATGCAATAATTTGCCAGTTTAGTAGTGAATAGTCAGGTGACTGAACAAGATGTGGTTTTCAGTCTTACCAAACTCAGATGGCCTCACAGCACTGTTTTATTGGGGTAACTAAATAGGTCAGGGTGGAGATGTGAGAAATTTGTACATCCATTTTGTCAGAACATGCAGAGAGGCAGTAAGGAAAGATAAGGTCCGTTTGGAATTAAATCTGGAGAGGGATGTCAAGGACAACAGGAAGGGCTTCTTCAAGTACATCAGTAGGAGAGGGATGACTAGGGAAAACGTGGGCCCACTGCTGAATGAGGTGGGTGCCCTGGTGACAAAGGACACAGAGAAGGCAGAGTTACCGAATGCCTTCTTGACTTCAGTCTTCACTGCCAAGGCTGACCCTCAGGTTTCCCAGACCCTGGAGGTGAGAGATAAAGTCTGGAGAAAGGAAGACTTTCCCATGGATGAGGAGGATCCTGTTAGAGACCACTTAAGTAAACTTGACACCCACAAATCCATGTGCCCCGATGGGATGCACCCTCAAGTGCTGAGATAGATGGCAGATGTTATTGCAGGGCCACTCTCTATCACCTTTGAAAGGTCATGGAGGACAGGAAAGGTGCCTGAGGACTGGAGGAAAGCCAATGCCACTCCAGTCTTCAAGAAAGGCAAGGAGGAGGACCCAGGAAGCTACAGGCCGGTCAGCCTCCCCTCCATCCCTGGAAAGATGATGGAACAGCTCATCCTAGAGGTCGTCTCTGAGCATGTGGCAGAGAAGGCGGCTATCAGGAGTAGTCAACATGTATTCACCAAGGGGAAATCATGCCTGACAAATCTGATAGGCTTCTATGATGGAATGACTGGCTGGGTAGATAAGGGGAGAGCAGTGCATGTTGTCCACCTTGACCTCAGCAAGGCTTTTGACGCTGTCTCCCATAACATCCTCATAGTTAATCTCAGGCAGTGTGTGTTGGATGAGTGGACAGCGAGGTGGATTGAGAACTGGCTGAATGGCAGAGCTTAGAGGGTTGTGACCAGCGGTGCAGTGTCAGGGTGGAGGCTTGTAGCCAGTGGTGTTCCCCAGGGGTCAGTACTTGGTCCAGTCACGTCCAACTTACTCATCAGTGCCCTGGACGAAGGGACAGAGTGTGCCCTCAGTGAGTTTGCTGGTGATACAAAACTGGCAGGAGTGGCTGATACACCAGCAGGCTGTGCTGCCATCCAGCGAGACCTGGGCAGGCTGGAGAGTTGGGCAGAAGGGAACCCAATGAAGTTCAACAAAGCCAATTTGTAGGGTCCTGCACCTGGGGAGGAACAGCTCCCTGCACCAGTACTGGCTGGGGGCTGACCTGCTGGAAGGCAGCTCTGTGGAGAAGGACCTGGGAGTCCTGGAGGACACCAAGCTGACCATGAGCCAGCAGTGTGTCCTGGTGTCCAAGAAGGCCACTGGGATCCTGGGGTGACTTAGAAGGACCATGGCCAGCAGGTCGAGGGAGGTTGTCCTCCACTTCTGCTCTGCCCTGGTGAGGCCGCATCTGGAGCGCTGTGTCCAGGTCTGGGCTCCCCAGTGGAAGAGAGACAGGGAACCACTGGAGAGGGCCCAGCGGAGGGCTACAGAGATGATGAGAGGACTGGAGCATCTTCCTCATGAGGAAAGGCTGAGAGAGCTGGGCCTGCTTAGCCTGGAGAAGAGAAGATTGAGCAGGGATCTTATCGCTGTATACAAGTATCTTAAGGGCGAGTGTCAAGAGGATGGGGCCGGGCTCTGTTCAGTGGTGCCCAGTGACAGGACAAGGGGCAACAGGCACAAACTGCAACACAGGCAGTTCCATCTGAATATGAAGAAAAACTTCTTTACTTTGAGGGTGACAGAGCACAGGAGCAGGCTGCCCAGAGAGAGTGTGGTGTCTCCTTCTCTGGAGATATTCAAAACCCACCCGGACAAGATTCTGAGCAACTGCTGTAGGTGAACCTGCTTTAGCAGGGGAGTTGGACCGGGTGATCTCCAGAGGTCCCTTCCAACCCTGACCGTTCTGTGATTCTGTGATTTCCTTTGCCTGACAGTTTATACCCTTTAAAATCTCAGTTATCCTTCATTAACATGTGTTTTGGCTCTGCTTGAATAGTCTCCATGAAATTAACATTGGCATTTTCTCTGTAGTCTGCAACACTGAAGGGAGTATAGCCTACATCTTTCCTGAAAGATTGAAAAAGTTATTTTGGAGATTGCTGTGGGTATTGCTGACCCAGATCCCGTGATCCTGGCTGTTGTCTGTAGTTGTCCTAGTACCCAAGCCAGTAGGCTGGCTACACAAGAGTGACACAAATCCAGGGGTGAGCTGAAGTTTACAAGAAATTTAAAGAGCTGTTGCTTCAACTCACAGCCACTTTGAAGTATAAAATTTGCCTGCTTCCCACTATGTATCATTTCTGAATGTGGAAATTTGGATCACCTAGCTAAGATAGTCTGCACAGATGTAAACTACGTGATGAGAGGTCGGAAGGGTAGAGATGTGTTAGAAGCAAGTTAAAGGAGGATTCAGATCAGTGTGAGCTGCCACAGATCACTCTAAAAAACACCTCTACCGTCTAATACCTTCTTTAAGAAACTCTGTATGTTACACCATCTTAAGTTTCCCTGTATACCAATAAGGTCTATAAAACTATTTGTGTAAAGTTATATAATCCACACATCACCTAGAAATGACTCCTAGTAATGCTTGGCTATGTTTAGATATCCTTTGAGTGAAACAAAACGTAAGAAACATTGATGTGCACATTAATATCTGGAGTTGGGGGACACAAATAATCTGTGCAATAGACTGGGATTTCCTCAACGGGAGCATGTAACCTACTAGTTACAGTGAATGAGGTGATGTAGTGTTAATGGGTCCACTTTTTCCTTATACATCATAATTTTATTGTAGGAATTATTTGTGGAAAGATAGATTAATTCTTTTCATTAATTCAGCTATTTTTAATCGGATCAAGTATTCTTTAGATATGATAACCACGTCTTTCATTGTTTTCAGCCCCGGTTATTGAATTTGTCCTTCTCTTCAGGTTTTTGTTTGTGACTTCTGAAAGCTAGTTTTTAACGTGGGTGGGTTTCCGTGCTTGCTTGCTCTTGACTGTAGAGTTGTCCTGTTCTCTGTTCTGTTCTGCTCTCATCAAGCTCATCTTTGTATTGTCTCAGCATGCGCAAGTAGTGTACTGAACTATGCAGCAAACATCTGTTGTCTTTGCTTCATGTTTTCTCCCCTGGACAGACAAGCGTGCGTGGTGACATCTTGTTTCAGCATGGTATTTTTCATTTCGTTTTTTATTTGTCTTGGGGAGTGGATTTGCTTAGGCTTCTTGATTGCTTTTGTTTGGTAAGTGCAAAGAAGGCAATGCAGAAGCCATAGTTGGGGAAGGCCTGCGGTTGTCAGTTTTTGGTTTGCAGGAAAGCCTGTCTGCTAGCCAGGGAAGTGCAGCTGCCATGTGCTCTGGAGTGGAGCGCTCCTATGGCAGGTGGGCAAACCGCAAATAGATGGGGCTGTGAGAGAAGCTGAAGGAACAGAATGAACGGAGTTGAGGGGAAAAGTAGATGTCACAGCACGTCACCACCTTGCTGCACCAAAGCCTGTGAAGAGAAGCGTTGCAGCAGAAGGGGGTTTGAAGGAAAACACAACCAACCATATTGTTACCTCTGGCAGGTGGCTTGATTCGAATGAAATGAAATGAATCACAAAATCTGCTTTCCATCATCTCTGACTGTGAAACTCTGGTGGGATGTGAAGCAGTGTTCCTTAAAGAAAGCAGCAATTTAAAGTTTGGTACTTGCTGCAGTACAGTTAGTAAATAACAGCGTGAAAAGAAAGGAGGGACAGGGCAGACATGCCTACTGTCCTGTCATCTTGTTAATGACATTGTCAGCTGACAGCAAGAGTTCACAGTTTGCTTATATTTGCTCTTTTATATCTAGCAGTAATAGACTCTAATTGAAAATTTCCAATAAAATGACATTTTGGATAGAAATTGCAGGACTCTGAGGCGCGTTAATGCTTTTTAACTCTAAAGTCCCGTTCAAATCAAGCTCAGAGCAGCAGTGACCATAGTCCATATATGAAAGTTTTGTAGTGGGAAGGAGGAAATGACTGAAAGCTTTGGCACAGACATGAGTTAATAGTAATATCTAATATTCCTGGGGGCTAGAAAGTTAATCACCATAGACTTAATCTTCTGGTGTCTCAGTTTTTGGACCAGGCCTTCTCTGAATGTCAAATTTGTGTGTGCCATTTCTCTTGCAGTTGTTATGTTGAAGCATACTCAGGGAGTCAAGGTCAGTTATGGCCAGGAACCATCCATGTGAATGATGAAGAGACAGATCTTGTCTAATTGTGTTTGTGCCCAGTGGGATCTGACAGGTGACAGAAGCTGGTGGAATGAGGTCAGGCAGAGATGGAGCAACAGAAAAGCACATGTTGTAACACAGCATTTATCTTACCAATATCGGTCAGGGGTGATATGGTAGACTCCATCCGAGCAAAATGAGACTGTAAGGAGGGGTGAAAAGATGATAAAATGGCAGTCTTTCCAACAGTAATGAATATTTTTTCTGTCTGTGGGAGAAATCCTGGAGGTAGTTGAAGAAGTGGTGGATAGGAAGATGTCTAGGAGTCATTGGCATGTGTATATGAAGAACCTGAGAAATGGGGCAGAGAGAAAAGCAGAATGTAGAAATGTTATACAAACAAAACCCACTAGAGAGATGACTAAATATTAAATGACATTAGACTATGCCGGTTTTGCCCATGATGCCAGGGAGTGAAGGAGAAGGGAGAGGGTCAACTTTATTGGGAAGTTTTTCATCAAAAAACCTGAATTTACGCATCCACATTTGAAAGAGGAGCTGATATGTTTAATAGATAACAAAATGGACATGAGAACAGGACAGTGTTTTATGTATTTCTAAGATATTAACTTCAGTATTTATATTACCAGTGATGTAGCTGAACATACGGAAGAAGCGTTCATCTAAGAAAAGCACACTTGGAAAATGTTTCAGCTCCGTAACCCAAAAATTGCCACTTGCTTCTTGTAGAGTTATCATCACATTAACAGAATCTTTCACACAATCCCTTATTTATTTAAAGCACGGACTGTCAGCACCACAGATATTTTGTGGGCTGGGCATCCACAGGGTGGCTGAAAGTACTTTCTGCTGCTTAGGGAAAGGGCAATGGAGGACAGACAGAAAAAATATTATTTCTCAGTTCTTGCAATTTCTGGATTTTACTTTGGGTGAATGAGGATGAAATGCTCCCTCTAGGGAATGCCCAGCACTTTTCAAACCTCAGAACAGCCTGAGCAGATCCCCTGGGTCCTTTTAGATTTCAGTATTAATAATTTATCGTGATAGTAAAGGCAATGTACAGCTTTACATAGATTTGCATATGTTATTTATTTTCTAACTACACACTATGTAATCAGCAAAAATAGCATGGAACACTTATGCCTGTGCTAAGAAAAAAATATTTAACAGCTTTCTGCTAAGTATGCAGGTTGGAAGTTTCCCATTTTATTTCTAAAGCAGCACGTACCTGGGTGAACTCAACTTGGTGTCCCTTAGGGATGGATCCATCTTTGGGAACTTCAGACATCCGTAGTGTAAATGGGTACATGCTTGCTAGTCATCTGCATTCTCTTTATGCTTAATGGGGAGAAATGGGCATTTCCAGGATGTGCTTTATCTGATCTCAAGGGTTGAATACGCTAAAATAGTTCAATGAACTGTGCCACAAAATGACACTCTTTTCAGTGGTGGTGGGCAAGATTACAATTAGCTGAAGTAAATCCAACCTGCAGACTCCTATTTGGAGTTCTGCTGTGTCTATGGCAATAGAAGCTAATCTGTTTCTTGACGAGGTGTTTAAACTATTCTCATACTGCAACTCTTTGATTTCATATTGTTAAAACACAGTGGGACTAGTGCATTCCCTGAAAGGCAAATACTTTGTGAGTTCCAGAATGAAAATTCATTAGTTGCTCTAGACTTCCGTGGATTTGTTGTGATGAGATACATACAGGATCAGGTTCAAATGGGTAGAGGTGCTGTTTGTGCATGTATGTGACCCGGAGCCTGTATGATTAAAATGCTTGCTCTCTTCCAACAGGTATAAATCAAATGAGGATTATGTCTATGTCAGAGGTCGTGGCCGAGGAAAGTACATTTGTGAAGAATGTGGAATTCGCTGCAAAAAGCCAAGCATGCTCAAAAAACATATCCGCACTCATACTGATGTCCGGCCTTATGTATGCAAGTTGTGCAACTTTGCCTTCAAAACTAAAGGTACTTGACCCTTTTGCTGAACTCTTGCCACTTCCCAAACGAATTGGAGCTATTTTCCATCTGGGATCCAAGCACCCTTTGCAATCGAGGAGAGAATTTTCTTCAGAATAAAAATACTGTGTTTATGTATACAGCACTTCATAAAAGAGGGTTTTCTCTTCTGTTTAATTGATCCAGGGATTTTGTGAGACTCGGAGACTCCTTCAATAGCTTCATTAAGAGCTATAGGCTCTTGGCTGGTCCGTCTGCAGAGAAAATATAGTAGCATAAGAACCACCCTTACAAATAATACTTTCTGCAGAATTGTTACATGGTGCAAATTTTAATTGCAGCAACACTTAAATGCTACCCGGAGACTACACTTGTTATGACATAATGTAGAAGCAGAGCATCAGCTGCTGAGGAAAACATGCCTTCACGGGCTTTACAGTGGGTCAGTTTCAAGTTTATAAATAATGTATGTCTCCCAGATGGGCCACTCCATCCACTGTGGCATTAATTATGAATAGAGATCTGATAGCTTGTGTTCACATGTATTTATCAGCACAGAAAAAAGCTTCTGTTTGTCACCCTGAGGCCACAGATAATGATATTCTTTGGTATTTGGATTTGCATTGCAACTATCCCCTTGTAAGAAAAAAATCCTTTTCTTTGGTAGCATTTTTTTGTAGCACAGCCCAAATGAGCCTTACATTCTCAGTTTCTTAGCTTCCCTTTGGCAGACAAGGGAAGTGGATTCTGGTCCCAGTGCAATGAACTTACTTGAACGGGGAGAGAGGAAGCTGAAGGAAATTTCTCCCAAGATCCCAGTGCAGCTTCATGGCTATTCTGAGGATTGAGAATTGTAATAGTTTCCATGAGTCCAGCACTTCTTCCTCTGCCAAAGACGGGAATAGCTGATGGATGGTAGTAGACCCATCAACCTAATTTAAGATGAGAACTTTCATGGGAATGTAGAGACAAAGACAAGGAGCTGCTGGTTTGTAGTCCCAGCAGACCATCTGGTGAGCTGTTCTCGGATCATTATTTACATTTGACATTGCTGGAGGAATGGGTCTTGAGGAGGGACTTGAAGGAGAACTGTGGTTTTGCAGCTGTGTTCAGAGAGGACATTCCAGGCAGAGGAGATGGCATGGAAAGAAATGTGAAATTGCTTGCTGAGGCTGGCATTTCTGGTGAAGAAGAAACAGGGAGGAGGTGGTATGCTATTGCACAAGGGCATGAGTAGGAAGAGACTGAGTTAGACTTCAAAGTACAAGAAGTGTTTAACTGGTGTATTACCGCTTGTGAGCAGTTGTCAGCCTTGTAAGTATTGTTGCTATTTTGCTGAGAACAGTAGGGGACAGGTCTTCAGAGATGTTTAGGTTTTCATACACCCTGAGCATTTAGCTATCCAGAGGCATCAGTGACAAGGTTAGACTTTTCATGCAGTGCACAGGCGCAGTAAGATCTTACTGAGAAGGGGATTATTTGAACTACCTAGGACTGAAAGTCAGAGGAGAAGAGTGTGGCTTGTGACACACCTCCACTACCCAACAGTGTGCACTGTTCCTGCCCCCAGGTTGCATGTTTCACACGCATCATCTGGAGACGCTGGTTGGGGTCCCAAAAGCAGCATAGGCACATTCACAGAGAGCTTTCCTTGATCTAAGAAGCACCATGTCTTGGTAGTGGGTTGGGTTTGCTTGTGCCATGCTTTCCCTGTTGGGTGTTGAAATGTGACTGAGTGGCTAATGGATTAGAGCGATGTTCTTGTTTCTCCAGCTTGTGCTTTGTGCTCAAGATTCTTTGCCATGAAATGTCTCTTGGGGCCAGTTTCAACACAGTTTTCTTATCTGTGAAAAAACAGACCAAGACAGGCACTCCAGAAAGTCAATAGTCTAGTGTTAGGTTGCTCCCTCAGGGGAATGGGAGATCTGATTTCAAATCCGTGCTGTGTCTGGGTCAGATCCGTAATCCAAAGCAGGAAGCTGGACCTAGATTTCCTACATCCCAGGTGAATCCTCTAAGTACAGCTCCTCTCAGTTCAGAGACTGCAGCTAGATGGTAAACTTATATAGAAACGTCTCCCAGAAATGTCTTTTTTTGGGGGGTATTTTTGCTTCAAACACGCTGAACATTTGGAACCTACATGTGGAGTAAATGGGAGACCACTTAACTTGAAAGTACCACTGTGAAAGTAGGAGTACGAGCCCTGAACAGCTGGTGTGCTTTGGACTTACTTCGATGTCTGAGCAGTCTGTACGTATCATGACTGAGCCCAAGGACAGATAACATCCAAGAGTGAGCTTTTTAGCTGGCTGGGGTGCCTTAATGTCATGTGGAAAATTGGAGAGATGCCTATATACCTCTCAGGCCCTGAGTTTAAATTTATTTGAAATACTTTTTTTTTTTCTTAAGGTATAAAACCCCATTCTCATTAAAACAGGCTCTGAGGGCAATGGGCTGGATGAGTCAGCCTTGTCTGTTGTGGTTTTTTTTTTAAACTAAAAACCCCCATCTGCAGGCTAACAGAGTTAAGATATACCAAAACCTGACTTGGAGGGTGATGTTTGCTGTTGTCCATTAATTAGATTAATCTCTGATCCATAGGAAATCTGACAAAACATATGAAATCTAAAGCACACATGAAAAAATGCCTGGAGCTCGGAGTATCAATGACATCCGTAGATGATGCTGAAACTGAAGAAGCAGGTATGTCAGAATGATTCAATTTAGTTGGAATGGCCTCTGGAGTATGCAAATGACTCATTGCACTTTAGCACAGTGGCTGGCATAGGAAAATAACATTTAAGAGCATTTGGGACATTTTTTAATTAAGAGGTGTCTTTTTAGCAAACAGGAAGTCTAAAAAACAGATCGGATCCATCTGTCTGAGTTACATTTTTTATTAAGATACATGAGGAGGAGCTAGAAATAAACATATGACCTGTTGTCATCTGTCTCATACAAAGTTCACAATCTTTTCAATTGAGATGTGAGACGTGGCAACATTTAGCGAAGTTGCAAGGTGGGCTAGGGTGAATTTGCTTGCTTTTTATACCTACTTTCAAGTATAGAGTTTTAAGGTATTATGAAAAATTATGGCCTGAGACTATGAAGAATGGCTTTATGCAGCCATCCCAGATGATGAGCATCCAGCAACGGCCATGGGTGGGGTGTGCTGTGTGGGGAATGAGTGTGGTGGAAGATGTAAGAGGTGGGATGTGTGCTCACCATTTTGACTTGCCATGGCTGTTTCAGAAAACATGGAGGACATGCAGCAGGAGGCAGAGAAGAGTAGCAACCTGGCAGGCCTGTCAGCGGAGCATCAGTTTTCTGATGCAGAGGAGTCAGATGGCGAGGATGGCGATGACAATGATGATGATGATGAAGATGAGGATGATTTTGATGATACTCAGGGAGACTCAACACCAAAAACCAGATCAAGAAGCACCAGCCCGCAGCCACCTCGGTTCTCCTCCCTGTCAGTGAATTCAGCTGGGGCGTCACAGGGGGCTTCCCCAGAGGGCTCCCTTTCTGTGGGACACTCCTCCCTCATCAGTTACTTGGTCACCTTACCTAGCATTCAGGTTACTCAGCTTATAACACCCAGTGACTCCTGTGAAGACTCACAGATGACAGAATATCAGAGGTTTTTCCAGAGTAAGAGTAGTGATTCAGAGCCCGATAAAGACAGATTGGACATACCTAGTGGCATGGATGAGGATTACGCGCTTTTGTTAGACCCCAGTTCTTCTCCACGGGACCTCTCACCTTCCAGTCGACAGTCATCACCCGGCTACGATTCTTCACCCTATAGAGATAACTCACCAAAGAGGTATTTAATGCCAAAAGGGGATTTGTCACCCAGAAGGCACCTGTCACCCCGAAGAGATATTTCACCCATGAGGCATCTTTCCCCACGGAAGGAGGCTGTGCTGAGGAGAGAGCTATCACCAAGACGGGACATGTCACCAAGACGTCACCTATCACCAAGGAGACCAATGTCACCAGGGAAAGATGTGTCTGTTCGAAGAGATTTGTCTCCTAGGCGAGAAAGGAGATATATGGCCTCTGTTAGAGCAGCGTCTCCCCGGAGGGGCTTATACCATAATCCAGCACTGTCCATGGGTCAATATTTACAGTCTGAATCTATTCCAGTGGGGCATTCAGTAAGTATGCAAGAATATTTTCACTCCTATTGTCAAAAGCAGCACTCATCTTATTTGTGCATAGTATTTTTAAAAACTTTGCAGCTTTGTAGAAGAAGACATAAGCTTTGAGCCTTGGCAGGATGTCCTTGAACAAATGCAAGAGATTGGGAATAGACAGGGACCAAGTTGGAATGTTGATTTAGTTAGATGCAACAGAGTCAGCCTGAGGGTCAAATCTTCACTTGGTACAAACCTGAGTAGCTCCATTAACTTCAATGAAATTAGTCTGACATTAACTGTCCCTGTCTTTATTGCATTTATATATATATATATAAAAAATATTACGTTAAAACAGCTCAGGAAGCATACATGGCGTGTGGGGCTTGTTTCCACACTGTAAAACCTTTTACCTCCCAGACTGTCAGATGGGAGCAAGCCCAGATCAGGGCTTAAGGCCCTGGTACTGCAGTACGGTGCCCATCACTGAGTATTGTTTAATTGAATGAAAACGTTAAAATAAATGGAATGTCTCGGAAAAGCAGGGTGCACATCGAAATCAGGATCTGTGGCTGGAGTTTAAAGGATATTATCGTGTGACAGGAGCAGGCAGCTGTCGGCTCTGCAGAAAGCACCATCACAACCGGCTGCTCCGGCAGGGACGGAACTGTCTGGGTGGAAATGGCAATATGCAAAACTGGCACAGCTGCTGTCTGTGCTGTTCCCTTTCAGTAAATCAGCTCTCAGAAACTGCTGACTGGCACTTTTGACCGGCCCTAGCATTCACAAAGCACTCTCTCCACAAATAGATTTTGGTCTTTAGAGTTAAGGAACAGCTTCCCTACGTATGCATTTATGTTTTCATTTAGTATGCTTCCCTTGCCGCAACTGATGTTGCTGCTGCCCTTTCACTGCCTGCCTTGTCAGCCCGTATGTGTGGGTTCAACCTGCGCAGGCTGTGACAGGCTTACGCTGCCTCAGGGCTCCTACCTCCCTGCCCTCATCCCAGCAGGGCTCTCCTCCCTGCTTCCCTATTGCCAGTCATCTTGGCTTTTTGTGGTGCTTCTCTGCAGAGGAGAAGAATTAAACCCTGAGCTCATAAAATCAGCATTTCCAGAGCTCTGGGTGAAGCTCTTTGTAGACCCAGGCTGATGTGTTACCTACGCCTGGGAATGGAGCGAGGGATGCAGCTGAGTACAGGCATCTGGAGCAGGGATGGACTGAACAGAGCTGAGATGCCACCAGCCTGGCAGATCCAAAAGTAGCTTGCCCGCTTTTCAGAGGGATAAAGGAAAGCTGCAGTGTGTGTAGGAGAGAGCAACACAGGTAATTCTCCCACATCTTAGACGTGGCCCCATGGCCTGGTAAGTTGCTGGGGAGGGCAGTGGAGTGGCTGACTAAGTGGTCCTTGAGGAAGGGCATGCTGAAACCCTGCTGCACTCTCATAGGGGTGATCGCTGTGCAGCTGAGAAAGGATATAAATTCTGCCAGCAGTTCTACTGACAAAGTAAGGAAGCACAAGAGGATAAAGAGCCACCAGTTTAACAGTCTTAATATCAAATGGAAGGGATTATATGAGACGCTACAGCTGACATTGTGCAGGGAGCCCCAGTCCCTAATGTCCCACATGAGACACTTCCACTGGCACCCTGTAGGAGAGATTTTGCATGTGGGATGATGCTGGCAGAAGCGTATGTAACAGTCACCCTTGGCCATCTGACAGTCCTTGCTGTAATGTTTGCCTTGTGTGTTATGCAAACCTTCCAGCAAGGCGTTTAGCACGTTGTAAGGACTCTTTTAGCACCCTTAGCTCCTTCTTTTGGAAAGTCCACCATGCCAGATGGGCTTTTAACACTTACCTTATTTTTGAGGTAGGATCAGGCATGTGGCAGTGAAAAACTCAATGTAAAAGATCATTTGTCCTGCAGAAAGCATCAGTAACTCAGAGGCATGTTGAGTGTTATGAGAGAGAAGCCCACACCTCAGTACTGCACTGGAACTTGAATACAGGCATCACTGGAAGAAGAGCCCAGGCAAATTTAAATGAGGAAATGAGCAGTGAGGATGATTGCCCATCTCAACAAACTACTGCAGGCAAGGAAGGACTCCTCACCTCTTGATGCCTTTCTGGAAGACATCCTTTGGCCAAACACTAGTTGAGTTTAAGTGAAACACAAGTTATTATACTCAGTGTGTGGGAAGACAAATAACACCTGAGCTTGCTATAAATGAAAGCTGTCAGAGAAAAAAAGGGAATAAAGGCTGTTTTTCACTTTCAGAGAAGTGAAATCCGGCAAATCAGAACATGATTAGCAATTGCATCAGTGATGCACATGCCAGCTTACAATCCTGCTTCCTCTTTCAGAGCTTCGCTGGGTTCCCAGTCCTTGCAGGAGTAAGACTGGTCTTGTGCTTCTGGTGCCTGCAGTTCCCAGAAGAGCCTAGTTTTCTTTCTTCTCCACTAAAATTGATGTATTTGCTCTGGTCTCTTTGGCCAGTGCTGGTCTAGTTCCCCTAGTTCATGTTGCTTTTCCTTGAACGTTCATGCGCTTTGGTGGTCTTGTGCAAAGAGCTTGTAAAGTGCTCTGGCACTGAAAGCACCACATAGAGAGCAATGGCAATTATTTCTTTAGGAAGTGGAAAAGAGCGTGAGGAAAGTAACTATTTTTGTAGATTGTACAAAAATACAGAAAGATATACTTCCCCCCCGCCCCCGCCCAGTTAATAACAGGCTACACTCTTGCAACAGGATACTCTTTCCAAAGTAGCCTAAGGCTCTGGTTGATGCTGGTACACATTTGGCTTTGGCAAGTTAAATTGGTGTCTTTAAGTTTAAAGGCAGATCCCCATGCCTCTCCAAATACAATTGGGATCTTCTGTCAATGCCAGAGGTTTTTTACCATTATCAAAGGGTGCTGATTCTTCTCCCTTGTCATTTATGCCAGTCCTGAGAGAAAGAGGAGAGATGGAAAGGCTGCTTTTGTTCATCTTGAGTGCATTGCTGTTAGCATTTTAGTTTGGATCATGCATATGTCTCTGTTGTCACATTTATTGTGCTTTGACTCACATTGCAGATCAGTCTTGAAGTAAGTGACCTGGATTGTTTTCAGAGGAAATTAAACTGAAAAATATGCTCCAGGAGTGCAGCAGGTGCACTTAAACTGTGAGTGGGTCACCAAGTGAGTGAGAAGAGACCACACAGGGTTATTTCAAAGCAATTCCCCTCCAACCCCACAGCACTTACATGGTGAACAAGGGACCCAGCACCAACAGTTTCACTCTGCTCCTACTTGTCCCCACACCTAGTGCACCCCACCACTTCCTAGTGCGGACCAGAGCTTTTGCCTCTTCTTCCAGTCCCAGGGCTAGACTGGGAGAGTGAGACTGTGAATATAACTTGCTGTGAGCAATACAGACTTGACCCTAGCAACAGGGTTAGCTTCTAGGAGGTAGTAGATTGCTTGTGTTGTTGTTCTGTCACACCTCTCATTCGTTTTGAAGTCCTAAGCCTGTCTGGATGTATTCAGAATGGCTGAGGTGAGTTGGGCACCTTTATATCCACTTGAAGTTCAATAGGACTTAAGGTCCTTTGATCATCCCAGACATATCGATATTAAGTCCCTTGCCAGGCATTCAATACTTGTCGTCTTGAGTGAAATGCATTCCTGTACAGAGAGCCAGCATAAAACTTCTGAAGTCCAGGTAAACTATAAATAGGTCCACTTGTGTATGTGGGCTGCTATGGTGCATTCTCAGTTGGACTGCAAATTGAGCTGATACTGAAACTGAAGTTCACACAGATTTATAGTCACTTTACTAACCATCGTGTGCTTTAGAAAGCACATCAGTAATACGCTTTGTTATTCAGTTTAACAAAGAGTTCAACATTTTCTGTTTTTTAACTTTAAAAAGCCTCAAGTACATTCTGATACGGTAATCAAAGAGATTGTTTTCCACCCATCATCTTTTTGCAAGCTGTGGTCTGAGGCTGCTAGGAGGGTATCTGTGGAGGGTGCTTGGCTTTGAAATGTGATCTTCCTCTTAATCCCCCACAGCCTGTTTTGGGTGATGTACCAGGTACAGGGTAAACCCTGTCTCATCCCTGAGGCATTCTGGGGGACCTGTGAAGCTGGATATGGCTTTGCTCAGGGGTGTGGTGTGACAGTTAGCTTTGTGACTAGGTCAGAGAATTTAGTGAAAAGTTGCTACAGAATCTTGTTGCTTGGGGAATTATATGTCACCTGGAGTTGGAGGGAAATACACTAAACTGCAACAAATGAGAACAAATAGGAAATGAACTGGATTTCCATCACCTGACAAAGAGAAGAGCTCATTTCACTGCACTGGCAGCAACCCATTCTGACTGCACTGTAAAAAGATACTATGACCTTCTGCACTATGCTTAGTGATAGGATCTAATACTTGCCCTGTCAACAGAATAAAATCCTGGATTTTCAGGATGTTTGTGAAAAGAAGATAAGTCTTGTAATATTCAGTCTTCCCCTCTGTGTATAAGACACACATATATGTATATGTGTGTCTGCTTGTATGTACGAAAATGCTAGATATTGTTAAAGGAAATAAAAACTGGGCAGGGGGTATGAACTGTTATTAATGCCTGTAGCCATTTATGTTGGCCATTTCCAAACTCATCTGTCAGAGCTAGAGAAAGATAATCTGATATGTGCTCAGCCATGCTTGGAAGGCATCCAGTGGACATGCACACACTGTCACTGTCTATGTAAAAATGAGGCATATGGGACATATATTGGATGATACTGCTGATCTTGAAGTGTGTAGCAGTTTCTGTCATGTTAGGCACCTCTATCTGACAAGGACAGAATGTTGCTCTATTCTCTTTTGAAACTGTGGCAGGGTACAACATGAAGCCAGTGTCTTTCTCAATTAGAGATTTGTGTGTTGACTAGGTTTGTTCTCATCTAGGAGTTGAGGTTTACTCCTTTTTTTGGTTGCTTTTGCTCTCCTTCCTTTAGCCCAAGTTCACATCAGATGCAATAGTGATAAATGTCATGGCTTAGGAACAACCAAGAGACCAGTATGACTTGAGAAATGGGTTGACAGACCAAAGATAGAAAAAAGAAGGGGGCAAGCAGCTGTGCAGAGGTGAGGTTAGTGATAGGAAGGACAGATAGGGTAGGTGAACTATGTATGTCGTTGTGGCTTGGCAACTGCAGTTTATTCTGTAATTTTTCCCCATTCAGCAGTATAAGAGCTGTCACTGTGCTTTCTTATGACAGTTTCTCTTATGAGACCAAAATGTCTCGCTTTCTGAAGAGGAAAATTCCCAGCATAGATTAGTCCAAATAACATCTCTTAAGTTTGAGTCTGATGATTATGGGTCACCCTTCCTGTCTTGACTTTGATTTATATCAAACAGGACAAAGTGTCTGAGCACAGTGAGATTGAGCCCCTGGGTAGCACAGAAAATTGCTCCCTAAACCAGTTCCCCGGATGGGATCAAGAGGTTGCTTAATGCCTTGAGAGCTGGGATTTCCCAGCAGTGTGAAGTGCTGCCACTTCAGTGCACTGGCATTTAGCAGCGCAGTCCTCTGGCTGCCACACGGAGACAGTGGTAGCGGTACAGCTCTGGGGCAACTGGTAGGTGTTCGGTCCATTTGCAGTGCAGAGGAGAGCATTTTCATTCATTCAGTTTCCTATGGGAGCCCCCGAGAGTTGTGTGGCCAGATCCCATACACAATTATGTAAATGTCATCCTGCACTTCTGTCATCATTATCCCTCTGGTCAGCAATAAATGATACTTAATCATCAGATGGAAAACAAATTTTAAAAGTTAAGAATGAAAAAAAGAGAAACCCAAAAGCCCAGGGCATATTTAATACTGAGTGGAGATGGAGCTATTCATTCTTCCAAGGCAGGAACTAATGGGAAGGCACTGAAAATGTCAATATTGTGAGATTGTTTTTTATTAGCTGTTACAAAATCCCTCATTCTTCTCCATCCCATTATGAGTGGGTGAGTCTCCCTGTGACAGAATCATCACTTTCACTCACAGCTCATGCCTGTGCTTTTGTTATTATTTATTGTTTACATTACAGATAGGCCAGAGTGGTCCTCCACTGTCTTAATGACTATAAAACTTGGGTCTTGATTGCACAGAAGCATTTGAACCTTAATAGAAATACCCATCCCCTTTCATCAAGAATTGGGTAAAGCTCATGGGGAGCCAGTGCCTTCTCTGGAGCTCCGGAGCAGGATCTCTCACCAGGCAGAGAATACGTACGTGCAGTCAGATTTTTCCCATACTGCCAAGCAGTGGTGGCAAGCAGGGAGTGTTCGGATGTGTATTTCTCTGCAACACAGTCTTGCTACCTAGTGTGGACTGCCAATACCAGCACAGTTTGCACAGTTTGCCAAAAGAGAAGGTAAGACGGATCTCCTGGCCAAATTTCTCCTGGGGAACGAAACTCTATCTACCCCAAATTCTCTCTGCAGTTTCAGTTGAATATAATACTCTTCACTTCCTGACCTAAATTGCTGCATTGTGTTGCTGAACGCTCTTAACTAGCTGCTGCCTTTCACCTCAGAGGCATGAGCCCTGTAGGGCTGAGCTAAGCAAAACCTCCTCTGTTGTTTGGATAAGCAATTAGTGGAGTTTTCCAAATGCTTTGGGATCCATCTGGATGAAAGGTGCTGCCTGAATGGGAGGTTGTGTTAGACAGGAAAGCAGATAGGTGGTTTGGCAGCCGGACAAGAATTTTGCTAGCAGCAGCACTGACATTTCTTTTGTTTTTTTTTCTAGTTACAGAGAAGGGGGTTGTCTCAGGGGCCTTACTTCAGCGTATATGGCGAAAAAGGAGGTATGGAACACCATGGGGCTAGCCCGTTCCCTGAGGGTTCGAGTGACTACGTCTTCAGTCATCTTCCACTACACTCCCAGCAACAGATCCGAGCACCCATCCCCATGATGCCTATCGGGGGTATCCAGATGGTCCATTCAGTACCTGTGGCCCTCTCAGGTTTACATTCTCCATCCACTCTGGCCCTGCAGAGGGAGGGCTCTGAGGAGAAGCAAAGAGGGACTGCAGAAATCCTTGCAAAAGAGTCATATAGTATTTCTAAGCACCACGAGAAATGTACCTCTCCGCACAGCTTGCACCCCACTGCTCCCTCCAGTGCGCCGCCCTCTCCGTTGCTATTGCTGACACAGAGCACGTCGGAGGACAGTGTTGTAGCTACTGAGAGGGAGCAGGAGGAGAACATACAGACTTGTACAAAAGCCATAGCCTCTCTGCGAATCGCCACAGAAGAAGCCGTTCTGCACGGGGCGGAGCAGCTGCAGAGGCCTTCTGAGCCTCACCAGAAACCCTTAGAAAGTGCACATTTTAGCATTAAACACTTTAGTGGATCTGAGCCAGGCCAGACCTGTGCCTCAGCCACCCATCCTGACTTGCACGGTGGTGAACAGGACAGTTTTGGTACATCACAGACTGCGTTAGCCCATCCCACCTTTTACAGCAAGAGCTTTGTGGACGTCCGGCAGTTGGGCTTTCACAGCAGGAGTGACCCCCCATCAAGCACACAGGAAATCAAAGATCCGTCATCTGAGAAGAGCAAGCCACATTGATCTGAGATGCATGGAGACTTTCACCCATACATTTACCCCACTTTTTTTTTTTCTAGAGATAGAAGTATTCAACTTTACAGCATGCCTGTTCTAAGTTACAGTAGTTTGCTATTATATATACTTTTGTTATATCAAAAGAATTAGATAAAATAAGTCATCATGAGCCTGACCAAAACTAAATTTGAAATTCTTACTGGGTCTGGTACTTTTAAATTGTACAGATGTTTGTGCCTTTTCTTTACTTTGCTTATATTCTTATAAGCATTTTTTTAGCAGTAATTTGTACATATTTTAGAATTTGTGTATCTGCTTTGTAATAAATGTAATTTCTTTCCTTTTTTGGACACTTGGATCTAAATGATGTAAAGCAAAACAGCATCAATATATGTGAGGTTGCACTAAAACATATTTTTATATGATTAAAACTGAACAGCTTTTATGTACAGCTCTGATTCTGTAATACTAATATTTATTTACTTTGTTTCATAAATTGTAAATTTTTTTCTTAATGTTGTGGATTGCTTTTCTATGTGAAGCATGGGATTTACTGTTGCGTTATTAGAACAAAATGTATATTGTAAAACAAGATATTTAAACTAGAGTATCTTATCTTATTCTGCACTTATGCATTAGTTAAAAAAAAAAAAAGATAAAGGATGTATCAGTCAGTTCTTAACCCTTGTAATTTTTTTTGTCTCTTGTTTGCCGGATTGACTATAACTTAAGTGCTGATTGTGATTTTAAACTGATAGTACCGTAAAGCATTAAAGTAAAACAATGTGCTATTGTGAGTTTTTTCAAAGCTTTATAAAACAGTTATAAATATATTAAAAGTATTTGGTCTTATGAGAACATGTTGATCTATATACTCCTTTAAAAACCTATGGGAAAACATTCCACCCCATGTAAATAACTGCATCACTGGTGCCGTCTGTGTAAGTCCCCGGGACAGGCGATGTTGGCTGCGCCAGGCGCGGAGCAAGGCACCACGGCTGCCGGGAGGCAGGGTCCGGCCGGCCATGACCCCCTGCCCTGCCCACTGCAGCGGTGGCGAGGCCCCTACGGCCGCACGGGGCTGGGCACCCCGCCGAGCCCCGGCAGTCCCCTGCTTGCGAGGGCTGGCCGTGGGGTGCAGGTGTCATGCAGAGGTGCCCCGGAGTGCCAAGGAGGGGTTTGGAGTGGGGAGAAAGAGGTGTTCCCTTGCACTTGAAGGCCACAGCTGGTCCCTTCCCTACTGTGGTACCTGGGTCTGCTTCAGGGAGGCTCCCATCCCGTCCCATCCCATCCTGTGGATGGAGGAGCGTGGCCCTGCCAGCGAGGCAGAGAGCACCGCCACCCCGACCTCTTCAAGGAGTGGGATTCATGGCCAAGACAGTCACAGTCTTCCAGAGCAGGGTCTCCATCTGGGTGAGATTTGCTGCAGAGGAAAGTCAGGAGGGGCCCGGGCTGGTGTCTTGAACGCGTGTGGTGGGTTACCACTACCACCAGCAGTAGGCGTGTGCACGCCTGCGCACACACAGATGAAAACCACACAAAAAAACCACACGCACACACGCAGATGAAAGAAACCAACGGCCTGGATTATATTTTGTGCTATTTAGTGGATTATAAATCTGTGAAACCAAGTTTGTATATTGACTTACAATACATTTAAGGAGTGTTCTTTAAAAAGAAATAAATACAGTTACATGCATGAGGTGTCTAGTTTTCATGTGTTCTTTGAATTCTCCAAGTTTATTGGCGTTCCAGTACATTGTCAGAATCTTTTATTCCTGAGCATTGCTTCCCTGCACAAGGAGCACCCTTAAGAATGTGAGTGGCAGCAAAAAGGTGGATCGTATTTTGGCCTCCACAGATATTATCAAACTAAACCAGTTTATTTCTCCAATAATACCATGTGGGGGCAGGACCACAGCTGGTACATTGTCCTAATTCTAGCATGTTGGCATATGACTCGTGTAATACCATAACGAATGGTGACCACTTATTACCATTAAAGGCTAGTTTCTCGTATCCATTGCAGTGTTTCTACCTTTATTCCGGATCATTATGGTAACCTTGCCAAGATAAGCATGTGCCAGAAAACTGGCTCATCTCAGCCTGGAGAGAGGAGAAGCAGTATATGTAGTTGGAGGTGAGCGGCTTGTTGGATCATGCTCCCATAAAAAAAGGAGAAGTCAATTACACATTTTAAATAAACAAGATGTATCTGATAAAAGCCTCTCTCCTCTCCTTAGCTGCACGGCTGTATTGAGAATAAAATGCTGTGCACAATGATCAGCTAATCAGGTAATCACAGATATTTTATTAAAAGGGAACCAGGCAACCCCCGATGGTAAATGTTCTATTAACATTGCCTTTATAAGCAACCCCCTTACTGTGGGAGTTACCTCTGGCTTTTGATTATTTTAATTAATTTGCAGCTGCAATTTACCATCTACTTTTTCAGCCTTGGGGCTTTTTTTTTTTTTTTTTTTTTTTTTTTTTTAAATAATCATTGAGCAAGTATTGCTGAAATTACATGTCATATTTTTGGGTTACAGTGGAGCAACCCTAAAGAGGTTTCAGGTACTTAAAATCTCAATTGTATTTTCTTAATGAGTTAATGTTTATACAGTGCTTTGAAAAAAGCATATCCTCATACAGGGCTTAGGCATCAATGATGACCACTTTTCACGCTTTGGAAAGGGTGTGGAGGAGGAAGGCAAACACATCTGGCAAAAGTTTCCCAGGCATGAGGAATTCTTGGAACTAATATAGTGGGTCCAGTGATGGGGATCAGGGGCAGATAATCTCACGAGTGCGCTGCCTGCTCTCCCAGTGCAGCTTTTTCCGAGCCGTCACCGGTAATGACGGCGTGGGGTTGTGTCTGTGACCTGCTGCACTCAGCTAAGACACCGTGCTTCGAGCCTATGGGCTTGGGCTCAGTGTGGTGCGAACGCAGCTGCATGGCTCCTGGCCAGGGCTGTTGGTGTGGGCAAGACAGTCAGTGCCTGTGTGCTGACAGCACCCAGGGGTGATGGGGAGGGGGTTCCTCCAAAACACTTGGTGCAGTGGGTGCACAGCGGTCTGATGGGAACAGGAAGAGTAGCTCTGAGGTCTTCAATGTAAAAGTTCTGTGTTTTTAAAAGGGATGAAAAGAAATTTGACAGGGCACTCTAGAAAACTGCAGAACCAAATGAGGCTTTTTATATGCAGTGTGCTATAGAATTTCTAAGTCAGGAATATAATTACCTGTTATATTGTTCAAGGAGGTTATCATTTTTTGTGAAGATCCATATGTCTTTTCTGTAAAGCACAAGAGAAATACAGATGCTCTGGCAAGCTCTTTTTATTCCCTTCTCGCAGAATACTGCCACCAGAGTCACTTCAGGGTTTATTTACGTCAGCAAAAACAGAGAGTGTATTGGTCTCCTATAACTGCCTGCACAATCCTCATACGAAGCTTTAGATTCTGACTCAGGGTAGTAACTCCATCGCACCTTAAATACCTTCATGTGGACTTTCCCGCTGCAGGACACATTGCCAGCCATGGTTAAGAATTAGCACCAATAAAGGATGTCGTTAGCTATAACAGACCCAAATGGAGTCAAGGGACTTACACACAAAAATTCCAATCCAAGAATGCTGCGGTCGGCTCCTGTTTAACCCCAGCGGCACCTAGACTTCACCTAGACTTACAAGGTGCCTCCTTGTTTGAGGATGTCTTTCCTGCTTTTGGGCGTGAGCTGAACTGCTCACCTTGGAACTGATATATGCCTCTTCCCCTCCCAAACTGACCGGGACACCAGAAACTGCCTATTTCTTGGCCTAGATCCTCCAAGGGACCTGCCCTACTGAGTGGGTCTTTGAAAATACCTGACATATGATGAAATGTGCCTCCCTGTTGAATTATAATTCTGGCAAGTGCTGTCACCACCTCTTACAGATTAGCCTAATGACTTGCTCCCCTTCCCTGAGTATCTAAAAAACCCCCAAATCTGTGTTGAAACTGGCTAGATCAACATCTCCAGTCTCCTAAGAGAGTGTCCTAAGTACCCCACAAGAAGTAGAAAAATCTTCTCTTTGCTGCTGAAGTACTGTTACTGTGAAGCAAAAACCTCAAGGTTCATTGGATCATCAAAGTTGTAGCCTATTGCCCCCAAGAAGAAAAGCTGTTTGGATGTGCCCTCTCAGCCATCTGGAAGGCCAGTGAGTAGAGTGGCGTGGCAAAGACTTTGAAGGACAAGGACTGAGCTCAAGCAGCACCCTGCTGGCAGCCTTCTAGACGGCTTGGAGAGCAGTCTCAAGCATGCTTCCTACTTGGCATCCAGCTCCTTTCTGAGGTGGCTGACTCTCCTATGTCCAACAGAGGGGGGGCACGCGACAGACTTACAGTTTTCTGTTTCAGAGTGAGGACCAAGCCCTAGAAGTCAGGTGCTACACTGAATCCTTCATTGGGTTTTGCCCTAAACAGCTCAGGGAGAACAAGCCTTTACTGATCGATTTCATTGCACAGCGGAACAGGTCAAGGGGAGTTTTCTTTCTACGTCATTTAGCCACTCCTGAAAGGTCCAATTAACATTCTCTAAAGAAGTCCCTAAAGTAAATCCAGAATATTCAATGCAAAACCTGCATGGCACATCATATATTTTTAGCCTAGCCTCTATTTTGGGTTTGGGTTGTTAGGTTTTTTTCTCAGTTAAATTGCCTGCATGAAAAAATCAGCAGTCTGTGTACTAATTGAATTTATTACTGTGATGATGTCCCTGTGCCCTTTTCTCATGCACAGATTACATACACTAAACACAGACCCTGAACATATGCTTACTGTAGCCTCAATTTAAGATGAAAGAGCTGGATAGTTTGACTTGCTCTACAATTATTCTTGAGGGCTTTACATATGCTACATCTGCCACGTGTGTTTATGCTATCTTTAATATGCCTTTTAACTGGATTCGGTACCACTGATAGCACCAGGAATGTGGGAAACAGCTTTCAGTGTGAAACACTTGGCTTTTGCCCCTATGTGATGCCTACATGAGCTATAATAAGCTGATTTGTTGTGTGTACAGAAGTATTTTATAAATGATTGTGCTTGGTGAGGAAAACTCTTTTTAAGCGTTTGTTTAATTTCTGCTTACAGAGGTGCCCTGTACCTATGGATGGTTCATATGTGTAGGGCTTTATTGGGCATGTAATTGAACTTAAGCAAAAGAGGAATGTCTCTGTCTTTTTATACAACATAATCTTGAGCTGGACCACTGTGGAGGCAGAGGTGGATTAAACTCATCCTTGGGAGCAAGGACCATGAACAACTGGGATCCCCATAAAGGATGAACTGGCATCTGGGATTGCTGGCTCTCCATGCTGGCAGCTGGCTGCACATGTTGCCTTGGTGTCATTTTCCCTGCAGCTTTAAGAGACAGGGGTGGCCTCCTGTTGTGCTGTACATTGCTGTATGTTGTAAAATAATCTCCTACATGCAAGCTTCTCACCCAATGCGCATCAAGTTAGCTGTTGCCAGTGCATCTCTGCTGTAGAGCTGCCAAGGGACCCTGGGACCCCGACATCTCTGAGGTATGCTCAAGCGTACAAACAGTCTGCAAGATCTCGGCTGCTTGCAGGCTGGACTGCAGGCTGGTGGGAGCAGCAGTAGAAGGAAACAACAGGTTTTTGAAAACCAGTAAAAATTTCTGCTCTAGTGAGTTTCCCTGCTTTTCTGCATTGTCTGAATATTCATTCCGAAGCTGACATGATGAGGGGGGCTGGATCAGCAGCAGGCTTAATCAAAATCTAAACCAATATTACTACATAAACTGTCTTTTTGCATTCTTTCCTAATGAGTGACATCTCTTAACTGACAGGACTATTGCTAAGCAAAGCAGTCAGGATGAATATGCATGGCAGAGCACAGCCGCGTGAATGCCCAGCAAGGTGGAGAAAGGCAGTGGAGGCAGATTGGGCTCTGTGCTGGAGAACAGCATTTCCTTTCCTTCTCCCCTGCCAGAATATAAGAAGAGGCTGACACCATGCCATAGAAACTAATGGAGTTTCCACATTCATTTTAACAGCAGGAGATGCAGTCTCCGAAGGCTTGTTTCCATGAGGTGATGAGAAATCTCGCTGCTAAAGTTGCAGGGATGTCAGAGTACTTGGCATTTTGCCATTTCAATTTCTTTCATTCCCATCTGCTCCTGGAGAAATGAACGTCTTTGCCTGGTTCAGCTGTGCTCTGCCGGGGCAGGGGGGCTGTGGGGGGCAGCTCTGGGCCATGGAAGGAGCCGGTCCCTGAATGTCCTCGGTGCTGGTGTAAATGCCCTGAATGCTCTGGGCATATTAGCATCGGTGCTCTAAATGCTGGCATTGTGTAGTCTGCAAGGCAGCTGAAGGCTTGGGGAAGGACCTGTTTGCTTATTCTTCCTAAACAGATACAATCTCCAAAGGGTTACTTCAAAAGAGCCGGCTATTTGAAAAACCAGGTTTTCTGAAGAGCCAGACTCTTTGACTGAAGCACTTTAGGTGAAGCGGTCAGAGATTTCAAAAGGGCTGAGCACTTGTCCTCGGCAGAAACTGCTGGATTCTGGGCACATTGAAAGTCTGGCCCCTAGAAACTTCTTAATGACTAATTTAATGACGTCTGGCACTTCACTTCCATTTGTTATTTCTCACAGTCTTTCTTCCCTCCAAAACACCCATATTTAGCCAGAAAAAAAACCAAATTTAAAAGCGAATGAATGAAACAATGAGCAAACATTCATGGCTGAAATAGCCTGTTCCTTTTTACTGCCAGGAAAAATGAAAATGATAAAGTGGAGGCTTTGACCAGTTTTGTGACAAAGTTTTTCCTCTGTGTTTCATATTTCTTGATGACATTTTAACTCATGGGACTGGCACAGAGAGACATCTTGGACTCATCTTAAATCTTTCAGAAGTTTTCTTTGGACACTCAGTAGAGAGGGGGCTTTTAACTCTGAAAAAAAAAAAGAAAAAAGGCAGAGGCATGGTGTACTGCAGGGAGCAGTCTTTCTCTGGCAGAAGATGAGCTAAATAGTCAAATAGTTTTTTCCATCTGTATTTCCTCTGGCCCTACTGCGAGCAGAAGGGTTTCAGATCCAGCTGATCTTTTGGGCGAGGGGTGGGTGAAGGGGGCTGGGTGATATTCTAAACTGAGCCCTGCTGCCTGCTCCATCAATTAGCACAAGCAGCAGGAAGAAGCTGAGGGGATAACACCCTGTGGTGTTGCCCCTGCTCTGTGGGATCCCGTGAAACGTTTTTGCTGGCCCTCTGCAGAGCTGGATCTCTGCCAGGCTGTGAGAGCAAAGGATCAGCCACTGTCTAGAGCACTGCCCTGTGCTAACCCTCTGGATTTCCATGCAGAAATCCAAGTGAGAGTTAATTCGGCTTTACGTTTGGCTGGGCTTGCGCTCTAGCTGCTGCTGTGCAGCTGTGCTGCCTTGGCCACTGCCAGGAAAGGCACTGGTGGGGCAGCGCTGGCTGGGGGGCTCAGCCCAGCAGGGCAGGGCAGGGGGGTGGGCGGGGGGCTCCAGGGTGGCCATTCCTGGGGGATGCGCTGCTCTCTTGAGGCTGCTCTGGCCGGTCTGTGTCCTGCAAGCTCCCAAAAAGTACTTGGAAATTCTGTATCCTGGAGCTTGTGAAGTTTCCTGGCTCCTGCAGTCTGATTTTCCAGGAAAGGGGTCAAGCTAAACCCTCCAACGGTTTGGTTTGTTGTTTTTCTTAACATTAAGGTATTCAAAATAATGCCAGTGCTGTCAAACATTACCCCTCCCTGGGGGAATATGACCCAGGAGCCAGAAATATGTTGTCACAATGCACATTACCTGAGAATTTCATTAAATTTAAAAGAGCAGTGAAGAAGAAAGTCTCTGACTCTTCAATAGGTGGGATACAGTCTCTTTTCCCCTGCCAGCTTTACTCTGCTAGTTTCAGAAACATCAGCAGTGACTCTGATTTAGTCATCTGTATTCTGCGGGTTTTAATGGGATGCCAGCTCCTGATTTTATACATGTTTCTTGATAGACTGCCTATTTCAGCAGAAATTACCATTGTCAGCTCAGTGTTCAGGGTGTTAAAATCATTGATGTCATGTGGTGGGTTGACCCTGGCTGGATGCCAGGTGCCACCAAAGCCACTCTGTCACGGCCCTCCTCAGCTGGGCAGGGGAGAGAAAACACAAGGAAAGGCTCGTGGGTCGGGATAAGGGCAGGGAGAGATCACTCAGCAATCACCATCATGGGCACAACAGGCTCGACTTAGGGAAATTAGTTTAATTGATTACCAATCAGGTCTGAGTAGGGTAATGAGAAATAAAGCCAAATCTTTAAAAACGCCTTCCCCCCACCCCTTCCTTCTTCCCAGGCTTAACTTCACTCCCCATTTTCTCTCCCCCCTCCCCACCAGCGGCGCAGGGGGATGGGGAATGGGGCTGCGGTCAGTCCATCACACGCTGTCTCTGGGGCAGGAGGCTCCTCACACTCTGCCCTGCTCCAGCCTGGGGTCCCTCCCACAGGGGACAGTCCCCCACGAACTCCTCCAACGTGAGCCCTTCCCGTGGGCTGCAGTTCTTCATGAACTGCTCCAGCGTGGGGTCCCCCCGATGGGGTGCCGTCCTTCAGGCACAGACTGCTCCAGGGTGGGTCCCCCACGGGGTCACAAGCCCTGCCAGGACCCTGCTCCAGCCGGGCTCCTCTCTCCATGGGTCCACAGGTCCTGCCAGGACCCTGCTCCAGCTGGGCTCCTCTCTCCATGGGTCCACAGGTCCTGCCAGGACCCTGCTCCAGCATGGGCTTCCCATGGGTCACAGCCTCCTTTGGGCATCCCCCTGCTCCAGCATGGGGTCCCCCATGGGCTGCAGGTGGCTATCTGCTCCACCGTTAACCTCCATGGGCTGCAGGGGCACAGCCTGGCCCACCATGGCCTTCACCAGGGGCTGCAGGGGAACCCCTGCTCCGGCGCCTGGAGCACCTCCTGCCCCTCCTGCCCCGGCCTGGCTGGCTGCAGCGCTGTTGCTCTCACCTGTTCTCACTCCTCTCTTCTCTGGCTGCAATTGCGTAGGATTTTTTCTCCCCTTTTGAAATATGTTGTCCCAGAGTTGCTACCAATGTCACTGATGGGCTCACCCTTGGCCAGCAGTGGGTCTGTTTGTAGCTGGCCAGCACTGGCTCCACTGGACGTAAGAGAAGCTTCTACCATCTTCTCACGGAGAAACCACCCCTGTAGCCCTGCACCCCCCACACCACCCCACCTCTCCCCTGCCCACTACCAAAACCTTGCCACACAAACCCAACACATATCACAATGGGTGATGCAAAATGTGACATCAAAAAGGAAGAGTTCAGAGGATGTATTTTCCAAAAAATTTCCATCAATCAAATGCTACAGGATCTGCAGCAAAATGAAGGCTGAGGCAGGGGGAGAGGAAAGCTTTTTGTATTATAACAAATAAAATGCTACAATGAAGTTTGAAGGTGCAAATCAGGCTATAACAAAACATAAGTGTGCATGTTTTCAACACCAAAATGACTTACTGGCTGCTAATTAAATCTCACTGCAAATGGGATTTCATTTTTATTTTTTGATGGAAAAAGTGGTTTTATTACATTTATTTGGCTGACAGCCAGGAATACAGCTCAATGCGAATCAGGCAAAGTTAAAGGCCTTCTGCAGCAACATATGGCTTGTTTGGGAAGTATGAGTCATAAATGGAACCAGATGCAAAAAAAAGACTGGTTATAAGGAGGTAGCAACTGTCCTCAAGCAGATGCTGATACTGTTATTTCTGATGTTTCCACCTCATTCTGAAAAATTTACATGTGCATATTAGTGAACACTTTTTTCCAGCACATACTGTCTATTTCAAAACCCTTCAATGGCATAGGTCCACTCGGTCTGGTCATATAGCTAGTTCATACCTGACAAAAGCTATTTTCTTCTTGTGACTTACTACACCATGATTCCAGTGCTGCTTGTTTCTCTCCTGGTTTCAAGGGTGTTTCTTAGCATATACAAGGCTGGCCTTTAGTTTGTTCTCCAAGACCTATGTAACTACTGGCTAGCAGAAGTATGTCCTTGCCTAGGAAGGAACCCTACTGATGCTTCATGACTGCACCCTGTGCATATCTGCGGGGAGGGCATGCATGCGTATGCCTGTCCAGACAGAAGCCAACTCAAGTGCCAAGAAAATGACAACCGACATGGGGAGGGGAGCCATCAGGGGCCGTCTTCTGCCAAGAGCTTCAACTGCCTATAGTGAGGCAACAGGTAAACAGGGGAGGACTGGAGTGGTGAACTGCAGGGATGTGGGCAGACTGGGGGCATTTCAGCAACATCAGTAGTGCTCTCAGCTCTTTTCCTGCTGCTTGCTGGCATTGCTGTGTGTCAAGGGCTCTCTACAACCACATAAAGAGCTACATGCCTGTGCACCCATTGCTGTGTTGTGCACCCACAGCATAGGTGTGCTTTTAGCACAGAGGCCCATAAGTTTCAAAGTTTGACTCTTGAGCCCCAGATACCTTTTTTTTTTTTTCCCCCAGAGTATTGTGTCCATATTTCTCTCTGTTCCTGTTGTTATTGTCCTGACTCCTCCAGCCCTTCACACCCTGTTTATCCCATAAGATGTCAAGAACTTTGTCAGAATTTAAGTCAGCAAGATCTCCTTCCTTCCCACATAAGATCCCCTCTTACTACAGGTAAGACAGATCTTCTGGGGCTCCCTGCTGGGCAAAGCCTAGCTAACACTGGTCTGAAAGGAAATACTGCCTTACACACCCAAGTCCTGTAGAGGAAAATGGCCACACATCCTTGAACAGTGACACAAGCCACTCAGCCAAGCAGTACAGGTGCAAACACCAGTTGATAGAGTAGGCTATAAATCAATCTACTTCACCCAGTGGTGGACACTGGATGATGAGTAAACAGTGTAACACCCCATGGGAACACAGTGCCCTGCTGCACATGTCCTCCCAGCCCCAGCTCTCCCTCCGTCCTGGTGCCAAGGTTCTTCCAGTATGGGTCTGCTTGCACAGGACAGGGAGTACAGGGCAGTCATGTGGCTGAGCCCTGCTGTATCTCCTCAGAGGTGGAGCCCTGCGTGGTGGGGGGCAAAGTTCTTGGAGAACCTGCGATGCATCTGCTTTGTGCTGCATTGTCTTCCAGCAGGATGTACAAGAGCTGCCCCGAGCCTTGTTCATGCCCCCCACCTGGAAACCTCAGCGCTTAAACCACAGCTTGAACCACTGCCCTTTTCTTGGCAGGCTTTTTTTATAATTAGAAAAAGGCTATTGTATCACCTAAGACGTTATTTGATCTTACAGCATCTTGCCTTGTTTGATCCACAAAGCTTAGTAAGTCACCTGCTTCTGTCAGTGGAAATGCATTTGGAGTCATCGTACGTGGCTATAGCCTGCCCAAAATGTCAAGCCATAGTCGTATCAGCCCCAGCCTCTCCCACTGCAGTTTAAGCTACTGCCCAGCTACCAGCTACTCTGACATATGGGTAGGCTGGCTGAGCTGAAGAGGGGGGACCAGCTCAACTCATAAAGCAGATGTGTGCTTACTCCCTTGTTATCTTAGCGAAAAGTCAAACTACGGGCAAACATTACCTCCCAGGGTTTGCATTATAGCATACGTGCAACCCTTTGCACTTTAGGAATTCAGATTGCATATCTGAGTTGGAAATGTTATTTCCTTCTTTTGCACCTGGTTTCTGCTGGCATCTGGGATCCTAACAATAGAGGAGAGTCAGCTGTCAGTAATTTTGAAAGTGATACCAAGGACTGAAGCTAAGGAGAGAGCTGCTATTAAGGCCATTGCTTTGTACCACATAAATCCTCTGGGAAGGTAAAGGGAAAGCTCAGGAGACTGCATGGCCTCTGGGATGAACAAGAATCCGTCACCTTGGTGGGGAACCCCGAGCTCAGCTGGATGATGAGACAAGGTGTGTGAGCTGAACGGATAGAAATTTATACCTGTGCTAAAACCAACCCTATAACACACAACGCTGCTTAAAAGCAGTTAGATTTTGCAATTCTTGCTCATGCTGATGACATCAATGGGATTACTTAAGTGAGCGGGTGTTTATTAACATGAATAAGGGCTGTGCTATGTAGCATTAAGTGCACCCCAGTTGGGCTGTGGGTTGGGGAGTTCATGTTCATGACTAATGCTTAGTGCTTGCTAAGAAGAGCTGGGAGTGCCAGCAAAGGAACTTCCAGCTTCTGGGGGGGGAAAGGCTTTACTTTCTGTGCATTAATCGTACTTGCCTTGTTCATTGTGAAGGAAAAACTGAGCTCTTCAGCATACCCTCCAAAGGCTTCCTACCTCAGGAAGAGCCGTGGGAGGTTTTGTGTGCAAATGCTCCATAAGAAGAAAAGTCCAAGAGGATGGAAAAACTGTGCCTCTATACCAAACTCCCATGGAGAAAAATTTCAGGGGGGTTGGTCCTACAGAGCTGGAGGTATATACTTAACTTTACACACCAAGAGAGGCCCCATTGATTAAATATATTTAAAATCGTTGTATGGTCTGTGCCTTAACTTGTAAGCTCTTTTAGTCACAGACTTTGTCTGCCTCTTTGGCCAAGATTTTGTTTCAGACAGTGCATCCTTCCAAGCACAACACTTGTGGCAGTGTAACGGGTAACCCTATTTCTATAGCACAGGAAACCCAGCAGTTGTTTCCACGCTCCCCAGGTTAGATAACGCTCTGTGGTATGCTGGAGGCCAGATTCCCTGGTGGAACATGCTTCCTGGCCCCTGGGGGCACATGAGCCTGGGGGAGGGCTTGGGAGTGCCCCACTCCCCTGCAGCCCTCCAGAGCACCTCATCTCTGCTGGTGTAGATCCTGTAACACAGCTACTGTGATTTAATTCAGCAGAGTATTTGGCTTTTAATTTTGCATTATTTTGATGAGCAGCTGGGTGAAAAAAGCTGCCTGGAGTTGAGTTTTGCTTGGGTTTTGATTACTGAGGATTCCAGGTGGGTGCAAAATGTACTAACATCAGCCAAAATGAGATCTGTACTTTTCTGGAGCAAATATATGTGTCCTTTAGACTATACGTGGCTTCAAAAAAACATACACAGTTGTATTTAAAAATCTACGTTATGTTTCCACCTCACTGAATATAACATCGTGATGATGGTTGCTATCATAACCCTCAGTGCTGCAAACTCACGGTTTCAGAGCAAGCTTAAGTTTTTTAAACATTTTCCTGTTGTCTCATTGGTACAATTTTTCATGGTTGCCCTTCATCACCAGCCTAATGGCAGTGTCACTGACAGCTGACAATAAGGTACAAGTTAAAACTACAAGCTTTGGTGTATTTGTTCCCATCAGCACAGAAGTCTGGGGGCTTTCGGGGAGGCCTGGGGGGACTGAGCCCCAGGCTACAAATGCCCTGGCCAGAAGAAGGCTCTCAAAAACTAGCAAAGCTCACAGTTTCCCAAGAGTCAGGGATGAGACACTGGCCCTTTTAAAGTGCAAGCTGATAACCAAAAGAGAGGGAGATAACAATAAACAAAACAGCTGGAAAGATCCTAGATATACTGGAAGAGTCTCTTCTGATACCAGGCTGTATTTCCCATTGCATGATCTTTTTATAGTCACTCACAGGAACAATGAAACTACAGCAGGTCTATATATGAGAAAAATATCCAAATCTGTGAAGAGATACTCTAACAGGGAGCTGTAGGTGAGGAGCTGGTTGCTGCTGAGAATGGGGCCAGGTAATATTTTTTGAAACCAACTTTAACCTGTAGCGAATTGCTTTTTGGAAGCTTGGGTGTATTGAATGTTCCTGATTGACAAAGATGTCAACTGCTCAAAAAAAGCAAACATCCAAGCCTTTGTTTATAATATTTAATTTAAGACACTAACTAATGAGGGAAAGAATTCAGGTTTCAAATATAAACCGAAATATGGGGAACAGAAGTAAACTAGAAAATTCTGCCTTTGTTTTTCTGTATTCTGAGTGAGAAGGCGCATTGATTTAGGACGGTATCCTAAAGTAGCAGTGTCATGGGTAACAGGTATAAACCATTGCTCTCTTATTAAGTACTTCTTAATATCATGTGAGGATAGGTTGCTTCTATGGTACCGAACATTTATTTTGCTGGATTCTTCTCTGCATTGTACTTGTGGCACATTAATATCCAGTACACTCTAGTGAGCCAAGTGAGGTATATTAGTCAGGACATACAAGAGAATAATAATACTGTAATATTTTGTTATGCTGGAGGGAGCTGTTGTCTACAGCAGACATATGATTTGGGGAATCTGTCTAAGAACAATTTATGGGTTATGTATGGATCCTGTATGTTTGTGTGATACAGACAACTCCATTTTATGAGAAGGCTGACCTTTGTGTCGCTACTACCTTTCATCCTCTGACTTGGACTAACGTTACTAGGAGGACCTGGCACAGGTGCTTGCAATGCTAATTAGCAATACCATTGCCATGTACTCATTCTGAGCAATAAGCTCTCTTCTGTCAAGTCAAACTGGTTCATTGCTGCATAACTTAGTTTGGCAATGCTGTCACCTGGCAAGGTACTGTCGTCATCAGATGGGGTGAATCAGAAACTGAGCTGACAGAGGACGGAGAATGTACCGTCTTGTATCAGTTGAAACCTCAATCAGTTTACATAGCTGAGAAACAGCCTGCAGGAGGAAGTCCCTAAGACAGGGAAATCCCAGCACTGCTGAATGCACATGAATTACCAAGGACACCCAAGAGGGTGGGTGAGCCAAGGGGCTAGGGGCAAAAGCTGTTTGGAGAAGATGTTGGTCCTTGGAATTCAGTAAAGCTTAAAAAAAAAAGGTAAATAAACCCCCAGAAAAATTATGCACATGTATCTATTCAGTTTTGCACATTTGGTTACAAACTGCATTTGTTTTCTTGAAGAGTTAATATATGAACCAGAAGGTTTGCTTCTCCCCTAAAACTCTGGGAAAATGAAACTCTGGGGGCTCTGTCCGAATCCTGGGAACAGGCAGTTTTCCTATGGGTCTCACTCCTCAGGAAACAGTTCTAGGTGGAGGATCTACTCCTCAAGAACTTTACTGACCCCTGAGACAGGTGGAGAGTCTGGACTCTTGCTTACACCCAAAAGCTCAACACACACAAGGATTCTGTGTTGCAGCTGACTCGATCTATTGTGTGGCTGGCAAGGTACGCTCAGTCAGATGTTGCAACAGCAGCTCCAGAGAGACTGATATGCACGCTAGATATACTCAACCTTATTCTGAGAAGCTACCGATCTCTTCTGGGGTGTGAGATCCTTGTCATCACAGGCAATCCTCTTCCAAGGGACTAGGTCTCATCCAGTCCTTGCAGCCTTCAGAGACAGTGAGCATGAGCACACAGGAGAGATCACAACTTCATTTTAGCATGTATTTGCAGGATGAACAGACTCTGGACAACTGTTAGGTATTGAGCTTCATTTTGCCTTTCAGAGCAAAGGTGGTGAGAAGAGAGTGAGAGGACGTGCCAGGGGTGTGTGCACTGGTGAATCCCTGCAGTAGCCCAGTGGAAGTGGAAGGAGCCCTTGGTCGGACTGCAGGTCATCGTTGCAAACTTGGCAAGGGCAACTTTCCGTTGAATAAACATGAGGGAAAGGCGAATGTAAAACTGGGATGTTATGTTTTTGAAGACTTTCAGAAAGTGCTATATCTGCTTCATAAGCCCATGGAAATTGGCAAAGATACAGAAAGTTGAGGTGAGTGGATCAATTGGGTGCGGTGAGGGGAAAAAAAAAGGTCATGAAAAGACTTCCATAAGGTTGAGGTTGTTTGCAACAGAACATCCCAAAAGCTTAGTGAAGACCACTCAGCCACTTGAAGGAATTGTTCCCTAATACAATAGGCAAAGAAGGAAGGCATGAGACATTCTAAAATGAGAATAAGAACTTCAGGATTGAAATGCAGTAATTTCAAAAATTACACCCCCCCCCCCCAAAAAACAAAAAAACCAAAACCCCAAAACAAACAAACAAAAAAACCCAAACCTGGGAATTGCACAGGAATATGGGTGCCGGCTCACACATGACATGACTATAATGAGAAGGGTCATTCAGAACAATTCTAGAAAATAAGGGACTCAAAATAAGCCTTATATTAGTCTCCAGTGCAGAATGTGACATGGAGTTGTGCAACTGTTCAGATCTGGGGAAATTATGGAAATTTGGAAAATGGACTTCTGAAGTTTGAACAATAATCAGACTGGGACAGTGGATTTCTTTGCTGTTGAGTGATGTCTTAAATGCCAGAAAAGAGAACTTTCATATGAACAGATCAAGCAAATAGTTTGTAGGCAAATGTCTTGCTGTGGGAAAGTGGCCCTGCCTCAGAAAGCAGAAAACATAATAAATTGTATATTGCAATAGTGTTCTAGCAACGACCTGAAAAAGAAAACAAGCAGCCATCAGCTGAGTCTGGTTTTGAAGTTCATATTTACAGATGAATTTTACATTTTAGCTATCAGAGGTCTCACAGGTTATGGATTCTTACCTATTTTGCAATACTTCAGATTCACACAAGCATTTTGCTTGCTCTAGAAAAAGGAATATGACAACCCCAAAAGGAAAAGTGAGCCAGTAGATTTCATAAACGATCATTTATCAGAAAGATATAATGTTCAAAGAGATGTAAGTTCTTCCTTCAGAATAGGAAGTGGCCTAACATCACCCTGTCCTTCAGCTTCTCTAAGCATCCTAGTTCATAAATCCCCAGCCACAGCAAACTCGATGTAGTCACTTAGTGATTTCCCTTCCCATAAAGAACTGCACAAAATGCAGGCAGGGTAAAGAGCACTGACACAGGAGACATGACGTTTGTGTTACAGAAAAGAATTCATGTAAGACAAAAGCAGCTCTTGTGCAGCCCTATCTCATGGGATCATCAATGGATCATGGTTTTGCTTTGTTTTGTTTTGGTTTTGATGTGTGTAAGCCTTTGCTTGAGGCAGAAGTAGGCAATCAATATTTGCTGCCAGCGGCCAGCTACTTTACAAAATGGTTGGAAGTTTCTCCAGGAAGGAGCCAAGAGGCTGAGAGTAATAAAATTCTTGACTAGATCTGATAAAGTCATCTACAGAGATGGTTTTGAACCTACAGTTACTTGGTGAGTTTACAAGGGATTGGCAGTCCACCCACCCTGGCATCCCACAGGATGGGGGAAGAGTTCATTGGGGCTTGGCTGTCTCCACAGTGAAGCATCATGCTTCTGGGCATATCACACTTCCTTTCATTAGTTACAGGCATCTCCTAATTGTTTCCTCCCCGTTAAGGGAAGCGGGTCTTTGCACCTCCTTTGTAAAGAAAAGTGTCAATGCTCAAGAACCCCTTGACTTGTGCCAGCTGGCCACACACGCTAATGGGAGCACTCTGCATGGCCCAGACTGCTAACTGCTCAGGCCAAAGCAAGGTGAGATGGTAGTGGGCAGGCTGACTTGCTAAAACCTACTTAATAAGCGAGCTGCTTGAAGGAATGCATTTCCTTGAGTGCACTCCCCTGAGGTCCCTTCCCCAGGAGGAAAAGATTTTCCCCAGCCACATGAATACCCCGTGAAATAAAAGTACATGATGTTCCCAGATCAACAGTGCAGCCTACTGGACATTTCACTCTAATCAGCTTATTGAGTCTACAGCAAAATTCAGTCTTCAGCAAGAACCAGCAGGTCCTCTCAGACATGCTTGGATTATATACGGCATGTCTTTACCAGCACCGTCCTAATACCCACCAAGGGTGGCTTAAAATACGTTTGACTTGTGGCAGATCCCATATATCTTCATGGAGAATTTGCAGTTACTGTAGCAAAATAAGTCATTTAAGCTGCCTTAGTTATTTCTTGGAATTTCCTTTGATTTATTCATGGTTGGAGGATTTGCAATTCAGAGTTTTGGCAGCTTGTCAACAGTTGCATTGTTGAAGGGAGAGATGCATTCCACAACCTTTAAATAGGCTGGGATCGTCTTGTCGGATGTGTTTCTAACATTTGACCAAATTCCTTATGCCTATAGTTAACAAAAATTTCTTGCAATTATTTCCACTTTCTAGGCTCTACTCTTTATTTTTTTTTCCTTACAGCTTGGATTAAAAAAAAAAAGTTATTTATCTTACAATCAAGTTGAATAGAAGAGTATATGTGACAGGTTGTACAAAAAATAATTCTTAGTATACAACCAACAGAATTAATTACTTTTTGACATAATCATTCATTATTCCTTGTTGTGTCTTAGGCTCAGCACACCTTCTCTAGGTAAAATACTGTCTTTCTAGTAGTCTGTCTACAGTGTATTTATCAAATGCTTGCATAACCGTAAAAAAATAATGTGAAAGACAATGTTATTTTCAATGGAAATTATTGCATTCCTGAAGTTTGGCTCAGGTTAAACTTAACTATTCATTCCAACCAGAAAAGATACATCAAAAAGGTTTCAGCAGTGCTTATAATCATAACTCTCCTCCCCTCCATTACTCTGGGTTTTCATTATGTTGCTTATCATTAATTGCTGTGTAAATCAGAATATAAATATGCCTTGGTTCCTTTACTTGCTTCTTGAAATATAATTTTACCTTGATTTATTTTTGGAAGAAAAAAAAAACACCTTATGAGTGTTTTGAGAGATTCTAGCTCTGTGCTAGGGAATTATAAAGGAACTTGGTCAAGACAGCATCCTAAATCTCTTGAAACATCCCTTCCAAAAGTATGTTGTTCCAAATGAGAGCCCTGACCCAGCTGAGCATGTGGCTGCCTCTAACGTTAAGGACCTGCCCAAATGGCTTACTGAGTTAACTTCTGCTTCATCTGAAGGGTGCAGGATGGAGCTGAGGGAGCAGCAGGCATTGCTTTTTGAGTCAAGAAGGTTTAACGCACCGTGGTGGTGGAGGAGGAGAAATGTGGGAGGAATCTGAACTGATTTCAGCTTATCAGCCTCAAAGAAACGAAGAATGAAGCCTGAAATTGCGCCGCTCCTTTCCCCTCCTAATGAAAGAGAGAGCAGCCGGTTGCTCAAGCATTTACCTCGCCTGCCAAGAGCACTCTGCTCGCGCCTCAGCCAGCCCCCATCTCCTCTCCTCCTGTGCTGAGCACAGCCATAGGCAATCCAGTTTATTTATTCAAAATATATTTTCTTTCCAATAATTTATCCATTTGTTAAAGGATATTTTTTCCCCTGTGTAGACACACAGGAATTTAAATAGGGAAGCAACCTTTGGCCTTGAAAATCTATGGAGGCAGAATAGGCAGTTGGTATCACTGGAAATCACCCTGTAATTACAACCTGAGACACTTGTTATGATTGGGCTTTGGCTTGTAGGAGCTAGCATAACCCCCCCAGGCTGAAAGATAAAGGTCTGCTGACGTTAAATGAGGGTTGCAAATTAATGTAATGAATGACTTTTCATAATAACCCTTTGGAGGTGGCTCAGTGTTGCTAGCAGTAAGTCATGAGGACGATTTGCTGTATGGGCCTGAAGGACCAGGGCAGGCACCGTCAGGAAAAATAATTGGAAGTGGAGGTGTCCTCGGTTTTTCAGAACATCCCTATATTCTGTGTGTGGCTGCTGTCGGTCCCTTCACTACTTATAACTTCAAGAAGGTCAGAACTTCCCAACTTTATCTCCAGAGATGCGAAGAGAGTGACTTCAACTGTGTGATGTTGTTAGATTAGGCCTTATTAAAACATATTTCTGAATCTTGAGGGGGATCCAATCTCATCTCTTCAACAGCCAGGGATGAAGCCATGATGATCAGCAGCTGTGACTATGTTTCAAGGCCCATGTCTCCTTTAAGGGTCTTCATCAGAAGGGGTGTCTTCCTCTGCTTGAACCCCCAAAAGCTGCAAAAGTAAAATGATGACAGAAACCAAAGAAAACATTAACAGAGAGCAGTAAAGAGGAAAGGGTAGGGAAAGGCAGAAAATAGCCTCTTCTGGGTGTGCCCAGGGCCACTTTTAATTATTTGGCACATGGCTTAAACTTAAATATACCCAAGGCAGTCAGCACAAGAAGTGGCTGAACACCTTCCTCTGCAGTGCAAGTGCAGTGTTTATGGCTACAGTAATGGGGAAAGGAAAAGTATAGGCCAGACTGAAGCAGTGGATGGAAAAACCCTCAGACATCCTCTGTACTGATTAGTATCTTGAGTCATTGCCTCTGAGGGATGTGAGAGTTTCCTCAGTACCGAGGAGTTAGATGAGCTCCTTTAAACAAGTTAGATACCAGAGGCATTACGCAGTACCATGGAGTTCCCTTGGGGGGAAAGAAAAAAAACAACAAACCAGATATCTTTTCACTGCTGATAGTCGAGGTTTAACTGGGGATCATCAGCATCAAAAAAAGACTCTGAGAGCTACTAAAGCTACCCTACCTATGGCACCTGGAAGCAGCCGCTAGTGATGGGAAGAGTTGTGATGCCATGTAGCGGCTCTGCTCCCTGGCAGATCTGCCTCTAGACCCTTTCCTGCCCCTCGCTCGAGCTCAGGGTCTCTCACTGCAGAGAGGTCCCAGTCCTGCTTGTCCCCACACCAGCTGCCAGGCGGCTAACGGCTGTGGCTTGGCGGCGAAGCCTCCATGACGGCCCCAGCGGTAACACTAATGCAATGTGAAACCTCCTGCAGCCAGCAAGGCGGCCGGGCAGAGGGGAATAAGGACAGAGGCAAACAAAAAACGGGAGAGAAATCAGGCCGTCTTTATCTCCTTTCAACAGACGTTTGTTACACAATGTGTGTGTTTCTGCTGCTTTATATAGCACACGTTGAGTTTTCCTGCTTCCTGTGTGCACTGGCTGGGACAGGGCATTGAGACGAAGCATGTGTCTGCCGTGCTTGAGGAGTTAAACTCACCAAAGGAAACGTGAAGGTCTAACCTACATGAACCTTATGACTGCTGGTCTTTGTCCTGTGGCTAATGCAAAAAAACCCCAGGTCTAGCTATTCCGGTTTGGAAGCCGCTTGTGCCTGGGTTGGGTCCCAGGGGGCTTTGTGAGTTTCGACACCAGAGACCGGAGGGTGGCTCTGAACAACACAGAGCTAAGAAAACAGAGCTGACACCTCTGCAGTTAAACCTGCTGAGCACCTTCAGCTACCAACTGGCCAAACAAGTTGTCACCAACTTCAGGCGGCCAATGTGGAGGGCTGACCTCTAATTTAAAGCGTTTGTCAAGCTCCTTCACTGGCAATCTGTAATCTTTTTAAAATATTCAAGAAAAGTGAGGGAGGAAGGAAAGATCAGAGATCTTATTTTGCATGGAATGACCTGACAGTACTGAGGCTGAGCTTTGCTTTTTAATTCTTTTTCTTTAATTCTGTCCCAAGAATTTATAGCACTCAATACTTTTTTCTAATAGGTTGGAGTGGGTTTAGGAGTTTGAGAGTCTCTTCATTATCACCTTTTTCTTTTTGAAAGTGTCAGACTGCTTTTTGCACAAAAGGCACATTAATAGACTGAGAGCTGTTGTAGTGATAATAAAACCAAAATGAGATGCAGCTAGCACCCTGCTCCTGCCTGCAACAGAGCTCAAACGAGTGGCAGATACCTCAGTGGAGACCAGTGCGGATGAAACTGCAAAGCAACTTAGCCAGAGGGCTCTAGCTAAAGAGCCGAGATCCAAATTTAGTTTTGGACCTTTTGGGAGCACATGGTGAAGTGTTTGTTTCTAGGGTTCCTGATGGCTGTAAAGCTCAGGTGAAGTTCAAAGCTACAATAAAGTTTTTGACAATGCAAGGGGAAGTTGGTCCTGGAACAGCAAGCGTGGAGGCACCTCAACTTCCAGTAGAAACACCCCAAGGCTATTTCAGCTTTTCTTTGGTGAAGTGAACATTTCTCTGGTCCCTTTAACGCATTTATCGCCCCTACTACCTTTCAAGATAATAGCTATGAATGCCTCCTTTGTTATAAGACGCATGCTGCCCGTGCGTGTGGGAGGTGGGTGTTACGATAGGCATCATACGGCAGTATTCTGGTATTTTAATAAATGAGCTTCTGCTGGAGGTGACATTACTTGAGTGTAAAACCAGGCATATCTGCCTCAATAAGATACAGGGTATTTTGTGGGGGTGTGAAGTAATTTTCTGTGAATAATTGAATTAAATAATTATGAGTTATATAAATGTGTAAGGCTCCAATTGCCCATAGTATCTGTGTACCATTCACAGAACTCAATGCAATATTTTCTTCTGATTACATGAACACTCTATTCTGAATATGCCAAACAACCTTCCTTTCTCCTTTTTTATAGTTCCCTGAGAACTACTTCTGTAACACCCATGAGATGTGAAGAACAACCAGAGACCTCCTACAGGGAACAATCTGCCACCAGAAGAGCTGCATATTTAACTGATTTTTTTGGCTCTGATGCCAACTCACACCCTCATTCAAAGACAAAAAAACCCAACCCAACCCAAACCAAAACAACAAAAAAAACTTTAAAAAAATCTAAAATTTGGTTTCTTGGTGAAGCAAAATCTCAGAACATCTAATGCGTTCAAGAGATTTTGATTTGGGTCCTTGCAGCCCCAAGACATACATGCTAGATTCACAAAAGCTGCTGTGGGAGGATATATTACCCAGTAGCCTGGAGCATGCATCAGGCCTTAGGAGAAGTAGTTCAGTTTCCATCTCCAAAGAAATCTGAGAGCATGTGCCACACAGGGTGTTGTTTTTACTAACTGCCTGCAAGCTGGTTGTGCCTATGCAAGGCTTGGAATCATTGCTCTTTGGTCTCTCCTGATGAGGCATCCACTCCATGTGCAGCATTCTGTGCTCACTGCAACATGCTCTAGAAACCAGACATCCACTTACCAGATGTATGAATGATTTTCACATTTGTCTTCTGTTTCAGTGCCTGTTAAAAGTATTTTATTCAAAGTAGACTGGTTTCAAATGGAGTATCTAGTGAGACCCAGCTAAGTTTAGGGTAACTGGACAGGGATTTGTAGGACATTCATCTACAAGGTGGAAGAACTTGATTCAGATCTGCCTCTAAAGGATGCACCACAGCTTTGAGTAGGCACTCAGTGCTGAGCCAGCACAGTGTCTGAGCCACTAAGCACCCGTGTGCTTCAGGTAGCTCCTTGCAAGACCTCCTCTTGAAGATCCTGAGATCAAGAGCCAGAATGATGCCCTGGGTGGGTTGAGCACACCCGGGAAGTGTAGGAACACTGGTGTTTGCAGGACTAAAGCATGACACCCTTGCACTATCCAAGGTTTCAATCAATCAACAGAGTAACTGTGGGATATAAATTTAAGAACACAGCATCTGGACAAAACAGTCCATGGTGATGGACATATGTGTCTGAGGTGGGAACTGGGGTGCCACTGTATCTTTTTTATTCCTGCTGTTTCTTCCAAAGGCTTACTAAAGGATCATATCTGGATTAAGAAAAGATGGCTCCTTTTGTCTGAGGGTCTTCAGATGAACTCTGGGAAACCAAACTTGAACAGTGTTCACTTATATTGAGAAAAGTGCAAAATTGCCAGGCATTAACATGTCGATGATGGGAAGCCCCATACTCTTCCTGTCTTCTGCTCCTCAGAAGTGTAGAATAAGTGCAATAAGCATGAAATAGAAGTTTACAATATCAAGCTACATACCAATCAATATTTACTGCTTTTTGGACTGTAGAAATAGTAGAGATTTAGCTTTAACTACTCCATTTTGTTTCATCCTCAAGTCCTTTTCTTGAAATCCTTTTCATTTTACTGCTTTTTGTCTAAAAGCATCGCATTTTCCCAAGATCCTCGGGAAATTTCCGAGACATAGAGTTTCGCTTTGGGCTTCAATGATCCCACTTGTGGCAACATTTAGATTTTTATTTCAGTTGCACCTCTGAGTCACAGAATCGCATTTCTTCCTTCTCCCGCCTCCCCCCCCCCTTTTTGTTTTTTCCAGAGTATCAGCAAAATGTTTCAATTTCCTCCCCCTAGAAATGCTTTGGCAATATTAGGAACTGGATTCTTAAAAATTAAAGGAGCTGTTTCAGTGTCTACCAGGAAACTTACATTTGTTGGTTTTGTTTATGCTTTTGAAGTAAGAAGGTTCTGACTTGCAATGTTGTTTGCTTGTGGCTTTGTCTTTTGGCAAGATATTTTAAAATCGTAATGTCCCTGGTGCTGAGTGTCCAAGAACAGTGTGATTTCATCCCTTCAGGTGGCTCTGCTGAAACCTAATGTCACTCGGCTGCCTTATAAAGTCAGTGAAATGTGGAACAAACCAGTCAGTAGCCTGGGGAAGTACCCCTTTCTGGGTGGCTTTGTGTTCCTTGGCAATTTTATATGCCTGCATACATTATCCTTGTAAGTGTGATCTGATGTGTAGGTGGTCCCTATTTCTGACACATTACATTTATCTGCATCTCTGGAGCAGCTTAAAAAGTCAAGCCTTTTTTATAGTCAGAATATTACCATGAATGTGATGTATTCTGGGGACTGGGTTCTGCATCTCGAGCATTCAGTTAATCAGAGCTGCAACTCCAGCTGGCCATATTTTGCCAGTGAAATAAAATGGAGCTATATAGGGAGAACACGTGAAGGCGTGCAGTAAATTTTTATGAGCCTGAGGATGGAATGACCACATTACTCAAGACTCACCAGCAGAGAGCTATTGAAGGGCTTAACCAAATAAATGGCAATTAAAAGTTTATAGTGTTTCACATTGTCATGTGCTTGTTTGTGCTCTATGTGTAATTTTTAGCTCTTGTTTACACCTGCACTGATGAAACTGAGGACAGCAGATGTTGCCATACAGTCACCCAAGAGGCATGTTTTAATGTAGATTGCTCCCAGGTCTTCGCTGAAGTTTCTTGGAGTTTTTTTCACACTGTTTTGAAACACAGGGCAGTACACAGCCAGGAGGGAGCTGTGCAGCAGTGCTGCCTTTTTACTTTTGTGCTGCACAGTGGGCTCCCCATGCCAAGTAGTGACAGTGCCATAGTGTATAGCTCCTCATAGGAAGTCTTTTCCTCCAGAAAATGTAGTTCTGTAGATACCATGGAAACTGAAATGTACTAGTGGTGCTTATTATAGTGGTGCATTTATAATAGCCATAAAGTATATTCACTAGACATCTCCTTGAACCAAAACTAGGGTTAAACATACTCTTGAGCTTTGTGCCTGACTCTAGCCTTCCTTGGCTTCAGCCTGCTTCCAGGTGGTTTTCATGTTTTCTTTTTCTGCTTCTGGTACAGGTGGTCTCTCTGGGTCTCCTTGTACCCTGGCAAGGGCCATGGAGGGTCAGGCCGAGCAGAGGGGAAGGGAGAAGGTGCCAGCTCAGTACAGCAGGGAGGAAGAGAGAAGGAAAATCATCTCAGTAAGGACAAGAGAGAAGAAAGTAGGGCAAGACAGAGTTAAATAGCTAGGACTGCAGGATCAGATTAAAAAATACAGTAAATGGTCTTGAGACATCTCTTCTCCTGAACCTCCAGCTGACAAAACCTGAATGACTCAGCCCCATTCACATGATGAGAAAATCTTCTACTTTGAAAAGTCAGGCCTCTGCCATTAATGCTAAAGATCTCCCTCCCTGTTTCTGGCCTTAACACGTTCACCAGTGTAACCCTGGAGTCCTGCAAGATGATATCTCAGAGATAAGCCTGTCCCCAGGGAATCACAGAAAACAGGGATGGAAAACACCTCAAGAGATAATCTAACCTCTGTTGTTCCTCTAGGCAGAGGAAGGCAGATTACATATATGGGCTGGGGGGGGGGGCGGGGGGCATGGGCAGGGTTTATTTGCTGAAAAGCTGTTAAGTAGCATGTTGGGAGAATGGTGAGGTAATGGGAACGGCATTGCGTGCATACAGTATTGGAAACCGCCAGGTAGAAATGAGGTGCTTTGTGGTGACAGTGGAGAGGCAGTAATACAGGGTAATGACAGTGCTCTAAGTTTTCTTGCCCAAATGATTTAGGGCCAGATGGATATCCTGACTTGACTGAGATGATCATTGCACATCTGTATGTGCTGTGGGGCAGGGGTAAGGACTAGGAGGGCTGCAGCAGTGCACATGCTGTGCTGTTAGTGCAATTGCAGTATTGAGCAATACTGCCCTTCCCAATGACAGTGCTGATGGATCCAGCTTGGTTGCTTTATAGGGTCAATAATCTGCAGTAACCAGCTTAGTAGTTGAGCAAGGTAAGAAGTAAACTGACCCCTTCAAGAAGTCTGACTATTACAGGCATCAAAAGTAGTGTGATTCTGAGGACCTGCAAGTGCTTTCAGGCACAGGCTTCCAAGTTCCTGCTCTATGGATTGCAGAAGTTCAGAGATGTCAGTGCTGTTCCTTCGCATATATGAAATGTACAGTAATGGTGAAATGAGAAGGACTAATGGGAAACCTGAGACTTAACTGGGTAAGGTACAGAGTTAGCATGTGTAATATCTGGCCACTGAAATCAATGTTGGAAAGTTGAGAGGGAAAGTCACCAAGGACATTGAAGAACTCACCACTCAGAATAGAAAAGTCACAAGAGAACCTTTCAAAGAAGAGCTTCAGCATTTACCCCAATAAAATTCTTCCAGGTGATTAAATTGAAAAATAAATACTTAGGCAGAACACAAGCAAAGCAGAAGAGATTGTAAAACACAGCACAGCAGCACCGTTCGCCATCGGACGGTGGCAGGGGTGGTGAAACCTGGTCCTTCCATGCCACCTAGTGTAGGAAGCTACGCAGCTCTCCTGCTCCTGATGGCAAAACAGGGACCGGCGCACCCTGCGAGGTTGGATTCGGCAAGCAAGGTTGATTAACCAGGAAATTAAGTGGAGGTCTGAAGCCTGCCGCTGTATGAACCATCTCACCGGTGCAGATAAAAACCTGCCTCCAGCACCCTGGCAGTAGGTGATGCTTGCTGCTGGCTGTGTTTGCAGTGCGGCACGTGGAAAGATTTTAAAGGGATCTGTCTGGCCTATGGTTTTACGTACTTCAACTGGGAAAGAACAAAGTTACCTAACTCGCAGCTGTCAGCACACTGGGAGAAAAAGATAGCAGGGCGTGTTTGTATTCTGACACTTAGTAACATGGTTCGAGTCTTCATTTCTGGGAACTAAAAGTGGGCTGTGGCTAAATGGATATAGTGTTTGGTTTGCTGGTGGTTTGTGGGTTTTTTGTTTTGTTGGTGTTTGTTTGGTTTTTTGTTTGTTTGTTTTTTTGGGGTTTTTTTGACAGGCTAAGAGGAGGTTTTGTTATATGGCTGATTTGGGTAAGGAATAGAAATAAACTATGGTTCCATTATCAGTTGCTCCAAAACACATCAATGGATAAAAAGGGCCCAAAGTTGTAGGGTGCTGTCTAATTGAAGCTTCAGCTGAGTGGTTAGGTATACTTTTCTCTAGGGACAGTTAGTGCTGTAACTAGCTAAACCAAGGACTCTTGACCTTACTTTGAAACATTTGGTGCTGATTTCTCTTTGACATAGAAGAGCAGATTAGGTGTGAGAGAATTCTGATAGACCTTCATACTCCCGGAAAATCTATACCATCTCATTAGACTTGTTCAAAACTGCTTCTTAACAGATTGCAATGTCAGTCCAGGATGTTACCAATCCCAGAATAACCAGATAGCTATATATATTTCACCCAGAACACCCATGGACAAGGGCACCTGCACACTGTCAGATTGTCCTATGCATAAGATGTGAACTGTGTTTATAAGCAGTTTTTGAGATTCATAATTGCTAACCTTGATATATGAAAAATAAATGACCTCAGCAAAATTAAAAAAAACCAAAAAGACAGTTACCCTGAATACTATGCTGGAGAGCCTGCCTCAGACATAAGAAGAGGTAATTAATGTTTAATTTTTGACTTAATAAATATGTCATTCTTTTTTCCTCTGCTTTCTTGGTTTTCTTCTACCACTCTGTTTATTCCCTTCAGAAGTGTGCTGTTTGAATCACCCAGCTGCTGTCCTGCTGGGGCTGATAGAGCGTTGCCTCCAAACAGGAACAATGGGAGCTTGTACGAGACTTAAAGGCAGATCTGTGCCCTTCCTCCACCCTGCCTGCTTGATAGATGCCCTCACCTGCGTACAGGCTTCCGTGCTCCCACATGCCTTTATCGTGGCGCAAGTAAGGTTTTATGTGCTATGTAAACAAGGAAATCCCTAGAAGCAAAAGAGCACTTCAGACGTTTGGCTTGCATGATGGCAAAATGATGACATGTAACTACAGCACTAATAAGGGCCGTATGTCTGCGTTGTGTGTTGAGAAATGGGTGAAACACAGCACAGGGGAGGAAGAGATGGAATGTCATCATATGCTTTCCATTTGCACCCACGTAAAAAAAAAAAAAAAAAGATAGTGTTTCTACTCTTTCCAAGGCAATGTGATGTATGTGTCTGGTTCCATTATTAAAAAGAGATTAAAATGATTTAAAATATGTTTCAGTATTAAAAAAAGTAAAGTGGATGTTGGCCATTTTGAGTCATCAGCCAAACTCTTGGCCTTCCTGTTTTTTCCTTTGCTTGGAACTCCCACGTATCTCTAGTTAACAGAACTCCCAAAGATGATGTTTATATATTTAAACTCCTTCTTTTCTGACATTTTTCTAGTCTAATTATTGATCCCACAATGTTTAGTATCCAGGAAGCTGCCCCAAGTTCCTGAAATGAAAACCACCTTCCAAAACCCAGGCTTTTAAAAGATGAGTCATTGGCTGGCACTTGAGCATTTTTTGGCACTTAGCTTGAAAGTAAGAGGTTTTGAGGAGGATTTCTGTGTGTGAGAAAGTAAAAAAAAAAAAATTAAAAATTTGAAAGTGCTTGGCATGCAGCCTGTCATCTTTCAGAGAAGAGTGTAATAAAATCATGGTGTCCTGGGTGAAAGTAGGGGCACTCTTCTATTTTGTGTTTAACTCCTTCCCGAACAGTCTGTAATTTCTCAAAGTCCATCCTGTATTTCTGTAAGGCCAGAAAGACCACTGGAACAAAATAGCCTAAAGGGCTGTGTTTCTCCCTCTTTTGGAATGTGGTTTTTCCCTGCTGGAGCTGTTGGCATCTACCCAGGGCTTTGGTTTGCTCATGGAAACTGTGGAAGACAGGATCTCTGCTTCCTCACTGGCTCCTGCTCCCTCTTCCTCACTCCTTCAGGACTGTTGTCCCTGAAGCAAATGCCAGATTGCTGGAAGATATTTCATAACTGATTCACTTAGGACTTGCCCTGCCTCTTTGTCCCCTTAGGCAAGACCTGGAGCAAGGAAAGAGAGGGTAGGCATCTGACTGTGTCAGCTAGAGTGCTCTTAACATCTGTTTGTGGACAAAAATATTTTCCTCATTGTTTTCAACATTTTCCTTCCGAAAACTCTAAATTAGTTTCAGGAAGCTCTGCTGGTTCAGGTCAGCAAAGATTAATAGAGGGGGAACAGAAAGGCAGGAGCTGGCATACCTACCTCCCTGTACTGCACAATCCCAACAAAACCGAGTGTGCTACCAGTGAGGTGCATGGTATCTATTAACCCTTGGGGAGGGAAGACCTATGGTCATATGCGTAGAGCACCCATAGCAGAGAAGGCAGGGCTGTAAATTCCTGGGTCTGCCACGAGGCCCATAGCACACTTGCATGTTCCATAGTGCCTGCCAAGAGAAGGCTCATGCTGCACAACCCAGTATGCAAGAGTAAATGGGGAGTAATTCCAGTGAATCAAGAGAATTGAGGTTGATAATCAAGGTGGTTTTTAACATTCTTACACTTCTCATTGTGCTACTCTAAACTTGCAACTTCTCATCTTCAGCTAATCATTCCTGTCCCTCCACAGTACTCTGCAGTAGCTAAGCATGAGTTGGTTTGTTTCAGGCTTTCTAATTAAATCTGTAAAGCCTCTTTTGCAGTGTTTGTGGAGAATGATGATAATCCTCTTATAATTTCCATTCTAGGTATCTCCTTGATAATCTGCAAGCTGATGAGGACTGAGGCTATGTACATGCTTGGATACTTGGATGCATGAAACCATGTGGCAAGAGGGAGGTTGGTAGAGCTCCTATAGACTCAGACAACAATTTTCAAGCTGAAAGTATTACCAGCCAAAGTGGAATGGCCATGGGTTATCGGTAACATCACCTGCTGTTACATGATTTTCTTGTTAGTAGCTCCTAACCTGTCACAACGTGCCCGTTCCCAACACCAAGTAAAACCCCCATGAAAATCAGTGAGGTTACAAGATTTGTGGGAAGAAAAATTCTATATACCTGCTCATTACAGACTTCCAAAATTCAAGGAAGTGCTTTCAGAGCTGCAGCTGCGGTGAGCCGGTCTGAGCCTCTCATTGCCAGTGGCTGATCACACCATGGCTGCAGAGAGCAGCCAGGAAAGGTCTTATCTGCAGCCAGGCAAAGGAGCTCGGCTTTCCTTGAGAAGGCGGCTTCCCACTGCACCATGCCAAGGAGGGTGAGCTGCAAAACCCCAAGTGTTTGCCCTTTGCCCTTGTATTCCCCCACTGTGTTCAGCCTGGGCAGTGGGACAGGAGGGAACTGTGTGATTTAAGTTGAGAGGAAAGGAGCAGATAAGGACACAGGGAGTAATGAAATGAGTAGCTGGAGTCAGGGGAAGTGGGAAGCTGACGTAAGGAGGGCGGAATGTCACTGGGGACGTAGGGGTGGGGACATGGGAGCTTGGCGAAAAAACTGGAAGGGGAAGCCAGGAAGGGAGGGTGTGGAAAGGCTGAGATTAGCTGGGGATCAGAGAGAAAGTCTTACTCTGGGGCTGGGCTTGTCTTGGGTTTGGGAAGAGGACTGAATCCAGAAACCCAGTGAATGGACCATGGCACTGATCAGGGAAGGTGTCAGGAAACAGAGCGCAGGAGGAAGAAGTTGAGGGCATTGGGCTGAAGGGGTTGTGCTGGGATGGAAAAGAGACAGAAGAGCATGCATCCACTCAAGCGTGCACCAGCCTCCAGGGCTGGAATGGGACCTGAGAGGACTGTGTGCTGACCCCACTCCACTGTCTGAAAATACCTTTCAGACCTGTTCTTTAAGACAAGATGCAAGACCACACTTTTAGCTTCTTTGATGTTTGAGGATTTAGCCAAATTATCATAGAATCATAGAATGCTTGGGGTTGGAAGGGACCTTAAAGATCATCTAGTTGCAACCCCCCTGCCATGGGCAGGGACACTGTCCACTAGACCAGGTTGTTCAGAGCTCCAACCAAGCTGGGCTTGAACACTTCCAGGGATGGGGCACTTACAGCTTCTCTGGGCAACTTCACAGTAGAGAATTTCTTCTTGCTATCTAATCCAAATCTGTCATCTTTCATCTTAAAGCCGTTGCTCCTTGTCCTATCACTACATGCCCTTGTAAAAAATCCCTCTCCAGCTTTCTTGTAGCCCCTTCTAGGTACTGAAAGGCTTCTATAAGGTCCCCCGTCAGAGCCTTCTCTTCTCCAGGCTGAACAACCCCAACTATCTCAGCCCATTTTCAGGCCGCTCCAGCCCTCTGATCATCTTTGTAGCCCTCCTCTGGACTCACTCCAACAGGTCCATGTCCTTTTTATGCTGGGGGCCCCAGAGCTGAACGCAGTGCTTCAGGTGGGGTCTCACGAGAGTGGAGTAGAGGGGAAGAATTACTTCCCTTGACTTGCTGGCCACACTGCTTTTGATGCAGACCAGTTGCAGTAGAATAACTTTGTTAGGTAGGATAAAAAGTGAAGTCAGGAAAGGGAGCCATCATATATATATATACCTGAACAAATCCCTGTAATTTTTTTCTGCTTTGTCATGTGTTAAGTAAAAATCACATTTTATGGCCAGAGAATTTGTCATCAGTTCTTACTTTGCTATGTAATCAATCCATTAGGTGATAAATTTCAGCAAATACTGGAGTAGACTAATTTTAGAATGGTATCAAAAAATAGCACATTATGAAAGAAACACAAACACATTCTCTTATCTTCTCAATTTTTACTATTCTTAAATAATTTAAAAATTGTAGCAGAGATTTTTCTATTAATATAATTTCTAACAGCTGGCACAGAAGAAAACAGCCAATCAAGACATGCTTTAACATTGCCATGTATTTCAGGCTGACAAAATGTGGTAGCTCCTATGATTCTTAAATCATTTTGTCAGGGAAAGTAAGGGAAGGTGATCAAAAGCTGTCTTATCATGAGTATATTTAGCTGTATAATGTAGTACATGAACTTAGTAGTCAGGTGGAAGCAAAAGTATCTCCTCAGTTTCTAGCTAATTTGTGGAAAGAAGGGGAATGTCCTGCCACTGTTAACATTGCTAGTAAGAAGTTTGCATCTATTGGCAAAATTAAAATCAATTCACTACAGAACATTTTTCACACTTTTCCAAACATTCCTGATGCATTTTCAGTGCAGTCAAAAAATAATTGGGGGCCAATTAATATTTATCTTCAGTTTTATTTCAGGAGTGTAATTAACTGCGGTCTTTGAGTGATATAAGAATAGCATCTTTTTGTTTGATTTATTGTTAGATTTTTTTTGTTTTCCCCCAGCTTGGCATTAGTGTAAATTCTGCACTGGAAGCAAGTACGATCAGTGCTGTTCAGTGTTCCCCTACCGAGGGTGGGTAGGTGCATTCAGTCTTCCTTGCAGCTCTGCGAGAAGTAAATGAAAAAAGGTGTTTGTTAAAATGGGACAGATGAGCACTCTGCTTCTGTTACTTAGGGCAAGGCCCTGCACAGTCACCCCCTGAGCAGCTTCATTCCCTGCACTGTGGGAAGAGGAAGGTATATCTGTTCCATGCAGTGCAGTCCTAGTCTGTGATATTTCAGCTGGCTTCAAAACTGGAAGCAACGTAGATGTGCCGGCACTGTGCTAACACCACTGCTTTGGTTGGTAGGACTCCGGTGAGCTCGTCGGTACTGCACTTCTGCTGACTTACCTGGAAGTTGTTTCAGTATTTGTAACATTGCCCAGTGCAGATAAATGGAAAATATGATGGAATCTGTTAATTGAATCTACACTGAAATACAAGGACATGAGGGAACTCAGCATGGTCAGCACCTGGTGAGAGAGCACAGGATACTGATATGCTTGCTCATTTCTGATAGTCCATTACAGATAGCCTTTGGAATATAACCTTGATTTTTTTCCCCTATTTTACTATTTTTAAATCCAATGTGATTGCTAAAAGCTATTTAATGAAAATTAAATATTTTCCAGAACAAGTACTGCATGAACAGCCCGGCTTTCCTTTCTGGGCTTCATATTTTTACCACATGTATTAGCAGTGCAGTTTTTAAGGTTCTCATCCAGCAAAGTACTTGAGCAGGTGTTTAATTTTAAGCATATGCTTAAATGTTTTTCTCTCTTAAACCCTTATTCTTGGCTTCTACTAAAATTGCTGAAAAGGGTGATAAATGTATGGAAGTTTCTGTGATATAGAAAGCTATCTATTAGCAACTCCAGAGAAACCACCAAGTGATTCCACATGGACCACCAAATTGTCTTCAGAGTCTAATGATTTTCATTTGTGCTGTCAGTCTGGGGTAGACTCAAGATTAAAAGTTATGTAATATTTTTCCAGTTCCCCGAGCTATTCAGTCCTCCCTCCATCATTTGTTTAATACATTCCTCATATGTTGCTCTGGTCTCCTGACACCCAGGCTGTTCCTGGGAACAGCTGAATTCCCATATGAGAGAATCACATTTCCATATGTTTTTTAGTATTTCAAAAGTGTTATTTTATTTAATAGATTTAAAATATTTAAGCCCCCACCCTTCCACCCCCTCTTTGGCATGCTTTTAGTGGGTGTCCCAAAAGACTGTAGAGTAGAAATGAGAAAAACTACAGTAGTACAGAAAAGCTTGCTTTCCATAGGAGTTCAAGGTGACATATAGTCAAGAAATACATGAGAAATAAAGTGAGCTTAGTCTCCTTTCAGTTTTATTCAGACCCGTTCACCTCTGTCTCTTTTCAAAACTACTTCTACTGTTTCAGTTTTAAAAGCTAATAAAATATACAGAACCTGACTCTTCTGTTGCATCAATTTTAGATTGTTAATGTCAGGGTTATAGTACTCCATTAGCCACAGGACTCCATTAAAATGTCGACACTACATCAAGAAGGAGAACCACATCCACATTATCTGAAAAATTCTGAGCTACCGGTATTTTGGGGACTCTTTCAACTTGCAGATTAGAGGTACCTCTTCAACACAGAAGCGTTAGTCCTATGTGAAACTGAAGTGGGGACAGAAGACAATGGGCTAAATTCTTCAATTACATGGAGAAAATATGAAAAGAAAAGAAGGCAGACTCCTGAAGGCAGTTTGTGTTCTTAGTCATACCCATCTGCTCTGCCAAAAGCTCTGAAATTGCAGAGGACAAAGATGGCAGTTACCCTATGGAGCTCTAAAAAAATAAAATCTACAGAGTGAAATACTGGCACAGATAAAGGCAGTGGGAGTTTCCTTCTTGCCTTTTGTGTGAGAGGATTTTATGCGAAGTATAGATGCTATGGGGTGCAATGGTCATGCCTCATCTGAAGAGTAATGTTCTTGCCCATCCCAGTCAGGTGAAATCACTGCAGACTGGTAACTGGCTGGAAGATCCCTGGAAGACCAGTGCTGCTCAGCAGCCTCTGCATTCCATAACTATGAAGCTTCACAGTATAGGAGACAGCGAAATAACCCAACACTCATTGTGGCAAACAAAAGAAACAAACCATTGAAATAAATTATCTTTTTAATAGGAACAACATGAAATTGTGTGGTGTTCACTAACTTATGCTCTTTGGGATTTCAGTGTTCTGCATACCCAGGGAATGCAGTGTGGTGACCCCCAGCATGCATAGTTTCCAGAAAGAGTACAGAACTCCACAAATTAGAGAAAACATGACAGAGCCAGAACTCTGCTTTGCATCTTTCCTCCCCTTCTCCTCTTATCTATGTCACCAAGCGATTTCTATTAATGCTTCACCCTTATCCTACACAGTGCCAGAACCTGAATGAGTCACTGCTAGAGCAGGGCTTGTTGGATGGCAAAGGCAAAGAAGCAGCATTACTAACGGTTTCAAAACAATAGGGAATACTTGAATGTCCAAAAAAGGAAGCATCAAACTTTTGCTGTGCTAGACTGTCACTGGCTTACTGTCAACTCATTAGGCAGCATCCCGAGCAATGACGAAGGAATGTATTTGAAAATGCATTTGGGACTGGTTTGCAAGCATCAGAATGTTTACACTCCTTGTGAGATTTCCCCTTCTTTTGTACTGGGTTATTGTGCTAAGAGTATTTGCAGTTAAGATTGTTGATTACCCCTGGCCAGAAAACAGCAGTGTCTTTTCGTGAGTATTTCTGAGGTTTTGAAATTTGGTTTTCATCCACATGTGGTGGAATGAAAATGGGAATTTCAGAGTCTTTTAGTGACAGCAGAGAAGACTCAGGAGAGGGAAACCAGTCAAATGATGAACCTGGCGTTAACCTGGCATATGGGAAAAAACCTGCTGCTACTGGTGGGCACCTTATAAGTAACACTTTCAGCTATTCTGCATTCTTCTGTGATAGGCTATAGGAAACCTTTTTGACTAATAAAACATTCTAGATTTGGCAGAATGGCCATTCTGGAAATAAAAAATATAATTGGAAATATTTGGATTAGCTTTATGTAGAACCCAAGAGCCAACTTTACCTTAAGAGATTAGACCTGGAGGCATGGAAAGTGAAGAGATCTGCAAATCCTTATCTTGCATTCCCTTTAGAGGAAGCTGCCTCTGAAGTATGTTGATTTAACAATATAGAGTTTCATGAGAAAGTGTTAGCAGCACCTACATTTTACTCTTGGAAACATGAACAGTATCCCAGGATTGTGCCTGCAATGACAAAAATGAGCCTGGTGTCCACATAACATCTCTCATTACCAAATTGGCATATTTTCATCTGAACAGTCATGTGGTTTTGAAAAAAGGCATAGGCTCATCATAGCCAATAGCTATTACAGAAAGTTTCATATGTTGGAGACCAAAAGGGAAGCAGGTCAAACTAAAAAGACATACTTTGGGGGTTTAATAGCAGATCCTTCCTTCCCTTTTCAGGTGAGACTTCCACTACTGTGGCCACACCTGGAATTTATAAGTTGCTTCAGAAGTTGTTAATATTATAATTTAAAAATTTCAGCTGATATTTGGATAAATTACCAAGATAGGAAATCGAAGCAAGGAGCATAAATAAGCTTAAGAATCACCTATGTTTATTTCTGGACAAAAGGTGAGGTGAGAGGTATGGTAAAAAGCAGGAAAGCAAAATAGACATTTAAGTCTATAGACATACCAAGATAGCTGGTCTTTGTCCTGTTCTTAAACTGCTTTGTGCTTTAATCACAACATAGAAACAACTCAAGATCATAAATACTTCCCTACATGGCTTAATTCCATAAAACCTGTAGTTTTGCACCATATCCTCTAATTGCAAACAGACACAGTATCAATACCAGGTCAGCAAGATATCATGTCTGGAGAAAAAAATATTGTTCAGGAATTTTAAGAAACATTTCAAGTATAGTGATCCAAAAGTGGCTCAAACAGTGGGCTTGATCCTGCATTCTTTGCACCCTTTGCACTCTGACGCAGGCATGAAGCGGTGGGGTTGGTGCTAGGCTGGGTTTCGAAGCTGCTGTGCTAGTGCAGCACTGCGCCGTCTGCGAGGGACCGGCACTGGCTACCACAGGTACCCTGCTCTGCTTCTGTTGCAGACTCGGTTGGCATCAGTCAGGCCTCTATATGCTGTGTATTATTGTGCTGTGCAGACTTGAAGAGTCCTATGAGACTTTGTCTGCTGGTTTGATTTAAAGTGAAACTTGGATTGTCAATGCATCCCAGAGGCGCAACTCTTAGTGTCTTCTGGCATTCACTTCTGGTCCTGGAAGACAGAAGTATTTCTGGTGCCAGTTATAGAGAACAGTATTCAAAATTGACTTTGCTGCATATAAGGAGGCTTAGAGGTTGAAACAGGCTTTTGGAAAAGCCTCTTTGTGCTTGTGTGTAAGTGTAGGGATTCTAGGGCAGGAAAAGGCTAGAAGGGTAATCCTGTGGCTCTCATCTTCAACCTTCTTCTGCCTGAGGCACCTAAGAAGGAGGCGGTGGCTGTCACCGTGGCTCTGGAGTGCTTGGGACAGAAAGGCTGCTGCAGACGAGGATGTACCTTGCTGACAGAGATTGCCAAGCCCCCTTTCTTTCCCAAGCTGGCAGCACATCTAGAGATGTCTAACAACAGTGTAAAGTTACTCCTTCCTTCCCTTTGGCTCTGAATGACACTCCAAGAAGTGTATCACATCATCTCTAGTTTAAATATTTTTATTAGCTTATATCTTCTATTAATCATGTTTCTTCTCAGAGATTCAAAGGTCTTAACAACTGTCAGAGTGTTTTTTGCTGTTATAACCTGTGTGTTGCTACCATTGCAAATCCCTTCCACACACAAGCCCCTTGACTTGAGCAGGGTGGCATTTTTAACTCAAATTAGTGGGCTCACAAGGGAACATTAGCTACAGTTTATTAACTCAGCTCCCCAGGTGCTAATCCAATCTCTCTGCATGGAAAACTAGTTGCTGCGTGTAGTACAGGTGTTATTTTACAGTGTGCTCTCACTCCAGTCAGGCTAGCCTAAAAGGCATTAATTGCAAGGCAAATGGTTTGACTCTGCAATGAAGAATCAATGAAGGTCGTGGCAATAGAGGCAACAGAGGCAACAGCAGATAGCTGCAAGTGATAGGTTTAAGACACTACCTTCTGCGTAAAGGGTTCAACCAAAATTATCCTTTCACACACAGGAAATGCTCAAGGGATGGTGTTCTCCAAAGGTTTGAGATACTTTGCTTGAATAACTTCTGAATCATCCATTTATGGGTTTATAAATCTGTGTTTAAAAATGTATTTAACACCACACCAACCTACCTGTGTTTTTGTTGTCTCCAGAACGTGTGTGCATTATGCTAGCAGTTGTTCCACTGGAGACAGACCCACCTGCCTGCTGGCTCTTCTGCACAGTTAGAGAGAAGATGTGGAGTGTCCTTTCTTTAAATGACTGTTTAAGGTACAGCAAAGTAAATTAAACAGTCATTAAGTTTTTTATTACATTAATGTATATCCTGGACACTCATTTTAATGACTAGCATACTGTAATGGGTTTCCCTGGCTTAATAAAATGTCTCATCATACCCAAGAACCTGGATGGATGACTACAAGCAACTGAGTTAATACAGGTCTGATCTTCTAGCTTATATTGTCTAAAGACATACACTTTTCTCATTTTGGTGTCTCCCAGCTCCCTGTAATGAAGGAGAAACAAAAGCAATCTGTGTACATTCAGTTTTGATAACAAGTTTGATAGCAAGATGGAAAACTTGCGGTAATGTAATACATTATGGCATTTGTGTGCTTTTACTCTAGCACAGGTGATGGGAGTGACTATGCAGGTAACAGATGTTTCACTAGTCCCAGGTCTTAAAGACTAAGGGCCAGATAAACAAGCTATCTATGAATTTTCTAGAGTCTAAGTCTTCCTTGTTTACTGCATCTGAAAGTCAAGTAGGCAGCTTTTAGCTTAATGCTATTAAAGACCACATTCAGATATCCTAACTTCTACCACCAGGTTTGCCTGGTGCTTCCTCCTGACTGATCCTAGGTAGTTCCCTTTATGATGCTTGTGCAGTTTCTTTGACCCATCTCTCTGTGGTTCTTGGCCTTTTCAACAGATTAGAGATATGTAATCACATGGTATTTAATTCATCCTGAGATGGATTTGAAAATGGTGACACTGGGAAGGAGTACAGAGTCTTTATTGTAGTGTAAATTCCCCTTAGTTTAATCTCTTGTATTTAGGTATCATTATCTGCCCTGAACTCTAAAGGCACAGTCCTGAAAACCGGGGTAAAAATCCCCAGTAGAGAGCAAAAAGAAAGACTTGTTGACTGGAGGTTCTATGGAAGCTGAAATAATAAGTAACGTTCTGGCCTCCCTGACACAGTGTATTTTTTTTGCTGAGGCTTTAGGACCAAGATTTCACCTGTCCTCTACAAGTTGTGGTCAATGTAAGGGTTCTCACCTCAAATTCTATTCTGGAGAAATGAGCAATATAGTGGTTTATGTATAGAAAATCAAATGGATTGAGGGTTACAACCTAATGAGTTCCCCATATTTTTCATCAAGAAAGTTTTTCCCAGTTACGTGCTTTAACTAAGCACCATAAAAAAGCTTGGAATGGAGTATGGTTTCAGTATAGTTAGGTATACAAAGATTAACTAGAACTAGTTTTTCATCGGAGTATGCAAGGAGGTGCAGAGAAGGGCATTGCTGGGCCAGAGGGCCATCAGCTGACTGGCAAGATGTAAGCTGTTAAACTGGACGAGCCTTGTGTCCACCTGTAGAAGAAAGAAGCTGGGTTAATTAGCACTGATAATACACAACTGTGGGTTGGCTTCAGGGGCGGGGGGTGGGGGTGGCCGATGTAGATAAGGTGCAGCTATGGCTGGTGAAGTGGTTGAGAGCCAATGAAGAAAGAGCAGCTGAGGAAAAGACAGAGAGAGAGGAAGAAGCAAGGGAAGAGAGAGTGGGCACTCGATGAGGTGAGGAGAAGGCAGCAGAAGGACTGTATGAAGAGTATGCTGGTATGAGATGGTAAAAGACCTTGTTGCAGCTTGATAGTTTGGAGAGTGCTACAACATCCACCTGCTGGGGAATTTGTATTGTCTCCCTTGAGGAAAATTATTCACAAGTTTGTGCTTAAATATAAAGATTTCGTGAACAATGCATTGGACAGTCCTACCACTGCAGGCAGATCTACAAGGAATCTGCAAAGATGTGTCACCAGCTGATACCCTTATATACACTTGTACCAGCACGGACCCTGTGAGAATGAATGTAAGGCACTGAGTCCCTTGCCTAGCCCAGCTCTGCTGCCCAAAGGTGGCCCCTGCGCACTCACGTTCCAGGACTGCTACAAGATGATGCTGTGGCGGCTTCTTGTCTCAGCACCAAGGGAAACTTCTCTCCCCTACATGAAGTCATACTGTCCCTGGCATTTCTGCTTCCAGCCAGTTTAACCTGCTCTGCAGTTGGGCCTTCTTGCCCTCCATACCAGGTGACAAATTACCACTGCTGAGCCATTACAATCTGAATTTCCCCTTCACCTGCTTTTAATAAGACCATCATCAAATCCCAGCTCAAGAAACATGACAGAGGATATTTACATATAGTTGTTAGAGGAACTTTCTAAGTCTATCAACAGGTGATTCGTATCCTGAAGCATGAGAGAATGTCAGTTCACATTTTTACATGCAAGTTGTATGTAGAAAAGGAAGAAGGACATGAACACTACAGAGTTCCAAAGTATTCATTTTCCCACTTAGTAATTACTGAGAGATTCAGGATTCTTTTCCTTTGGCCCACATCTTGCCATCAGATTCCTGAATATCTGAGCATACCTCATTGAGGATGAGCTATATGCAGAGTGCTGCCCAGACTGGGTTAACAGAGCCTCAAGACAAGCACTCAGAAGCTGATTCAAGGAATACAGTCTCAACCAGCTTTTCAGAAATGCCAAGATGTTTAGCAGATGTATAGTCTTTCAGAGTTAAGCTCTTCTGAGCTACAGCCCAATGCTGATGTATCGGAGGCTGATAGCTGCTTTCTGTCACTGCAGACCTCTGGCTCAGATGCATTTCATTGGAAAAAGTCGGTTACAGGCCCTAGAAAATCAAGCCCTTGGTCACTGGTTACTCCACGTGTTTGGCAAAAGCATTGCCTCCATGCTCACCGAAAAGTAGATGCCATAGTTCATTTTTAGAGTCATTTGGATGCCAAATGGTGTTTTCTAAAAGATCTTTTCATCTGTAAATGCCTAAAAGTAGCTTAAAAGTCTGGTCCCCTGTGACCATATAATTATATTAGAGAATATGAATTTGGTGTTTGAATGACCCGAGTTAGATATTTTAAACACATACTTCCCCTCTAGATGAGTTTTCCATGTTGAACTTTATTTCAGATAATTGCATGTGTAGACAGAAATGTTGGAGTTGTTCCTAAGAAGAAGGAAAAGATGCTGAGTATGGGAAAGCATTTCAGACTGAAAGGGCCTGACTGTAGGATTTCAAAGGTCTTTGAATCAAGTCCTGGATCAGGGTTTTCGTTTATCTGGGTTGATTTTAAAGGACATGTAAATCTTCCTGCAAGAGTATTCTGTAGCAAACCATTTTAACTAGAGAAGATTTCTGTTGAATTGATTACTACTTTTGACTTAGTTTTCCAGATACTGCAGCAATGCTACAGAACTGGAAGCAATTACTAGAAAGGTACAGAAGATAAATCCGGCAAGTTTTCTCTACATATGTCAGAACTGTTCTTTCTTTAATTGTCTGAATAGAGAGTGGGAGTTCTGTGTCTTTTGGAAGCACTGATTATCTTTTTTCCCCCAAATGGAAAGCAAGGTCATAAAACCGCAACTGCCTCTTCTCCTTGCCTTACACTCTTTTTCTGCACTGATTTGGGAATCTGAATACTGTTCCCTGTCAGAATTTGTAAATCTGTCCTAAATTAAGGCATTTACATTTGAGTTTTCTCCAATAAATCATTTCACCAGCTCCCCTCAAAATCCTGAACTAGCTTTGTGTGAGAAAAACTTGGAAGTATTTGCACTGGTGGGGGCAGGGGTAAGAAGAAGGGATGAAAAAGTGCTTTATGTGCCTGCTCAAAAGCGTTAAAGCTGGTCATCAGGGTAGGAAGTTCAGCTAAGCTCCTTCCTAAAATCTACTGGATATCAGAGAGCAGGACTCAGTCCTTATTCTAGTAAAGCTTCACAGTGGTGGTCTTCAACTGTTTGAAGGCAACATAAATACCATTTTTTTGCTTTAGGATTTATCTCTGTGTCCCTGTGAAGCTGATTTAGGGGAAGAAGAACTGAAGAAATATGAGAGCTGCTCATCTGGACTTACCAAAGTATGCGGGATCTCTTGCGTCTAAAATGAGCTATCCTGAGTTACCGATTTTCCATCCAGTGCTCTATGCTGTCACAATATAAATCAAATGCTCACAATAAAGAGTAACTTTGCTCACCAGATGACAAATAACGTTGAAAAAAAAAAGGTTTCCTTTCTTCATGAAACATTTTGAAATCCCAAGTGATCTTTTTACTAGTAAGTGTAACAAAATGCTTGGGAGAGGAAAGTGGCTGATATGATTTGTGAGGGTCTGTCTGACAGATTTTTCTACAGACAAGCTTTGACCTTGGAAAGAGGCAGAATACTTTGCTCTTTGATGGCTGCTTACAACCACAGAGACTGTGAAAGTACTTTTTCTCCAAGGCCCATCTGCAGGCTCTGTGTGGAGGTTGCTAAAAGCCGCTGTCTGAGCTCTGGTGCTTGCGTGGGCTTTGGGGGCAGCATGCTCCCACAGCAAGCCCCAGGGTGTGACTGGTCTCCACCCTGGCACACCCTACAGTACCAAGGTCTCCTTCACACCTTCTGGTCCTTTCTGCCTGTAGTGTAGAAGAGAAGATATTTCCAAGGATGGACCTGGGTTTGACAGGGCAGAGTTAGAACATCCCTGCTCTGCTCCACCACCCCAAGCAAATTGCTGTGGCTTCTCTGCCAGTGGTGCCCCATTGGTCCTCAAATTTGCCTGTAAAACTCATTCTTCAGCACTGGAACAGTTCTGATTCCATGTGTAAAAAGTACTTTTTTTAAGCCTTTCTCCAGTCGATGAAGGCAGATCGCTCCATAGTGTCTTTGTTTCCGCTCCCTACACGTATCTCCTGTAGATATAACATATGCTCATAAAACCAGCTGGAAGTGGGACATGTAAACAGCAGTCACTCAGCAGTGGCTGCTCATGCCAGCTTCAGTGGAACAGAGTGTGAGGATTAAATTTATATTCTCCTGCTTCCCTACAGAAAATAACTCTTTGCTTTTGGCACCAGTTCCTTAGCTTGTGTAAAAAGTCAGAGAAGCCACATGAGTTTGCATAAGCTGAAGGTCTTTATCTACCTCTGAATCTTTAAAAATCTCTCCTTCCTGGGGAGAAAAAGATGGGGGGAAAGAAAGACCACTTGGCTAAACCGAGTGAGAGCCTGTTCTGGGCTGGTGAGAGTGCCAACAGGCAGCGTTAGCAGTTACGTTACTTTTCCTACCGCAGGTGTTAATCTTGGCATTGGACAGTGCTCACAGAACAGAATGAATCCTGGGCTCCTGCAACACAATGATGTTTCTTTAAACGGTCTGTTTACTTAGACTGACAAACGACAAACTGGCAGAACTGGAAACAGGTTGCCAGTGGTTGATGTACAAAACTGCTATAGCAAAGAAGGAGGAAGAGCAGACCTCTCCGCTAAATCCCCTTTCTCCAGTTCCCTCACCTCAAAAATGGTCTGTCCTTTGGGCCATTAAACTGCCTTTTGATCTGACAATGCCTATTTTGCTAAACTGCTTAGACTGTGTCCATGATAATGATCTGAACTGATTTTAAAGCTCTCTCAAAAGCCACCGAGAATTTGCCACTTAGTCCATCGCTACTTACCTGGCTTAGATTCGACACCAATTTTTTAATGGAAAATCATCCATCCTCCTCTTTCTTTAGTGAAAGAAATACCATGGCAATATCATAGCACAGACACATCAGCTTGTTTCTTGGGTCCAGTTAGCACAGGTACAAGAAATCTTTCCCTCATCATTGTGAACATACCTGCAAACAAACAGAAAAGTCAAAAAGGAACTTTCTTTTTGGAACACGAGCACTTTAGGAACTGTACTATATGCAATTTGGATCACTTTGTTGTGCAAACTGGCCACGTGGAGAACACAACTTTGAATAGGCTTCACAGAGACTTTCTGTGAAAAGAAATAAAAAGAGCTCGTTTACTTGTTTGTCACCTTTGGGCAGTTTTCTGGCAATTTGCAGAAGTACTGAGGTGACTAGCACACTTTTAATGTAGGCACGTTATTTAAACAGCATCAAGGACCAGGGATCCATTACCTTTGTGTATTGCATACAACATGTTGGGATGCTGAAGAATAAAGAGACCTTTGAATTCTAGCACATCTATTGTTATCTTATTTTTAAGTATGGCAGCAGAAGTGTGCATTTAATGCTGTGTAGACTCAGTTATATTCATTGATCTTTATCTTTTAGATTAGGTTAGAGTTTTTGTATCCTGCTCTGTCCTTTTACACTGCCTAATGTAAAAATTGCTGAAATCTGTGGCTTTGGGTTAGGTTTACAGATATTAGCTGTGACACCTGCACTCATCCAGTGGCTACTTCAAAGATCCTGCAATACTTTTTAAGATATGAAAAGCATTTGAAGAAAATTCGATTTCTAATGGAAACATGAGATCCCTTTGAATATTCTAACTGTAAAGAAACAAGAAAAATACATTAATTACTTTTTAAACTAACAGTTATTAATTAACAACAATAATAACAGATTTTAGCTCTGCTTGAGGTAGTATTGGTTTCAGTCAAATAGCCAAGTGGTACCAATTCAGGTCAGAAACACAAAAATGAAGATGACTTTAGATCTGAAAACTATAATTACTTTAGAGCAAGGGTTTTTCCTTCCTTTACTTGCAACAAACCCCACTCTTTTAATCTATTCTTCCTCTTCAGGTAGTTCAATTAATGTATAGAATATAAAGAAATTCTAAATTTTACATCTTTTCCAAGGTTTCCTGCAGACTTGTTGCATCTTCCATAAAGTCTCCACTTTTAGTGACAGAGGAGAGCAAAGATGTTCTAAAGATTTTTTATTTTATTTTATTAATTTCTTTCCCTTGGAAGTATTGGTAGAGAAGGTGGACGTTTTAGTTTACATTTGTGTTGAACAAATTCTTTGCATTCTGTCGTAAAAAGTTCACTGACACTGGGACTGAGGTGAGGGCTTTACAGTTGAAAGTATCATTGGTAATGCAAATATAATTGTCAGTTCTGCAGCAGTCATCATGTGCCCACAAACTGCACAGCTTTGTGGATTCAGTGTAGCTGAGATTTTCTTGATTTACTTCTTCTTTCCCCTCTTTAGTCTTCTCATTCACTCTGCAAGCTATTCATGCTTGCAATTTACAAATTATTCTCTGTCGCCAGCGCGGAAGTACCTCATTGTTTTAATGCATCATTTCAGAGATGGTTCTGTAGACCCTGGATGTGATCTAGCATATCTGAATCTTTCAGCAAAACAGCGAATTAAAAAGGTTCTGATCAGTGCAAGGAAGATTTCTTCATCTCTGTGATCAGCTTTCTATGAACAGAATGGATTTTTTTCCTGTATTGGAAAAGTCCAGTCTCAGAAAAAGCTACTCAGGGTATTCTGCCTGTTAAAACAAGAGTGGATTAATCTCAGAGCGAACTCAAAAATTGTTTGATTGTCCTGTACTGGATGATGGGGGTTGGATTACAGGGGAGTGGGTGTCAGGATCATTTGATTTTCATGTGCTTTTACAGTTCAATGGCAGCTGTGTCTGCTTGTCTTGGGGCAAAACTGTAACGGAAGCCTTTTAAATTAATAACTGCCCCAACATGTCATAAAATAGATGCAAGATGGAATGGATTGTTCGCAAATAAAGCATCCTGCAGAATTAAAACACAGACAGTAAAGTCCAGTTTAGTAGCCAAGAACCACACTCCATAGTATAACCAAATAGAGAAAATTCTGAAAATATTCTTCACATGGTCATGTACATGAAGGCAAAATTACACCATCAAGATTTTATCATATACTTCTGTGGGAATCAAAGAAGTGTGTTCCCCAGAAAATGGATGGCAAACTGTATTTCATGGAAAACTGTTCCAGGGACTGGGCTAGCATAAAACCAGGCAGGTCTCCAAGCCTGATGGTTGTATGGTGCTCTCTGCGCCTTGCCCCAACTTTCACCCACCCTGCACGTGTAGTCTTTGTCAAAGAATGTAAGTTACTCTTCTTTAACAGATTACTCTCCTTTATGATCTGAAAACACTCTTCCATCCTGGAGCAGATGTGGAAGCTTAGAACAGCAGCTGTGGGATTTTGTGCTTCAAAAGGAATTGGCATTGTAACAATGAGCGTGTTTGATACTTGTCCCTTGTAAATCAGCTGGCCTTTTTATCTAAATGAAACCATATGATCCTTGGGAACTGCGAAGTGAACACCTTGAAGGTGGTTTTCTGTTCAGCATCACATAGGAAAAGATGGGAGAACTGAATGGGAAAGAATTAAAATTCAGAGTGACAAGGGGAAGACTTGTTCATTACTAGTGTCAGATGAACCAACATATGTTCAATGGGTTGATCTGTCTTGCTAAAATATATTTTATTCTCAAAAGGTCTAAAATTCTCTGTGACCCACCTGGATATGAGTGTCTATTACAATTCCAGCATAGTGCTGGTCTGCCTGTTTTCCAGAAACTTGTGTTGCTTTTACTTTACTATGTGAATTCCTTTAATGGTACCTATGCTTGGGTAGTTGTTTCTCTCACCTGAGAAAATGTCTTCATTAATGCTACATGTAAAATCTTTGGTTTAACAGCTGATTGGCAATACTGTCTCTTCCTCCATTTAGATTTCTCAAGTACACATCGTGGGTGTTTACCTAGCAGCCTGCTGGCTCATCCCACAGCTCCTTAGAAAGGAAAATACTACACAGATTCTATTTTTCAGCACGTAAGTGGAAACACAAAAAATTACCCACAATCACACTTCAGGATGATGTGGAAGGGAATACAGCCCCTTCCCAGAAGAAAGCAGAGTCCACCTCCTAGCAAAGTGGGAAAAGCAATGTTTACCTCTATCCTTAGATTAATGTAGATGGAAGCTGTCATGCCATCACTGTGCAGGGTGGTGCATCGAGCTTTCAATGTCTCAGCTACTGCAACTAAACTCTAAGTTTTACAGCTAAGTCTACTTACTCCTTTATTTACCATCATGTTTGCTCTTCAGGCCTTTTCTTCATCATCTTACATAGACATCAATTATCATCTTCCACTCTCTTTAAAAGCAGATTTTTTGAATGAATGCTGCCAACTTTCCCTTGGTGCCCAGTATATTTATGAAATGTGTTAGAAGACAAGTCCAGCAGAGAAAAGGAATGAGATACTCCAAATTAAATGATAAAAGGATGCTGCCAAACCAGGTTTTGAATACAGCCCAAGGCACAATATGGAAAAGAATTAGTTCAGGTACCAGCAGCCCAGACTGCGGTGTTTTGTGTGTGTTGGCTTTTGGACTAGGTGGTACTTTCAGACAAGTATTGTAAGAAATTAAGGAATCCTTTTCTGTCAGAAAAATGTGAACTCTAAAGACAGGCACTGATTTCTTCAGACATAAGGTTTCTTTTTGCTATGTCTTTCCATATGTTTGTGTGTGTGTGAGTACATGTCCAGGTGCTGTATGGATTTAATGTTATGCTTTGTGGTCAAAATATATGTTGATGTTGACACAGTAGAACTGGAGACCCTAAATAAAGGAGATTGGAGAAAGAAGGTAAAAAGTATAGTAGACTGAAAGCACAAGGCTGGGAACTCAAAATGACGGAAGAGGGAAGGAATTAAAGGGAATCAGTAAGTAGTAGAATGATACATATTGTTGGGTTTGTTGCTCCTATTCATAATATGTATATAAGAAACACACCTGCCACAAAAACATGCAGGAAGGGCATTTGAAGCTCCTTGCACCATTCAAGCAGTGAGGTGTGGCACTGAAGGACAGCCACAGGCAGTGTCCCAGCTGTGGCTGTAGCACAGCAGTTGGGATGCACACACTCTCTGTGCAGGGGAAGCAGCTCAGGATCAAGGAATGGCATCCAGGCCCTTTACACCCAGGGTTCTTGTATTGTCCAAATGTGCCTAATGGGACATGGAACAAAATGCAAAATGCTTATTATGCACTGGGCATAAACTGCTCTGTGGGCCTCTTCCCTTGGCTTCCTCCCCACTGGCATCCAGAGGCACTCAGGACTGGAGCAGGTGGCTGCAGAGCTGTGTTGTGTGACGGTGCTCAAGACACCTCCTGGGAAGAGGCACGGGGCCCGAATGCCATCAGATGGCCCACGGGAGGGCTGGCACTTTAAATGAGTTTGTTCATAGTTAAACCTTTCACATGAGTTACTCAAGAGAACTTGTTTGTTAGAGGAAGGTGGTGACTAATCATCTCTTAGCCCACCTTTACCACATTCAGGAGTTGTCAGAAAGCTGACAAGTAGAAAAATCTCTTAGTAACTCTTTATTATAAAAAGCTGACATAGGAGGCATCGACCCCCGCTGCTGTTGAATCAAAGTGGGAAAAATAGGGCTTCCAAGTTCCTTTTTCTTGCCCTTGGAGCTTCATTACTTAGATAATGGCAAAAATATGTTCCTCACATGGTGAGACTAATACATGTATAATTCTCCTTCCCCACACAGAAATTAATCATAACTTCCAAATTCAGGAAAAAAAGAAAATTAAATCTTTTTTGCTGTTGCTGCTGAGGTTAGAGATTTAGAGAGTCTTCCTTCTATGGTCTATTTTTCAGATGTTCCATGAAGCATCTTAGGCACTGCCTGTGTGCAGAACAAATAAGCCAGACTCCAGTATTACAGGTCAAATTGCAAGCAGAGAGACATGGCTGAGTGTCAGCATGTTCTCCAGCCTGGAGCAGATGTCGAGTTGCCCTATACTCCATAGCTGCCAGGCAATGAGGAGCTGTCGCAGTTTAACCCCAGCCGGCAACTAAGCATCATGCAGCCGCTCGCCCACTCCCCACCCCTGCAGCAGGATGGAGAGCAGAATCAGGAAAAAGGTAAAACTCATGGGTTGAGATGGGAACAATTTAACAAATGAAATACAAGAACAACAATTGTAGTGAAAAGGGGAGAGAGGGAGAGAGGAATAATATCCAAAAGAAAAAAACACAAGTGATGCACAACACAACTGCTCACCACCCTCTGACTGATGCCCAGCCAATCCCCAAGCAGCCATCTGCAGCTCCCGGCCAGCTCTCCCCAGTTTATATACTGAACATGATGTTCTGTGGTATGGAATATCCCTTTGGCTGGTTCAGGTCAGCTGTCAGGGCAGTGTCCTCTCCCAGTTTCTTGTGCCTCTCCAGCCTTCTCACTGGCAGGGCCTGAGAAACTGAAAAGCCTTGACAACACAGCATTGTACCAGCTAATAAGAAGAAAATTAACACTATCCTAGCTGAAACCAGGACAGCAGAGCAGCTCTGAGTCTTCTGGGATATAGCCTGGGGGGTGACAGCCACTTTCTTCATCCTTGAGCTGTGGAGAGGCCAAAAGGCAGAATAAAGGTGCTTTTATAGCAATTCTGATGGGATTGGGACTAATGCTAGCTTGGGCGAGCATAAAGAACCAGCTTAAAATGTATCAGATGCTGCTTTTAAGCCTAAGGGGGAAAAAAAATAATTTGCAGCTCAATCAGGAAAAATATTCCGCAGCTGGAATAGAAAACATTGTAGGGATGAAAGGGAGCTAGGTATCCTTTGAGATGGCAGATGTACTACTAAATATTTATTTCTTTTAAATATTTTCTTAAGTCTTTAAACTAAGGTAGTAGCTTCTATTGTTTCCTTTGGCAGCTTATTCTAGCCATGAGTTTCTCTGTGTAATAAAATTCCACCCACAGTAAATCTTCTGAGTGCTTGGCTGTTCCTGAGATTTAACTCTTCCAGGTCTGGCTTTCTGTTCATCAACTGCCCTGTCCTGAGTTAATTCGAACTCATTACGAGACTGGCATCAACAGTCCTGTCCTGGATGTCCTGGGCTGTCAGTTGGATGAACCAGGTGACCTAGTCAGCTCTATTTTCTATGATTCTCTGATTTATCCACCTAATTTGATCACTGGAAATCTCAGTCTTTTTTCCTGTCTAAGGACTTGTTACTTTGATCTGCAGAATCTCTTTGTAAATTCAGTATCTTTATTTGTTGCAGCTGGAATCTCTGTGGTTGGAGCCCTGGACGACCCCAGCCACACCAGCTGGCCTACTGTCCTAGTCAGTAATCTTCAGGCTGGGCTGGGGCTGGCCATGTGGCTCATTTAGTGAGAGGACAGCACTGTGGTGTCCATATGTATGGAAAACATGTATTATGACTGGGAAAAGGCACAAGGGTCCAGAGCAGGCTGTTGTCCTATCCAGGGTAGCTCCTCTGACTTCCTTGTTATCAAAGACCAGCTGATGCCTGGGGACTTATTCTGCAGGTCAGCCACAAGTTCAAGTTCTGAGCAGCTGTGCCTTATCCCATGCTGACTATAGCTCTGGAGCCGCAGCTGTGATAACTCCAAGTTGTGCTCCTCCTTGACTGCACCAAACCAGGCACTGTTAGGAAGAAGCAACTCTTTGACCTGATGTATCTGTCCAAGCAACACAGAGCAATCAGAGCCAAACACCAACAGAGAGGTGATGAATCCAGTAAAAACATGACCAACTGGTGGATGCAGGAAGCCAACAAACCCTCCCTGACAGCCTCGGTCAAATAACAACCAGACAGCCACAGCTCAACCCCAGAGAGCTTCCTCTTGGGACTCGGGGCTGCCAGCCTTGTGGGAAGCTGGGGAGTTTCCTACGCATCTGAAAGTCCTTTCCACATTACAGACTTCTGACTGAAGAATATTTGTCAGTTATTTGGGAAATTTATATTATTTCTGGAAAGAAAAAATGCTAATTTATTGAGGAAAGAAGGGCACACAGTCTCCTGAATAAACTCTCCAGCCTCAAGCTGGTGCCACTGTGCTTGAAGTGCCAGCATTTTCTTCAGAACACTGGATCGACGTATGCTCCAGGCAGAAATGGCCCAAAAGTTTAAAGAGAATGACCGTGAAGTCACCAGCTGCGATCATCTGAATCTCATATGCCTGTATGTCTTGCAGACATTTTACCTTTGTGAAATCAAACATAATTCCAAGCAGACAAATTCAGTCGCCTGAAAAAAGCCTATGGGAACATACCAAGGAGCTTTGAATTTTCAACTTGATATGTTAGAGTACTTCTGATTACCCAGTGCTGGTTTTCTTCTCCTTAAACTGCTATGTTTTAGTGATCACTTTTACATCATATTCTGAATGTGACCTTAGTAGCCCAAACAACAGGCTGAGCTCCTTCTGTTTTTCTCTGACTTCAGGAAAAAGAAAAAAAGATAATGGCTCCATTTAGGAGCCATTGTCACAGTGCAGATATCAGATTATTTCCTCCCTTTACATACAGAAAGACTTTCTTAATTATTTCTCACATTTCATGGTAAATACTGCCTTGATATTTGTTTAGCAGCTTGACACTTCAGCCAAGAGAGATGAAATCCACATTACATAAACTGAAAGGTGGAAGACAAAATTAGTGCGGAATTGATGTGACTCACTCAGTATCCATGCTGAACTCAGAAATGGTAAACAAACTGGATCTTAAGGAGAACATTTTATCCTATGGAGAAAGCGTCTTTTGGGGATATAGTATTTACATCTATTCATTCTTAACTTGATTTTCTCTAGCAGGAACTACTGAACTTATATTAACCAACATCCTTCTTTGATTCATTGAAACTGCTCTTCCGAATTCCTCCACTCTATTGCCATTGACTAAAACATTAAAAAGAGAGTTACTCTGATGGATCAAGAAGGTACGTGTGGATTCTGGCATCTGTGCCAAAGCTTTGGTCTGTATCTGTAAGTAGTGGAAGGCACTTATTTCACTGGGAGTTAGATGCCTAAATGCCTTTGAGAACCAGAGCTTTATTGGGAAATTATGTAAGCTTAAACCATTTTTTTTTTAATCATTTCCTTTTATGATCCATTTAATTCAGGTGGTAAACATGTTGTGGAAGGAAGCATCCTTACTGTTTAAGCATTCTGACTGCTTAATTAATACATGAACAATTGGCATAAATAAATATTTAGTCCAGGTCACTGTGTATGGTACTGGATTGCTGACTGGCTGAAAAGGGGGAGGCTAGAAATGACAGAGAAGAGGCTGTGTGCGTAATTTTTCTTTTCTACAATAGACTAGGAAAAAGACACTAACTCTTTTATATTGACAGAATCTGAATATTGGCTTATTTTATGTGTACAAGAACCTCTCCTTCTGTGTGATATCCTAGTCTTTCCCTTAGGAGCTGTGAACATTACATAACTATCGAATAAGAGTCTACGCACTGTGTTAAATTTCCGAAACTTGCACGGAGGAATGTGTCACCTGTCAGAGACATGTCACTTTGGCTGACTGCTGAGTGCATTGAAATAGATTCTACTCCCCTTTGTGCATATTCAATGTGAAATGGTTTAGCAGGATGAAGTGATTTATTTCGGTTGACAAAGCTTCTCAAGTAAATGAAAAAAAAATAATTCTCTCCAGTAGGATTTTTAAGCAGCAATTAAATTATGGCTATTCAAATGAGACCTGAGCTATATCTACCTGGGACCATCTAGCATTGTGTACCTATGTGCCAAATCTGTTAGAGCTGCATTAGCTATGGGATGATGTGGGTCCACCCTACTGCAAAGTAAATCAGTCCCAAAGGTCTTCTGCCTAACAAGTTTTGCATCTAGTATTTCAGCTTGCATGGTTTTCATACAAATTTTTGTGCCAGAACAATGCACTCTTAGTAGTAAACGTAATTGTTCTGCTGCTTTTCCCCCTCTTCTCTTAATTTAAATGAGTATTTTTATTGTGGTTCTGAATAACTAGTGCTTCATAGTGGATCTTACCTTTACAGATCATGATGACTTGGAAAATTCTTTCTATTTTTACTGTCAGAAAGATGAAGCATGGAAGAGGGTGACTGAGTTCCAGACTCTGGATCTGTGTTTGTACATCTCCATTCTGTTTTTGACGTCATTTCATCACCAAGTTGAAGCCATGCGTGACAACATATTCGCACCAAAACTGGAAAAGAAGAATTATTATGACAAAGTGTTGAGCAGTTTTGGAACCTTATTGACATGGAAAACTGATCTGAGTTTGGAATATGGATGAGTTTCCTTTGGGAATCACTGTCACCATTATCTGCCAGTGACACACAAACAGCATCCTCTAAACAAAACACTAAGGGTTAAAAGTATGTAGAGAAAAGATCATACTAATGTGTAAAGCTCTATATCTTTCCCCTTATCTAACCTCAATCTTTGCTTTTTAACTCTTTCCTGCTCCTATTGGGTGCTCTGTCACTTTGCATCCCTCTGAGATGCTTGGACAGTGGTCAGGTACCGGGCCCTGCCATGCTTTAGTATCCTTCCCTAGTCTTGCAAGTAGCCTGAGAGAAGTATCAGTACATGGGGGTCTCTCCTATGATAAGTTGCTGGTCAAATTGTAGGTTATGTGGAGATTATTGTATTCAGTTCAAGATGTTCACAATTAAAAAAAAGAATGTTGTAGAGGTATTGTAGAGACCTGAAAAATGGTATGGTTCTGGATGACCAAGCTTGGGTTCCAGTAGTAAAGGAACTTGTCCAGTTGTACTGCTGACCTAGCTGTTATATCTAATCTCCAGATGCAAACCACATAGAGAGAACTTACTGAATGCTTTCATCTGGACTAATGAGTGAAGTGCAAATATGTGGCTAGATTTCTGTGATTGTGCTGTTATCTCCATCAATCACACATATCATGAAGCTGCCCATAATTGTCATTGGTTAGGAGTCTCTGCACTGTGCCCTTTTGCATGATGTAAACGTTTCTTTGGACTCATCAATGTATTGAAGAGAAGGCTGAGAGATTACCTTAGTCATAGAATCACAGAATGGTTTGGGTTGGAAGGGACCTTAAAGATCACCCAGTTCCAACTCACCTGCCATGGCAGGGACACTGTCCACTAGACCAGGTTGCTCAGAGCTCCGTCCAAGCTGGCCTTGAACACTTCCAGGGATGGGGCACTCATAGCTTCTCTGGGAAACCTGTTCCAGTGTCTCGCTACCTTCACAGTAAAGAATTTCTTCCTAATATCTAACCTAAATCAATCCTCTTCCAGCTTAAAACCATTGCTCCTTGTCCTATCACTACATGCCCTTGTAAAGAGTCCCTCTCCAGCTTACTTGTTGCCCCCCTTTAGGTACTTGAGGGCTGCTGTAAGATCTCCCCAGAGCCTTTTCTTCTCTGCATTACAGTTACTTACGTGAAGACTGTATATGTCAAAGGGTATATGTTGTCAGTGTTCTGTTAAACATACATAGCTGTGTGATTAGAGATTGCATAAATGTGGTTTAGATCCATGACGGGGCTCTGACGATAGAAACATTTATTCTTGAAACAAGTTATGTATCCCATCAGCAGAGATGATTAGACCTTTGGATGGTTTAGCAAGGCAGGTAATAAAATTGCCATCTATTATAATAATCTTTAAAATATTTTTTATTTTTTATATTAGGAAGATAGCTAAGTCCACCAGTGGGAAAACCTTTCACAACCTGGATATGCTGGGGTCAGAGGATCACCGTAACATAGACTATCATTTCTAGTATGAAGAAAACCCTGGAAAATTAACCTTGTGTAGTTCAACTGCCTTATTGATGGTCTCTGAAGTCCATGGCCCATTAAATATATATTGGAAGTCTTGCTCTGAACTTATGGATTTTCAGTAACTGAAACTGAGCAAGGTCAGCATATATATGTGTATGTGTGCATATGTATGTTTATATCCATACTCGTTTATAGAACATTATAAAAAGGAGAAAATCTTATCTGCTTATCTTACATGAAGAAGTACTGAAGTACCAGACACACATATCTTCATAATTGGTATTTGTCTGGCAAATTTTAAAAGCAGAAATGTAAAAGCGCAAAATACATAAATCATCTCTGACATGTCCAAAGAAGGACTGCTAAATTTTTTTAAAATACTTTACAAGCTCAAAGGTCATGCAAAAGTTATGTTAAGCCTGTTAATATAAGTGCTAAAGCATCATGGAAGTCTCGTTCACGAATTAATGTGACTCAGAAAAAGCCTTTGATCAAATAAACATGCTAGCTAAAAGAAATACATACATGTTATTGTTTAATGCAATGGAAATTAGAGAAGAAATATTTTACCTAACTATATCTTTTCTGACCTAAATCGGTGAATCAGTAAACTCTACAAAGCTTGGGAAGAGTAAACCAGTTTTTGCTCTATGTGGAACAGGTCATGGTTCAATATACTTAGTGTTCCCTGTAGCACTCCTGTTGGTTTTATTTTCCAGTTGCATTCCACTTAGTAATTCTTTTGGTCTGTATTTACTGGATTTTGCTCATTAACAAAGAACCTGACCCTATTCATACCAGATAATGTTAGCTTTATTACATCGCAGAGATTTTGAATTTGCAGTGTATATGTATTTTTTTCCTTAACAGGAAAGATGCAGAAATCACTGAATCAATCAATATTGACCATTGCCATATGGACTTTGCTGTCCGTATACATTATGTGAGCAGTCTTTTACTGAATTGATTTCTGTGAATCTTATCATTGTACCAGAATTGCCAGAAAATTTTGAGGTATACAGAACTGTAAGTGCCCTCCACCTTTGAAGCTGACATTTGTTTGACCTTAATATTTCTTTTTTTCCTGTAGAATTGAAGGAATTGTAAATTCAAGAATTCTTTCAAAAATCAGCAAGACATTTCTGTGTTCTCTGCCCAGAATTTGTAATCAGGCCATTGCTTAGAATATACTCATAACAAAAGTAAAAATACTCTAAGCCCATGAATGTTTCTTTTGAAAGATGAGGAAGATGTCAGAAGAATAATAGCTGATGTTTTACACGTGTCTCTGTCTACAGCATCCATTGCACTGAATCACACACAGACAGTTCAATGAAAAAAGTCTGTGTTTATGCTGGCAGGAATCCTGGTCACTGTCAAAGGAAACACTGTCTTCAAAAAAGTGATGTTTTAGATAAAAATTCCCAAAAGACTGTCTCTCAGTTTTGACATCACTATGGATTCAGAAATAAAGTAATTAAATACCTATCTAAGGTATTGTAAAGACTCATACTGTAATGCCAGGTATTTTAGTACTCCATAAGGATTCTTGCCTTGTGCTGAGTTGTACTGCAGCTTTTTGCTCAGAGACAAGAGCGGTGTATTGTGCACAAGGAAAGCACATGCAATTGTATGAGAAGATGTGGAGCAGAGAGCCAACAGGATGAGAAGTAGGGTCTTTCTTCACCCCATCTCTTGTTTCCCATGATTTTGCAGAAGCTTGCTGGAGGGATACACGGTTAATGCCCTGTGGGGCATTACAGGGCAGATAATGAAAAATGTTTCTCATAGACACCTGAGGATTTTTTTTCCTTGCAGTGCCAGACATGAAAAATGTCTATGACATAAAGAATAACAATAATAAAAAAAAAAAGGGCTAGAGACAGGTGATAGAGGGGCTGGACAGAAAGAACGGAGATCAGAGGGATAGCTGGATGTCAGCATGATGACGTCCAAAGGCCCATCTGGTACCTATACAGAGGAGATAAAGGGGATGCCTGGTAATCAGGGTTTTGAGGTATACCCAGAGAGTGGGAAGAAGGTTCTGAGTAGGGATAGGGAGCACAGAACAATCACTTATGTGTGAGAAAATTGGTAGCCAGAGACATGTCTACCAGGAAAAGGTTTAGCAGAACTGTCTTTATGATGCAGTCTCTTTGCTGTCAGATGAGAGGAGGAAGAAAACAGCAAAAAGCCTAGCCTCATTCCTGCTGTTGGCTTTTTGTGTGTGTTTTCTTTTTGTGTTTTTTTTTTCTTTTTCTTTTTCTCATTTTATATGTAACACAAATCAGTGAAGCCATCACCATGTTCCCACAGCAACACTACAAGTCTCAGACACAGGGGATGTTACACTTTCATTGCTGGTTTTTCCAAACCCATCTTCCCCAGGAATGGTTGCTGGGAGGGAGACCAGCAGGGTAGCTACACTTCACCTATCACCAGTGGCTTGGTCCTCTAGCAAGACCAAGTAATGCCTGATCTCATAAATATCAGTCTGATCCTGTAACCATTAGTCATGCTCAAAGACATCTCACTTCACTGGTGAGATGGTAGCCTCTTCTCATCAGCAGGGCATGAAAAAACTCAGCCCAGATGCTTGCTCTGTGGATTAGTGAAGTCTACAACTACTACTGACAGACTCCTGTAGCCAAGTATTGTAGGATTTACTTCCAGAACTTTTAAACATATATTTTAATACCAGTTTCTCTAATTCACCATCCAATCTCTCCTATTGCACAAAATGTTAGAAAAAGAGAAGTACACATCTCAAAAATATAGTAAAAAAGCCATGTTAGAGATTTCTGATGAAAAATGACCTTGTCTGTTATGAAACTGAACTGCAATAGGCTAGCCACTAAACCTTAATCCCTGTAAAAAAATGACTTTCATGACTTGAACTTAATCCGTGATAAAGCAAAGTTACTGGTGGTGTACTTTGTTAGCTTACCATTCAAATGTTTTTTTAAGCCTTGATGAAGCTCCAGTTTGGAAAGCAAAGGGGGAAAATATTATATTCATGACTTAATATAAACTTTTCTCATATGTATTTTACCTTCTTTATATGAGGAAATGTGGAAAATAATCTCTGTTGGGAAAATGGAATCGCACAGCTGCTAGGTCTTGAGACTTTATCCTTCCCCCTTTCGGCTCTTGTAAGTTGTTTAGCTGATTTCTTGGGAACACCAGGACAATTCTGCATGTATAACATCCTAGTGCCCTGGCAGAGGGCAGTGTAGTTCTTGGACACCTTCCTCTTAGCATGCCTTCCGTTCTCCAGCTCAGAGCAGGCATTGCTCTATCTGGTTATGGTACCCCTTCATTTATTCTTGGACACAAATTTTATAAGTCATAGCCACATTCATGGGCTCAGATTCTCCTTTAATCGTACAACCATGTCACAAGGTTAGATTGTCTGGCTAGTTGAGTAAACTGTTTTGGAGATAGAGTAATCTCAAATGGAGAGAGGAGGAAAGTTTAATATAAAAGATAACATTAACTTTCTATTAACAAACCCCACATGACTCAAAACACACACACAGGATGTGACAAGACATCTTGTTCCTTTTTTTCACCCAGTATGGCCAAAATAGATTTTAAGGGAGAAAAGCAAAAAAAAATGTAGCACTTCAATCCCCGCATGTGCAAGCACATTCATTTTGGCAATGAAAGGGTTCCTTAATGTCTGATCCTTCCCACACCACCCTCTGCCATGCTAAGTGGATGAGAAGAATTGCTTCCTGAATTCCAAACTAGACTATACTCCTCACCTTGAAAGAAAAATGTCGGATTTTATATGAGCATGAGTTGTGTCAAAAGAAAGGGGTATTCTATCCTTTCCTTGCCAGACGTGTGTATTTAGAGGACTCTCTGCAAGTGAACCTCCAAGTTAGTGTGTTTAATAAAACTGTTTTCGGGACATGGTTTTTACTTTGTGTGATCAGAGTCTGACTAAAAGAAAATGAAAGTGGAAGAAAATAAAATTGTGTTTATTACACACTGAAGAACTCATGTAAAAAACACAGTGCATTCCCTATTACACAGAACTTCTTCAGAAATCCAAATTGTTATGATGCTTATAGTAGTAAACTGAGAAGTCATATCTTCTCTATATCCTCTGCATAAGCTGCTTTCCAAGTTTTTCTGGAGATAATTTTTGCAAGCGTATCCTTATGAGATATTCTGGGGAAGGGTAAAATCAGAACTAAAGGTGAGATGAACTACTCAAAATCATGCTGAAGTCAAGTCCACAAGACCTGATTCCTAAAGCTTTGTACTGAATATCAGCTCATTAAAGGATTCATCCTTTCCAGATATATTCCTACAATACATATATGTCCAATATTTTTCTGCTCCCATCTATGTCAGGAGAGGGATGGAAAAACCGTTTTGATAATCGGTCATTATTAATACAATGAAATAAGCTTCAAAAATACCATGAGATTTCTGTGCTTGGGATAAAGCATGGTTCTTTAAGTGAAATGAAAAAACCTCTATACACTGAGAAATCAATAGATTTTTTCAGTGTGCTTGAAAAATTGTCTTGCAAAAGGGTCTTAATTTTTCAAGTTCCATGACCACAGCTGAAACACATAAACTGAGGAGAAGTGCAATAAAGACATAAATCTTCATAGGAATCATAAATTTGTCATGTCATTATTGCTGCTCCTTGGCAAAACATGCAGTCATTTTCCATTCATTTAGAATTCAGTCAAGTAGGATCAATTCAGGCTTTGCTTGTCTGTATCCTGTGATGTAATGCCATCTAATGAAGCTGCAAAGTATAAAATCTGACTTCAGCCAGCAAGACCATTATAAAGCTCTTCCTTCTGTTTTGACCTTTAAGTAAGACAGTAAGGTAATCAGTGTTGCCTGTAACTAGCACTTGTGGCAACATGTTGAGTACAAGTAGGGATGACGGGTCTGTTGCTATGATTCATCTAGATAATATTATCTAAGCAAATACTTTATTTCAGATGAGAAAACTTCATTAAAGAAATGCTGAGACTGCAAAGTCAAGCACACAAAATTTAGGAAATGGTAGAACTGAGATGGACCATTCAGCTTCAGTTCAACTAATATCTGCCATGTTACAGCAATGTTAGAAAGTAGTAATACATTTGGATATGATTTTTCCAAGGATGTGCCCAGCAATGGTGACTTTGTGAGTAGCTAAGTTTGTTCTAACTCTGTTGTAGTGTGTGTGTAGCTTATAAATACACAATCTGAATGCAGGACTATAAATTTCCTGGTAGATCTTCTTCTGCCAGGCTTGCTTAAGAAAATGAGTGCTTCAGAAAGACTGATCATTCCACTCTCTTGCCATATATGCACGTAGCCACACATGCACACAGCTAAGCGTACTTGTAAGATTCCTATAAAGAGTGTTGTGATCATCACATCTTTAAAAGGCCTATGTGAGCAGAGCCACCAAGCTCCTTGCGCAGTTCCCATGGCATTCGAGACACAGAAGTTGGGAGACCCTGGGAGAAGGGGCCTGTTCGCTCCGGTGCAGCTCTGGAGCGCAGCATGCTCAGTCCCCTTCAGGCTGCCTCCCACCTAGTGCAGTTGGTGTGTGAAAGCTGATATTATGACCAGTTTTTGGCAGATTTCCAGAAGGCTGTCTAATGTCTTCATTACATATTTGGTGCTACGGCAAGAAGTTGCTCAAAAATTCTAGACTGCACAGTATGGATGAGGATAAGCTTTATTTGAAAAAGAAAAGTATAAATAAAACAAGTGAGTATGCCTCCAAAGTGTGATACAAGCACCGAATGGTCCTTGAGACAACAGGGGAATAGAATAGGTGGAAACTGTTACCTCTGCATTGAAACTGGAGAAATCAGGGTTTGAACTGAAGAAATCTGCCAAAAGCTATATAAAGATCCAAGGTCAAATGGGAATTAGCAGTTTTCATCTCCTGTTTGTGCTTATTTTCCTTAACCGTGCTGCTTTTCATTATCCACATATTGCATTGTATGGTTCAGCACCAGTACTCAGCCTTGAGAGAGGCACTTTGCAGTCAGCTGGAATCAGCTAGGCACAAATAATTGCTTTGTGAGCACATGACATTTTCTTGTTCCACGCAGTTCAACACTGTAAGTCAGAGCATCTGCAGTGACCTGCTGTGTATATCATGTGCCAGGTTAAAATGATACATTGCTATTGTTTGTGGTTATCTGCAGCTTTGTTTACTGGTGCACTTTAACTTCATCAACTGGATATGCAAAGAAATTAAAAAATGCTTTAGCAAGCAATAATACAGGATGCATTTTCAATAAAATTTAAAGATCTTTTTAATGCAACTATTATCCCTTGATATAAAAAAGATGCAACAATCACTTCAGATCAGCCCAAGAATACAAGATTCAGCACTAATCTGAACATAACTTCCAGGGGAATATCCCAATTACTTTGAAATGAAAGGCTTAACTTTCCTTGCATTTGATAGAGAGAATTCTACCACTGGCATTTACATTTAGACAAGGACTCTGTTGGAAAGCTTGCCTGCAGTAGGGGAAAGGAAATGGGAAACTGTGGCAGGTGAACAAGAGAAATTACTTGAGAACAGTTTGTTTTATTCCAGCTCAAAACTTATTACTCATCACAGTGGCAGTTCAAGATCCGCTTCAACTGCCCATTGCATAAATTCTCATCATGTTGAGTTATTTGACGATCTAGGCTGCCAGTCTAACTTATTACAGATGAGGCAATAGAAAATATATTTCATTTTTCCTTTCTCTGATTCAATACTGCACATTTACATCTCCAGCAAGACTGAAGAATCACCTGTTACTTACATTTCACTTGCTTTTGACAGATGTTATAACCCAGATGTATTTTCTAAGCATCCTTGGGTCTGCATTATGTTTTCTCGGGGCAATTTCCACTTCCTTTTGTTTTTTACAATGCTCAGTGAGAGACGTCCATTAATAATCTCATGGAAATGACTCAGGAGATTAGATTGCTAAACAATTTTTTCATACATTTAATATATTTCAATTCCCTCCTGGAATAAACATCTTTAAACACAAAATTATTTTTCTGAAACATAGTGTCATTAGACTGAGATAGCTTCTCCTAACAATTTTTTTAAAGTCTGCAGTAATTCCAATGAAGTCAGAAAAGGTACTTTGCTGAGCAGATAAAGAATCAGATTCAGTGAATGCAGGCTTCAGACCATCATGGATGGTCCCAGCTACAAAATATAATCTGTTTTTGTTCTCTTTTTCTGCAGCAAGGTCATCTGCAAATCTACTGCTAGTGGGGGGAGGGTTTAGAGTCTACGGGCTGTGGTTTATTGAGAAGAATTTTTCCAGAAGTATATACTTTGCATCAAACACTAAGGACCCCCCTCTGCTCTCCTTAAAAGGCTCACTGTTAACTGGTCTTGTCTGAAAAAAGCAAGCTGGAAATTTCTTAGCTGGGAATTTACATTCTGAAGTTACACAATGAGTTCTGGTAGCCAGAGGTTTTCTTTTATAGAGTACATCCAGAGAGGTTCAGTAAGGGGAAGCTCCCAGCAGCCAGTTTCCATTGGCAATAGCAGGTTTTTTGGGGAAACCCATGCCCAGTTTTTTTTGCATTCCCTTCCAGTGAGCCATCTCAGTCAGAAAGTTGTTTGGAGGGAAATTACAGGGGCACTTGGTTGTCAAACATTATTATATCACCTTTATTTGTCCCACATGGCTTCTACAACTGGGCCATTTAATTCTGCTATCACTGGCTAATCAATAACTTTAGTATCACTCCTTATCAGTCTCAATTTCTGAAGGGGATTCATTGTATCAGAAGCATTAGAGTCTTCCTAATGAAAATTCAAATCTGTTCCTCCACATAGGTGTTGATAAGTTTCCAATGGCAATGACTGCAAAAAAAGCACCAAAACAACAACGCTCTGAATCACATGACATTACTTATCAAATCCATTTTCCTCAAACCACACACTGGAAATCATATCCCAGATTATGAAGTACCAGATGAAATGTGTGGACAGGTAAAAGTCTGTTGTCATATTTTGCAAGTTTGAAGGGATTGATCAAGTATGTTTTTCTGGGTCTTTAGGCCTGGTCCTTTTCATTGTTTCTGCTAAACCTTCATACCTCTAGAGAGAAATTTGCTTTAAAGAGTTTACTTTTGTGGCCAGGCATTATTTTAAATAATTGACCAAAAAGAGAGGGTTGAGGGTTTTTTCCAAATGTAGATTTTCCAGCCAGCAGGAAAGTCTGTGGGCTTGCAGGTACCTGTCTCCATGGCAGAGTGCCAGGGAGCCCTGGCACTGCTGACTGTCCTGGTGCCACAGAACCTAAAAATTTACTTTTGTTTCCCATCAGGTCCAGCTGTAGAGCAACTGCATAATACAGATGACTTTCATTAGTGTCTTGTTAGAAAGAGATCTTAAAAAGTGAGGTCAAATAAATGTTTTATGCACTAACAATACACAAGTGACTTTTGATATTGGTGAATTGATCCATGTAGTAAAGTGACTGCTAAAAGTGATAATAACTAAAATTATTCCAAACAGGTAAACATCAATTTACATTATGTGTGAGCTTGCCAAGCAGGAAAGGTCCAAGACTTTATTATTTGGCAACTTTTGATCCCATTTCTCAATCTATGTACAGCTTTTTTAGCAGAGTGTGCCTTTTCCTTTTTTTAAGGTACTTATGTAACCATAAAACCCAAACTGTTCAAAACTGTAGTGTTGACGTCCAAAATGTATTAGGCATCAGTTCAAGAACTTGGAAAAAAATTAGTTACAACTCTTTCTCCCCATTTTTGCAATCAATTTGCAAATCAGATATTTGGCTCTGATTCAGACAGTGAGATTCTGTATTGTTTATTCTGTTAACTTTGATTAATGTTTTTCAAGCAGTTGGAACTTTTCAAGTGAAAACAATTATAGGAAAGTAATATGACGTGAAAGTATGATACACAAGAAAATATTTATTAATAGCATTTTCCCACTTAATTAATTGGAAAATCCCTGAAGAATCTAATTATTGCAGTCTTCTAATTCCTCAGTCTCTTATTTTTCGGTTGAAAGAAATCTTAGCTCTGGTGACCCCTATGCAACTCTTAATAGTTGATCCAAACTTCTCTGCAGTCAGTGGAAGGACATCAAATGCTTTCATCAACTCTGGATCAATCCCTGAAAGCTTTTACTTGGAAAAATATTGAATGCTAAATTCCTTCTCTTGTACCTTGGACCCTTTTTGTTAGTAGGACATTTTCAGAATAAACTTTTCCTACTTTTCAACAGGGTCTGAAATCTATCATGGCATCTACAATAAAGCAGCATCTGTGGTAGTATCAAACTGAGCAGAAGCTCAAATGATTAACCAGAGTTTCTATATCTTCCTTGACTTTAGTTTAAGGATTTAGTTTAAGGAAAGTGTAGAATTCTGTGATTTTTATCTGAGTACTAGACCTATTGAACCAGATATATTCTGCAGTTTCTAGAAAAGACCTCACCTTGTTTTTATTATGCAATTAATGTTGATTAATCAGTGGAAAATGAAGAACATGGACAGTGCAGGCAAAACAACATTGGTTTTCAGATAAAATTTCATCTGTAAGTCACTAGAAGTCTTCTATGTATAGTGGTAATAGATATGACCACTAATAATTTAAACAGCCAATATTCTTAAAATCAAAGCTTTTCTTATCAAAAAGAGTATGGAGTACATGTTAATTGATTCTTTAGACTTTTACATTGGAGAGAGAATGTTGACGTAAGCCAAGCCAAATTATGATATGATATTTTGTGACATTGTGATACTTCACAGTCAAGATTGTGACTTGGAAACTAATGTTTCTGTGAATCTCAAAGTCTGGCATCCAGGAATTCCAGAGTTGTGTAAAGCAATCATACAGGGAAATTTAGTATATGAACAGGGGCACAAATTCCTTTGGTTTAGAATGACTTATTAATGCAATGCCCAGGACTGAAGAGCTCCACTCTAGATTGGAGGTGTTTTCAACCCATACACATTTTAGAAGAGAAGTTCTAGGATAGTATATTGAACAAAAAGGTCTTGTAATTTCATGATATAAAATATATATCATTATTTAAAACATAAAACCATGTCATTTTATAAAACCACCATCAAATAAAATAAACCTCAAGTTGTTCTTCTCATCAATAATTCTGGTTTCTCGTTACACACTGCTTAGCATGCAACTTAATAGCTCTCTAAAGTGGCCCAGATTCTCTAGGCCTAAAGAGTATCCAACCAGTTTAAACCACAATCCCAGGGGAAAGGATACAGGGCAAAGCCTCTGTTCTGGCAGGGACTGTGACACTGCAATCTGAGCTGGGCTTCCCAAGCTAGCAGTGGTGTAGAAGGTGACAGGCTGCAGAGGGACACAGGCATTTCTATATTTAGACTCTGTCTAAGGACTGTACAGCATGGTCTAATGTAGAGGAATTATAGAGGAATGAAGGCAGGTTAATTAACATTGATAATATACAGCTGTGGGCTGGCTTCAGGGGCGGTGGGTTGGCTGATGTGGATAAGGTGCAGCTGTGACTGGTTCCTGCTAAGTAGTTAAATAGCTCTAAGGGGTATGGAAGAGGAGCAGTTGATGAGGAGGGGTCTGACAGAAGCAGAGGGAGGAGAGAGCATGTGCCCTGGAGGTAGGTGAGACAAGGAGAAGGATGTAGTAGAGGCAGGAAACAGGGTGGATTAGCCTGAAGAGTAGGGAGAAACAGTGCGAACAGTAATTGAACTGTTAAAGCCTTGTGGGGGATTGGTTGCTATGCTGGGGCAAGGCATGGGGGCTACTTATTGAAGTTAACCTGGTGTGGAGTGGTAAAAGCCTTGCTGCAGCTGGCTAGTTTTGAGAGTGCTGTGACAGTCCAAGGAAGGTGTTAAACCTACTGAGAAACTCTCAGGTGTAAACTCTGTGCTCTCCCTCCTGGGTAGCATCTCTCTGGCATCCCAAGTTTCCAGGAGGGTAGGAGGTTTGAATGGTGCCTTTATGGCCCCCAGAACCCCCTCCCTGTGATGCCAGATGGCTGCAAGGGCCAGTGCTGGATGGGGCAGGAATTCCTAACTGTGGGAAAAAATCAGGGTACATGAGCTCCCTTGGGCTGGCCCCCCAGCTCTTTGTTAGGGGCTTCAGCCTCAGCTTCACATTTTTAAGCCCTCAGCCAGGGCTTTGCGCTGAGATGTGTGAGCGGGTCCCCAGCATGCACAGCAGGCTCTGCTCTGATGGATCCCTGACATGCCAGGCATAGCAGTGACCCCAAAGGCCCTGATGGATCTGGCACCGTGAAGGGGCTGGCACTGGGAAGCCTCTCACACCAAAACACACCATTGTTCATGAGTGGTGGCCTGCGGAAAGGGCAGTTGCTAGCCCAGGTGGTGACTGTATTGCATCAGGACTAGCAGATCTTAAAGGCTACCCTATCTAAGGAATTGCATGGGATATTTGTATAAAGGTCTGCATCTATGGCTAGGAACCTACCAAGAGTCTTGTTTCCGCTCCACTGGAGCAGTCATGCTGCAGGCTATGAGTGTTCCAGGTAAAGATACAGGCATGCCCTTCATCCTTCCACATTTTCTATTTTTAACAGCGTTGTGAGGGCCTGTCCCATTTGTGTCACCTTCCATACTCTGGCAAGGCAGAGGACTATTACTCTCTATAACCTAGCTAATAACATTTTTAGATTTTTTTCCCCACTTTTTTTTGGTAATTTCTACTAAGAAAGAAAAAAATACTTCTGATTACATGTTTGCCAAACATAACAATAAAAATTATACATCAACATTTCTGTCAAGTACCTATCATTATAATGATTATTAGACTTGCAGAGTGAAGCATCACCAGTATTAAGTATTTTTGTGGCTTTCAGGGACTTGCTCCTCATGCTCTGCAGTTTTTCACCATATGTTTGTGCATCGTGTTTAGTGGTGTCCAGAAGAACAAAGAACAGTGCAGTACAATAATAATCCTAAGTCCTTTCACAAAGCAACCTCACATTAATTTTAAAAGAAACTTCAGTCATTTAGGGACTGCAGGGTTAGGCTAACTATATTTAATGAGCTTTGTTTCAAAGTCTGTCCTGATATCATCAGCCATTCTGGTTCACAGATGAAGAGGCAAATAAATAGAAGGGATTTATTTTCCTGAGCCATTAAAAATAATAGGCAAGGGACAAAAAATACAGCTGTGGGAAAATATGATTATCTATCAAAGTGTATTTTGACATATTTTCTCAGCTTTTATGCTACTGCTAATGAGTATGAAGTTATACAAATTACTTACAAATGTCTCTTTGAAAGCTGTTTCACTTCAGTAATACATTGTTTACCAAATATTTTCCTCATCTTAAGGCAGTATGTGGGGGTTAATTTGCTGCTATTCAATGGTCATCATCCTTGCTTATGATTAAAAATGATGCTGTAAATAACCTCAGTTCATTGAAACATAAACATTACCAAAGGTATTCTGGAATATTGTAAATATTGTATTAAGTGTATGAAATTACTATCCAATACATTTTTTGAGGGGTGGGAAATTATATTTTGTTTTTGATTTTCCATTTATAGAGGTACAAACAATGTGCAGGGAATTGTCATTGTGTTCTCATAATGCAAGTGACCCTGACATTTTTGTGTGGGATGCAGAAGGAATTAATCACATTTTACAACCCAGTCAGGATATATGAGTGCTTCATAAATATATGCTGTGGAAGTGGTGGTATAACATCACTGCCAGTGACAGCTTGCATCATGGAAACAAAAATCTGAATAGGAACAGCAATTTCTCTTCTTAGTTTCAGATGGCATCAAAGGTCCACAGAAAATTTCTTTTCATTAATGCATTCTTCACTCATGGCAGTAGGAAAAATGTTTTTAGTCTGTAAAAAACAAATCAACCTTTTTTTGAAGTAGTGAATATCCATAAGTTCTTTTAATTTAAAACTTCTTCAACATATGCTCTGTGTTCTGATGTAGTAGAGACTTCAAAATCATTACATCAGATTTTTTCATGTTTTTGTTACAGTACAGCCACACAGCCCTCCCTCCCTGTTCCTTGAGAAGCTATTTCTGGTATCTAGCTGCAGCTGAAGCCTCAGCTCCAAATCCAAGTACGAGGGAAAACCTTGACTGGGACTCTTAATGCCTGCTGTAGACTGTGAAAGGCTATCACAGGATTTTCTCGTGTTCTATGTGTGTGAAACAGCTCACGTAAAACACAGCCCTGGAAGGGCTGAGGTGGGAAGGAAGACCTCTGGAGATCATCTTGTTCAACCTCCTTTCAGAGCAGGGTCAGCTGAAGCAGGGAGCTCAGGTCTGTGTCCAGTGAGGTTTTGAGTATCTGCAAAAACGGAGGTGGTGTAAACTACCTGAGCAACATCTTCTGATGTTCTGTCAGCCACACAGCAAAAAAAAAAAGATTTTCTTATGTTTCAGTGGAATTTCCTGTACTTCAACTTGTGCTCAAAAAAGGTCACATCATGATGCTATTTGCATTTGTTAGAGGTCTTCTACATTGCATGACTGAACTAAACAAAGCTACTGTGCATCCTAGGAGGTTAGAAGAGGTACTAATTAAAGAAATGAACATGTAGGTAGGTATGCTCAGTGTTACATTTTGAAGCGAGGGAGATGTCCAGATAAAAGAGCAAACCTGGCTTAAAGCACAGCCAGAAAGACAGCCACTTTCACCTGCATCATCAACTTGATCATGAGGTTGGAAATCTCAACTCAGCTGACCCTGGCAAGGTTATATGCTGCATAGACAGCTTGACAAACCTTTACTCATGCAGAATTAATGATCAGGGTATGAAACTACATGGTGGAACAGTTACTTGAGCACTAACTCACTCATACTTTTGCCTTGATGGCTTGGCTGGCCAAAAAGCTGTTTGCATGTGCTCCTTGACGGGCTTAAGGGTTGCGGTGAGTGCCCTAGAGAGACAGGCACAGAGTATCCAAATGCCAGAGCAGCTCTGAAATGCAGGCTACAACTGAGTGCCTGCAGGTTTCCTCCTCTTGGTCAAACCACATGAGAAGTGAAAGTACTCCCTGTATAACAAATGTATATGGCCTTGAAAAGACAAAAAATGTAGATGTCTAGTTCTAGGTAGGACAGTTCAGACGTGGCTGAAATAACTTTTGTCCGCTACTGTGGATCTGTTTTCAGCAAGACTAACATTGTTTGGTCTGAGGAATGCCACAGCGTGCATCCCCAGGTCCCAGACCGGTGGGGTGACCCCTTTCTTTGATAGCGAATGAAAAAGGGAACACAATGTTGTCCAAATCTTGGCCCTAGAAATGCTGAGATTTTTATCAAGACATGCTGACATGTGGAGGGGAACTTCTCAGTAAGCCTATCAGTTGCTGGACATTTATTTGTTTTCAAAATTTTGGCCAGAAAGAAAGTGAACCCTTGCCGGTGCTGGTTGCTCTCACTGTACACAGTAAACAAACCTCACCAGATCCTCTGTACATCAGCCTTTATCAGATATGCAGGCAAAAGTTGTAAATATAAAATGCTCATGAGGCACTCCATTTGTAAGTGAAAGCCTGGGTGTTACCTTGGCTCTCTAACAGTCATTCCATTGGGATGGACTTCCAGGGCAAGGCCTGGAGGGGTGGAGGTGGGATTGGCGGGGCAGAGAGAGAAGAAAACATGGACCGTACTGCTGACAGCAGCAGCACAGAACATCTCTGTCCCTTCTCATTCCCCTCCATACTCAGCTCCCTGTGCTGATTCTAAACCAATGGTTATGAGTTGAGTGTGCAACCCGTGGCAATAGCCAGGAGACCAAGACAAGGCAAACAGGCTGTTGGAACAGATTTGAGAAAAGAAAACAGGAGGGAGGCAATGGCGTGTGGACCACTGATGGGTTGGATGGAGGAGGTCTGGGATCAGAAATAGACCCCCCAAACTTCCTAACCCGGGGCAGCAAGAGAACGGCTCACATGGAGTCTGAATTCAGCTGAAGTGAAATGGTCTTCACTTTGTCCAAGCCAAGAGAACCTTGAAGCACTGCTTCACGTTTCATGTGTGTTTTAACTGCCAAACTGAGTCAGAGCTGGAGAGGACTGCTCCATGTTTCCCTGCTGGCATACCTTGAGTGGGGCATGTTGGGCACCATGGCCAGGATCAGCCATCTGTGGGACCCTAGGAGGCCTGGGGATGAGGTGTGTGCTGGACAGCTTGGTATGTTCAAGGCTTGGGGAGCTTTGCACTGCCTGGAGGCAGACATTTAGCAGCTCTGGTGGTAGCTGACAAAAGCTAAGGAAATGCAACATGGCAGGCAGAGCCTCTGTCCCTCTGCGTCTCTCACCTGTGCTCAGTGCTACCTGCAAATACGCCCTCTTCTCAAAAAAGGCAAATGAAAAAGATTTTCGGTTGACTCTAGTGTTTTCCTGCACACAGATGGAGGCATTATATTCCTGATTCATCCTTGTCTAAGTTTTTTGCATTATCTTTTTTATTAACTCTAAAAACACATTCTAAAAGAATGCAGTAAGGTTTAGGTTCCCAAGTGCCATAGCAGGATTTGGTCTTTCAAATCAGCTCAATGCTATTATACATTCTATCCTAAGCCTTCCTTTCCCTTCTCCAACTGAGTTTACTTCTCTTTTATAACTGGAATGAAACAAATATTTCTCCTTCCTGTGTATTTTGCTCATTTTTGGCAAGCTGCATCCCTCAGTGTTTGAAAATTTTCAGGGATTGAGCTTTTGTTATGACATATGTTGAACATGTAGTAAGCATATCTATAGCCCTAGTGTGAATTGTTAGGCAGTAAGGAGAAAGACTTACTATCAACAGGCTTAAAGTTATAATTATTGCCATTTTGGAGGAAGAGGAGTGCTTATGCAAGTGTTTAGTTGATCAAGCAATTACTTTTTATGCTAAAGGGCTTTTTTTATTCCTATTGCCCTCTCACAAATATTTGTTGGAAACTGATAGTTTCGTTTCACTCCAATAAGCACCAGATTCCTTTGGGGAAAAGATTGGTTCTAGGCAGATGCTCTGTTTAGCCAACTTCTTTTCTTTGGAGAGAAAAGAAAAAGATGTCAACACAAATACAAGTCTGTGATTGATGAGATGTTTTAGGGCAGTGGGGAATATTTCCAATTTTAATTTGTTATGCCCTTAATGATGAAGAGACTAAGGAGATCCTGAAAGCTTATTTAACTTACTTAAACTTACTTATTTTTTGGCCTCCTAAAGGCTAGACTTTAGCCAAAAATGAAATAAAACAACACATTTATTTTTTTGTTCTGTTAGTGATTTTTTAAAATGTTAGCTTAGCTTTTTAACGGCATTATTTACATTGGTACCCAGCTGTGCCAGCCTGGCCTTATGACTATGATTAAGGGTGTAGTAATGAGTCCTTGCATATAGTGCATTTTTTTTAATTTGACAGTCAGTTTAGCACAAAACTGACAATTCCTGTGGGCAATGTCAGCTGTGAGATCAAGAACTCAGTGGTGCCAGTAACCAACATCTGGTCTATTTTCTTAGAAAACCAGGATTGATTTTCTAAGAATAACGGAGCACTGTAACCAATGAGTATTGATTATTTCAGGGAATGACTCTCTCCTACTAGACATTTTCTTGCCATTAATAAGAAGACACTAATTAGGAAAAGGGAATTGAATCTTGAACAACTTCACAGGAAGGGACCTCTATTTATCACTCACATCAGATTTGCATGGACAAATTTTTAACATTCAGTCATACAAAAAACAAACTTTCCCTTAGAACTTACATGGGTAAAGGAGAAAAAAAAAAAAAGACTTTTATTTCATCACAACATTATTCTTTCTCATCTAGACAAGCCAGTGAAGTCTTCCTAAGAAAACTTTCCCAATTCTGAATTGCCTCCTTCTCCAAGTATTAGGCTGATTTACTTGATCTTGCCTTAGGAACATATTACTTTTAGGAGTTTTGCCCATTTGGTTTGCTAAACAAACACAACCTTAAAATTAATGTTTTTTTGCCTGACCTTCTGTGTTTAAGACCTCATTCGACATGAAATCTCTTGAAAGGATGAAAAAATATTCCTCTACTGTATTTCCTGTCTGGGTTTTGTTTTTCTCCAAGTTCTCTTTTTAATGTTGTAATAATTGTTAGGATACAATAGCTTTCATTTTAAAGAAGGAAAAAAAAAAAATTCTTTGCTCTGCACATCTAGTAGATGCTCTTGATTTTACTTTTCTAAGTTTTAACTCGTTTATAGACCTGTCAGGTTTCTTTTGCTTCATGGCAGGAGACAGTGTCATAAGAGGGCACATGAAGGAAACTGCTTTGGCTCGTAGCAGTTACATAAAGGAGGAGGGATGAGGAGACACCACGTTACCAGGCAGCACCTGCAACAGGCAGAGGTCTTAGTAATACTGTAGCTTTTTCAACACTGTGGCCAAATAGCCTTTCAGCTGCTGAGCCCATGCTCCAAACACAGCCTCTGAAAATGAACGAGGTTCCGCTTGAGCCCAAAGATCCCCAAAAGCATGGATTGACCAAGTCTCAAAATGCTCGCTATGTGATACATGACTCTGAGGTCACGCTCTACTTCCAATCAAGCTCTGGATCATAACATTTGGATTCCACCTTATTACCTACCCAGAGTTTGCCTGACTAAGAGGAAAATAGTTTCCTCATCACCACATGTGGTATCATTGGCAGTTTGCTTTCCTGTTCCACTAGCATCACCTTGCAGACCCAAATAAAAAAGAATTTTTTTATATTTTAGTGTCTCTTGCAATACAGAGTTCCACCTTTCTTTTGCGGAAGGGTGTTCAGCAAATGTGTCAGCAAACTGTGAGAGTGCTGTCTGCAGGTGTGGTTTTAGTAAGCCCCCTTTTAAATATGGAGCTCTCCCTAGGTACTTCTCTCCAGTCAAAGATTTAAATATTCAAATATTTAATGACTGGATGGTTTTCTTCTTCACTGGTGTGAATTTTCCTTCACATGCCAGAGGGACTTAACAAAAGAGCCAAGTGGTTTGAATCATGATAACCACATTGCCAGTAAATGGCAAGCTGTATGTTTTGATTGGCAAAGACACTGAAGGAACATACCAACTGTGAATTATTTCTTCTCCCTGAATAAGGGGGTTTGCAGGACAATTAAAACAAAGCCAGATAATCTTGGGCTGGGAATGATAAGGAATTTGGGGAAAATACTGAGAAGAGCTTAGAAAAGTCTAGAATGAGCTCCCCCGTGTTGTTGAAAACTATGCATAGTCAGCATCTATAGTCAAGCTACAAGCTATTCTACACACCTTTGAGGAAGATGGAGTGGATGAACCTGAATGAGGACAAAGACTCAGGAAAATCTACATCTATTGTCCTGACATAGCCAATATTAGATTTTGTGAAGAAGAATGTCCAAGTGGGGGAAAGCTGTGAATTAGCACTCTTAGTAAACTATGGAAAAACTTAGTTAAGAGATGGAAGTTTGAGACGGAAAGTTCTTGTTAATCCATCTAGGTCAGTTATCACTCCAGGAGGGCTCCCTCATGATATTTTCTAGTGACTCATCTAGCCTCACTTAAATTCATATCTATGTGGTTATTACTTTCTTTTGCTTTTTAGGAGTCATGATCATGGAAAGCGGGAATTTAAGCTTAACAGCTTAACTGCCAAACAGCTGAAATTTATTACCTCTGAATGCATGGCTCAGCTCCAACAGAATGCTCCCTCATCCTTTCGTAGTTAAAAATGATGGGGTTTTTTTGCCTGTTCCTCAAATGTCATCATTCTTAATGTCTTACACTTTAAGTACTACATAGATGTCCTGGTTTCAGCTGCTATAGAGTTAATTTTCTTCTTAGTAGCTGGTGCAGTGCTGTGTGTTTTGGATTTGGTGTGAGAACAATGCTGATAGCACACTGATGGTTTTGGTTGTTGCTGGGTGATGTTTATACCAAGTCAAGGACTTTTCAGTTTCCTGGGCCCTGCCAGCGAGAGGGCTGGAGGGGCACAGGAAGTTGGGAGGGGACACAGCCAGGACAGCTGACCCCAACTAGCCAAAGGGATATTCCATACCATATGACGTCATGCTGAGTATATAAACTGGGGGAAGAGGGAAGGGAGGGGGCATTCGGCATTATGGCGTTTGTCTTCCCAAGTAACCGTTACGCTTGATGGAGCCCTGCGGTCCTGGGGATGGCCGAATACCTGCCTGCCCAGTGAATGAATTGGTGAATGAATTCCTTGCTTTGCTTTGCTTGTGTGCGCAGCTTTTGCTTTACCCATTAAATCCTTCTTATCTCAACCCTCGAGTTTTACATTCCTTTCTGATTCTCCTTCCCATCCCTCTGGGTGAAGGGGGAGTGAGCGAGCAGCTGTGTGGTGCTTGGTTGCCAGCTGGGGTTAAACCATGACAATAGAACATGCCTAAATGATTTTTTTTCTGAATAGCTGTTATGGAACAAGATTCCTTCAGTACCCAATTAGCTGTGGGATACCCATGGGGCAGCACCAGTTACTGACTTTGATGCACAGAGACTTCATTGAAGTTATGGTTATTGCTGTGGGTGGAGCAACAGCATGTATAGATTGTATATATATTTTTAGGTGTGTAATGATAAATGACTGGCATTGCCCTGTGTACTTTGTAACCCCTCACCCTCCCCCCCCCCCCCAAAAAAAAAAAAAAAAAAAAGCAACTAGATGAATAAAGAAGGTCTTTAAACTATTCCTCTCCTGGTGCCATGAAGGGCTAACCATTGAGAGAAGGCTGGCCAGACACAGCAAGGGGCCCAGCGGTGAACTGCCCTTGTGCACCACTGGTGGCCCGCCACTGGCTGGCTGATGCCATCTGTGTATCAATTAACAGCATGAAGGAAAGCAGGATCCCATAAAAAGACAAGATGCATTTTACTTTTGCTGTCAAGACAGTGTACTGCCTTACACATAACCATGAGAAAAACTTTGTTAAAACAGAAAAAAACTACATATTTTTCAGGTCAGGCTGCCATGTAAACCATAACAGATTTTTTTGCAGGTATTTACACTCCAGGCTTTTGGGAGAGGGAGGACAAATTTTAAATATCACCAGGACTAGATGATGATGTTGCCATGAGTTCTGAAAAATCTCAAACATAAAACTGCAAAACAATTACCTGTGGCAATAACACATAGTTTAAACCTTCAACAATACCAAAAAAATGAAAGTTGACAAAGGTAACTTCAGTCACTGAATGAGTGATCTTGGAAAATGTAGACTGGTGGGTCTAATTTTTCATGCTGACAAATCAGAACAACTAATAAAATGTAGAATAAACAGATATCAGATAATACATTATGGGAAGGAAGGCAATATGGGTTTTATCAAAGGCAGTTATACCTCAGAAAGCTGCTAGAGTCCTTTGCAAGCAATACATGTAAATCTGTGTAGTATGTATGAACTTTCTACAAGCTTTCAGCAAGATCATTAGCCAGTGGTCTTAAAAAACCAAAAAAACTCTTAAAACCCTCTCCAGCTAGAAGAGAAGCCCCTTTGGGGTAAATAACTGCTAAAAGATAAAGAATGAAAACTTTTAGCAATGGAATGAGGTTACTAATGTAGCTCCATGAGAGATGCATTACTTCAGGCTGTACTGTTAAATATACCCGCACATGATTTATGAGGAAAAGAGAGAGGTGATGAAGTCTGAAGGTGTTTTGGGATACTCAACTGGAAGGATGACAGTAAGAGGCTGGAGTGTGATATCACACTATTGGGTGACAGGGGAATAAAAAGTTAGATGAAATGTAATGTAAAGTACTGCATGGGGGGGTGTGTGTAAATGACAATTCCAGTGAACAGGCTCAAAATCAGCTACCAGCCATCACTTCAGACGTGGCTTGTTTTATATACTTTCTCCCAAAGTACCTGCAGATAGCCTCTATCAGCCAGACAAAATACTAAGGTGGATGAATTTTCAGTCTTAATCCATGTCGCGTTTTGTTGTGGTTAGGAATTCTGTTTGAAATATAGGGAAGAGATTCAGACTTCATGAGCCCTCTTTAAATGTTTTCTGCTTTCTTATCCTCTCTGTGATGATCGATTCTATCTTAAAATGTTTGAACCACTAGTACTGTAATATTGACAGAAGACAAACTTATAGGACAATACATATGAATTATGTCTTTCTCACCATGCAATCAAAAAAGCAGAGAAAACTCAGATGACATTGAAAAGGCCATAGAATTCAGGAATATAAGCATATGTAAGTACTCAAATTCTTCTGTTTTAAGAAAGACATAAAAATTCAAATTTTAAATCTCTTGAGAGTTCATTTCTAATCCTGTGAGACACAGATAAAATGTTATGTTTTGGACAAGAAATAGTTTTTAACGCTAGCTTGGCTAAGTCTATCATGGATGATTATGTTCTATTTATGCAAATGTTATAGAAAGTTTTGACCTTTTTTTCTTAGTTTTTTTTTTTCTTAGGTTTTTTTTTTTTTTCTTAGTGTACTCCTAAGTGTTCCTGTACGGAGGAGGTATTGCACTTGCATTTGCTATATTCCCCTGGTGCTTTAAGAGGTTCCTTTCTGTGCAGGTTTCAGGAGGACCAAAGTTCTCTGGAGGACAAAAGTGAAAAGCATCATCATCAGTGCCTTGTTTGGGGCCTTTCAGTCTGATGCTGACAAATTATCATACACTGAAAACCAACCATCTGGCAGTGGCCTTTATGCACCAGCACTAAGGGTGGAAGGAGCAGGGGTGCAGGAGGGTCTGGCCACTTGAGGACTGCATCCTCACTCAGGACTGTCCTCTAGAAATGTCTTAGCTGTCCCTTTCCCTCTGTTGTAGTCCATGAGCAGTGTTGGATGGAAAGGTGTCGTCAGGGAGTGGTACCCACCCTCAAAGACAGAGGACATTCTGTTTTCCCTAGACCACCCTCTGCATATGAAGGGCCACAGTGTAACAGGTACTGTTTAGGCTGCTGTGCTCTCTTGGTCAGATAGTACCAAGAGGGTCATCTTTTACCCTGTTTTCTGATTTTTATTTCTCCTGCTCACTCTTCCCCTAGATGCTGTCATCTGTTCTGTACTGGAATGTGCTGCACATGTTTGAAAAGCATTATCTTGTGTAAATCATAAGCTTAATGGTTGCAAGCATTTTGTGATCCTTGTGTGGCAGTGACTAGAACCTGGTCTGTTGCTGAAACAGAACCTCTGGAAGGAGGAAGAATAGATCAGAAAATTGTTTCTGTCTGGTGAAATAGAAAAAAAATATCTATGGAAAGAATTACCCTTCATAAACTGTAGATTGCATTTGTAGTTTATTGAGCCCAGAACAAAGATTTGATATCTCTTTCCTTTCTATTACAGCTAGTGAACTCACAACTGGAACTTGCTCATTATAAAAGAATAAAAGAAGAAGGAAAAAAAAAAATGGTGCAGTAAGTGAGCCCATAAAACAGTATTGGACTCTTTAAAATTATATTATAATTGGAGTTTTTAAACCTATGTATAATCATTACTGTGCTGAAATATCTGAAATAGATATTTTTCAACTTAAATGTTAAACAAAAATAAATGCCAGTAGTGTGGGGTAGGAAATTACAAATTGAAGCACTCAGTTTAAAAGACTTTATGGCTAATGTAAATCAGGCCTTTCACTTAACAATGCTTTGCTACTTTGGCAACCATGCACCAAGAGACAGTTGGAGTTGCATTATTTGTGGCTATAAAATACTATGAGCAGAATAAATAAACTGAGAAAATAAACTTCGTGAGGATTCCCCTTGCACCACTTAGGCCTGCTCCTGTCCCAACAATGGTGATACAGAAAGGAAAACCGGAACAAGCTCCCTAAAAAGGGCAAAAACTGAGGGCCAAGGCCACAGAGATCTGTGACTCTCAGTTGACCTTCAGTTCTTCCAGTCTGAGGTGTGGGACATTTTTTCTGAGAGAAGAAGGAATAGTGAGAAAATAGCACGTAGAAACCACAATGCTTGCCAAGGAACAGCAGGTCCATACAGGTAAACATCAAAGGGACTGCAGCTTCCCCGGCCTGGGGTCCAGCAGCATTCCCCCCACCTTGCCTGCCCGAGTACCCAGAGAAGCAAAGGAGGAAGAGGAGTAAGACAGCAAAACCCAAGGCAGGCCTAGCAGAGGGGTAGAAATGACAATGCTGACACTGCTGCTATTGTGTTGGTTGCCCCTTGCAGGTACATTTCAAGCCACTGGAGCCTGTAGAATTAATTCTGACCTAACCTGATGTCATGGCACTACTCTTACACTGCAATCAGTTGCGATGTGTTGCAGGATCGGAATGAGACCCTCAGTTAACCGTTTAAGCCTTGAGAAATTTTACTAAAAGTACTTATGGACACTAAGAGACCTCTTCTAGTGACAAACTTTCTAGCTTGTAGCCGTATCAGTTATGGTTAAAAGCAAAGGGTTCAGCTTGTTCCAGAGTAAATGTGTTGTTCTGTAAGCATTCATATCTTAATTCTTCAGGATTTATTACAGGGCTGTGAAAGAAGCAGCATGTGAGATAAATGGAGTGACAAAAAGATATATAGGAAGAACCTGTGATTATTAACTGAAACAATATAGCATAGGTTGTAATTCTACCAGTGTGACGATGCTAATTTATGCCAACTGAAGCTGGGGTTGTTTTTTTTGCTTTTCTTAATTGCATTTAAAAAGTAATGTATTCATTGCTAATCCTCATGTTTACAGAGAAGTGCTTGAAAACATAAGTGCATCTAATTGTTTGAAGAAGTGGAACACAATTATAAGAGAACCTAATGGAATTATTATTTAATCTTGTGGTATTTGAAGAAAATTATTCCTATTTTTTTCAGACTATTTTTAGAATTTGATAGGAGTTTTGTATAGTGGTAGTTTCTCCTGTGTTTTTATGTATCTTTTAAACAGTGCCAAGATGGTAAACATTATTTAAGGTAAGAAATCTTTAGCATAAAAATTAGTCAAGTTTGATGGTAGCAGATGTAGTAAATGTAGTAACTGAATTACCGCCTGCTTATCTGGAGAAATTGATTGATTGCATTCTATACAAAGATTCCTAGAAAGTTTTGACTTTAGAATTGGCAAATACCTTTTATCTGAATTTCACACCAAAATAGTTGGAACCTCCTTTGACTGAATAACCAGGAAGAAAAGAACTGAAATCCATGACCACATTGGAATTAATTAAAAACTTTTTATTCTTTTCAGGAGGATTTTTTTCCAATCAGTTTAATATTGTAGAGTGTGCTGGTTTGGTCATACTGGAGTTTGAATTCTCTGTCTACCAGCCAGATGCAGAACAAGAAACAGTGCACAGAACCTACCAAACCTTGTCTTACCCTTATGGTTTGCCTTTAGTGGTAGTCTGCCAGTGTTCACTGATTTACTGATTTTACTGCTGAGCCAGCCTATAGTGAATGCCTGTTTGCTAGAGACGCTCCTCCTGGGCTCTAGAAAGAAGAAAAGTGCAGACCTGGGACAGAGTGAGCTCAATGGCTTGGAGTAATGAAGAGCTCAGATGGGAGGTGAGGAAGGAGCTTTGTGCTGCACCTCCACGTGACTGCGCTGTTTGCATGGTGTTCTCTCAGGTATTGGACAGGGAAAGACTAACTCCTTTCTCATATGTACATGTCTGTCTTCTTCACAAACCAGTCTACTTGGTACGCTAAAAAGCCCCAGACACCATGTAAATGTAGAAAAATAAAGTGACAAAGGTTGTTGCACATGACCAATAAACTCTGAACATCATAAAGACATCTAAAGCTTCTTCTCTGTCTGGTATTCTTTAAGAATACCAAAACAAATCAAAACTGACACTGAGATAGCTGTAGGCCCATTCTATTCACAGCCAGGTGCCCCAGAAGTGGAGGATCTTGCAGCTAAAACTGATCAGGTGTTCCTGCTGCAGTTATTTACATTCAGTCCCTCCATTTTTTTTCTTTTTTTCTTCTTTTTCTTGAAGGCATCCCAATTTTGCTGAGCCCAACAGTTACCCAGCAGCGGGTAGCAACCAGGAGGTTGACTTGCTCCCCCTCAACGCCAAAGACTAGTGCCTCGGCCTCAAAGAACGGCATACAAGCCTAACAGTATTTTGTAGGTGACAAGCTTGAAGAGTGGCCTGCAGGTCACACTGCCACAGGAGCCAGGTGACCGCTCTGTGACCCCAATGCTATGGGGAAGTTGGATGTAGGCTGAGGTTTTGCGTGCATGTTGGGAGTTAAGTTTTGTACGTACAACATGTGACTTAGACATTCTGTAGATACCAGGCAAGACAAAGTTCATGCATGCAAAGAGCCATATGAAACCTTATAAAATAGATAAGATCACTCAGGAGGCTGCCCTGGGAGGTGGTAGGAGGTAGAGGCAGCTCTTTGACTACTGCAGCCTTACTTGCACACTCAGAGTACAGTAAAACCATTTTTAATTAAGCCATATACTGTAGCCTGAAATGTCTTCAGTTGTTGACCTCTGCACTGGATGAGTTCAGAAAAAACTTATGCTGGTGCCTTGAGTTATTAGATCCTCTGTTGAGAATACTAATTTGGGGGTTTTCCCTGTATTAAGCAGGAAAAATCCCAGGAGTTCTTGCAGAATGGGAAAAATGTGCTTTCCTCAGTGCTGCTTGCCGTCAGTTGGCACTGCTGCATAGAGGGGATCCCCGGAACACACTGAATCGCAGGCTTGAAATCAAAGTGGAATGAAAAGTGATTTCTGACAAAAAATAAAGCTTAGAATCATAGAATTATTTAGGTTGGAAAAGTCTTTTGAGATCATCAAGTCCAACTGTTAACCCAGGACTGCCAAGTCCATCACAAAACCATGTCCCCAAGCACCCTATTTACGCATTTTTCAAACACCTCCAGAGATGGTGATTATACCACTTCTCTGGGCAGCCTATCTTCCCTAATATCAATCTAAACCTCCTCTGGTGTAACTTGAGGCCATTTCCTTTTGTTCTGTCACTAATTATCTAGGAGAAGACACCTACCCCCACCTGCCTACAGCCTCCTTTTAGGTGGTTGTAGAGAGCAATAAGGTCCCCCCTGAGCCTCCTCCAGGCTAAACAGCCCCAGTTCCCTCAGCCGCTCCTTGTAAGACTTGTTCTCCAGACCCTTCACCAGCCTCTTTGCCCTTCCCTGGACACGCTCCAGCACCTCTACGTCCCTCTTGCAGTGAGGGGCCCAAAACTGAACATGGGGTTCAAGGAGCGGCCTCCCCAGTGCTGAGTACAGAGGGATGACCACTTGCCTTGTCCAGCTGGCCACACTGCTTCAGATACAAGCCCGGATGCTGTTGGCCCTCTTGGCCACCTGGGCACACTGCTGGCTCACGTTCAGCCGGCTGCCAGCCAGCACCCCCAGGCCCTTTCCTCCAGGCACTTTCCAGCTGCTGTTTCCCAGGCCTGTAGCATTGCATGGGGTTATCGTGACCCAAGTGCAGGACCTGGCACTTCTCCTTGTTGAACTTCATACAACTGGCTTCAGCCCATCGGTCCAGCCTGTCCAGATCCCTCTGCAAAGCCTTCCTGCCCTCCAGCAGATCAACACTCCCCCCTGCCCCAAGCTGGTGTTGCCTGCAAACTTACTGAGGGTGCACTCGATCCCCTTGTCCAGATCATCGATAAGGATACTGAACAGGACTGGCCCCAGTGCTGAGCCCTGGGGACCACCACTTGTGACCGGCCGCCAGCTACATGTAATTCCATTTACTACCACACCTTGGGCTCAGCCATCCACCTCAGTTTTGACCACTATTTCCCATAGTGATTTTCTTCTTTAAAACATAAATAAAAAGAAAACATCTGTCGGTGTCTACAGGATTTTGTATATACAGTTTTTCTTTTAGAAATTAAAAAAAATGCTGAAGAATTAGAAATATATGATATGTAAATATATCCCAGTAAAAATATTTGAAACTTTGCCAACATTTTAGCTTACTTCTCTTTAATGTCTTTGTTGCCTTATAGCTTATGCATCAATTTATCTGTGTCTTTACCTGAATTTGAAGCCGATTATACCAGACAGAAGTTTAAAATTTGGCACATGACAGATTTCATAGGAACCCCATCAGTCACGAGTCTGGGGCTCTTCAGTGTTACTGGTGAATCTCAGTGACATCTGCCTTTCCCTGCTTCTCCTCTGCTGTTCTTTTTTTGTGAAATGCTCCATACAGAAGTTGGGCTGGGTTTATTGAGACAAGCATGTGTGGCAACATTTTTCATGAAGAGGAAACAGGTCAAAGAACCGTAAAACTTCCAGTTTTGCATTTATGACACTGCTGTGGCTACAGGAGATCAATGAGCAGAGGCACAGCTGCAGTTGCAGCCAGCAGCATGTCTTCTGGTGGCAGAGGTTTCCACATGGCATAGCAACTTGCTCCACTGCTGCTTATGGCTGATTATTCGTCTACATTTCTAAGTGGGATTTCTCTAATTGTTCAGTACCCTCAGCCTGATTTAGCTCATCCACCCATGCCTGAGTGCTCCTGACTTTCTTGAAGCCCCAGGGCTGTGCAGCAGGATGGTATCGCTGTGGCCCTGCCGCCTTCCCACGCGCCGCTTTGTGCCCACAGCTGCACCTGCCGCCGGGCTGCCAGCTAAGAATAGTGCCCTGTTAGATGGAGTTACCTCTGAACTGCCACCAAAGGAAAACAGATAACGAAAAACTCAGCACTGCTGAGGGTCACAGAGGACGTCTGGGGCTGAGATAAAGAGCACGAGGCTCTTAGGATGGCAGCAGGGTGCTTTGAAAGCACTATATCCTTTCTGCCCACATGTCTACCTCCAAACATTGGTGTGCTCAGAGTGCCAGAGGGCTCACCAGGAGATCCACGGGGATTTTGAGGACAAGACGACAGTTGGATTAATGAACTTGATGAAACTGAGCTTTGCCTAATGCTGCTGTGGGGAGGAAGGTCTTGTTTCAGCAGCATAGCAACCGCAAGATGAAAAGGGCCAGGAATGAGAAGGAAAGGCGAGATGGTGTCTCAGTCTGTAATGCAGTTTCCTGGTGGGGGAAATGCTTCTCATCCTGTGGTGTTCTAGAAAGACTCCCACTGAGCAGAGTGAACTGGGCTCACAGGACTTGGGATTTATTAGTGCTGTATTGCCCTCATAATGCTTTGATGCCTGGCTCACATTGAGCTCTGTTTGGTCTCAGTGCAGAGTGCAGGAGCTCTTCCAGGACCCCGGTAAGGATGCACATGGTGGCCACGTGTCAGGCTACAGGTTGAATGCTTGACCCCCTTCTCCTCACTCACTCCCTGCTTTCCAGGGGAAGGGTGGCTCGGAGGGATGCCCTGGCAGGTCGCTTCCTCGAGGGGTCAGGCCAGATGCCAAGCCCCTTGCTGAGCAGTAAATACAAATTCTCCCACCAGGACCACGCTCAAGCCTGGACCCCTCGTTGTAAGTCTGGTGGTCTTCCAGCAGAGTGACCCAGAGGGCTGTTCACCTGGTGCACAGTGTCACAGGAGTCACCCACCATCCATTCTGGGGACGGTCTTGGTCTCACGGGCCAGACTTGGGATGGCTTTTACCCCAGAGTTTGATGTCTGCAGGAGACAAATGACACAATTTAAGGCCGCCCTTTGCCTTGATTTTTAGCTTTGGCTCATTCCTGAGTCTTAACTATAGATTTGCTTTTGGTTTAAGCTGTCTGACAGTTTCTTGCAATTGATAGATTTATCAGGGCAAGTGGAGACAGTCAATTTACGTTTTGGTAAGTGTGCTTGCAAATGGTTTTTTGTCCTCCTAGAAGTGCATGATGTGCCGTTCATTCACTCCTATGCAGTGACTAACCAGCTGCAATTCCCTTTTCCTTACTCAGGACTTTGAAATCTGTTTTCATCTAAAACTCCACTGCCATAGACTTGTAAGCAGCATTCCTTCTACTGACAAAAATATGGTAAATCCAGTATGATAGAGAATTTATTTTCCTTTTTTTTTTATTTTCCTTTTTTTTTTTTTCTCCTACATGTTATAATGCATACTACTAAAAACCCTACAGGTATTTTTAAACATGATGTATGTGTTATCCAATGGTCTTGTAAGTTGATGTTCCTGCCTTTGAAAAATCATAATTTCACTTACATATAGAAATCATTCCACTACAAAGGCTAAAAATAGTATTGCCTCATTCATCAACCCTGAAATGATTTATTCTTTTAACCAAAATAATTGCAAAGACAAGCAATCATTTATTATTTTTCATATAGCTAGTTATACCCTGCTTCACAGGCACAGCAAGAAGCCATCAGTAGCATGCCACACTCAAAAAATCAGTGTGTTCAGGTCTCTGGCACGCAGATCTGCTACAGCAAATCAGTGTGCATCAGCTGCATACAGACTGGCAGCAGCCAGCTTGATTCTTAACTTGTAGCAAGTGTACCTTCAATAGTATGGTATAGTAAATAAAACACAAGTGTATGGCAAAAGATTTAAAGCAAACTGGTCCTGTTTTAGCTGATATAAAGAAAACTATTTCTGTGACACCTTCCTATCTTACACGTGGGTGTTGGTTCAGTGGACCCTACCCATCACAAACTGGACAAAAGAAGTTGTGCAAGATAAACAACCTTTGTTTTCTGAGTTCAGGCACTTAGTCATCGGTAATTATTTAGAACAGGTAAATGAGCCAAAACACTTCATAAAGCAATATATTTTTGTTCCTCAGCTACTGCATCTGCTGCTTTTCCACAACCACCTTAATATTGAAATGCTTCTCTTAGCATTGTGCCAGCCATGGGAGAAACAAGCTGGTTGAAAGTAGCCACATGCCAATCACAGTCATAAGGCTGCTCTACACACATTGAAATGTCTAGTTTACGGGAATAAGCCACCGCAGCTCCTATCATCAGGCAGCCAAAACCTCGTGATTTGTATGCGCCAAGACAATTCAAGGTTTGTGTGCATAGAAACTCTGTTAGGCTGAGACTGAGATCTAAGGAGGAAGGACTCTCTGCCAAAGGGAGATTTTTTTTTTCCTGTGGTATGAAAAATAACAAAGATTGAGCCATTTAATTAAATGTCTAAATGTGGAACTATGTTGATCCCTTTACTTGCAAATATCCTTGAAAACTCTCTGTTAGTTTCTGTATGCTGGACTTTGGAATAATTGCAGCTAGTGTTTTGCAATGGATTGTATATGCAGCACTTGAGAAAAAAAGAAAAGAAACACACGTCCCATCTTTCAGACCTGGCTGGGATATATGTATGTACATTGGGAGATTCTTGTCTTCACATGTGGTACCAATATGCGTTGTTACTTACATCCTTCCCATTCCACTGCCTGCTGAGTACCTGCTGAAATGGCTGCTTAAACAGGGAGCACTGCAGCAGGCTCTGCACCTGCATGCCCAAGTGTTTGAGAAGATAGTCCTTACCATCACTGGCAAATGTCAGCACTTTGAGTCAAACTTCTTCATGTTAACATTATCCTTGAAGCTTCTTTCTCATGTTCTTTTTTCAGCCTCACCAAAAGAAAACACTGAAATGTCTTTTGCAGCATCTTCAGTAATGGATGGATTTCTTTTGACCAGAAAATCAAGGGCCTGTCAATTTTAGCTGGCAGAGTCAAAGGAGTTGCAGGCCACCATGCTCAAGGTGGCACCTCACACGGCAACCGCATGAATTTAGCACAGAGGTTAAGGAGTAAAAAAATACATGAATCTGTAGCACAGAATTGTCCAGTCCATAAAGGCTACAGTCAGAAGCCCCGGGTTCTAGCATAAATAACTCACACAAGCCTACATTGGATGTTAATCTGAGTAAAAAAATAATATGTGAAAAAATAAATGGAACCAGAAAGGTTCTCAGGAAAGTGTATAATTTCCCAGCACGCTTAAGGCAAACTTACCTATGTCAAAATTAACCCTGAGATACATATGCCTAACCCAGAGGTTTGCAATGCACCTCTACAAGGGACCAGGGTTCGCAGATGGTGGTGGCAACAGTGCCTGCGTCTGCTCCTGCAGCACCTGCGCTGCCCGCAGACGGCAGGTTACTACTGAGCGGCTGCACCACAGCACCGTGGCAGTGCCAGGCTGCTCAAGAGCTGTGAGCCCTGGCTGCTGCGGCCATCTCTCCTTTCAGTCTGCAGCAGGGGCTTCAGTAAGTGAAGGGATGGGGGCTGTTGCTGCAGTGAGAGGAGGGTGATGACCAGGGTGACTAATGGTGGTGTGGAAGTGTGATGGGTGTGGGGTCCTCGTTAGGGAGGATGAAGCTGTTTGGTGGATGAGGCAGTTGCTATGGGTAAATGGTTTGCAGCTGAGAAATTAGGTGGGGAGAAGATAAGCCACGGAGATAGGGTACTGATAGGAATTATTGTGGGAGCACCTTCCTCCTCATGCAGTGTACTGTGTTAGTATAAATATAGTTACATGATATTAGAAAGATCACAGGGCAGGAGGTTGTCTCTGTGTGTCATCTGATACTGCTGTCGATGTTGATGTTGGCACCCACATGAGTGGGTTTAGGAAGGCCAGGTTCAGCCTGTTCTTAGACACCTCCAGTGACAGAGGGTCTCCTCTGTCCTAAAAGTATTCCAGTGCTTCTCTAGGACATATCACTCACCTTTGCCTTGTTCAGCAGGCAATTTATAGACTTTCCTTACACTAGTCTGCAGATGATGTCCAGTCTGGTTGCAGTGAGATGATTTCTTTGCTTGAATGTAAGAAATATCATATGTAGCATCTGGTAGGATAAAATATGGCCAGAAAATAGCTTATTTGCTGAACCAAAGTATGCATCAGTTCGGGTGAAAACAACAGACAAAGTGAAAAAGACCCACCTTTGGGAGACATTAGAAATCAATGGCAATAAAAGTGCAGGATGTGTTAAAATCAGCTGGCTGTTACCCAGCAACTGTATCTGACAGTCACAGTCTCAGGGACGGGCTGCTTCTGCCTATGCTGGTCTTTTTTGGGTTTATCTTTTCTGCAATGAAATGTGCATTAGAGTTTTCCCTCAGTCTGCCCAGCCACCTCAGAAGAAGCATGACAGATGCTTCACCATGTCTTTACCTGAACCTGTTACAAAGATCTGGAGGGGTGTGGTGTGAGGCTGAAACAGGCTCACCTTTTCTTTGAAAATCCAGTGAGGTACCCCCACAGTGTAATCCTTAGGGTCACATATTAGGAATTGGCAGCCTTAACCCCAGCTTCTGTTCCATCTAATCTAACTAAAATAAATGTAAGTTCCTCACCTCTGGTAAGAGCTGCCACCTAACCAGGCCAGGGTGGTGGGTCTGCCTAAATACATCCTGCTAACCTGCAAGAAGCATTAGCCTGGCTGCTTCAAATCTTGCTCCACAGTTACCACCATCTCTAGGCCATACCAAAGAACTGATGAAGCAGCCATCCGTGAGTCAAGGTCCAGCTAGGCTGCTGGAGCTGCACCCTCGTGAGCTGCCCTCCCTGCAGAACTCAGCCTGGGCCCATCCCACCACTGAGTTGTTGCAAACACACAGAAGTCCTCTGAGAGCTCTTTGAATTGCACTCTGCATGGGAAACCACAGCATTTCAGCTCCTGTGCTCCAGTGCCCCTGCAAAGCTTTACAAGTGCTGGTTTTCCATGCTCACCCTCCTTTCTTGAGCACCCTCACTGTCCTAAGCTGTTGATTGCAGCTCCATGATCTGGGCAGTGTTGTCAGCATCTGTGTAATGCCTAGCTTACCCGTGCCTTGGGTAGTTCTAGAAAATTATCATGTCTGAGCAACAAGGCATTTGCAGCCAGATAGAGGGGCATGTTGGCACATTTACTTTCCTGGGAAGTGAGTTGGTTGTATGGAGCACAGAGAAATGACAGGGAACTCATGCTGGCTCCTGCCTTGTGCAGAGTCATGCTTGTGTCAGCTCACTGTTCATGTGCCAGTAATGCAGCTGTGCTGTGACTCTGAACTTGTGCAACACTAAAGCCACAAGCTTTCTGGAGAACTGATGGTGTCATGATGTCTGTCACAGAGTCTTGTGCTCTGCTCTATACACCAAGTCCTGACTGTTCCTGGGCCTCCCTTCCCACTGCTCCTTCCACCCATGGCCAGGGCAGCCATGCCTGCAGGGTCTCTCCAAAAAAGTAGGTGAGGCTAAAGCAGGTCATATCCTTCCCTACCTTCCACACCCCATCCGCCCCAGACTACCCCTCTCCCCTTAGCTTGGTACCAGCTTAGTGCTGGTGCAGGTGTGGGGTGAGAGCGACGTGCCAGTGAGACTTCTGGGAAAAGCACAGATGGCGGGATTCAAAGTGTCTTCTGAAAGTTTTTTTCCCTGGAGATCTTTCCAGAATTGCAGATGAGACATTTTCCTTTCACCATGATGGCATTTTCCAATGGAGCATCTTTCTGGTCAGTCCTGCCCCATGACAGAGTGGCCTTGGGGGCAGCTGCACAGCTGAGCCGTGTAGACAAGCAGTTCTGCACCTTGTCTGAGCTGACCTGGTACTATGTGCCATGGGGAAAGAATATATGAAGCAGAGGACCCAGCTGACATCCTTATGCTGCTGAGGGAAAAAGGTAGGGAGGTATGGGCTTGCCACTGCCAACAGAGAGATGCTGGGGTTTTTTCCCTTCCTGGACAATTATGCATACAGTGAATTTCTGAGTCACAGGATGGCAGCCCAGGAGATCAAATCATTTGCCCAGTACTGGTATAAGCGGGTGTGCGAGCCTGAAATGGCGAGCTGGCTCTCTTTGCTTAGCTGAAAGGAGTGTAGCAGTTGCTGATTCCATTGCATCCCTCAGAGCAAAAAAGAAGAAAGTGCAGCAACCAGCAAGAAACTCTGTATTGCTCTTTCCACTAAATATGCCCAAATACAGGCAGACAGCTCTCTCCCCTCACTTCCCCAAGTGCAGAGTGTTTGCTTTATCCGGTGATGTAACAGATTGCTAAATAACAGACAAACCTGATATGAACTCTCCTACTTAGCGCTGTGGCGGTGCTTACATGTGGAAGAATCTTCTTGCATTTTTCACTTCACGGCTTTACAACTAGCAATATGCCAGTGCCCTCTGCTGGAAAAGCACGAGCACGAGTTGTGCCAGGCAGGTGGAAAAGAAAACCAGAGTGGAATTTTGTAAATGGGTAGCATTATTGCATTTACTGCACTTGGAACTGCAGTGCTGTGAAACGCAGCATGACAGAGACAGTTGGAGCCCTCTGCCAGTCGGGAAGAACAAGGATGCACTCCCCTAACGTGGCCCTCTTCTTCTTTTGCTTCGGTGGGCTCTCAGGATGGAAAAAACTTGGCAGTGGAAGGAAGCATTAGACCCAAGTTATCAGCATTTGCTTTTTCTTCTACACTTCACATATGGAATACAGTCAGAATTTTTGAGAACTCTTGTCTATCTAAGGCTACGATTTTGGAGAACTTTTACTAGAATAGTCTGGACATGAAGCGCTCAGTCTGTCTGGTACACACTCAAGATTCAAGCTGGCATTTATTTTGTAGATTGGGTCATTTGGTACACCTTGAGAAAACCATGTCATTCAAACTGCTGTCAGATGGCTGTGGTTATACAATCCATATGGACATCACCACAATGTGTGCCTCTCATGAGATCTGGCCTTAATCTAAGACCAGTAGCGGCACTGGCCTTGTGTGAGCAGACTCAAAGGGTGGGCTGTCTTTCCAGAAAAGGTTTCCATGAGATTTATTTAGCTGGTTTTGGTGTGGTGCTTGAACCTTATCAGACTGATTTCTCATCATGAAGGGCATTAGATTCTTCCTGGACTAGAAAGATGTTATTGGTAGGTTAGTCTCCAAGCATGGAAATCCTGGAGCTGCTGCCTTGAGGCACCATGGTTGATCTTTTGCTTAAAGCTGGAGGGTCAAAAATACTAGTTTTAATTAACAGGTTCACAAATAGCCATGGTGATGTTTTCCACCTACTCCTCCTGCCTGCCTCCATCACTAATCAGGGTGACATATCCTAGGCAAGGGCAAGAAAACGTGTGGACAGTGTAAGAAGATGCAGAACCAGCTTTAACAACTACCCTTTCCCTTTTTCCCTTTGGGTTTCCCTTTCACTTCTTTCTTTTTCCCTATCCCTTTCCCTAGCACTGCAGCAAATGATTGTCCTGGGTATGGGAGTGCCATGATAGGGCCAGGAGATCTGAAATTAAATGGACTAAGTAAAGTAACCAAAGACCAGCTAAGTGGAGGGTAAGGGGGAAAGTTTCCTTGTCACAGCAGTAGCTGGAGCACTGGGCATGGAACAGCTGCTCCACAGACTGGTATGCATGGTTGTTTTCCCCAGCATTAACTTCTAAGCCCTTTTCCTAATTTGCTGACACATATATGGTCTTACATCTTTATATATAGTAAATGCATAAAAACTTTTTATAATGGCTCCATGAATGACACGCTGCTGCCCTGTAACTCAGTAGCCGTCCCTGTGGTTATATAGATGTGTCCAATTATAGATCAGCCTTTCAAAAGTAATAAAATGAAGTGGCATTTTATGTAACTCAATGGGTTACAGTAGGAAGCTGTTAACAGTAGAGGATTAAAATAAAATTGTTCTGGATATTTAAAAAGTGATGAAATAAGGAGAAAAATAAATCCACCCCCAAACACTGCAAATCACTCCTTACAAGTTTGGCATCTGCCAAGATCCAACTTGGAAAAAAAACGCTGGGCTCATTCCCTCAGAGGGTCCTCCCACATTGTTCAAGGCATAAAGCTCAAGGGTAGTGTTCACTGTCCACAGACACACGTGGACAGACCATCCACAGGCACACCCAGTATCCTCATTAGTAAATGCCACTAATCACACGGGGTTTTTTTTGATTGCTTTCTAAAAAAAATTACTGCTAAATCTTCATATTCTGTGCATATTCTGTGATGCGATTTAAACACAGGGGAGCAGATTTGATGCATTTCATTAGGTTTCCATGTTCATTGAAGGTAAACATTTAAAGGTAGGCCATTAGCATGTTACATTTAATGTTTATACATTAGTGTGTTTTAAGTGATTGGCTGACTAAAATGTTTCAACAGTGATCAAAGTATGATTACAAGTTGAATCAAATTATTGATAATGAGGGACTATAGTCAGCTGGAAAGAAACATACGAATAGAAATAACACCCAAGTTCCAGATTATTCATTTGTATTACTTCTAAAAGATCATCCCAGCATATCCTCGGTTGCCTTGATTTTCCTTTAACTTCTATGACATGACTGATACCATAAATAAATGAACTTGGATAACTCTCAGATCATTCACTGGATGTGGCATTGAGTAAATCACAAAACGGAAAAGCATATTCTCCAAGATGCGTTCCTCTGATGAGGTGGATTTTGGCTACGCATGTACCTATCTCACATCCTTAATAAACACAAGATTATTTTCCAGAATTTCACTGAGTAATTTTGCCATTAAACACTAAAAAAGAAAAAAAATAATCAAGCATTCACTGTTAAAATACTTTAATTATTTGGAACACTAACATCAAGAATGTTTACTTGAAAATGTTTCTTTCCACTTTAGTCCATCTTCAAACCTCATACACTATATAGTACACTGACATGTTTCCTCATACTTGTAAAAGGTAGAACTACAATAAATTGTTTCACAAGATGTTTGGAAAAAACATATATAAGATATTATTCTTCCCCTCTTCTATGATGAAGCAGAAGCTTAGTTTTAAAGTTACAAGAACAGTCAATATAGAGCTAAATATATTTGACATATTTAACCTCACAAATAAATAAATATATACAAGGGAGGTTACAGCATGTCAGCTACAAAGTAGAAGCTTTACACTGTAGAATTGAGAGCATTCAAGGGCATCTAACTGACACAGACAGTTTAAGATTACTACATGGTAGTAAAAAAAGAGAAAAAAAATCTTAATTCAGCAAAAATATTGATAGCTGTACATTAAACTGATAGGTTACAGCTCAGCGTCAGTCAGGATACTGTGCTTGCTTTTCATTTATATTTTACTAATCTATTATGTTTTAGTGATTCCTCATTTTTTCAGGAACGTTTGGTTCTCCTTCACTTCTGAACACCTTAATCAGGTAGAAATCTCACAGTAAGCTGCTATGTGAACACTATTATCTACAGTAGTTAAGCAAGTGGGATGATAAAATAGAAGTTCAGTAAATGCTTGTACATAATCTTTCCCTAGATTATTTTGCTTATTAAATATATCTGACAACACTCATCCATGTTAATAATTACATTTTAAGTGAGTCAGGTTGACTTTCATTCATACCACCACTTAAGTATTTGCAGTTACGAGAATGAGGTTTCGTTAAGGTCCGTGTAGCGACAGCAGTATTTCTGGACGGAATACCGTCAGGACATCCTCCTCCCACCAGGTGTTTGCAGCCAGGGAGAATATGCCATTTGTGCGGTCACAGCATTAAATGATCTCTGCACGCAAAAGCATGTGCAAAGAGCAAAGAAAGGCACAAATCCACACCCCTAATCACTGAACATCCACCTGCTTGGCAGCTGAAAAATCTCAGCACAACTTTCTGGTCACCTTTTGAATGCATTTAATTAAATATTTGGCTCAAAATATTTTTTTTAAAGCCTTTTTTTAAAATTGAGATTTCCATTAGGAGATTTTCTCCTCTGAAAACAGTATTTCAAAAGGCCTTTGAAGTTTTTGCCCATGTCTTCAGTGACATGTACAGTTACAATTTTTATGAAACCTATCATGGGGCGAGGCATGCCTTGTGAGGAGAGATGCACTTTTGGCAGTCATGGCTGCATGCTAATGTGTCATATATTTACAGAGATTAAACAAGTAAGCATGTTGTGCTGTTGTCTGTTCTCTGCAAACACACAAAGAACTCAGCGTTATTATGCGTAGTAGCAATGCGAAATTCCTTAATGTTGCCTAAATGCTGTTTAAACTCCGTGCCTCCAACAACCTCAATCAAGTCAACTAACAGGGGGGGCAGGAGAGGGATACTGATAACGTTACGTGCCCAGAAAGATGTTATTTATTTATTACTGGTAAATGTATTCCAGGTTATTCTAATGTTGCAATGCCATCTGATGGAGTGTCTATACATACAGTATATCGTAAGTACAGAGACTGACAAATGAACCCATGGGTTTACAAAATATTAACCTTGTATTTAAATACTTAAAATTAAGTTTTAGCACCATTCATTGTTCTTAGATTATCTGTGGTACACATTTTGTCATATTTGCTGTGTGCATTATTGTAAAAATGTGTGGAGAGAGATCTAGGTATATATTTATAGATAGTGGAATGTCTTCTATTTTGTTTAGTGAAAAAGAACATTGAACATAGAATTGCAATGGGAGATGCTGCATTTAATACATACCAATCAATGAATGCTGAAACATGACTTTGTGTAAACTTTGGATTTGCCTGTGTACTTGTTCTGCACAGGTGGGTGCAAATGAAACATATGACTGACTGTTTCAATACAGATCAATGGGCTTAAAATATGTAAGGTTTACTAGCAACCTGCACACCCTTCTCAGCCAGCACATCTATATAACAAGTGCGTCTCTATGTACATGGATACAAAATAGCCTGAATTTACAGCACATACTGTTGTGGTAAACAAGGTTTGCATGATTAGGTCTACTTAGTCAAAAATGGGTTTAAAATAACCCTTTAACACTGGTGTTAGGGTTTTATTCACATACCAATAAAGAACAGACAACACTGGACAGTCAAGAAGTAAGAATCTAAGTGTTGTAGAGAAAAATCCATATTTTTCAAAAGAAAAAAAACATCAGTAAACGGTCCAATAAGAGCTTGCCTGTTCTGTATGACATGTCTGTTATTTTCTCCAGGAGTCAAGACCTGCTTCTGTTTGGACTATGTAATTTAGAGTCAGGCTTGTGGCTCTTGAGTCTTAAAAAATATTTACACAGGATTACAATTAGCTGTTCAAGCATCGTGTTGGCTGGCACACATTTAAAAACAGCTCAATACCATGGTGGAAAATTGCCTTTTTCCACAACAGTAAAAAGGTAGAGAAATTGGCCCTCGAGTGGGAGCAGTTAACAGGAGGACATTATAAACTGGAAAAAAGGAACTAAACAGGTCACATTCTATGACATCCAGTATTCTCAGTTCCAGGCAGACTTTTTGTCTTCCTTCAGTTTAAAAAATTCAGAAGCCCAGTTAGAACTTTGTGCTGTGACTAAATGTGTCGGACATGATGATATTTTTATAGAAGTTGTCAGAGTGAGGATTGCAGTATCCTTTGACCTTGTCAATAACCTGGTGGACAGGGATGATTGACGTCTGTTCTCCATCCTCTTGGGCAAATTTTGAAGATGGCTTGTCAAGAAAAACATTCTCTAGGAAGAGGAAAAACGAACAAAAAATAGTTAGGGCTTCTTAAGCCGACTCACAGTGTAAGAGGTGTGTCACTCCCACATAGATATGCCTTCAATTGCCACTATTGCTGAATGAAATTAGTGCTCTAAAAGCCAGCACACAACTTTTTGCTTTGGTATTGCTGCTCCTAAATTCATTTAAAATGCCTGGTTTTGTGGGCCTCTCAGGTCTCTCTTGAAATTATCCCTCTATTCTTTTGCCTAAAGTATAACTGACTCCCACCACCTTTTAATATATTAATTTAATGTTGATGCTTTGAATCTTACAAACAAAAAAACTTTTTGACAGCACTGGAATAAGGGGTGATCTCCATAACATCTGGTAAAAAACTTCTCCACATAATAAAGTAGTGGAAAATGACAATAAAAATATTAAATTATTTCCACAAAGGAGGTTTTAAGATATGCACGGAAATAATGTACTCTGCACAGAATGCAGCAGAAGTTGACTTGTATCTTAAAGCAGACCACCAGAGCCAAAACTGGCTTAAACTTTGTGCTTGCCTGGCATCACTTTGTTTTTTACATAATGTGGAGGGTACAGACTGAACAACTGGGGTGGGCGGAGGGGAAGATGCAGAAAATTGGCATTCCTTAGAGTTCATGTGCTATAAGCCAAGGGTGGAGCTGAAGAAAAAAAGGAAGCAAGGCAATTCGCAGCCGGGCTGGGAAAGTCTGCTCCCAGCAGCTGACTATTGCTGTTCGGAGAACGGTCAGTAGGTAGAGCTCATGTAGTGAGCAATGAGAAGGAGAGAGCCTGTATGTCATTTTCTCAAGTACATCACCCTAATGAGCTTTCTTATCTCTTTCATTGTAGTGAATAAGGCTGGAACGAATTCTTTCGACCCAGGCAAGTTTTAGATCATTGCAAACGGGCAGTAAGATGAAGTATCTTCTGAAGCAATGTTTTCTACAAGTGCCTTTTTTTTATGGCTGTTTACAGGATCTTGGTGAAGTCAGCTTCAAAAATTCATTGACAAAGGATCACTTAAGAATTTAGCATATTACTTAAACCATTATTTCATACAAACCTTTTTTCCTATAGAAATAAATTTACTAAAAATAAACAGAAATAAACCCACCCCTGCAGAAGTCATGATACCAAGCCATAAAAGAGTGTAAAGTGTTGCAAAGGAGAAATGAATTGCAGTCAGAAATCAAAACAGTTTCACTCATGAAGAAAGAAACAGGCATGTTCAGGCACATCAGGATGATTTTTTTGAAGCACGCAAGAATGTCCATGAATTGCAGCAAATAACTCCATGTCCAATAGCAAACTGCTGAGTACTGTGAGCCTTTCAATGTATGTACTTACTAGCCAACAGTACCACATTTGGAAGTTTTTCTACATATTGAATGTCTTATTACAAAAATGAAAAGTTAATTCTCAGTCTTTAGGGAAAGATTTTGGAATTCCTTTTTTTTTTTTTCCCCACAAGGCACTATTACATTGTTAAATATCAGCTATTTCCTCATGAAATTTGCATGCACAGGAATTATGTAAGGCCTTTGAAACCAGTGGGACCTTCTTTATTTTTTAGCTCAATGGGCTTCACACCTAAGTACAGGGTTAAAATCTTGTATCACTGAAGTAAATGGTAGTTGTACCACCAAATTCTCTGCTGAAATAATCTTAACTTCTAATTCACAGAAGTATTCATATATGGTATTTAAACAGTATCTACAATAAGTTTGTTTCAGACACGTAGACAGCAGGGCCACAAGATGCCAAAGTGATTTCTTTCATCCACCCAGTAGGGTCCACCCAATATTCATGTCCCAGTTGGCACCTTCTGCATTCAACCAGCAGTTCACAGCATTGCTTTCAGGCATGTATAGTTTGTCATTCAGAGTTATTTTGGATGTGACTGGATATGAAAAAACAATGGCTAGAAGACTAATTGTGTAATGGCCATAGACTGAATAGAAGTACAATATCTCAAAATTCCTGTAATAACTTGTAAAAATGCTAAAAAATTTCTGGAAGCCTATCAGATTGTTTTTTGCTTTTTAATATATGCTTTGTTATGAGTCTTTCAACTTAATCTCCTTTCCCCAGGCTACTGTACACCAGCATTAGTGTCAGGACATGGTCTGTTTTCTAAAATGGTATCTTCCAAATGCTTCATGCCTCATGCAGAGTGCAGATACCCAGAGTTTGAAGCATGTTTATCCTTTGATTCAGCATCAATGGAGCAAGATGTAATAGTGAGAAATAAGCAGCATTTCTGATTAGCAAAGTCCTTTATGTCAATGAGGACATCATGCAAGTGGCGTCCCTCCACCCTGTTCAAACCATGCATTCAACAAAAGCAATTCTCACTTTACCTGTAATGCTCCACCACTGATGAGGAAAGGGCCTTAGAAGACATTATCTATACCACAAACACATGAATGCTTGTGTCAATTCCAGGGATTGGAATTCCATTATAACCATATTAACAAGAGTTGCCAAGACATGTAGGTCTTAAATTATTTGCCTGCAATTATGCTAAGACATCAAACCGAGAAGTTTAGCTGTATTAAAAATTGGAATCTTATGTTATTTTCTATTATTTTACTATGAGAAGATATGTCATTATTTAAAAACCTAACACTAACAAAAATTCTTTGGAGTATCACAGCAAAATGTATATTTTCAGAGGTGCAAGCAAAATGCATTAAAATTAAAAAAAATAAATAGAGAAAACTGTGGTATCCCCTTAATGTCCAACAAACCACCTCATTACAAACTATGATTACACTACCAACTGCAGTCTCTTTTAGGAAATTATGCATGGGATTAAGCTCACCACTTTTGAAGAAAGTACATGAGCACGTTCCTAACTACAAGTTTCTTTTAACTTGCTTCTTATCTGGAAATGTTTTATTGTTTTGCTTCAAGAGTACATTGCAAAACCTCCAGCACTAAGTCTCTTTCACTGTCAGACTGATAAAAAGCCCTGAGTCTGACAAAACACGTAAGTATATTTTTATCATTAATCCCAATGCCAAGGGTCTAAAGGTTGATCTGCCATGAGTACAGATTGGGATTCTCTGTCTGCAGAACAGAGAATGCTCTGCAGTGGAAAGGGCATGATGCTCTCCTCCTCTACTGTGAAATTAATAGTAGCACTGTGACCAGTGGATATTACAGACACTATTCATGGAAGACTGCTGACAGATGTGTCCTTTCACAGGAGAGCTGGACAGTTTGCTCAGGGCAACTAGGTGCATGGCACATCAAACCTGCGATGGCAGTAGGGACAGGCACCCTTGTGAGGCAGGCACGAACTGTGTGCTCCCAGTGCAGCCGTGAATGGCAGTCCTGAAAGCAAGCTCAGGTACACCAGAGAATTTCTAAGATACCACTCATTTTTACTGTATTTATACATTCTTGATAACCAAAAAAGATTTGCACTCTTAAAATACCTGATGAACAACCCTTCATGCTAATGGATGCACTGACTACTGGTTAGTGAGCAAATAACTGTAATTCTTAAAAAGGGGATTTCAAGACAAAAATCGTGTGCCTAACTGAACCAGGTGATATGATTATATATGTCAATATATGATATATGTCAATAAAAATAAGAAGGCATTTCCTGGAGATTATGCCACTTATCAAGAAAGGTATCAATTATACCGCTCATTTTTACTGTATTTATACATTCTTGATAACCCAAAAGATTTGCACTCTTAAAATAACTGATGCACAACCCTTCATGCTAATGGATGCACTGACTATTGATTAGTGAGAAAATAACAATGTAATTCTTAAAAAGGGGATTTCAAGATAAAAATTGTGTGCCTAACTGAACTAGGTAATGATTGTCAATAAAAAAAAAGAAGGCATTTCCTGGAAATTATGCCACTTGTCAAGAAAGGAGACTGTACCATCATAAATGAGACACTGGGGACTCCTGAAAATAACTTAAGAAACAACATAACTTTTCTGACAGTAAAATTACATATTTCATATCTAAACATTGCTTCTAATAAATAGTTCAAAGCAAGTAAACACATCTTTGGGTTAAATATGTGTGCAGATTTTATTTCCACTCTGTTTTAGAAGAGGATCCTGTGATGATGTTATGTGACTTTACACAGGACAGAAACATGAGTTCACAAAAACTTATTAATGAAAAAATCCGAACTATTTAAGTGATTTTCTGAAATATTATCTCAGACATAAACAAAGAGACTTGCAAATCATTCCAGCTCCTCTTTCTTCGGTCCTTTAAAGTGTTCTTAAAATGAGCACGCTGTTATGTCATGAGTGGAATACAAATGATGCCTTTTATTACATACACTGTTGACATGTAAAGAATTAAGCAGTGGATATGGCATTCTATTTGTAGAAGGAAAAGACAATTCATACTCTGGGAACACAGTATCATTTCCAAGTAGCCTCCATTTGTTGCTTCACCCGTAACTGTGTTACAGTTAAATGGAAGGAATTCACTTTGACCAAGTGAATCAGCTGTGGACATGGACTCAGGAGACTTGATCCCTCTTTCCAGCTGTGCTGCTAGTTTTCATGTTTCCTTGGGTGATGAACATCATCTCTCTTTGGCTTTGGCTACCCTTTGTGCTTTGGCTACCCTGTGTTTACAATGGGAAATAAGACTTACCTTCTTGTAGCCAAAAAGGTGAAAGTGCTATAGAAAAAGCAAGATTTGCTTTCGTCATGCCTACTTTGTTTAGTATGGGAACATACTGAGATCAGAAGTATGCACTGGATGTATAGTATATTAAGTTAAGATTCTTATCAAACAGTAACATATATTTTAAAAATATTGAAACTATACATATTGGTGAAATTTTCTCACATAACCTTTGGGTAGAAATCTCCACTGCACCTTTAACACAAAACTACATGTTCACAGATGCACCGCGTTACAGTGCAAGGACTCACCTGTATGGCTGTTTCGCTTGCAATATGTATTTGTTGTAGATTTTGATTTGGATGTTAAGTAGGTTGAATTGGACCCGATGGAACTAGAGGATAAGGATTTCCCCAGATTATCAGAACTCTTCTTTATAATGTTGGTTGCTGTTTTGCTCCAGTCTAAAAAGGATTGAAAAGTTTTACATAAATAATTACCATAGGTACTAAATGTCTCATTCAGTTATGAACATTTCAATTATCAGACACATTTCTTAGTTTTGCTTAACAAAAACCCTATCCTTTTCCTGTTAGGTAGCCTCTTTGGGTCTTAAGAAATACAAGAATTATTCCAACTTGATTTACTGTTTACCACAGTAGTTAAAATTGGTGGTTCTAATGCTCTAATGGCTGGATGGCAGCACTGTAAGAAAGACCCTTTCCAGGACGCAGGAGAGCAGTGAAGCTCTGTAGCAGTACAAGGACGCACAGTTTCATGACCTGAAGAGAGAAATTGAAAGGGATGGATAGGAAAGGGATGGATAGGTGCATTTACAGTGGTTTTATCATTTGAGGGCTTCATCTGCTGAGGCAAATACTACATACTAGTGGGTCTGCACTTCTTGTTCTAGAGTTTAGCACATTGGTGCACTATTAATGAATAATAATGGTTATTTAGTAGTTTTTAGTTATTTGAAGAGTTTTGTCTGAACCATTAACACAATAGCCTCCTATACTGGAACAACTTCCCAAATTAAACAAAATAAATAATACAAATAAACTTACTGAGGGAAATTGACACTGGAAAACTCATCACAAGGGTTCTAATAATAAACATATCTAACTACTTTTGCATCACATACTTGCAGGTAGTACAGGCAGTTTCACACCTTAGTCTTGCCTTTATTCACTGTATTGCAATTAAATTCACAATATGGAATAGAAGTCCAAACCAAAAACACATTGGCCACTTTAGCCCTGGGTTAAATCAAGACAAATATTTTATCCTAAATCATTGCTAGGGTATAGGTTACTGTTTCTCTGATTTAGCTATGGCAGTGTTGCAAGGCTTTCGCTTGTTTGTCTTCGCTTTTCACTTGTCTTTGCTTTATCATTGCATGCCCTAAAGTACACTTCAATTAGATAGGTATGCAAGTTCACATTTGGCTTATATTGCACTGCTCTGCCAGGAAACTGTGTCAGGTTCATGGAGAATAAAACCAGCCGGTGAGGATGGACTGGTTAATGCTAGGTGTAATGACAGTACATAAACTATACCACTGAAGTACTCGGATCCTTCAGGTTTTTATTTCTATCATACCCACAAGCTGCCCAACAGCAGCATAAAAATCTGGAAATAATTTGATCCATCTGTGTTTTCCAGTTCAGGAGTTAAAGCATGAACCACACAGAAACTAAACATATGAAACAATCTGGATGCAGGATCAGAACAAATACACTTTTCCTAATTAACTCTTTGAAATCATGAATCATGTTATCTTACTATAAACTGAAAGCATAAATGTTTTGCAGTGTACAAGTCTTGACAGCAAAGCAGTTACTTAAAACCTTGAAACAAACATTGGATGCCAAGAGAAAAAGGACACAAGGGTGTTTGGAGCACTGTTATTATCCAGGATAGACTGGTTTACTTTACTAGGCAATAAGATTACACCACCTTATATCAACTGTAGATTTCAACCCTGGTCACTCAGCAAGAACCATACAAGCAAGAATTATATGGCCCAATATTATTACATCAGAGAGCAAAGCAAGATCAAGCTGCCTAAACACAGGAGTATAATGCCATCCGAGGTGGCCAAAGGTGTGGGAGACTGTAAACTCAGTGTCCCAAGTCTTGCACGTATAAGTGTCCAGATCAACTGCCTTCCTTTCTATCTAAGAGTTACAGATAAAGATGAACTTCAACTGTGGAACGTCATCAGGCTTCTGCTAAAGGAATTTTCTATGTTTTTGAGTCTCTAATGATCGCTCTGAATTATATGGTGAAGGACAAAACAGTTTGAAAAGGCAAAGATAAAAGCAAGAGAAGTCAGAGTGTTTCTATCTGCCTTTTAAGAACTGCTGCTACATCAATCTAACAGTCCACACAATTCAGTCAACATACTGTAATATAGGAGAAAAGGAATAATATTGGCTTTTGAATGACAGAGTTTAAATCTCTGGATCTTTATTTGATTTTCTTTTTTTTTTTTTTTCAGGGTCCAAAGAGCCTTCCAAAACCATGCTTATAGCACTACAAAATTTACCAGCTGCCTTCAGTGGAAAACTCAAAGAGAAAATGTGAGAATTTTTATGAAGTGATATCTGAAAAGTCCCTTGGCAATTGTTAGTACTGAAGTGACAACATATGATTAATCCATTTTTCCACATCTCTGGCTCATGTTGTATTATATTAAAAACAACATAGCAAGCTGTTCACCTGGGCTTTTACGCACTACTACAGCACCTAAGGAGGGGAGCTGTGAATTGCTTTTACCTGAATTGTCTGCCAGCCGGAATCGGCCACAACAGAGATGCCTCCTCCATTGTTTCTGCACATTTTCTTTCATAGCACAATGGAATACAAATATGAACAAACCTGTGACAAAAGCAAAAAGACAGCAAATGAAGCATGTATTAATAAATAGATAAACAGATTAACTAAAGTCTGCTAACAAAAGACTATGAAGTACAAGCAAAGGTAAACAATCCTAGAGTTTTGTTAGAGTCATCCATGCCTTACTGAAGAGATATGGAAATTAATTAAAGTCTTCCCATCCTCTGTCTGCTATGTAAGTGTCTGGGATATCAGAAGAAAGAGGATAGGACTCCTTTTATTGACACTGTTGATTTAGATCCAGACAAGTGCGGATCTTTTAATTATTTTTTTGGCTTAGAGGAAAATAATTAAAAGGTTTTGTCTTTGAACCAAATGAATATTTTGAGCCCAACAGGACTGCAAGAGCCAGACTGCACAGTAAATACAGACACTATTATATTAGCAAGGAGATATTTTATCTCCTCCTGTTCTCTATTTACTGAACTGTGGGTTGTATTCTCTTAAAACCGTAAGCCTTGTAATTGGCACTAAAGAGTGCCCTGAAAAAGCACACTTGGATTTATGTGCATCACATGCATGTACTTGAAGTGATTATGAAAATGGTAAGGATATGTTCACAAGTATTAATTAGGTGTCCAGCTACTTAGTTCTGAAGAAAATTACCTGGTTTACGCATGCAATCGTAATAAATGCTTCTAAAAATGTTTTTGTAGAATGTTTTGTTCATTTTTCTCATATAATTGTATAATCTTTATTTTCAAGACAGAAGACAAGCATCTACCATGTGGTAAAGAAGGTCTTAACTGGGTGTATGGTATAATTTCATCATTCTACAGAGATACTTTGGAGCTATATATAGAAGCTGGAAATCTCATATGCTCCTGGCTCTTCCCAGGCAGGCACTGGCTGTGGAATCTTCTGCCATTCTCCAGCTTGGCCTGTTCTTGTTTTACTCTTATTCCCTGGGAGAAAGCCAACCTGAGGCTGAACACCTGATGGCAAAATGTTACTGCCAAATCCCTCATGATTATATCTTAAACATGAATAAATGCTACATAATGCGGGCAAATGTGGTTAAGTGCCATCCTCTAAAATTGTTTCTTTATGGTCATCATGAATAGCTCTGTACACTAATGCCTGCTGTGTTTCAGCTGGTAGAACACAATGGCAGAGTATAGCTTGGAAAAAAAATGCTTTGGAGCATAAAATTATCCTCTCTCCTCCAAAGTGCTGACGTCTGATTTTGCATGGATGCATGTCATCGAACTGGACTTCTATTTGTTTATAGCCATCAAGGCCAGGCTGAGACCACTGAGACCAGTTAACTTTAGGTAAAGTTGTGTCATGCAACACTGTTTTTGCAAAATTTTTCAAGAGCTGATGGGGAAAAAAAAGGAAAAGCACATGTTAAGAAAGGCAAACATACCTTAATACATCCCATATGCAAACTCTGTTGCATTACAGTTACTGTGTTTGCATTTAGTGAAGTATTTCTGTGTGTGATTTTTTCAAGCACAGAGTCATTCCAATGCAATCGCTAGCAGCTCTTACAGGCTTAGAGATATGCAGTTGTCTGTGGCCCAAAGTACTTCTTAGGACTTGTGCACAGCACACACTTACTAAATTGATGCTTAAATAAATTGTGGTGAATGTTTGGAATGGTTTAAATAACAGTCTGAATGGTTAAAAAAGAAAATGCGTATGTCTCTAGTAATACAAAACAAATGTACTGCATTAAGTACTTTGCCCTGTTTGGGCTTGGTCTCCAAAGTTTTTTTCTCTGTATTTCATTATTCATTAAGTTTACAATGTGCTTTAGTAATACAGCTTTGATTTTGTTTCCCAGGGCCAAATCAGACCCTAGGCTTGGCTCTGGCTTGGCTCTGACTTGAAAGTATTTGGCTTGCCCAGGCATATGTATAAAATGAGCAGCCAAAAAAGAGATGTTCCCAGATTTTTTTCTCTGAGCATCAAAGAGAGAATAATAATTTCCTATGTAGATGAAATAGCAATGTACAGTAACACCAGTAGTTGTTGCAATTTACTTTTTCATTGCCAGTGCAGAAAAAACAGTTGATGGAGGTTGCTGGTATAGCTTGTGCAGTTTTCAAAAACTAAAACTTGAGAGAGAATAAACATGTTTACTGAGGCCTTGATAATTAAGGTCATGCTAATACTGATGAAAGACTTGCCATACTGAACTGCTTTTTGCTGCTTGGAAATGCTTCCTGGTACAAATCCTCGGTTTTTTCTTTGCTTCATTCCACTCCCTTACTGTTCCATGTGCACTGCACCAGTTATATGTGATTTTAAACATCCTCTTCCTTGTTTCTTTGGCTTTGCTCTTTCTGACACAGCAATAAGCATTTTCAGATACAGAATTGTTATCTTCCTGTGCTTCATATGACGTGCCTGAGCACATACTGTGTCATCATTGCTACCACAATCTGTGAAAAGTTCATCACTCCTTTTTTCATTTGCTCCCCAGGTTTTCCAGTCTTATTTTCTGACTGAACTGCCTTCCAAATACTCATTTTCCATTGAACAGTGCTATTACCCCACAGAGACTTAAGCAGTGGTGGTCAGTACTCTGCACATAGAAATTTAATTGATGGTGCTGGAAATTCTGGTTACAGAGAACTTGTTCAATTTGATCCTTGGCCTGCTTTTCAGAGTTTTAATCTTTTCTCATATTCTTCCCATACTTCTAATCTCTCTAGGCCCTTCTGAATTTCTAACACAGACACACTGCAGCAAATACTTCATTATGCTGCTAGGGGAGTATCAGAATGTGTCCTTTGGAAAAAAAAGTCTTTAGCAAGAACACTACATCCAAACAATTTTTGCCATGTTGCCTAGCATTTTAGGTTGAAACTGAACCAAACCAAAACCCACAACATTATTCTCTTTCCACGAAAGCTCAATAAATCTTTTAGCGCAGTAAATACATCTCAACTGTAACAGATAAAATCCACACAGTGTAACATTAGGTACTTTTTCCACAGAGGCAAGACATTTTGCTGACCCTGGGAGAATTGGTTTTTAGCTCAATATTTGTGTGGCATAACACATGCTCCTCCATTGACATCCTTGGGTTCATTTTCAGTTATGGTTGTTTTTCCAGGGAAATTTATTTTTTGTATCAGTATGTGTAGTATAGCACATGCCCTTTCAATGACCTTCTTGAGTTTTTTCTTTTTGTTACATTTTTCGTTGTTCTTTATTAGTGGGTAGGGCAAGTGGAGGTGGAGATTCTTATGTCATTTGGTACATATGCAAATTTCAGCTCTGAGCTGAAATTCTTTTAAATGTCAGCTATACATTTCTGTAATTTATAACTGATTACAATTTACAGCATTTTTCAGAAGGATGAACTATGTCATAAAATTAAAATATTCAAAACTTCAGTAAAGGAAAAGAAAATAAGCCAACTATAACAGTCATTGGATTTTCCTTATAGAACCAAAGAATCCCCCATATCTCTGTGCCATCTCTCCACACCGAAACAGGGCTGAGTTTTGTTTTATTAGCTTCTCATGCCTTAATGAAACAGTTATAAGCTTTGCAGATTCCCTACAGGAATAAATTCAGGACAGAAGCTTCCTATATTTGTTATAATCAGTGAAAGGAAATGTTGAAGGTCATACAGAATCTATCTCAACAGAGAGCACTGCAGATTCAGTTAGGAACAGTGCTATTTATAATAACAGTGCATTTTATGGAAAAGGCCTTGAAACAGTAATTAATATAGCTAGGATATTCAACCCATATGTAGTTGGTATCATTATTCCACGTAAAGGGAAACTAATGATGGTTTAATATCAACTAGGGATCTGAGTTCTCTAGTAAACTGACTGAACATAAAATGTCTCAGATCAGCTATAGCTCAAATATTATTTGTTCACGGAATAGCAATTCAGCTTACCTTGCAATGAATTGAAAATTGAGAAGAGGTACAGGAAAGGAAGAGTTAAGGGACCCCAGGCGAAAAAGGCAAAGCCCCATGTCATGCCCAGGAGGAAGGTCAGGCTGACCACGCTACGGAGGTTCCTTAGAATCTCTTCTTTCAGGCTCCGATTAGTTCTTTTCCCATTCCTCCCACAGATCTGTACCATCACCACAATAAACATGGCAACGTTCATGAGAAACATGATTCCAAAGTAGCCCGCACAGGTCACATAAAATACAACTTCATTTTTGATCCAGCAGCTGTAAAAAATATGAAAATATGATCATTTTTAGATAATGCAAACTATCCTCCATTCATTTATATGACCACAAGGAAAATCACCCTATGTCTGATACCACTGATGCAGAGCTAAACTTTAAGATGAAACCTTTGTTTATTTTCTGTTTGTAAATAGGATGAAGCCCAGTGGCATCTTAAGTGACTCTGGTCCATAGTATTATCATGTCAGAAATCTGAAGGTGGTACCATATTTTAGTTAACACTGATTAAAAAGGAAATCTGACCTCAGATACAAGCTGTAGGAACTGCAATCTCGTCATGGTAAGTTTAGACTCAGTATGAGTAGCTTCACAACTTTCACCTGTGTGAAGCACAGGATGCTTTAGTAACAGAATGGATAAACTTGGATCTTCAGTGTCAAAATCTCAAGTTTCTGCCACTTGAGCTATAAAAGAACTCATACATCTCTGGAAAAGAAGCAGGACAGGTAGTCCTTTGAGGTAGCCATTTGACAGCCATGTGAGAGAGCTAGCTTATTCCTCCAGCAACAAATGGCTGGAATGCTTTGCATGATACTGTAATAAAAATACAGAATGACCTTTTACTTATCATGATGAAGCTTTTTCAGGCAAGTAACAGAAAATGAAGTGACAGTAATTTTGGCATTTGGAGATTATTATCTGGACATCAAGAGAAGAACATGGAAAGCTATTGAACTACAATGACAAAAGCTTGGTTTATTTACGAAGGAGGCTATTTGTATACTACTTCTTTCTTTGCTCTTACCTAGAAGATATAGCTTTCTTTTAAGATAAACCAAAACAGGTATTTTTATTTTATTTTCACGTCAAAACTTCTGAACATTCTTTTGCCAGAGGAGTGTTTGTACCTGGCATTGGGTAATGCAGATTTCCCTCCATTTTTTTTATAGCCTTCTTCACACTTCAGTTTCCAATAATTTAGAAGACAATTTTGCCTACTTTGCTTGTTTAATGCACCTCTGACTTTTCCATAGCAATTTGACTATGCTATTTTTTTCCTGCAGACTGCAAATGCTAAATTTTAAGAGATTAAATGAAATACTCACAAGTCATCTCCTCCTTGCCCATTAGCATCTTTGCCATATAACTCTTTGCCATAAACAAGACTTGCATTTGTATTAGCACTTGCCAAAACAATTGCTATCACCACAGCTGGCAAACCTGTAACACAAGAAAACTTGCAGTTTGCTTTCAAGTCTCCTAAACCTTCAAAATTACCATGCAAATCTCAATTATTGATATCTCCATCCCTATTGCTTTAGTACAAGGTGTCCTGAGATAGATCTATGTCAGAAAACTGCACAGAGAAGTACAAGGAAACAATTTTTCAAACAGTACAAATGTATAAACTGTCAAAGCACTTAATGGGCATTAAGGAATAAGCCTCATAATGTTTTGTAAGGTACAAAATGATATTTTAGTATGTGATGTAATCTCTGTTAAATACCCAAAGTTAAAGTTGCAATTGCACACAGGTTCTCATAATATAGTGAGAAGATTAACAAACTATTACAAAACCAAGATCTAATGGAGGGATGTTTTTCAGGGATCTTTTTTTCAGAGATGCTAATGTCATTTGATTAGGCTGGGGAACTGGGTAACATGAACTTGAACCTGTAATTTCTCCACTGCTTCTCTCAACTGTAAATGTCTTCTCTTTTTCTACAGGATTATATATCCTTCACTTATATGTGTCTCCCAAAAAATGAAGCAAAATTTCTACTTTTTGATAAGAAGGAAAAGGGAATATTTTGGGAAAATAGACAACTATGTGGAAGAGAACTCTGTGTAGAGTGGTACAGCTTACACAAAAGAAATCTACGTTTCCTGACATGCCTTATTTACATGTCTTATCCTTTCTATGACAAAACAGATTCAAAGGGGAAGAGGTTAATTTGCTTTTCCGACCACTCAGTCCTTGTCCTCTGCTGAGGTTGCCAAAGAGGATGCTAGTTGCCAATGGAAAGACATCAATTATCAGCTGGACTGAGGTCAGTGCTCTAGCCATGAGGTTAATGGTTTTGTATTGTGTTGTATTATTTCAAACACAATATGTGCATTCAGGCAGAAGGCACAGATTCCTGATACAGAAAAATAATGAAGAATAAAAGCCTTGCTGCCCGAGCCTCACAGTTATTTTTCAGTATTACATTTTCCACTTCAGTCCTGCTTAGGGCAGGCAGGATCTCTCTGTGGTATAAACACTGTGCTGAAGCTGAGGAACTTTTGGTTGGTTCTGATTCTGCCATAGGCTTTGAACTTGTTTGGAAGAAACTTTAAGATGGATTGAAAGCTTTTTGAAAGCCAATGCAAAGATCCTCATAGGCTTTGTAGTAACTTAGAGTTTCTGAATTTATTGTGTCATGGTTCTCCCTCTCTGATATGGCACTAACATTTCCCATCTCCAGTTCTGGCCCCTCTGGAAAGTAAGACCAGTTTATCTGGTGTCTCTGCGCCTCCTCAGGCTGTGAGCTGCTCCAGGTGGAGAGTGCCAGTTATGGTGTATTTGCATGGAATTACCCAGGGGAACTCAGTGACAGAGAGGGCTGGCTGCATGCCGGCACTGCCATGGGGTAGAGGGAAGGAAACACCATGCAGATTTTGATTCTTTTCTGCATTTGTGATAGGGAGCTTTCATATAGCATCATTTCAAAATACATGCTAGGTAAATACTGCATCTGCTGAACTCACCCCAGCCAATGATGCAAAACTTCAGTATGTATCGCCGTATATACGTGTTGAACACTTTCACTAGAGCAATGTACATATGAACAGCTTCTAGTCCCATCCATGTAAAGGTGGCCAAAAGAAAAAAGTGCAGAAGTGCAGCTACAGCAATGCAGAGGCCGTCTATGTCAAACGATGCAATCCAACCATCAAGCAAGAAGATCAGGTTAAGAAAGAGCAGGGCTGTGCTCAAATTCATCAGGATTTTGGATGGATAATCTCTTCGCAACTTCCTAATGAGAGAAATACAGGTGCATATGATTAATTGGCTTCTACCACTCAAGCCACATACAGCAGCTGGGTTTACTAGTTTACAAAGTAAATAAAAACACAGGGAACTTCCTCCTAACTGTATGTTTTTGTGGCAATAAGGTATAGGGATGTGTACCTCTGTGTGAAATTCCTGAAGCCTTTGGTTGTGTATGGTGGGAAAGTTACACTTCTTTGGGTCCTTAATGAGCTAATTAACTATGACAATATTTTAGCAACTGATTTATTATTAAAAAACATTCAACTTAACTATAATACAAAGTGTTTTATACTTCAAATGAAAACTGAAGAAAATGAAAAGAAAGCTTTCAAAATACAGCTGACCAGAAGGTCATCTCTGCTTATTTTATATGTAAATTTTGCTTAATTTCTGGCATATATTGTCCAGTGCATGTTGCTTTCTGTTTGGGTTTTTAGGTTTTGATTTTTTTAGTAGGATCTTAGAAAGAATAAAGATCAAGTCCATTTTTCTGTAACTGATATACATTGAAATGTACGAACTGAGAGGCAAGCCAACAACTTCTGCCATCTTGGACCAGAACACTATACCATAGGTAATGCAATAGGAATGCAGTCACTGGAGTTATTTAGAACTCGAAAACCCCCTTTGTGTCTGCCCCCCCATCAAGCTGCCTTTCTTTAGCAGCTACTCTGTCCTGTCCTGTTACAGGCAGAATGGTTCCTTTGTGTTGACATGACTTCATTTTCTCTTTTCACTGTTCACAGAACTGTCACTTCAAAACTTTTGCATTCCCTTGAGTCACTTTCACATTTCAGTAGGGACTGCTGTTGAAACTGCTGTAACACTTCACAGTTTATCTTCATTTTACTTCTCTTCCCACTTCTTTTTGAAGGGTTCTAGGAGCTGGAAATTTATCTTTTTATTCTGAGGACTTGTTATGCTCACACAGGCAAGTCTTGTTTTTACATAAAGCATGCTTGCAGACTTTAAAACAATACATAGATATTCAGAATCTAGAGGATATTGTACTCCCCAGAGAGAAAAATTTGAGTCATGCTAGTCTTATTCTCAGGCCTGAGCAGCACAACACATTGGAAACAGGGGGAAAGAGTCTGAACTTGCATCCCCGTGAAAAAAATTTCCACTTGCAACATGTGACCATGGTTATGGAGGGTTTTTTTGTTTGTTTGTTTGTTTTTTAAATTAAAACGTAGATTTCCCTTTCTAAACAAATAAACCGCACTAATAATATAACTAATTTATCTTATCACATACAGGTACTTCCTTTGTGATGTTTTTCACAGAACTAATACTTACTCAAATGCAATATATGTCAGAAGAGTTGCAGCTGAAAATATAGCAGATATCCCACAGCCTATGTAAGTGATAAAGGTGAGGACCTTGGTATTCTGTGGGTCTATTTGTGTAACGGTTCTCTGAAGGTCCTACATGAGAGAGGAGGAAGAGGCATCAGTTATAGCAAACACCTTTTCCATGAGCACTACACTCTTGGTGATCAGTTGAGTAAAACTCAACAATGCTTTGGCAATAGCACTATAATCCTGACATTAGGGTTCATGTTTACTGAGTATACTCAGTCTATAGTTACACCTCTCACTTCCTTCCCATAGCTCTTCAAAACATTGTGCTTCAAGTACTATAACTGCTGGGATCAGCAGATAGACAGAGCCTGATACTGATCCTTACAATTCAGTACCAGGAATTCAAACATACTTCTCTGGAAAAATCTCTCCTTTTCAAACTTTTTTGTTCTGTTGCTTATAGACAACTCTCTTTAAGAAGATGTAAGATTTAGGCAACTCATTTAAAAGTTTTCATACTGAAACGTTTTGCAACATTCATACAATATTCTGGGGAGTTTCTGACATCACTTCTCATTATTAAAAGTTTGTAAGAGCCAATGTAGCTAATCATCTATGGGTGAAACCAAGGGTAAGATACTGGGTTTTGGTTTTAAGGTCTGTTTTGACATGCAAACTACAGTTATAAATAGAATTGGTCAGCAAAAATAGTGACAAAGACAACACTTAAAAAAAAATTGGAAATGAAGCAGGAACATTCTGAGGATTTTTTTTCCAGTTTTCTGTCCAACTGTAATTGCCACATAGTACCATCTGAGAATAAATGCCAGTGCTATTTCCTTTTCTAAGGACAAGAAAAAAATGAGAATATTTGGATCTATATCACTGTAGAGTAAATGTGAACAAATACTAACACATAATGGTATCTATTCTACAGTCACTGTCACTGTGGTCTCTAGAAAAATTATCTAGTAAAAAGAAATGAACAAAATACTACAGACCTTGCCATTCTTCATAGGAAAAGGAAGGAGCAGGTTTTTTTACACCCTGTCCCAACCTTCTATGACAGTTTAAATATATATGAGAGTGTTATTTGAAAATAATTTGATAGCTAAATTAAAGTAATAAAATATTATTAAAGCAGAAAAGCAACTAGAAGGGTCAAAACTGTGTAAAAACTATTGGAACACATCCCAAATTCAAAGAACTTCTGCCTTATTTCCTACTGCCACAAAAGCATTCAGGGAAGAGAAGGGAGTCATTGAACATATCCTAAAGAAAGCCCTTTTTTTTCTCCCTCTGAGGATGAAAAAGTGAAACAAGACCACAATTTAACTTGCAAAAAGACAAAAGGCTTGTGGCTTTTTCATATCTACATCTCAGCATGGCATGAAGAGAGCAGCTCTATTAAGGGTCTGGAAGGCCAAAGCTGAAAGTCAGTGCATGCAGCTCCCTTGGGCAGTTAAGTCCTATGTGTAACTGCAACAAGTTAAATCAAAACCCAGATACTTCCACTAGGAGTGTTACTATGGTGAGGACCAAACATCTTTTCTGCAAGTATGTTTTAGAGACGAAAGAATGCAAATTTCAGGAGAGAAACGTTTCAGCCCATTACTAAGCATACACACACACACACACACACACACACACCCCCAATATTAAGAAAAGATAGCAATATTCCATCTTTTTCACATTGGGTTATTCTCTCAGAAACACTACATGTGCAAATTGCTAGAGGCACCTGAATGATAAGGTGCTTAGGCTAATGAGGCTGAAGTGCTCTGTATGGTTCCCTCTTTCATCTCTTTGATACGTAGACTAAAGGCTATGTTTACCTATCTCAGCCAACCAGTCTGTAGACTTTGGTTAAGGCTCCGATCGAGTAGAGTTAAATGTTTTGTACCAGCCCTCAGTGGGCACACTTTTTCCAACAGATGGCCTATACTGCAAGGCATTGCCAAAGCCGATTAAAGCCATTTACTAGAAAACAGCAAATACAGGTTTACACATTTCACAAAAGAAAGTATTACTTTATAGTTTTTGACATTAGATAAATATAAATCTTGTCAGATGTGCAACCAAAATTTCCAAGGGACAATTTAGCCTCTTTAATCTCGGGATGAAAGGGAATCGTGTTCCCTTGCCTTTTCATCCTCATTAGCAGTTTTACTGACTGTGAGACATTTTTTTTTCCCTGACTGTTTTCCCTAACAATATGAGTCTCTTTTTTTTGTTCTGAAAACAGCACCTCAACTTTTTCTCCTACTTTTTTTTTTTTTCAAACAAATTCCCACTTCTCTGATCTTGAAATTTCAAATCTACCTAGACTTTTTTTCTCATTCACTTCCCTCTTGTTACACCCTCCTGTCTCCACTCAGGTAATTTTTGTCAGATTATATTGTTAAGGGAAATGACAGGGACGCCCTCCCTGCACCTTAGGACTCTTTTGGATCATTTTTTTCTATTTTGCTAGTGGAAGTGTTAGTACTGGGCCTTGATTTTACGGTCCCTGACTTTCTTTTTCACCCAGCCATGTCCCAGCTTTGGAGTTGGATGTTATAATATGCTATTTGTACTTTGGTATCACTCAGAAGTCTCAACCCCAGGTCTTTTGTGGCACAGTATTTTCAAAATTTAGAATACTCTTATGGGCACATTTTACTTTTTGTTTTATAATATTTAGCCACTTGTAAAGAACATAATAATAATAATAATAATAATAATAATAATGTACTTTCATTACTAATTCTATTCATTACCTCATTCCTGAACCCTTATCACTAGCTATTTTGTGATGAAAAGACAACTTTATGACAATAAGGGGGAAAAATATGTATCATTATTAAAAATAATGTGCAAAAGAAATAACCCAAGTAACAAAACCAAGAGTTGTCTCAATGCAAGACAAAGACTGCACTGCAGTTCCTAGGAAAGATAACTTAGTGAACAGTGAGTTTGCCTACCATTAGGACCCCGAAGTGTGTGAGGTGGTTGCATAGGCAAACTGTCTCGTTTTCATTGGACTTGCCGTCCACTTGGCAGCCCGCAGGGTTCCAGCCACCATTGCCACCTATGGAAATGAAACAGGTGAAACGTTCCAACAAACTCATGTCATCCTCTTTTTAAACAAATTGCTCACTTCATCTGGTGCAAATGCAGAAATGCTTTCTCAAATTGAATGGGTGAACATTAAAAACAATCAGGACAGAAGCAAGTATGAGATTTCCTAGCAGAGAATCACACCAGATGAGTGTCCCAGTAATGGACTACTGAGCAGAAGCAATAGACAGAGAGCTACAATAAAGGTAGGGAGCTGTTTGGTTAATGAGGGATGAGTGAGACCTAATGTGTGGATCACGCATTATATCACATTATATCACACCTCAGTTTTACCCAACAGTAAGATGGTTTTAGAACTCCCTTTTACTACACTGATGTGATGTCTACACCTGCCTTCCTCCTACTCATATACCTCCTGTCACATGAAAGTATTTATGGCCCAGGAGCAGACGATCCCACCCTTCCTCTCTGCAGTGTGTAATGCAGAAGGTCAGAGTGGATAATCCCAATGACCTTTTGTGGTCTTAAGAAAAAAACATGAAGTAAACTATCCCCTACTCACTCCACCTGAAAAGGCCATGCTGAAAAATAAGTAAAAAGATTTTACCTTTAAAAGTTAAATGTTAAAAAGTAAAATTTGTATTTCTGATTACTTCTTCTTTCATTTTCCCCTGCTAAAATATGAATTAATTTTGTGAAATAGTTCATATTCTCTGAACTCTAAAAGATATTTTTTGCATAACTCCAGGCAAAATCCAGCAAATTATCTGACTGGCCCTATAAATGTACCTCCAGTTCAAGATAGAATCTCTCAAAAGACTGTGAAGATGTTTCAAAACCACTTTAAGCTCTCCCACACTCAAGCAGCCAGTGAGAATAGTTTCCTCCCTGTGCATTTCTCCTTTAATGTGTTTCTTAAGACTCGCTTCCTAAGTAGATTTTTCCCCCTTCATTTTTATCTTTCTGTATTCTTCTCAGTTATTCTGTCTGAATTTCCTGCTTTCAACTACAAGTTTGGATGCTAAATTTTATTTCTTTCAAGACTCTGTACCAAACCCCTCCACCTGATATACTGCTGCTAAAGACAGTTCTCACTCCGTCTGTTTCATCGTAAGGAAGAGTAACATCTCAGTAGTGATTGCTAAAATAGAAAGTACTGGAAAGTCATCCCACAGAATTATTTTGTGCAAAGGATGAAAAGCATGAGTGTAACATCACACATGGGTTAGGCAGTAGCGATGAACAATGGCCTAAAATGCTGCCTTGTTAATGTGTGTCTCCACATGAGACCTCATCATGCTGACTGTCATCCATTTACAAGGCAGATGAAACTTGTGTAATGCAGTTCCTAACCTTCCACAGAATTAAAAAACAGCTTAAGATTTGTAACAGGCATAATCTCACCACTAAATAACCCAACATTTTAAAAATGACCAGTTAAAAATATTGCTAAGAACCATTCATGTGTCTGAGTGGCATTACTATTTAATTTGCACAGACAGACAGATCAGTGAAAAACTATTGTCAGATACAGAAAAGTAGAGAAAATTAATTTACGAATTTAAAATGTTAAACAAATTTACATTAAAGTATTTTTACAAGAATAATTAACATCTGCTGTTACAAGCAACTGTACTAACCAGAAAAAAATGATACAGTCTGAAGACTTCTGCTAATTCTGCAAGGACTGATTAAGAAGCAAAATGGCTAAGACGGTGAGCAATTTTAAAACTATGGTATTTTTAAACTTACCATTTTTGTTCATATCCCAGAAGACACAGGTAGGCTTAGGATCTTCCTAGAGAACACATGACATGCAAAAGTAGACTTGGTATACCTCTTCAAACATAAATCTCATCAACATACACATTTACAACAGATGTTTTACTCCTTATCTTTTTATTTAATGAGAAGAAGAATCAATATTTGGATTGTCAATTTTTTTTTTCTTGTGTCATATTAGAACTTACTCCACTAGAAAGACAGATCTGCCCAGATTATAAAATCTAGAGCACTCTTCCTCTGCACTGTTCCTTTTCCACATCCTCAGACTAATTAAGTTTTATTGTCTCACTAAAGTCATCCATGAGTATGACGTCTTTACAGAGTCTAACTACTTTTTACTGTTCACTTCCTAGGACTTCTTGATGAATCCTCTATATAACTGGCCTTGAAAATGTGCAAAAGCCTGCTGAACCTAAATGGAGGTTGTTTTGCCTGTCCTTAAAATAATCATTATAATGAAATACAGGAAAGTATAATCGAACTGTGAAAATTAGAAACTGGGTTCTCATCACTTAATTTACTTAGCTATTGCATTTTAACATCTTATTTCTTAAGTTCTCTAGTGCTATTGTCTCTTTTGCAGTAGCTGCTGACAGCATGTCTGAGGACACTCAAGCTCGCATGTTTTTTAACTGAAAGAGTATGTGCCAAAAGGTTGCCTTTGGTCTGTATTTTCCTAAATTAATTGTAGTCACCTTTTTACAATATGGTCCTGTCCATTCTTCCTTTGCTGAAAACCACATTAACAAGAAAATAACTTGGGGAGCTATTAACAATACAATTCATGTTTGATCAAAGAATTTAAGTAATTCTAAAGTTCCAGTGTAATAAATCGTGTCTCTGGTCACTGGTCACAAACGTGGTCATGAACAGAGGTTTTGCCTACAGTTATTGGCACAGAAATTGCCTCTGAGTGGCAGAATCAACATGTTTCATATAAATACAGAGCAGGAATGTGTGAGGAAGAGTTTTTGGTTGTTTTTGTTTTTTTTTTTTACTTTTCGGTTATTTGTTTTCATTCTAGAGTTTTTATTTCCCTTTTAGTTTATGTCCTTACTAAAAATCCATCCAAATCAATCAGGCTATACGCTTAGCCTTTGCTATATATAAACTGTTTGCCTGTTCATCTGAATAATCAATCTTGTTTTACCTGAATTTTGGTATGCTTAATTGTAACCTTCACATAATCCTGAAGATCCTGAATGGTGATGTTTCCAATACTGCATGCCACCACAAAACTGGTCAAATTGGCAGGATTTTCTGCATCCTTTGAAAGATTCAGAAAAATATAAATGCTTACGCAGCACATAACATAAAAGCCAGAGCACACAGTTTCATTTTTGTAGCATGCCAGAACAAATAAGTTGTCAGCATTTTTTCACTTTTGATCATGCAATATATGAACATTATGTTTATAAAATCAAATTATGAGCTTGCCTCATGGAAGTTTCCCTATTTTCCTTATAGTTATAAACATATATAGGCACAATTATAGAGAGAGGTTAGAAGGCATAAATTCCCCCTTTAATCATTATGTCTGATGCCAACAAAATTATAACTCAAACAATGTAGGAGATAACCCATGATATGATTAGCTCATTTCCCTAAACAAGAATGAACTAGCTTTCTTATTATTGTCGATGCTATCCTTTTCAGTAGATGCATTTTTTAGCCAATAACCTGTTTTCTGTGTATAGCTGCTAAATCATCCTCCATTTACAATGAATGGCTAAGAAACAGTAAACAAATTCAAAGAAATGTTACATACTGTAGGAGATATTTGCTACTAGGTCATATTTGATGAGAAATGAAATAGAATACTGATGTTACCACTGAGCAATAACATTTCTAACAGGCAGTGAACAAGTACCAGATTGAGAATTTTCCAAAAGAGAAGTTTTCCTTGGAAACTGATGATTTATTAAAATGGAATTGCTTTGGAAATACTATTTTCTTTTGATGAGCTTCCATTGAAACCTGCATAGTTACATGGCTGGGTGGCCTTATGGGAAGCTGGGAAGCTTGGCCACTCCGTGTGGCAGATCTTAGGTCAAATGAATAAATGAATCTGTTGCCACTCACTTTTCCTCTAAAAATCTGCACTGGGAAACTCCTGACAGCCCCCTCCCCACCCACCCCCCACACCCACACCCTGATTCCTTCAGTCTAGGGGTTTTGTTAGCCTGACAAGATGTCAGGTATCAGCTCAGCACTGGGCTCATGAGATCCCACCACCCATTCATGAAAGGCAGAATAGCTTCATTTATTAAGTTCACATTATCCTGCGAAGAGATTTTAACTTCTTAATAACCATATGCAAGATTTTTTAAACATGGCATTTCAGACTATACTGGAGCTCTGTGACCTAATTTCCTAAAAACTTAAAAATTGCAGAGGAGTGAAAATGCAGTTTTCTAGACAGTTCTTGAGCATTCAAACGAGAAAACCTCTTGGCTACTACCTAAATTTCAACACCTGACAAAGTCTAGGAAAGCCTTTGGACAGATTTCTATGGGTTTCAGTGGATTCTGCCTCTAGCAGACATATCAGATGTCTCTTTAGGAAAGGCAATATAATATATTCTTACTTGTCCTTAGAAAGGAATAGAAATACTGTGTGCATTAAAGTAGAATACAGAGAACTGCTTATTTAGCTATAAGGCGGTGCTCATCTAAAGTTAGGGGTAAGCTTTTAGCCAATAAAATACACAGAGGTACAAAGTAAAGCAATATGGCTAGTGTTCATGCCATAAATCTGGTCTAGTCTAGACAACCACAATTCACATATTTATCATATTTTCACTTTATTTTCATGGCCTTAAAACTCATGAGGATGTTCTTTCCACCTAACTTTAAACACGTAAAAAGATGTCTAGAACTGAAGTAGCCATTCTAGCATTTCTTAACACAGTCAACGAAAGGAAACTAGCACATCCAGTGCGTAATCCATCTTACTTATTCTATACACCTAGGTTGAATATGGGTTGCCTAAAATAAGTGTCCATTTTAGAGGCTCTAAGGTATCCTGCCTAGTCTCCAGCTACTACTGCAGAAGATCTCACATCTCTTAGATGTTCTTTGTCCCATCTGTCGGCCAGTAGTACCTTTGTACCTTGAGGTGTCTCAAATTGCACTTTGCTTATTTGCCTGGGGAACTGATGCTTAGTCCTGCACTGGGATGAGATGTGTCACACCTCAACAGTGTCCACTCTTTGCATTAACTGGCTTTGAAGGCAACTTATGGAGAACAGTTCAAGCATAGGTATGTACATTGAACACACCTGCCTTTGGCAAAATGAATCCCACCCTGAATAGCTTACATTAATTTTTCATATAGTATTCTAAGTAATGCAAACATCAGATTTTAATGAATGACAAGATAAAACTTATTACTAGCATTCTCCAGTGGCAAATAAAAAAACCCTCCAGTGATGTAAAGTATGATGTTTCACTGTTATGTTGAATGCTTATAAGAAATGCAGCTAATAGCATTGGGTTTTTTTTTAATTGCGATTGGAATAAATATATTTGTGAAATATTTTTATATAGTTATATATATATACAGATAAAGTTACTGGGTTTGAGACAGCGTGGAGATCATTTATTTTTAGCCTTTATTATTTTTTAGACTTACTTTATTTTTCGACTTATTAAAAGGTGAGCTTTACACATTTTTATTTAATAGTGTTGAACATGTCACCCACAAATTGTTTGAAAAACACACAAAAAAATGGAAGGAATTTTAGTTGCAAATTTAGATGCAGATTTTAATGTTATTTGCTTTTCAATGACTTATTAAGTATCCCTTAGAAACACATTCCTGCACCATTAAAGGACACATTCTGACTTTATATGATTTTATGCCATTAGGACAAATTTACATCTGTATTCTGGTTTCTTTATTAAATATATCCATCCTGTTTTTCTCAAAAATGGGCTTAAAATGAATACTATTTTCAATAGTTAAAGGTACTTTGGGGTGTATTTCAGAAGGCAACTGAGGGTCATGGGTATTTTCTTGCTCAGATTATCTGAAAAATCTGGATACACTGCCAATAAAAATGATAATATAGGGACAATACAATACTACACAGTTCAGCGGATGAACAAGAGCCAAAGGTCACTTGAAATACTAATGGGAAAACAGACTCAAGTCTTCTGAGACTCAGTCTACGGTTCACTATGAAACAATGTTTCCTTTTTAATTAACTTTTTTTTTTTTTTCCATATAGGTATGGTTTTGGTTGTTTTTTCCAAGCTGTGAATTCTTCCTTATTTTTTTGCATCTATCATGTAGGAACTTTTTATAATTACCATATGATGGGACCCAAAGGAGAAAAAAATCAAATCTACCTGAGTCCCTTTATTTTTCAGGTACAAGTACTGTTATCCTTATTCCATAATAAAATACGGTGTGCTTATGAAAACACATATAGGAAGAGTGATATGTACAAACCCAAATGTTCTCTGGCAATGGCCATCAGCCCAGAGTTTGCAACTAAATATGGGTAGTCAGCTGGATATGAGTGTAAACCAACTCCTTTAAGGAAAAGAGGTAGAAAGAGTACTTGGCAGTGTGACAGGCCAAATTCTCTTCTGATTGAAAGGAACCTGACTCCACTGAATAACAAGGACCTATATTAATGCATTTTAACATGTTATGCCCTTTAAGAGGCCTTGCTACTTTACTCTGTTACAGTTTTCCATAGGTTACCCTGAGAAAAAGTTTATCTCCCATGTGACGGGAATTTGCAGTCAAATCATTGACTTTAATTCAGCTTGGGTACTTTGACTATCTTGTCACTGAACATAACACTGCCTCTAGTGCCTACATCTGCTACCACCTTCTCATTCCTGTAATTCATGGGATGCTGTGAAATGATTACACTACAGAAAACCTTTAGCAGGTGGCTTTGACTCAGCCTAATTGGAATGACTTCAAACACATTAAAGTTTACCTGAAAAAGACCATTTTTATTGAAGAAAGTAAACTGAGCCCTTGATATAACTTCAAACTCGTCTTGACTTAAATTCTTCAGTAAACTTGGTGGCAGAACAACAGAAGCGAAGGCATTTGTCTGATCCTTGTCAAAATCTATCTGTTAAATAAAAACAACAGAAGAGCATGTTCAAACAAAACCCAAACCATCCATTGTCCACAACTGGGTTCACACCCTTACGCAAAGATATGTAAACATGGGACTAGAACCAATCAACACTACTATGACCTGTATGTATGTAAGAGTTAATGCAATAAATAAATTTTAAAAAGGCTTAGGAGGCTTTCCCACCATTCCAGCATGAGATCAGCCTTCTGCTACAAAAAGGTATTAGATAAAATCAAAACACTCCTCCGTTACTATAATAATGATTTGGAAATAATGAGATGATAATATAACAGTAATAATAATTTTCAGTGACCTTCAAGGTACTTCTCATCATACCAAACATTGCTGAGAACTGAAAAATATGCTGTGAATCTTTCTTTCTTAAGTTGTATTATTTGGCTTGATCTGCACATCTGAATTAATTCTCCTATGAGCCTTTCTAGTTTCTCTGTTACAGAAGGGAGATTTTAAAACAATGATTAGTGTCACCTCTCTATCATTCCGTGTAGCACAAAAAAGTCACTTTCTGCCATCAATATAAGTTTAATCTGTACTGGTAATGTGTCAGACAGCTGAAAGCCCTCTATGGCACAGGGATATAACAAGTGAGCAGGAAAGAAACAAGGATGCAAGCTTGCATTTCATTAGCTACAAGAGAGCTCTCCCACCGTAGCATACTCAAGGTGTGCCACCCTACCCATCAAAGGAAGGGGAGCAAGCCATCTCACAGTGGCTCTATAGTAAAAGTGTTTAAGAATGTTATTGCAAGGTAAGGAAACTCACACTCCTGACTTCTCCAGAGGCAACTTGGTCATGTATTTATGCCTCTCATGATCAATCATATAATTCTAAAAGCACCATTAGCTAATAGAAAGTTAAAAGCCATAGGCTACTGATAGATTTATTTAAGTTCCACTGATTTACTGTGAGTAACAGGCATCCTTGGAAATTAGTAAGAAGTGGTTCATAGGTGTCTCCTGACAGTGCTAAATGCAGTTGAATAAAAGGTTTTCAAAGAATAATTCTGTCACGTTAAACAGGAAGTGTGTGTGTGATAAAGTTGTGCCATTAGGTATTGTCTGCAAATAGAGTGGAAGAGGCTTCTATAAAGAAGTATGGATATATTACAGGAATAATTTGATAATATGAATCACCAAAAGCTAACTTAGTCAAAGCTTTGGCAAGAAACATAAAGACACAGTGGACTGAAATAGAATCTTTCCAAATTGCCATGGATACATTTGCTTGATATCTACTTTAAGAAAAAAAAATGAAATAAAATCTGGAAACATTCTGACATACAGCTTGAAGAGTTTAATGCTCTCTGATGAGCCTGGGATAGATCATCACATCACTGTTGAAAAACTTGGGCTTCAAAAAGGGAATCTCCCTCCAGCAGGGATAGCAAGTATCTTTCCTGATAGGCATGGAAAATATAAATTGTGACCACAGCTGCTGCAGATTTTTCTGGTAGGAAGGATGCTAGGAATTCTCAATCAGCTGTTGGAAATGTGGAAGTCTGAGAACAACTTCATGTTCCAATAGGAACATTATAAATAATTTGACGGAGTTTGGATTTTATGATTATTTAGACAGTGCTATAATAAATGATTCCAGGGCAAGAAAATTCCTGGATGTCCTCAAGCCACAGATGGTAATTCTTTTATACATGCAAACAGCCCAAACCTGGCTTCAGAATTTTTCCTTTCCTCTTTCCATAAATACAGGATGAAATCTGGAGGAGAAATGTTCCTTTGATAACAAAGAACAATCAGCTATTGAGCTTCATTAATAGGAAACCTGAACAAAACTATATGTACAATTACCAAAAACTTCTAATAAAATTGATTGTAAGAAATCTTAGCCAAAATGTTCATGAATATAAGTATGTGAAAACTCTATTACATTAAACCCATTTCTGTCTATTTAAACCAGCATTTGAGTTTTGATCCAAAGTCTATATACACAGCATGTAAAAGCCCTACATCCTATTATATTACTACTACTTTCCCAGCACTGTCTTCATTACTGTTTTTGATTTTTACAGGATATAGTATTTTATAAAATAATCAGTCTTTTATTAGGATACTTGTCATGCTGCTTTGCAGTGGAAATTAATTTGGTTGCATAAGATGCTTGTAGTCTGGTGAATAGTCTTACACTGTTTTTATAATACCACATTTTGTTTCAATTCAGTTTTGGTTCCTCTGGCCCAAATGCTAGCAGATTATTTTTATTTTCCTGTTTAATATTTTCTGTGTGTTTTCCCAAGTAAGCCTCAGTGTATTTGAATGGTTAGACTCCCAGGAAACGGAGATTACATTACCTTTGTCATAGGCTTCTTATATAACTGTGAAAAATTACATTGCACTACATTTTAAAAAGCATTTAGGTACCAGGAGATGCAGACAAGTATACAATGAAATTTAAAAAGACTTGGCACCTCATTGCTACTGATTTCAACAGAACCTTTGGAAAATCCCAATAGGTATTCATGTGCACCTCAAATATTATTTCATAGCTTTTAGACGTCTGATCTTTTCTATTTGCGGGAAAAAATATAATTTCTATTTGTGGAAAAAAAAATTAAATTTTTGAGTTGATGACAAGTATCCTAACTATAGCAGCCTGTCTAGATACTGTAGCACTGGAGACCATTCTGCATTTTGAGTGATCTGTGTTTCTTTTATTTTTCATATCTAGGCTGGTCAAACTCCACGTGAATGTCTTGAACTGCCTCAGACATCCCAAATGGCACAAGCCTGTCAACCTACATGTGAATAATTGGACCAGCCTTCAGACTCCATTAGTAGGTGTTTAAACTGTACTGGAAGGTTGAAGATCTATCTGTAGAAATCTACATGTACATACCTATATTTAGGTGTCTTATTCTATAGCTGAAATGCATCAATGGAATTGTTAGCTAGTGTACAATGGGTAATACAGCAGACTGTTAAAGATTATTTTCCCTTTTCATTAGTAAAAGAAAACCTAAAAAGTATGAAGTCTGTTCTGGATTTGTAAGAAAATTACTTTTCATCCATACGGAACATGTGAGCTTATCTCGGTTTCCTGTCACTCAAGGAAATACTACATTAATCTGTTTGGATGATTGCAGGAAAAAGGAAATAGAAAGTAGGGGGAGACCTGTGAGTTATAAGTGGGTTTATAGGAACCACAGTAAACGTGCTTGGAACAACAGGCCCATTTCACATTTAAATACAACTGCTTGTTCCGTACCTGGAAATCAGATGCATTATTCTGTGGACTGACACTGAAAGAACCACCTTTGAATGAAGTTGAGTTTATAGAAGACACTCCAAGAGCAAGGTTTCGTGTTGAAATACTCATGGATGGTCCAGTGAACTGGATCTTTAAAGCCAAGGCATCGATAGTTTTTAAAGCTCTGAAAATAAAAATAAAGTTATTCTAAAAACTGAATACAGAAAAAAAACCCCACTATGCTCTATATGTTCTTCATGTTTCAGATGATCCTTTTATTATTGACTGTCTCTATCACCCATCTATGTATTCACAAGGAGACTGTCAGGCTGTAAATTTACACGTCTCTGTTGAAAACAAACACTTTTGATTGACAGAAACTATCTGACTACATATCACTGGTCCTGAAATAATTTTCCAACAATATTTAGATCTATGCTATGTCATGTATCAGGAGATTTCTTTTCCACCCAAATACTTTATTTTTGTCAAGCACATTAATTTTAGTACAAGAAGAAATATTTGTATATCTAATTTGGAAAATTCTTTCTAGTGGAAATCAGAAAAGTTTGATTTTTGTACTGCAATTGTTTGTCTATATATGGAAGAATGAATCCTTCCAACCTTACATGTTGCTTTCAAAAACTTGTCTCAAATGCAGAAATACTTACTCTGAAGATGATGCTGCCAATACACTGTCTGAACTGGTTAGAATATTGGAAAAAATTGTCACCACGGTAGAACCCAGAGATTCATCAATTTCTTCATCATTCACAATTTTTTTGAGCTTCTGCACAACATCATTTACTTTGTCTGAGGTTAGCTGCTGCCCTTCACCAGTGAGATTCAGAAGCTGATTGGCTATGTCAGCTGCATTTTCTGTAAGTGAACACGTACAATGGAATAAAAAGAGAAAATAATGCATATCAGTCCTGAAGTAATTCAGAAACACAAATTTTTATACTTACTGTTGAAAATTAGAGCATGGTCTGTGGTACTTGTAATGAACATAGGATTTTATCATTTTATCAAATTTATAATTTCATGAAAAAGTGTATAGAACCTGCTGATTATTACATACTGTCCGCATTGGCTGTGTCCTTCTCCTTAATTTGATTTGAGTTTGTACATCAGAACTATTATTGAAAGGACTGACTGAAAGAAAAACAGGGGAAGTAAGGAATAAGAAGCGTATTTTCTCTCCTTTTTTCTCCTTATGCTATCCTTTCTTTTTCACTGGGAAAAAGTTTCAGTCTTGAAGTGAAACAAATGCATCCAAAGTCACTCTTACTGAAAAAGTATTAATTCTTTTAAGCTTTGGTGAGAAAGTCTGACCTGATTGCAAGTATTTCAGTTCCTTCAGAGGATTGCAGTCTTACTCAGAGGGTTGGCAAGCACAACACCTAAGCAAATTTCATGAGAAGAATCTTCCTGGTAAGGAAAGCTTGAGTATGTGTCTAACATGAAAACATTAGCGTAAATCACGTATTGAACTGTTAAGTTTGATGGGGTACCTGGATAGAAAACTAATAAAACCATTAGTATTTTACAATATCAAAATGTTTGAGATTTATTGGAATTTACAAATAAGATTTTGATATATCACTCTTCTTTAGTCTGCAACTGGCTCTGTTCTTTTAATGTTCTGTTTTATAATACAGCTTTTACTACATTTACTGTAGAATGTCCATTTTACATGAAATGATGTTTTCATATACCCTGACTGCAAGTTCTCAATTACTAAGGTAGCCAGTCTCCCTAGGACACCCCTATTAGTGGAGAAAGAAAAAGAAGCTTCTCCAAGAAAGTAATTCAGAACAGGAGCTTGCTGCAGGGGCTCTGAAAAGAGAGTATCATTCTCTTCACTAGCTCTGGAACTAAAAAAAAGGGCCATAAAATTGTTGTCTGTTCATTTTACTCCTCCTTTAAGGCCAGAATGACATCAAGGGGTATTTTGCAAACTGAGAATAAATCTGAAAATGTCTGATCATAAGCCCAGTGAAGAGAGTGGGAGTCCTTCCACTGTCACCTATAGGCATTGGAAACATTTTAAAATTTGTCTAAATATGAATGCCAAATTGAGGCAAACTACTACCTGCCTCTATTTTTGCTTAAATTGCATTTAATGTCATTAATCAGTATCCAGAGATTTTCATGGGTGGACTGAACTGGGCCTGGTGCACTTCCCAGAGTTTATTTTGCACTGATTTTTTAGAAAGATTTTAAACAACTTAGCATAAAGAAGGAAGTTATTCTTCCTTAATGTAACTTTCTTTTAGTAAGCAGTAACCAAAGACTACAAAACTATTCCTTTAGCCAAAGACCAACATCAATATACTCACCTGTGCAATTTCTAAGATCAGGCTGGCCCCAGTATGATGTGTAATTCTGCAGACCCAAATAGCTAAAGAGGAAAAATGACAAAATTTGTATGAAATAAAATAGTAAAAATATGTTAATGTTTCACAATTCTTTTGTAGGTGTCACAGTGGACCACTCTTCTCAATTCACAATTTTCCTAGCAATATGACCCCTAGTGACATTAAATATATATGCTTGACAGCAGAAATATGTGATCAATTAAGTGACAGTGCTGAGAGAAACACTTGTTCTTTTGGACAAATTCCCAGCTGATTCCTGTACTGATTTAATTAACTGCATCAGCAGAAATTTTGGCCTTTTATTTTGGGAAAGACACAAATTTTAACACAAATTATGCTCCTATTATGGCCTAATCAGATGATGTTTCTATGATTTCCCTTTGATATAAATGGCTTTGATCAAGTCAATAGCAAGCTGTAATATCTCCCAGAAGAGCATGCACAGGAGCTATGTGGAGATAGAAACTTATGCGACCCATGAAAACTTGGGCAGGTCAGCATCAGATCCAGGTGCTGGTGAGGGGCAGATAAAAAGTTCGTTTTGTTTTTTTTTCAAAATGCTTCTTTTAGAAAGCCTTATCATAGCAAAATACCCAGATACAGCTCCAAAATTTAACACATTTTTCCCTTAGTTTTCTTTATAGATAATAATCTTATCATAGCATGGCAAAGGCAGGATGGAGAATGGGAAAAAGTTATTCTTTCACTCAGCACATGACAGAATAAAGTTATTCCTCAGTTGATCACCTTTATTATAACAGCACACTAGCAGATAACCTTCTACTGTAGGATGCATAGGACTAGAAAAGATCATTGGAAGAGCTTCCTCTTCTTTCAAAACACATCCCATCTGTACTCCATATTGGCAAAAGCTAGTAAAGGCAGAAGCAAGGAAAGCATATCACAGTGCAGAACACAGTATTTTTTTTTTTATGAGAAGTGCTGTAAACAGATGATGGTATTGTGTAGACCACAAATGAACAATAAAGATAAGCAATACTGGGGCAGAAGAGGCCAGAAGTCTTAATTTAATGATTCTGAGGCTCTGACATAAAAACAATTTGACTTCTGCACTACTCTACAACAAAAGCTGGTCAATCAGAATCCAGCAGTTCTTGTACAAGATTAAGAGGCTGAGGAAGTGAGTTAAATATAATGCTGGTTGCTTTCCTGTTTGGCACAGAACCTCAAAGCTGATTCATATCCATGTTGCCATATTGTTTTCAAAAAGTAAAAAGATCTGATCTTCTCAGAACATGTTCCAGATGCAATGTGGGTGGATAAGGCTACTATATTGCATTTAATGGTGATCATCCTAAATATTGAAGAAATTACTTAATATTGCATCATCATAGCGTTCAGGGCATGCAAAGGAGATCAAAGCCATATTGTTTTGGTCATATATCAATGAAAGTAATAATTTTACCATTTTACAAATGGGAAATAGAGATACAGTGTCTAAAAGCCTACACTAGGGAAAATTTAGCCTAAACCTTAAAAACACATGTTCAGATCTTAAAGTGTAAGATTATCCCCACCTTCAGTTATAACTGACTAGCAACAAAATACTTGTTTCACAGAATTTCTTTTACTTTCCCTTAGTCAGATGAGAGGTTCTGCATTAAACCAAATACACATCTCATCTTCACAGAGTTTTGTTGATAATTTCTTATGCAAGTCAGATAGTAGTAGTGGAGTGGGAGAAAATGTGAAAATGTAACACAGACATGCAACATAAACTTCAGGACTTGAAGAAAGTAGTTTTGTTCCATAAGAAGGTGTTATTTTTATAGTAACTTTTAACATGTATTCATTGTAGACCTCAATACGCCCTACAGAAGGAGTGTATGAGCCTGTTTTTCTTACCAATTAATTACATACTCTTACTGCACACAAATAATCTTCCACAGTATAAAAACCATCTTCCAGAAATCATTTTTAGCTATCTGAACACCTACCAGGTTCTTGATGCGGTCTGAACTGAGCTCCCATGGCATAATGTGAAGTTGGTCACAGTCGGTCTGGTATCTGGCCAAAAATAATTTGGAGGGTTTTCTTCAGCTAAACATTTTTCTGTAAAAATAAAAGTATGTCAGTGTTAATGGCAAATTTCTTCATCTAATCATCTCCCATTTCTTGTCTTCAGCTCATCAACCAGTCTACAGCAGAAAGCTGTCTTCAAATGAAATGCTTGGTTATCTAGAGTAGTGGCAATGGAGGCGTGCACAACAAGGTCAATCTATACTGCTCTTCTCAAGGGAAAGGATTGAACTGCATGCTGCATCCATTTGCAGTCCACCAGCCCCTACCTCCTCTCTCCCAAGGGAAGGGCAACCTCTGACTGGAAGGAGTTGAATGGGAAAAGATGACTGCTAAAAGGAGACTGATTAAGGGCAGCAGCTGGCAAAAGCACAGACCACAGGGTTGAGAAGTGGCTATGAGGGGCCTTGGAGGTCCAAAATGTCTCATTATGGCTCTGGCTGTAAATCATACATCTTTATCCTCAAACTACCAGAGGTGCCATCAGGAACTGTTCCAGCCTCTTTGAACCAGATAGGGAAACACTGACTAAAGCAATCTGAACAACTGTGTTTGTGTTAAAAGGTACCTGGAGTACAGCTCTCTGAGATTAGTGGAACAATGAGGCTTAAAGGGACAATTAAAAATCAGTCATACCTTCTGGAAATGTGGGATCATTTTAACATAGAAGATGCTTATTTTTGGACAAGCAAACAAAAGCTGTTGTAACAAAGCTGAAAACTACTTACCCACTGGATCAACGTCCACGGTATGAAGCTTATATCCTCCTTCCATGGTCCCATTATTATTTATGAGCTTCTGTCGGATGTCCTCCTCTTCTAAATTGATGTTGTTGGTAGCATTATAAACCAGAAGAGCCAAAACCGAAAAACTGCAAGGAAAATTATCCGAGTGTTTGAGTCAGAACAGTAGAGATTAAATGTGAGGACATAAGAATATCTGTCAGACTCTGGTTTTCTGAATATAGAACAGTGTCACCAAGACAATGTTGCTCATTATCTGTAAATTATTATTTTTGTATATATAGGGTCATAAGAAGAAAGTATGACTGCGAAGTTTCATCCTCTAGTTACCATTAAGGAAGAAACTCATCAAAAGAGCTAAGAAATGTTTTCAGAAGATTTAGATTCTTATATTAAAGGATATTAAAAGTTGAAAGCATAAAGTTGTGAGTTGTGAGCTCTAAATAGGCCCTAATCAAATCTAAAACTCTGGTAGCTGATGGCTTAGGAGTTTAAGAGCTGATTCATCCCACCTTACAAAACTTGTCAGAAGTCATCCTCCAGAGGGTCTGTCTCCACTGACCACAGAGGAAGAGTGAAAGACTAACGAAGAACAGATGCCTAACATATAAATGTCTAAATTTTGATGGAGTGAAAAACACCCTGACACACTTCTGAAACTTTTAGTCCTAATTAGGAAAGTCTAGTTGCTCAGATGAGTAATTCCAATTTGAGCAGTAATAGCTGTTTTGTACTGTAGCCCACTGCTACTTTCTTGGGCATAAGAAGTAGTTCAAAGTGCCCAAGTCTCTTTCCTGTGAGAGAAATATAACAGTCCCCACCCTTGTCCAAAAACATAGCTTTTCTGGAAGGGAAATAATGAACAGAAAAGCAGTTTAAGCAGGACACAGGAAAGAAACCCAGAGTGGAAGGCTCAGAAATTTCCTCCTGGGACACAGAAAACACATGTTGGAGAAGAGACTGTGTTGGTACCCAAGAGCATTGCTTGGCTCTGGCTAGTAGGAGGTGACGCCACTGAAGCATGGAACATTGGATCTCCATGGGAGCCAAAATGTGGAAAAAAGGAAAAAGCAAGCCTGCTTTGGGCTCTCTTCATCTTAGCCTTGCCCTCGGATACCCATTAGCCTGAATAAAGACAGACCTTCGCAGTGTGTGAGCAGTTCCTGGCAGCCTGGGAAGTGGCAGCACTGCCAGCACACCTACAGTGAGCAGGGAACACACCAAACAGAGCTGCTTTCACAGGCAGCCCCCAGTGCAAGAATGCAGCAGTGAGGTAAAGGGTCTTGTGGTCTACTTGAAGAAGAGTAGGAGAAAAACTCCATAGGGGTGTTGTATGGAAAAGGGCTAGTAGGCTTTTCAGGTGCCCCTTCCTAGACAGACCAGGACTTCATTACCAAAAATCTTCTAGAAAGACATCCCCATGATGACAGCTCTGCGCTGCATTTTCCAGAGGTGCCTGGTTTGGTACGGTATAAAACTACATCTTAGTGTACAGATGTTGCTCTTAGATGGCAGTTTTAATCCTCTTTCTCTCAGACATCATTCTGAAAACTGAACAACTCCAACCAATAATTCTGAAGTACTCTCATTAGTGGAATGGCATTAAAAGAACTGGCATTAGAAAACAACCCCTCAGTCTAGGAAAAAAATTAAAAAAAAAAAAAGAAAAGAAAAGCCCAAACCTCACTAAGATATCATGAATTTGAACTAAATACTCTAACATTTCACTGTTTCAGATGTAAAGAAATAAGTAAATAAATATACCTCGTCCCTGGATAATTTTTTTTTATTGTATGTTTTGTTGAACATAAGTACACTTATTTTTTTTATTGCTGTAACTGCTGTTTTGCTGGTAACATGTTGCTGAAAAAGAAGATAAAAATATGACTACCTGCTGACTTGGCTTGTTTTTTCCCCAGTAGATGTATTTTAGCAGGGAAATTCTGGCTATCCCTGGCCAGGTTGCACCTGCCCTGCTCCCTGAGATACTGCATTCCTCCTAACATTCCTTTGGTCTACATGGAGTGTTTAACATATGGCAATAGCCTCAGTAGGGTGGATATGCATTAGCAGGCTTTTGCTGTATACCTCGGATATATTACGAGGCACAAGTTTATTATGGCATTTATTTTTAGCAGAAGCATGGAAATTGCCTACGGGATTGACAATTCCTTCAGCCCTCCAGTACTTCAGCCCCAGAGTCTCCTGGCACTTAACCATCTTTCCTAAAAGATTCTGGCTTCAATCATCTATTCCCTTTACTTCAGAAGAGGAAAACTTAATATACTAATGCCACTCCCTACCTCAGCACTTGGCTGCAGAACAGAAGTCATAAGTGAACAGTCACCGCTACTGCTATGCTGCCTACTGCAGGACTCCCAATTAACCACAGTGATATTTAGTACCCATAACTGTGTGTAGATTGAGGTAGAAGGGTGAGGTAGAACTGCTTAGATGAGGTAGAACTAATTACAGTTACCTTGAAAAATTATACAGAAAAGTATTGATTATGAAGCACTGATAAAAATAATCTGTTAAACCACTTTGTTATTTATTTTCTGAGAAACTCTTAAAGCATAAGTCACGTATAAGAGCCTGTTCCATATTATGATGAAAACAATGTCTATAAACTTTTCAGAATGACTCATGCCAGCTTCCCAAAGTAAATAAATACCTTTTAACTTGACAGCTGATGCAATATGAAGCTAAGTGCTTCCTTCTACTTTTGTCAAACTCAGATCCAAGAAGAAAAACATTTTAACGGTGAAGAACAAAATTCTTGATTTGGGAAACAGCAGGCCAACACTCAAATAAATGGCAACAATGCCTTGCTCTGTCGGTGTCACCAGATCTGCTACACTGAACCTTATATCTTTTATTGTGTGCCATATATAAGTAGACAGATTCTCAGAGCAGTAATCAATTACAAATTACACATCACCTACAGTAACCTGTACTGATAGTATTACTGCTGTCAATATAAAAAAAAAAATGACTGTGGTGTAGGTAAACACAACGGGGATAAGTATTTATGCCTCCCTTCTGACTGAAATGGTGTCAGCTGAAGCAAGCAGGAAAGCAGGGGAAGACCGGCATCTATTCTACTTCGTTCTGGTCCGTTGAGCTAAGCTGGCTCAGAAGGAGGAGTCTGCAAAGTTGCATCCTCATCAGAGGCACAGGAGGTGGTGGTGGAGCCTGTGCTGCCATGGCACATACCACAAAGCCGGCTTTCTTCTCCAGCAGTGTGACTCACAGCTATTCCAGGACAGTGTGCCTACACACAGGCTGTGGTCTCATTGCTACACGATGCAAGGAGCCTGAAGGAAGGATTAGCAAACCATGCGAACCGTGCAGCACAGGCTGTTTCATACCTGAAGATATGTAGTTTGTAATTAACAATGCATATTTTACTTCTAGTTTCAGTTGTACTAGACAGCCTGAACTAATACTGAATTACTGTGGCTGTCAAATTGTTTAACAAATCACTATTTTCTCTCATAGTTAATGTTACTTGATTTGAGGTATATAAAGAATCATTTTTAAAGCACCTAAAGTATTCAGTGAATCTAAATTTCCACTAAAAGTCACTGGGAATTTCATTCCTAACTACTCTGGCATATTTAAAAGTTTTAAGATGTCAGCATTAAATTCTTTACCAATCTTGCTGTTATGTTGCCTTTGAAAATAAGCAGCAATGAGTAGCAGTAGCTCAAGACCGGAAGCACAAGTAGGCCCAAAGAATCACCTCTAAACATTACTAGCTTCTTCACATTAACAGGACAGATGAAAAAATAGCTTCCTATTGTTTAAGTCACTCAGTGAAGATGTAATACAGACAACAGACAAAATGTGAGAAAACACACAGAATGAGACAGAAAGAAATCTGAAAGCAGAGGGAAATTAAAAGCATTCCACAAAAGCATCTGAGTTGGGGATAAACTTTTACTTGAGGCAATTGTGGTTATGATACCACTAAAATGTGCAGAACAGAGAGCAAAAAATTAGGACTGGGCATAACAGACACTTTCAAAGTAATGCCAAGGATGAAGAGGTTCCTTTCTCAGCAGGCGATGTTATTGAAAAAACAAAATCTGAGACTTCAGGACACAAAACTAAAAATTGCAGCTACTTTTTGGACTACTAAAAATAAAAGCATTCTAAGCCTTCCTTTTAAGTTAATGGCCACTGTATCAGAACAGTGCCGCAAGCAGCATGGTCACACCTCTGTGCTTGTCCTTGTGTCTCCAGGCCTTCCTGCTTACAGAGCTGGTGTGGGAATACAAACAACCATGGCTTTTCGACAGAAAGCACTTACAGTACATGATGACTTTCTGTGAAGGCTATTCGTTACTAACAGAAAGGCAAAATGGAGAGGGCTGGAATCCCTCACATTTCAACAGCCAGTATTCACTGAAATGAGTTTTTGGTTACGTCTGAACTATGTTCCAAAACAACAAAGAAAACCCTTATTCCCCAATATATTATTTTCCTAAAAATGGCATCTCACAATGTCAGGCCTACACAAAATCCAGTTGAAGTCAGTGGAAGGACAAAGGAAGCAATTGGAAGCTGGATCAAGAGCAAGCAGTCTCAGCAGGAGATTAAGAAGGGATCATCCTTCAGTCAATCAGGAGGAATTCCCAAATTCTTCCATCTGTGATGATGTCTTTCTTTACAAGTCATGGACACAAGATGCCAGCAGGACACTGTGCAGACATCTCTGAATTTCTGCTTGGCTCTTTGTTGGTCGGTTTTTCAAGCAGAAGTATCACACCTCACATACACATTATGGAGCATTTTAAAATGGTGCTCAGCATTGGCCAAGGCTGTCCCTTACTGCCTTCGGTAACACTGAAGCTGAAGTCGTGGGGAGTAGGGGTGGGCCAGCTGCAAGTTGTTCCTAAAACCTCACCAGTAGAAACCGGGAAAATTTTAAAAATAGGAACAGGCATCACAGATGTGTTCATTTATAACAAGGATAGCATTATTATTTCAAAACAAATAATATGAAGTAATCTACAAAGAATGCAAAACCCTAATACTTTACTCAGTAAAGATACTTTGGACTATAAAAGCAAAACTATCCTGCTCTGATGTTGCTAACTCCTGTCTAAAACTCTTACACAATCTAATTAGCTTAAATTGTATCCAAATCCATTAAACTTTCCATTAAGCAACACAGCACCCAAGAACACAGCAAGCAGGAGCCTGAATCTGCCTCACTGACACTGGCAGCAAAACTCCCACAGACTTCAAAAAAGCAGGACTAGGCATGGGCTGCTCTGATTTCCTGCTTTCCTCTCTATTTTCATTCCTAAGAGAAGAGATTTCTAAGTTTAGTGGTCTTTACATGGATGGCTACCACTGTGGTTTTTAATTTGGTAGGGTTGTTTAACAGGGCTGACATTAATGTTGTTTCACAAAGTAGAAGCAATTGATCACAGGAAATACATCAAAATGATGACAATCAAGTAATGGAAGTTGGAGCAAGCATAATCTTACTTGTATGTTAAGTGGAGAAAAAGTTATAAATTAATTTGGGCCTGAAATCTCAACATTGCTTGCAAAATAAAAGAAGAAAGGAGAAGCAAGGGAGCTGAGCTGCTTAATGAAGACCAGTTCCCCTACCAAGACAGCCCTATATAGTCATCTGACAAGACCTAGGAACAGTAGGACCCTTCTGAGAAAAGCAACAGCAGCAGTCATAGAAAGTTCTGACAAAGCTGCAGTCATAAAAAGCAAAGAATTAATGAAAGAAACAAACACATTTATAATTTATCTATATAAAAACCACAAACCAGCTTCACTTTCAAAGGTTTGTGCAAAATAATGGGAAACAGAAACAGCTATGTCCATAACCCATTCTGAACTCCTGTCCACTTTATTTTTAACTGCTCTCCTCTCATTAAGAGATGGAAACAGTATGTCCAGAGGAAAAGATTAAAAACAGACACAAAGTCAAGTACAGCTGTGGTAAAATTCTATTAAGGTAGTTAATGATCTACGAAAGCATTAGCTTGATATACTGCTGCCATCCAGAGATTTCACAGTATTAAAGGTGCTGATAATAATATGCACTTTTGGACTTGGCACTCTGTCTGTCTCTCATCACCATGTACATAAATGCATAATAAGCACAGTGTACTTTGGATTTCTGCAGCTCATAGAACACAGCAATGAAAGTGTAACAATTCACTTCCATATTTGTATGTTGTTTTGCTCTTCTCCAGAATGCAGTACAGTTTAAAATACTTATTTGGAAAAGACCTATTTTTAATGTGCCAAAAAAAGCCAGCTTCCTACCTCCCACTTCCAGCTTCTATTCCTTCTCTGAATTATTCTCTCTAATCATTCTTCCTCCTTCACCTGCAAGAAGACTAGGTGGAGAGACCGATAACAGAAGATCCCTGATAAGGTAGCAGTGTGGTAAATAAGAGTTGAAACGAAGCAAAGCAAAGTGCATTGAAAAGGTTGGCATAGGTTGTTTTGTTGTTTGGTTGGTAATTTTAAACTGTTGTATAAAATACTAATCCAAAAGGTAAGGATAAAAGATGTGATCTGAATGATAAGAATTTGAATTCATGTAAATAGAGGGAAAACTCAAAGAGCAATTTAAAGATTTATGATTGTGCCTTAGAAATAAGAGGGCTATGATCTTGTGGAAAATTCAGTAAAGGGACATAAGGTTTAGTGAGTTAGGGTAAGGCTAATATGTTCACTTCTGTAAAAGCTAAAGTTAGAGCCATGATACTTATGGGTTAGGTTTTAATTTTTTACTGTGGAATGAAATTCTGTTCGGATAAACATGAAGGTAAATGGAATACTCAAAACCTAAGGGAAATAGTAGATTGTCTAAAACTGCAACAGAATTTTTTCTTGACTACCTAAAATGGAGAAACAAGAAAATCTTTGGACAACTATTCACAGAAATAATTTATAGGAATATTTAAGTTACCCCAACCAGATTGCTAGGTTGGGCAGAATCTTGACTTCCCCCCCCCCTTTTTTTTTTCCTTTTTTCTAAGAAAACATGAAGAGCATAACAATCCTGATTATTTGGAGAACAGTAACATTTTGAGTGACATGATTAGCATTTATACTAAATTATTCAGAATGATGACAAAATGCCATTTGGCCTTAACACAATGTGCGCTAGAGCCCATGAGAAGACTAGTTTCTCATTAGACCAGGCCTGGCTTGAAAAACTTTATGACATATTATCAACTTGTAATTTCATTGCCTCTGAAATTATGTTTGATGAGTAAATAGGAATGAGGTTGCTTCCCCATAACAGTGATACATTATTAGAAATAACTTACTGCCATATACACTTCATGTCAAAAAATGAGAAAGGGAAAAGAAAAGGAAAAGGAAAGTGGAATTACTGGAATAACTTCTCCCTCTTCACCTCCTTTTTTTATAGACCAGGAAGAAGAAACAAAGTCCAGAGGACAGGACGGTGGGAAGGTGAGATGCAAAGAAATCAGGTGTGCAGTCTAGGGGAGAACAAGATCCTGACAAGCTGGTCTGCTAGCCTCATAAAGATGCAGGGGTGGGGATAGGGAAAGCTTTACATTCCCCAGCAGTCTTGGATTGTTGGTAAGACTAAGGCATGGTCTCCAATTAAAAGGTTTTGCTGGCATAACCGTATCATTTAGAAGTGTGAAAAAAAAATCCCACCCACATCACTACACCCTACTGGAAATGTAGGTCAAGCAGCAAAATAGCCCATTCAGAGGCTGGGTTTACACTATACCAGTTAAATGGTTTTGCCAATAAAAGCTTTCTTTCTACTGTGGGTGTGTGGGAAGGAGATAGTACCTTTCATGAATCTTTTCATGTCTAGGTAAACTGTAGAAAACTGGAAGCATCAGTAACTACTTGACTACCGCTGAAATTGAAAAGCCCAGCTTTTATCATGGCAGTTAAAGTACTTCCCTTTGGGTCTTTTGCCTGCACTGCAAACAGATACATCCCACAGCCACTTGCTGTCCCTTCCTCACAGGATTAATTATGCTTTGGTTTTCTCTCCTTAATTTGGTCCTAAGATTCACTCCCTTCCCATATAACCCTCAGAATCAGCCTGCCACTTTCAAAGAAATCCCCCAAGGGCCAATTTTCAGGGGGTGTGACCGATACAACTTTCTTTGGCTGCTTTTGAGGCTGTCCCAACTCCAGTGCCTCTGAGCCCAGCAGAAGTCAGGAAATGAGAACATATGGTAAATAGTTTAACTCACACTAGTTTGGCTTTCAATTCTAGCATGATTTTTCAGTGTTTTGCATCTAGTAAGATGTCTGTTAACTCAAAGGCTCTGGTTCAAGAGAATAAATGCAGTGACAGTGGATAGATACCAGTGCACTAAAGTTTGTTGCTAAAGCAAGCTGGGTGTGCCATACTACAAATATATGCTATGTCTATTCATTTTTGTGACAGATGATACCTGAGCTCTGAAAAAATGAACTGTTAAGGTTTAAAGCTCAGTAGGTTTAAACCAAACCAAACACAATAACCAGTATTAGGTTTCTGAGCACATCCAGAGCACTCAGCTCACCAGCAGTCATATATTTACAGACTGGAGCATAGCCCAGTAATAGACAATGAATCCAATAATAGACAATAAAGTCTGCTGTAAAGCCCCTTGTAATAGCAGCCGTTGCCTCTATCAAGAAAATGTCTTTAAATATGTTACCTTTTGAGACTTCTTTTTTCTCTTACTCCCTCTTTTATGGAGCCAGGGTAGATGCTATAAAACAAATAAACATTGATTAGGGTGGGCTAATTCTCATAAGGAACATGGCATAAACATCTTCCCCCTTCAGTTACCTTATATTGACCACATATACAGTGTAATTCCAGTTCTGGAAAGTACGGTTTAGCTGAAAAACAGGAAGACATTGATCACACGAACGGTGAGATGTTAATGGGGCTCTTTGTTGCTTAAGATAGAGTTAGAATTTTACCCTTCTCCCCCTTGAGAAATTCCCTTCAGTTTTTCAAAGCAAAGAGAACATTCTCCCATTTCAGTGAGGTGATTGTTACATTAGATGTACAACTGGTAGTGAGAGATGTGGGCTTTTTTACTGACAGAAGGAAATCTCTTTAAGGTCATGACACAGTGAATAGGTGAGTACACAGGATGCTGAACTTTTTCTTTTCTCCCTCTCTTCCTCATCTTAAATTCTCAGAAACACTTCAATTAGAAAAGATTTACTGACAAAACTACAGGGTCAATTTTCACCTAAAAGTCTACAACCTTATGATCTTTATTTCAGACCTTTGCATTATGTATTCTGAGTGGACAATGGCTGCTCAGTTTTCTCCCTGGGAGACACTTTTGCATACTCTGCTAGGACCAAGAGACACCTTTCTAGATTCTTTGGTTCAGGCACCTACATACTTTGCCTGGCTACTGCGGCTAAAAGGACAACCTTGGCAGGGTTGGACGGCTGCATTTCTGGTTTGTAGATGACTGTAGGTCCTTAGCTTCTGAAAGCCAAAAGCCTCCAGGTTTATTAAAAGAAAAATAAAGAACAATTGCCATATATTTATGACATCCTATGTTCATGTTATTTAACTGGTATAAAGACTACTTACAGATTGTGTGAGAGCCACTATGTATACTGTCAGAAAGGACAGAATATCTGTATTCCAACAGAAGGAAGTTTCAGAGGCAAGAACTTCAAGAATCCTCTACCCAGAGGGCCCAGAAAGGAGCTTATGTCTGCTAAAATGGGCTGAAAACCCAGGAGCTACTAGAAACTCCAACAACTGACCTATAGCAGAAGACTTCTGAAGCAGAGAATATTAGGGTAAACTGGAAAAAAGTGTATTGCCTCACACAAATACACACTGCCTGTTTTTTTATTATTTCTGTCACAATATAACTTCAAAACCACACTGGTATTTGGGGAGAAAAAATTTTGCTCTGAATAGAGAGATGTTGGAACTTAGACATCTTTCAGTCTCTTTTCCTCCTTCAATGACAATTCTGATCTCACCACACTTTCCAAAATCTCAGTATCTACAATTCTTATGAAGCTGGCTAGTATAGTGCAGACATTTCAAAATCCTATCCACAGTGCCTAATAGCCCCAGCTAAACCTGAATTAATTACTGCACAAATCAATAATACAAAGTTCTTCGGAGAACACATATTAATTTAATAATTTATTTGGTAGTCTCTTTTCCTTTTCTGATTGATAACATCAGTGGGGCAGATTCATATAGGTAATCACACAGGAAAGAAAACTTAACTTACCCATTCTGCAACCACATCATGTACTTTAGATACTGAGTCGGAATTGGAACTAAAGACAGTTATAGATATCCTGTAGAATAGTCCACCTGTCCATTAGAAACAGCATTATAATGTTAGAAAATGAGCAAATTTACCTTTTTAAGAACAAAACTTAAGTTTCATGATGAATATAAAGATTGGCTGAACGCCAGGTACAGGAACACCTCAAGCTCTTTTTGGCATTATGCAAGTTTGGAGCAAACAAGCCCTGCAGGCTTGGGCCCATTCTTACTAGTCCTGTCGAATTAGATGAGAATTCCTTCCCTCTCCATATTTTTAGAGACACTTGAAATGTGACATGGAAACTCACAATGTACATATAAATAGTATTTTGCATATGCCTTTTATGTGGTGTGTAAAAGCAAGATTATGAAAGTGTCATGAATTTAGAAAATAATCATAACTACTGAAGTCTGTTACATGGATAAATTCTCCTCTCAGCCATATTGTTATAATGCAGAATTCAACCAATGCAGATTGGACTAAAAACTTTGTGAGAGCGAATAAGGCTCATCAATTGAAAGTAACAAGATAAATGAGGACAGAAATAGGTGGGAGAAGGGATATCCAGCTCTTCTTTTCACTACATAGTCTTGGCTCTTAGGCCTGGTTGATGGCCAGATCATAGAATTAAGCTCATTAGTTTGTAGGCAGCTTTAAAAGATTTCACATCTAGTAAATAACATCAAATGATCTCATAGTTATGCTCTGTGTTAAAAGTCTACACCTTTCACAAGTTAATTTTTTTTCATTAAGCTACTAAATCTTCTGTATGCTCTAGCTGGATAAAATTTCTCAGGATGTGGGGGAGGTTTAAGAGTTTCTGGATCAATTCACTTGTATGAGTATGTACATGTGGCGTTGCCTGGTTCAAGGCTGTTAGAAAATGAAGTTATGAGTCTTGATCACAGATACATGTATTTGTATAAATCTTATCTAAATCTTGCAGAGACTTTACATAGGACAGAACAGTACATGACAACAATTGTACAGAAATCCCTTTCTGTTTTTTGATTGTAAAGGAATTACTCTATCTTTCTGACTCTAAATAAAAGACTTTTTATTCTAGGTGGAGCAAATTTCATTATTTTATAACTTCACAGATAATCAAGTATCTGGAAAAATTTTGAAGTCAGTATTTTCCAATTTAATTGTGCATATTAGTTACTATCCTATTCATGAGCTAGCCTGAGTATTGCTCTTTCTTCTCATTATGGAATTGATCATATGGTCACTGAGATTAGTATGAAAATTCCTCTGCAATAAAATCCTAAAAAATGAATGTCTTACAGGAAGATGGTTTACCAGTTACCTTCTTTGGTAAGCTATGATTAGATTTTAGATATGGGTAGAATGAACTTGCTTGGTTTTTGATTTATTTTTGTTTTTTCTTCCCCTAACTTAGCAGACACACAAATTTGTGTGCAGTTTAATCCGAAAATGTATTTTAGTTTCTTATTATTACTGTGATAGTTTCAATTAAAAGAGAAAAAAAAAGCCTTTGGAAGTAGAAAATTGGACTTTGCTCAAGTTGAAAACACTTGTGAGAGCTGGATCTCATTTATATGTATATATCCCTGTATATACATATATTAAATCTTATATGTATAATGTACCTTTTATACGTGCTACACACACACATACAGAAAGTGTGCATTATATATATTCTCACACATTAATATATAATCCTATATATATAATTTTAACCTTATTTATGTAATTATTTATATGGATAAAATCACCTTAATATAGGAATATGCAAATTATTTTTAAAATCAAACATAGTAACTACAAACTAGTTAACAGCTTCAAGATCTCCACCAGATGGTGACCCAAAGCATGTTTTAATGAGGTGAAAAAAGAACAAGAACAAAAAACTAATCTACATTTTTAAAGACTCTCAGGAGACTGCAGTGGCAGATAGTGAAAACTAAAGATGATTTCTCACTCTCCAAATTAAACAGTGGAAATCCCACCTCAAAACGCTGAATGAAAAAAAAATATTTTTATGGGCAGAAAATTGATGAAAAGTAGCCAAAGACAATTTGAAAAAAGAGGAAAAAAGAACCTGGAAAAACAATTCTCCCCACACCCACCACCAACTACAAAAATATAATGATCAATGAAATACCAGGTTTGTTTTCTTTTAATTCTGTTAGGCAAATTATTCAAAAGTTTCTTTTGGAAAATCTTTGCTTTTTGAACATAAATCCTCAAAAATATATGAATACTGTAAATGAAAAACATTCATACAACCTCAGACAATAAAATGGCATAAAAATCTATCAAAATACATGGCAACCCAATATATTATCCTCACAGTCTCATGAGAGCTGTCTTAGAGAAGCACACAAAAATTAGAAATCACGTTATTGACATTTACTGTCACTAAGATGTTACAAATTCCCTTCTACTGTACTTGAATTAGTATTCAAAAATCTTTTTGTATGCTAAATGGATCTATATCTAAAGGATGAAAGCTAGCTACTTCTACATTCAGTCTACCAACTGAATATCTAATAGATAAGATGATCTGGGTTTTTTCTACATCTAACTTAACGGCTTGACATACTGTAGTTGACCTCAGGTTGACACAGGCAGCCCAGCTCAGTGAAGGTGTAACATAAACAAGATAAAAAGACAGCAGGAGAGCTAGTAAGTTGTTTTAGTGGTGGGTAAGAGGTGGTATTTTGTCTTGTTCCAGATGGTAAATTGGCCAAGGAATGAAGATGTGATGAAGCTGATGACTGATGGTACATTACAGAAGAAACTGGCATTTGGGACTGCATGGAATAGTGATGGATTGCTGCTGCAGGTGTCATCAGAGTGCCCTTCAAGATGGTCTCTTTGTGCTGAATAATAACTCCACTGTATGATGGTGGCAAAGGTATCACATCTTTCATTATTGCAGTTCTTGATGTCTCCAAAATAGAAGAGAGATTTGCAAAATGTCCATAATCAGCATTTTCAAAATCCAAGGCATGAGGACTAACAATATTCAGAGAAGACGTTCCTTCTCTGTGCTTGTTAAAGGATCCATACACCTTCTCTTCTGAAGCCCATTTGGAAAGCCTCAATATGTTTGTTGATGTCAGAACAGCAGAATTCCTTATGTCTTCATCATCACCAATGATTTCTTGTTCTACTGCCCGTAGAGAGTATCTCAGACTGTCCCCTTGATTTTCAGCGGAGTTTTGTCCTAAAAAAGTTAGATGTCTTCTTCGTGTTACTGTGGTTGGCAAGCTTAACTCTGCTACATCCCACTGAGGGATCAGGCTTGGAAAAATTGTATCAAGATGGTTCTGAAGACTTTGTGGGAGTGGAGGTGTGGAGTAGCTGTTAGGAGGTACGCTGATTCTGACTTTTGAGTCTGACTGAAGAACGTGCCTTAATTCCAAAGACAATGTCATTGGAAGGAAGTCAGAACTCATCAAACTTATGTTTTTTAAAAAAACACCTGCATCTATTTGAACTTTACTTCTTGCTTTATCAATATTATTTGTTACAGCATCATTTGCTGAAAGATGTTGAGACTGTGGTGATCTGTGTGTTCTTGTACTGTTTACTGTACTCTTAATTGGTGTATTGATCAAGAAAGCAGCTTGGCTATCCCTTGAGCATGAAGTCTGGGTTCCTGAATGTGTTGGAAGGACAGACACAAGCTGCTGCCTGTTGCTTAGGAGGGTCGTGTTGGTTTGATCAGTTATGTCAGTTCTGATTTGTATGTGCAAACTATCAAATATCATTAATTTTTCTGTGGACTTTTCAAGTACTTTATCAAAGGGACTTACCTGTACCTGTAAAAAGGGTTGACTCAAAGATGCTTCCAGGGAAGGGAAAGGAAAATCAAAATAAAATTGACTGTTCAAAGACATGGTTAGGTTTGCAAAGTTCACTGCTGACTGCAACTGTGATATTGTCCTGCCACCACTTTCTGAAATTCTCTTCGAAAGTCCTGGCATAAATGAACTAAAGATTTGTGTTTCTAAAGTTGATGCATGACTAAAGAAGTTCATTTCTTCAGCTCTGTGATCTAATAATCTAATGGCAGATGTTTGTTCAGAGATACTGTCAGACTTAGCAAGTGAACTAATGGATGGCAATCCCTCTGTTGGGGAAGAAAGCAGTTTATTAAATGAAAGCCACCAATTTTCTGATGGCTCCCCAGAAAATACTTGAGATACTTCTTTCAAATGATAGGAAACAGTCCAGAAACTTGCTGTTAAAGAAGGGGAAATACCTACATATTTTGTTGGAAAATCCAAGTAACCTGAGTCCCAGGAGTTGCCAACTCTATTCTCTGGCTCTAATACGGAAAAAGCTGACTCTTCATTTTCATTACTATCAGGAAATGCATCTAAATTGTTCTCCAGCACTCCGTTTCTTAGGGTCTCACTTGGCTTTTGAAAATATCCTGAATGTTTTAAATAATGAGACCAATAGTCGCTACTGGATATAAATATGCTGTCGCTTTCCAAATATAGGTCAGTCAATGATTGTTGATAAACAGGCAGGGTCGTTACAATGTGGTTAAATGCTGAGCTTGTCCAGCCTCTTCCTACCAAAAGTGCTGAAAATGTTAGTAGCTCCCTACCGTGTTCTAGGACTGAATCTGTCTGTTGGACATCAGGCATAAATCTTGTGTATGATTTTTTAATGTTTTGAAAAAAAGTTGTTGGGTTTGCATGTGGAGTCTCCACGGAGGTTAGATTTGTAATGCCTCCTGAGTGATTTTCCTTAAGGTGCATAGATTTTCTAAATGGAAATTCACTGCTTGCTGCTAACAGAGAAAACGTCTTCCTATCAGCATTGCTCTCTATCATTTCCAGGTTAAAACTTTCAGGTGTGAAGTTTAGAAAATCTAGCTTACTTTTTTGGAATGACGATTTCTCCTTTATAGGTGATATAGTTAACCTAGAATGTCTGTCTTCTTGAATGTCAGAGGTGGTATGATAATTAAATACTGTCTTATTCCACAAACTCACATGCTCCAAGACATTGCCTACATGCATGAAATTGGTTGTGCTGCTGTTGGAGGATGAAATCCACACAGTTTCTTTTTTGTGTCCGTAAGCATTGCTGCTGCTGCTAACAGGAGAGTGGAACACTGACTCAGAATGATCTAGCCTATTTGCCAAAGTCCAGGCTCTCTCTGCATTAGGACTTCTGCTTTGAAGAAGAGGAACTGCTGCATTCTCAGAAGGCTTTGTACCAGCATCTGCTGTATCAAAAGTGCCACGAAATGAACTTCTAGAATAATTTGAAATATTTTCATTTGGTAACTGATTTGTGACAGTATTATCTAGGTCATTTTTTTCTGTAAAAGCAGCCAAGGTATTGTTGCTGGTCTCCTCAGAAGCATCTGATGTGGACAAAGTTGGAAGAAACAAGCTGTACATGTGTTTTCTCTCTGGGTTCTCATCTGCTGAGTTTTTACTGAAATGGAGAGGCCTTTGTTTCACTGGCCAAATAATTGGGGTTGAGATAATTCCTATGGTTTTGACCCCTTTTATCTTAGATTCTTGCTGCCTCTGTGGTCGTGAATGGGAGGATTCAGGTAAACTTCTCTTCATTCGGAAGATAACTGTAGCAGGAAGTCTGAATTCCTGCAGGTCTGTGTGTAGCAAGCCACAGAGTTAATGGATTAAAGAAAATATATGCAACTTAACTGTCTGTTCCTGCCTGCTCTTAGTGTAAAAATCAACTTACCAAGACTGGAAAATTATGCCAGTTAGCTGAGTTTAATTTTCTTCTACTGTAAATTAATTTGTGTTATTTTTCTTAGTACTTCTACTATCTCTTGGGAGTTTCAAAGCCAAAGAAGGGACTTAATTGTCCAGTTTTTATTCATAATAACATTACGGCATTCAGTTCCTTCTGTAGTTACGAAAATCAGACTTAACTACTGATGGTGAACATAGAGTGAGTGGCTCCACAAAAAGAAAAAAGCACAGTTTGAAAGAAATTTTCAGTATTTTCTTCTTACTTCAACAGCTTAGTAAATTCAAACAGGCTTAATTCAGATAAATTCTTTCACACTGTCTACTGTACTGCATGATTGCCAATGTACAAGAAATTATTTGCCAAGAGAAAAAATACTCCAGCAACTTTAAAACCTACAGTAGCAACTGATGCGTTTGGGGTGGGGGGTGGGGTGGGAGGGTGGGGAGGAGAAGAAAGAAAAACAAATCACAACCCCCCCCAGGTTCTAATTTATTTCTGTGGAGTACACTGAAAAAATAAATCTTTACAAAAAATATCTTTAAGCCTTAGATGAAAATTGTAGAAATGTATCTCTGTGTGGTTAATAATGTTTAACAATGATCTTTAACAAATTAAGAAGTATTTTAACAGTGCCTCACAAAATGATGCTCAGTGTCTAGGAGACAGTGATATCATAGAATTTGAGAAAACCTTAAAAGAAATCCCTGCTTTTTTCCTGTGCTAATAATAGGCTCATTTACTACCTTATTTTTTCCCTTAATCTTTCTAAATGAAAAGTGAATGATATCTGATACTGTCAACATTTTCCCTAGTAAAGTCTGATCCAGCTCTTCTTGAAGTCAGTGGAAAGATTCCTGTTGACTCAGTGGAAGTGGCTTTGCTCCATAGGAACGATTCCACTTGGCTCCTGTGCCTGACTAGTGAGGAACAGACAATCCCAGCATACTACCACCCTGGTTGCACAAGCAGGAGCTAGATTATGCCTCATAATGTGCAGACTTAAAACATTTCAGTAGGATGGTTCTTTTCAGACCCGTTTTAAAAATCCCTCTCCCTTCCCTTGTTATTTGCATGGGTAAACACAAAGTATGACACAAAGGGAGTCCCTTTTGTACAAGAGCCAGGTAAACATGATACAAATCAACACCACATTTTGTTCTGTTCTCATTTACACCATTTTTACATGGTCCAGTGAAGCTACTCCTGATTTATTTACATGTAAATGAGATCAGACCTGAGACATGACCCTTGACATTATGATAGTATGAAAAAAACACCTCAAAATACAATAAATTTTCTCTAGACACAGTACAAGGAAAAATGTAACACAGGATTTCTTACCATTGTTTGGCTTATCGTTTCTATTAGTATCGGGCATGTTAGTGGAGACAGTGGGTGGTGTAGGAGTAGTAGCATTTACAGTAGCTGGTAATAAAGACGAGAAAGAGGTGAACTTGAATGAAACATGAATGTTAATAAGGTAAGACAAAATGGGAACAATGCATGGCAATGTAAAATGAAACCATCTGCACACAATGCCATAAATGTTAAATAAACACATTATTTTTTCTGCACAAAGATGAATGGATATGAACTGAGATCCCAGTCCTGCAATCTTCACTTTCACTGACTTCAGTGGGAGTTTTGCCAGTGTAAGGTTTGCAAGATCAGTCCTGTACTTTCATAAACTCAAAATCCTCTTATGAGAGCTTCAGATCCAAACAGTTGTGCAAAGACCAGAAAGTAGATCTTATAAGTTCTAAGAGGCATGCACTTAGAATATTGCTTGTGGAAAGAATAATGGTCCCTACTCAGGGACTGAAGATGACACACAAATGTGAAACTAAAACACCCATGTAAGAATCTAATTAACTCCATTGAACTGAAATCAGACCCAGAATAATTGAAGTGGAATATATATTTTGAAAGCTTCATATAGGATCTCAACTGTACTGTTCCCACTGGCACTAATGGGAGTCACTCCCCAGAACCCTGGCAAATGTTTCCCAGACAAAGCAGCTAGAACACTTCTCAAAATCAGTGAGGAGCCCAGACTGCAAATTTCACCCACAGCGGACTGGGAGGGTACACATGCTAGAGGAATTCAAAGATCATGACATCGAATTTTCAAATAATAGTTTGGAAAATAATTTGATTTTATTTAGTAACTCCCAGGGAATGCAAATGCATATTCTGACAGATTTCTTTTTCCTGAAAACTCTTTGAACAATCTGAAGGTTACTGAAGTATAATCTCACAGCGTTGCACAAGTTTTGAAGATTTTGAGCAAGAACCAACCTGGAAAGGTTAAATGACTGTATTTTAGGCAGAAATTGCACTTTGGATTTTTTGTGAGGTTGTTTTAGCTAACATTTTTGAGTCTGAAAGTCATAAACTCAGGTTTCATCTTTGGGAGCAGGTTTATGTTCAGGTTTCAGTGAAACACGAAACTTGGGAAAAGAGAAGGAAGAGTTGGACACTGCAGCAGCCAGGTTCTAACTGGGAAAGTGAGTGTATAAAGTGAACCTTATTATACAAAAAAAGCTGCTTTTATATGAAACTTTAGGGCTATATTGTCTGACAGGTAGACAAGGCTTCTTACTGATTGTATCTTCCAGCCAATGCTGTTAAAGAAGGCATCTTCCAATGAATGAAAATATTTGCTAAGCATAATGGAGAAAACAGATCTTTCATCAGATGTAGCTGACATAATCTGGCATCCACAAACTGTGTTACTGGTGCTCTTGCACAACACACAACAAACAAACAAAACAGGAATATAAACTGGCCTCTCAGTTTAAAATAAATCTGCAGTGCTGACAGAAATAGACAGATGACTTTTTATGATTTTCATTATTATGACAATAATGATACTGATGATGAACAGGGTAAATCTCATCCGCCACTTCCAAAGTGACAAACACAGAACACCAGTGACACTTTACCAAACACTTTGCAGAGAAGGAAAGAGTGTTATCTTCATGCAGGTATTCGTAGTCTTTATTGGAGATGCGATGGTCTAAGACAGGGGTCCTCGAACTTTTTAAACAGGGGGCCGGCGCGCGGATGAAGTGGCAGGCAGTCATCTGCGGCTGCTTGGTTCCCCCCGCCATGTGTGTTCTATAAATACCGGGGGCCAGACTGAGAACCCTGGGGGGCCATATCCAGCCCGCGGGCCATAATTAGAGGACCCCTGGTCTAAGAAGTTAAGAGAGGCAAGTTTGAAAGGTAGCATCTTTTATTAGAGGCATTATCTTCTACTAGACAAGTTAATACAGCTGGAAAAAGGCTGAGGCTTTCAGAAAGGCAGGCTTGTATCACTGTAAGTGTGTCCATTTCTGCAGCCATATTAGCTGACCTAATGAAAGATATTCTCTGTCCTTTCACAAGATGCCATTTTGATAGAGGGAAATGCTCAGAGTTCTTCCAAGAGAATACACAAAGTTCTTTATATGGTGGCTATATTAACCTTTACATATAAAAAGCCTAATACTGAATAACTGTTGCTGTGACATTTACCTAAGGTATTCAAGTAGCAGTATTTAGATCATATTGTGCTTTGTGAATATGATGCCTGAAAATTACTGTTTGAAATCTGATTACAGACATAATTGGCATTTTACCTTCCCTGTGAAGACCAGTAGAATATGCTCCAAGAACCTGAATTAAATTTAACTCAGGAAAATCTTGGAGAAGTATACTGAAGACTGACATAGGTCTCTTAGTGGCTTCCCAAGCTGAGTGCACTTTCCTTTTTATTTTTAAACCAAGTCTGATTTACTTCTAAATGCTGGTTTTGAAAGAGTTCTGTGACTTTCTCATCCCCTTTTATACTTAATTCTCTTCTGTCTCCTTCTTCCGCTGTTCAGCCTGAAAAGGGTTACAGAGCTAGACATTTTGGGTGCAGCTGCTGCTGCTGTGATTGAAGTTTAACATGGCATTCCACCTCATAAGCAGGTCTGTGTTCATGAAGGTCTTGGAAATGGGCTGATGTTGTTCATGTTGAACATTTTTATAGAACTTCAGCCTCTAAGCAGAGCAGAAAGAATTAACTGTCCTTGCATGTCCAATTCACATGGCATGAAATTCTTTAGGGTTTACCTATTCCTTGCATTCAACTGAGCTGATCTTTAAAGACACCTAATGAATTCTTGTCTGGGGTGATTTTTACAATAATAAACCATTGGTAAATGATGTAACAAGTATTTCATTAGCCAATAGCTTCTGGATTTTGCAGTTTGATGTTAAATTTTTACCTGCTACTGTCACAAGTACCTATAGCTTATTGGGAAAAAAAATATGAATAGTCAGTTCCTTTATTTACATCTGCTCATTTTTTGTTTACAGATGCATCCACTTCTTACCCTGGTTAATATTTTACCGTCAAAATGTGCAGGAGGAGAAGAAATGGAGAAAGAAATGAAAGCACTCAATTAATTCAGTTTTGATATAATGAAGACTATTTGGAAAATGTATTATCAAGGGAGTGATCACATTTTTTCCACATATTGTACGTACAGGACACCCACACACTTGATGAGACTAAAGAATTCCTTTCCTTGCTATTTTTTATTGCAGTTCACCCTTTTAGAAACAATAACAAAAAAGAAAGGGAATGAAAACCCCATGGTAAAGGTTTACCAAAGATGAAACTGTGAAAATGACCTGGACTTCTTACCTTGGCAAAGGCTTCCCAGGTTTGCACAACTGGTTGGTTCAATTGCAGAAGAGGGAATTAGGTATGATCCTTTAGGAAAAGAAAGTAGAATAATTAGAAAGGTTTGGCTACTGGGCATAAAACTATCATGTCTCAAAATATACTGTATCTTGCCGTGACAGTCTTCTTCCTAACTTCTCTCGGTGGCTAAAGGGATACTGCCATTTGCCTGTAAGAGCCAAAGTGTTCCTATTTTCTGTTGCTACTGAGGTATCCATGAAAACCCTGCTGACTTGCAAGTTAAAGTATCATTCCCTAGTTTTCTTAGCTTTCACTAAATAGCATTGCATTAAATGAATGCAGCTTGTGTGTACTCTGTGAAATGGCTTTAAGTGGAGGGGTCAGCATGGACATAGGATTTATGCAATCTTTATGAGTAATCATGTGTGCCTTGGAGAAGCAACCCTGCTCCGCTGCTGTGGCACAGGTTACCTGCCACACACTTGTGAGTAATCAACCTGTGACAGACACCAACCAGATAAAAGGTGATTAAACTTGTTCCTCTGCTCAGGGAGTGGGTGTGATTAATATTCTGGTATGCATGATTTATAAGCAGATAATGTTATAAGTCTGTATCTCTACTGATTTATTCATATTGACATGCACACACTGTGATGATCTGGAGAAAAAAACAGGGCATATAAGAATGGCTACAGAAAAAGAACTGGTGAAACTGCATTAATGACACTGTGTATCCCAGCGGTTCAGCTGCAGATACAGCTGCTTTTGCATGCTGTGTTGAAAATAACGGGGCCATAGAGCATGGCATAATCTGAATCTACTGGGAGCGTTGCCCTTTTGGCTTTTGCTTTACTGCTTCAGAATCATATTGACTCAATGAGGTTCTCTCATGAAACATTGTATCCTTCCATAAAATTAAACAGCCACCACCCATCAGCTCATAAAGATAGCTAGGAAAATATTTCCTGTGATGCAAGAACAGATGAAGCACGGGGCCTCAACAGAGAAATCATGTCACACTACAGATACCATTACATGTATTGCTGACGAAAACAGGGCAGAATTTAAAACATGTGATCCTCAACAAATACTAAAACTCAGCATTTTTTAATTTTTTTTTTCCTTGGTACACTTCCTATGAACTCCAGAAAGGATGTTCTAAGTGATTCTAGTACCTCTTGAATGAGGGATTCCCCCCGTCCCCCCCAATATATTTGATAATATTAAGCAGTAGTATCAATGCCTACTGTAAGTTATCTCCCCTTGGTTCTGTATTATGGAAAGACCACCTGAAAGTTGGCTTCGAAAATCTGTAGACCTACATATTTTCTTCAGGGAGCATTTAAAAAAAGATCATGATTTTTATTTGGTGAAACTAAAGAAAAAAATCCAATCCATGTCCGATGGAGCCAATGCTGGCTGGCTCCAAGATGGACCCACCACTGGCCAAGGCCGAGCTCATCAGTGACTGTGGCAGCTCCCCTCTGACAGCACGTTTCAGAAGGGGGGAAAAACACAGGCAACGGCAGCTGCAGCCAAAGAGAGGAGTGAGAACAGGTGAGAGCAACAGCGCTGCAGCCAGCCAGGCCGGGGCAGGAGGGGCAGGAGGTGCTCCAGGCGCCGGAGCAGGGGTTCCCCTGCAGCCCCTGGTGAAGGCCATGGTGGGCCAGGCTGTGCCCCTGCAGCCCATGGAGGTTAACGGTGGAGCAGATAGCCACCTGCAGCCCATGGGGGACCCCACGCTGGAGCAGGGGGATGCCCAAAGGAGGCTGTGACCCATGGGAAGCCCATGCTGGAGCAGGGTCCTGGCAGGACCTGTGGACCCGTGGAGAGAGGAGCCCAGCTGGAGCAGGGCTGCTGGCAGGGCTTGTGACCCTGGAGCAGTCTGTGAAAACAACAGCCCATGGGAAGGACTCACACTGGAGAAGTTCGTGGGGGACTGTCCCCTGTGGGAGGGACCCCAGGCTGGAGCAGGGCAGAGTGTGAGGAGCCTCCTGCCCCAGAGACAGTGTGTGATGGACTGACCGCAGCCCCATTCCCCGTCCCCCTGCGCCGCTGGTGGGGAGGGGGGAGAGAAAATGGGGAGTGAAGTTAAGCCTGGGAAGAAGGAAGAGGTAGGGGGAAGGTGTTTTTAAAGATTTGGCTTTATTTCTCATTACCCTACTCTGATTTGATTGGTAAGAAATTAAACTAATTTTCCCAAGTCGAGCCTGTTTTGCCCATGGCAGTAATCAGTGAATGATATCTCCCTGTCCCTGTCTTGACTCACGAGCCTTTCATTATATTTTCCGTCCCCATCCAGCTGAGGTGGGGGAGTGACAGAGTAGATTTGGAGGGCACCTGTCATCCAGCCAGGGTCAAATTACTACAACTGTATACTTTAAAGAAGAATATTTTCAGTTAATATATTCAATAAGCTTTTTAAGTTTTAATTGGGTTGAATTCTGGCCAGAGTAGACATTCCCTCAGTGTTCACTAGAGCAAATGTAATGATTTGGATGCAAACAGATACTTGGCATAAGCTACTTTATGAAGCCAAGTGGCATGGTCAGTAATGTGAACAGCAGACGTGGACCCGTACTATAGACCCTTTGTGTGATATTTCTCACTCCCTTCAAATGTCTAAAACTCTGACATCCATATCTGTTCATCACACTAGACTTTCTTTATAGTTAGTGTAGAGGAACAGGCACTCCTACAGCAAAAAACCTTCTGACTTCACTGAGACATCTTCTCCAGTATGAGACGCACTGATCTTTGGAACAGCTTTTTTTATTCCACTATTCATAAACAGCATTGAGGGCAATTAGCTCAGCCTGACACATCATTCAGCTGCCTAAGGCAGACAGATCCCAGCCTGAGTTAAGGCTGACAGTGAAACTAAGAATTCCTCCGGCCTTTGGGAATGAAGGACTCGTGTAGTGTACACGAAGCAAATGCAATTGCAGGCATGGACAGACATGTGGCCACGTTACCCTTAAACTGAATAGGTAACATCCTGCTATAGGTGCAGCCAATGCAGACTCCAAAATCAGTACCAGAAGTTGATTAAATGCTCCTCAGTTTGCCTGCACTGAGCTTTGAATTGGTGTTGTTACACCACTATCATTACCTAGGCTGCTTGTTTTAAAATTATTCTGGATATCCAGGCTGTGTACATATACCTTTAAATGCAAGCTGTGCTAAGGTATGGCAATAAAAACAGAATTCAGTCAAGTCTTAGAGAAACACCCCACCATGATTGCACAGCTGTGAAAACATTAGTCTAAGGAATAAACTAGGAGAAGGTAAAACTATGAAAAGATTATCTGGAACAATTTGCCCGTGTTTTTATGCTCCATAAATCTACTTGTAAAAGCTTTGTCTGAAAACCCATGAAAATAATACCCCTTAAAAAATGTAAGCACTGTTCAGGTACGGATACATTGAGATCACTGCTAAATGCTTGGTTTGCTTTTTTGTTAAGTTACATGCCACTTTCTGAGGAAGCATTATTGGAGCTGTGTGAAAACCTTTCTTCTGCATAAATCCTTCCATTGCTGCTAAATGAAGCCTAATAAGTTAGTCATCTCCTGACTATCAGTGGTTTATTCATGGTTGATAGCCTGACTCCAACTCTCCTGTCGAAGGCTGGTTTTACAATGAAGGCTTTTATTCAAGAAGATGAAGGGAAGAAAATTCTAACAATTCCATCTCTGGATTAGCAACCATTTTTTAAATGACACTGCACCCAGTATTTTCTTTTAGGAAACACTCTGGTTCAGGAAAGCCTGTATCACAGGGGATGATTTAACATCTCAAAAGAATAAGACTGAATAGTGAGTTAGTTTTCTCCTACGCTTAGATAGAGGAAATAAAAATGCTTATATATAGATACATTTGAAGTGGCTTGTATAGACTCCTGGCCCTAACACATGAAGGCTAATATGTTTTCTAAAATAAATTTCTGCTTTAAGGAAAGAGTTGAACAATGGCATCCCAAGGAATAAGGCTGTGGAATGAAAGTAAGTGTATTGTTTCTATGTCGACAGCCTGTGATGTTACATTTGTATCACAGGACTGTACAGTCTTTAACAGAAAGAAGGACAAGACCCATACTCCAGTTAAAAATAAATGAAACCACAACATTTACAGAGGTCTTGGTAGGTCATTTAGCAAAAGTGTTGTGGTAATCTTTGTAGTATAACAATGTAGGAGGAGTAAGATTTTCTTGGAAGTAATTTTCTGTCAGGCCAGTTTGTACTGATGGAAAAGCAGCAACTTTTTTGTCCACACCACCTTCATCTGTCACAGTCAATTTTTAGATCAGATTTTTCTTTGTTCTGGTGGAGGGGTGAAGGCACCTAGTTGCTTGTGATTTTATAGAGGCGTTGCTTAGATTTGTTTACCAGAGACGTGCTGAGAGCTGTTCCAGCGAGTCTAGATGTGAATGAGTACCTCATGTTTTGGTCTGAGTAAACTAAAGCAAGCAAGCCTTTTTTTTTAGCCACCTTAACCCCTCAAGAGCTATTAAATACAGAAATTATCACACCTTAATGATGCCAGCTTCTGTTTTAGAGCTAAGGATTCTCAGAGCGCTGACAGATGCTCCGCCAGGAGATGCTTATATTGACACTATTTAAGCTATGTTTAAACTAATAAGTAGTAAGGTGTCAGAGGAGCAAGAAGCAAAACTAGAAAGGACATGAGATATGAAGAGACCCCACGTGGTTCAGAAAGAACTAGTATTTTTAACTGTTTACTTTGATTTTTTTGAGTGTTTTTTTTTTAACAAATTTGTTTTTGTTATAATAGCAAGGCTCAAACTCCATGTCAAACACACATGGAATTTGACAGCAGCTGATTTTCACGAGCATTGTATGTGTGTGTATAAGCTACTGCTGGCTGTGATTCAGATTTTCCCCTATGCATGTTTAATTAACCAAATGCCTCTAAAGTTATGACTAACAAAAAGATTATTTTTTTGAAAAAACACAATAATACTGTTTTTTGACACGTTTTTCAGTTTTGATTTTTTTTTTTCTTCTAGAAAAGACATTCCAGTACAGAATTGTCAACCAGCTGTAATAACATACATATACATAAAAATTACACCTGAGCACTTATGAGAATTGAGTGTCTGAGCCATGAAATGAGAACAGGTTGGACAATGTATTGGAATTTATTTTCTGGAGTAATCTACAGGAAGAAAGACCTTCATTATTTACCAGTTAAAAGAAGGACTGATAATATGTTATCAGGAAGATAAAACCCAATGATTTTGATCTAAACCCCTTCCTGTCTTCCTCCTCTAATTTAATCTTTTCTCGTACTTTTCTGTCTCATATGCATTGTTGATTTGTCACTACTTTTGCTGGTTCTGCATACACAGCACAAGGGTTGCAAGGGCTCCTTCTGGCTAATCAAAGGGCCAAAGGGCACGTACAAAAATATTTACTACATGGTAAGGTAACACCCATTTTTTTCTCCAGAGACCACTGTAATCTTACCCGAGGCTAGCAGGTACTTGCCTGTTATCCTCATTTCATGTAAGCATAAGGCCAATAAACAAACTATTTAGGAAAAACTTTGATCTGCAGATCATTTCAAGCAGCAACTCAATATACTTAGGAGACTTGTTCTTTTAGGGAAACAACTTTATACCCTTTCAAAGCCTATGTGTATGGTAAGAGTTGAGCTAAAGTCTAAGAAAGGTAAGACCTAGCTGTTTTTCTTTCGCAGGGACATTTTTTTTTTTCAATGCTGGTATATTATATATTCAGCACAATGCAGAAGTGTGGGGGGAAAATAAGCAAAAAAGATTTGGCAGAGCATACTCACCACAACTCAAATTGTTTTCTGCTTTCAGTGCTGAAGTTGGAATACTCCAGAATTCATTTTCCCAGTCTACAATGTTTCCTTTCACATCGCAGCTGAGGTTGGCCAGTGTTTGAGCATTCATGGTGAAATTCCAGAGGCGGAAGTTGTAAATGTCCCCATTTAGAGAGCTCACTTCATTGCTGTTAGAGCCCAGCACCAGCCTCCCATTTCCCGGGATAACTTTGCCAGAGATATCTGGACAGAAGACTATATGATAGATGCTTTTGGCATATATACCTATATTGCCTGAGAAGCTATCCCCTACAACACAGAGCTGTTGAAAGGTTTCCGTGAAAAACTCTGCATTTCGTGGCAATGCGTTCTCAAGGATGCATTGCGTGCCTGAGATAGACAGAAAATGGCCTTTTGTGGTCTTCCCAAAGCTGAAGAATTCTGTTGACAACGCATCAGTGTAGGAGAAAACCTTCCAGTCGTCATTGTCATCGTTGCTGCCCTTGGTTGCTTCAAAGCACAGTGTGAACTGGCTAAGCTCTGGCACTGCGACAGTGTCTGCCACAGACACAGCATCAATGTCAGGAACCTGGGGAATGATGACTTTCTGATTCCTCAGAGACACGGCGACTAGAAACAAGAGGAGATAAATACATTTTTTAAAATAAATTAATCATATAGAAGTAAATGCAGACTGGCAGCAGGGGTCAAAGGAACATTCATTAAATCAAACATTTATCAGATGGTTTTTATCACTGTAATATACCAATAGCACACACAAAGGGAAAATCGGCTTGGGAGTGCACTCAGCTGAAAATATGCAGATTTCCTTTTCAACGGCATGGAGAATGCTGTGCTACACATAGTTAACCATCCCTGAAGTTGCATTAAGAGTAATATTAGGAAATATTGCCTACTAACTTCCAACTCTGCCTCAGCTCACTTTATAAATATTACTAGTTATTCATCTAGTAAGGATGCATTAAGCAATGGAATAAACCAGTTATTTGAAAAACACAGTATGACTTGCTTTTAAGGTAGATTATTTTAATTACTTGTCTGCATGACTGCATTACACCAATGAAGTTCAGGCCTTGCTTCTTTTAAATATTGCAATAGAAGAAAGCCCCTACTACTTTCCTTGGCCAACTGAAGTCTTTTGTTCCTAAATTCAGCTAATGGGTTTCTACGAAGTGTCGTATTTTGTCCCCAGCAGCCTTCTGGTTGAATACTGCAATCATGTGCTCATGAATATTTACATTCAAGCTGTCCACTATTTGCTAATATTTGGGTCAGCAGGTTTGGATTTTGCACAAGTATCCAGAAGTGGCTAGACCTCTTGCAACTATGTAATTTAGTAATTTAGGCATGGACAGAATTACTCTGTCTCTAATTGTTATTAAGTATTCTCATTTGCAGTAGCAAAAAAGGCAGTCACCAGATGTGAAAACCAGTATCACATGACATGCTTTTTCTCCATAAGTATATTAATGACAATTCTGTTCACTCTGCTTTGGAGAACACTATTTTTCAAAACAAAGTGCCAATATGCTCAGTATTATTGGCACATTTACGGGAGCAAAGTTCTTCTGGTAAATTTCTCCACAGAAAGAAGTTTCAGGTTGTCAGTCAAGCAAAGGCACTGAAGTCAACAAGACCAGATTGCAGCAGCCCTTGGGGTTTTACTTCTGGCTCCACAGTTCTGTGGTAGATCACATACATCTTCAGCAGTTTCCCTTGGGATTTTCAAGTGATGCCACAACACATATTAATTACTACACCTGTTCCCTTCTCAGAAAGAAATAAATACCTTTCAGTATGAGAGGGTGAGACATGTAAGGGAAGGGCGACTGTGACGCCACACTTAGGAAAAAAGACAGATATATGGTATAAAGATTCTGTGTAGTCTGTGGTATTGCAATTTCCCTTTGCCAGCTGCTTGCAAAGACTCCGAGCTCCAAGCTACCACATTCGGATACACACAAGGACATAATCTGACCAATATATTATATAGTAAAATAACATACAGCATTGCACATTATCCACCAACCCAGCAACCGGAGAATGGGAGGGAAGAGAAAAATACTGGGCTTTTATAGTTACTGGATTTACTTCACAGATTTTTTTTCTTCCCAGGGGCAAAAGTATGTTGTAACTATTTTATAGATAGAAAATGTGTTCAACTCTCCAATGAAAACAGTGGCATTTTTTTCATGGGTTAATTATACTGTAAGCTTCTTTACGTAACATGGAAAGTGTTCCAGAAGAAGTATAAGGATTCAAGACTTGAAAAAAATTGAAAGCTCACTCATATGAGCACTGTTAAGCCTGTGTTAGGTGGTCAGGAGAGTTATGGACCATCTGGTCACATTTAAACAGTACAGGAAGAAAATAAACAGGGAGGACGGTGCTCTGGTACTGAACAAGTCTACTCAACTTTGCTGTACTCATCTGACAGATTTAACCACTGGCACCTTCCCCACACAGTGAAAGCACAAAACAGACAAGTATTTTGTCCATATGGAGAAAACAGAATCCTGCCATCAACATTAAGCACAGATCTCCTTTCTCATTACTGTTGCATAGTCAGTCATCATACTGATGAATTTCAGATGTTAGTATTGCAGAAACTGGTTATTCTCTGAGGAAGAATATACATATATTATTGGAATATTCATCCGAGTGTTTAGACTACTTTCAGAATGATGTTAAATTGTTTCTGTTAGGAAGATAAATGGATTACAATGATCAGGGTGGGGTTTTTTTTGACACATTGCTATTTACACATGAAGAACATAAAAAAGCTTTGACAGCTTGGACACAGCAGGAGCACCGAGCAATAGGCAGCTCACTGTTCTGAGATCCACATCTGCTTTTACAGGAGTGCTGGGACAACACGAGGCCTGCCTCTGCTGCTTTTTAGAGCCCCTAGCTTACTTGCGGGTCACTGTCTCACATCTCATGCACCCCTTTACCCATAAGCACGCCAGGAGTCCCTAGATTGTATTTTACAAACCCTTGCAGGGAAAACTGCTTTCCTGCCAGTCAAACTTTTCAGCATGGTTCGGTGCTTAAGTAGTGGCTTCTGCTGTTCCTAGCTTCACTGCTTTCATCTGCCCTTTTGCTGATGCTGGAAGAAATGCATCAACTTTAATGAGGTCTGCAACTGTCTGCATACCAAATACCTGTTAGAGAGGTTAGAGGTTACTATCGCACTGAATCTGGGCCACTGCAGTACTACTCAACTGTATGCTAAATTTACACGACATTGTCCCAAGCATTTATGTACTAACAGAGGTCTGTTGCCTCTCCTTCCTCTCCTTTCAGCACTGAGCAACTTCTACTCATTGGTGGAGCTTTTAATTATGCAGTTAACTATTACTAATAAATTATAATTACACTCTTCAGCTGATGTAAATTGACATAATTCCCCTAAGACTAGCAAAGCTGCGTTCATTTACTGTAGCTGAGGATATGGCCCACCCATCTGCTATTGGTGTGCTACAGTAGGTGACAACCAGGAAAGCCAACACTTGTGCAGGTGGCCAACTCGTTACGGATAACAGGACATACTCTGTGAAAATCACTTTGAAATCACTTTTGCATAAAATCGAGCAGTCACACAAAAGCTGTTCTATTCTTGGCTAATTCCCTCTCAATCATTTCCTGCCTCCCTTCACCTACTCTTTTAAATTTGTCTTTCCCCACATATATTTTGTCTTGGGTACATATTGCATCCTAGATGCACCGTTAATGTCCTTTTAAATGCCATTTCTAAATATCAAATTGCTCTGTGTCTTTGAATGGCCCTTTACTTTCCAAATTTGCATTACTTTGTGAAACTCAAAATTAAACAAGTTACCTAATTTTATTATTTACATATGACCATTTCTGAGAAGTGAAAGAAAACATGAATGTAACACTGTTCCCCTTGCTCTGGGAGAAATTAAGGATTTTGCCCAGGTGTCATGTTTGTAGTTGTAACAATGGTGTCACCAAGCCTTAACATAGAGTTTCTGAAGTAATATATATGTGAAACATTAAAATAAGTCACTGGTGAAGGTCACTGATACCTTTACTCGCACTGGGGAGTAGTCTTCTTACTCAGAATGAAAGAATATCTTTCAAGGCTATTGTTCATTAATGGTGCTATCCATGAATGTAAGGTACTACTCAATTGGGCATGGAGGTACTATTTTTGCTTTCATAAAAATACATTACCTGTAGGTATATATACACAAATGGTGTATATACACAAGAAGTGTTATTCTAATCCTGACAGGACATTTCCTTCCAGCATCTACAAGGGGGATGAAAGGCTTTGGCTTTACTTACTTCGTACATAGCTGGCATTAAAACCTTTCTTTTGGATACTGAAGTCACTTTTAAATGACACGATCATTTCATTTCCAGTAGAGTTATAGGATAATCCTTTGGCAGTGATGCCACAAAGGTTCATTGGGCTTTCTCCATTGTCTAATGTCAGTGAATCATAAATGCAGCCCGGAGCTTCTTCAATGTCAAAATCGATAAATGTTAACTGTATAATGAATCCATGAGGTGCTCGGATGATCCACTTGCATGCTTGGCTGTTAGGATAATCACTGGGGAAGCAGGGAGAAGTGAAAACTCCAGACGGGTCAGTTAGCACGATCCTACAGTCGTAGCATCCGTGAGCTGGCAATAAAAAACAAAGAAAGGTTGCAGGTCAGGAAAAGAAATATCTTAACAGGAAAGTAATCATCAACACAATAATAAAATGTATTTGTATACAGAAAAACATAAATGAGATGGAGAGGAAGAAAGGCAGAAAAAGGCCTGGTTTATAATGGGGAAAATGCTGGAGGACTAGTATAGCAAGAGAATGCTATATGTAAGAAATCCTACACAAAAGAAGTATTAATTACACTTAAATATTCATTTCTGCACACAATATATATCTGCTATGTATATTGACCTGTCAAAAGTGAAACAACAGTGACATTTTTGAATTCAGAAAGGCAAATGAATTCTTAAACTGCAGCTTCTGAAAAGATGACTGGTATAATTTACATTTTCTGGCTGCTGGTCTGATGCTGACTGGTGGCTATTCCAGCAGCTTTGTGCCATGCTATTGTTTCCAGTGGAATGTCCCTGGAACGCAGCAGCAAAAGAGATGGGTTGAAAGGCGACAGAAGCAGCAGCTCTGCAGGGCTCTCGAAGGTTAGTCATCAGTGTTTCCGGCAAATGCTCTCCACATCACCCAGAAGGGTAGCAGCGAGCTACTCACTGGCTTTTGAATCAACAGCAAATTACTGCACTCTTCCCATTCTGACTCAGCTCCATTGACATATTTGTGGCAGTCATGCTTCAAGAAATTCTTAGCCTATTCTTCATACTCCTTTGCTCACCTGCTGTGCTTATCCATGAGAATTTCAGACCCAGTTAGCACCCAAGGTTGCATTTCTTGTTTGGTTCACATTTGCTTATTTATTATATATTTACTTAGTGTATTACAAGGTAGGATTACTGTGAACTGCCTGCTGCTAAAATCTGTAACAGTTTGCCAAATCAGCACTGAACAAACTAGGTGAGAACTGAATCTCACCAATAGACAATTGGTGCCCCGTGTGAGGCCCTTCAGATTATGAGACTTGGTGTAATGAGCAACAGATAACCAAAGAAACTAACTGGCACGTTTATGCTGAACTACTTCGAAAACATTGCATTATACCACAATTCTGAGTCAAGTACACAAGTATAAAAAAATAGATAATGTGAACTAAATGTGAGCTAAAAGCAACTAAAAAACTTGTCAAGTGCAAACTACATATGGAGCAGTGTAAAATAGTTTTTTTTAATTCCTATTAAAGGCAACAAGCTTCTCAAAAAAACCCTCAATGTTTCTTTCCACTACTTGGGTCCTGATATTGTTCAGTCACATTCAAATGGTGTTTGGCCAAAGCAAATGGATGCCAACTCTGTGAAGTGGCATGGCAAAAAAAGAAGCAGTTTACACCTGCAGGGAGAATTACAAGGTGTACTTGGAGTTTTTATAATTTTCATTTGAAAATCATGAAGTCATTTGGCCCCAAAGAGGTAAAGAGACTGATAATTAATTGGGCTCTCAGAGCCAAATACAGGCTGGTTACATTAGAAAAGACTAGTGGGATGCTTATTTGTTAAAACGAGAAAGATTGTCTGAAAGTTTTGCAGGTAGCTTTGGGAAGAAGTGGCGCTCATGACATTGGAAAACTTGATCTGTGTAGTACAAAGCAGAGCCTGTCCACTCTTGATTTCTCTGCAAATCTTTACAGAGGAGTATGCTCACCTGCCCTGAAACCCTGCTGTTCCATTTGTTAACTGGAGAGGGAATATCTACTTATTAGTATGGTGACTCTAAACGCTGCGGTTGTACAAACAGATGACAGCTTCACCCAGTGTTCTGCACAGGCAGGTATCAGTTTTCAGAGAACCACCCCAGACCGAGGGGAGGAGGAACAGGGAAAGCATGCTGCAAGCCACAAGCCACTGCAGTCTCCAAGTCCAGGGCAAGTGAGCCTCTCTCTGTAGGGCAGAGCAGCACTAAGACTGCTCCGGCTGGAGCTGCCTGCAGCTGGAGGGCTCCGTGATTCACGCTCCTGCCCTCCTTATTGCTAGGCTGAGGGCTACAGGGGCTGAGGATCTGGCAGCGCGCCACACCCACTCTCCTACTCATTCCTGCCAGAGAAATATATGACACAGAGCTATCTGGGCAGTTGAGAGCTTTCCCTGCGCACCCAGATGGACCTGAAACCAGGGACTAAGCTGTTAAGTGATGTAAATAGATACAGAACATGGGTGTTAATGTGCATTCATTCAGCATTGGACCACTATAGTAAACCTTAACGGCATTATAAAATGTTGCTGAACCAGAAAAAATATGGCACTAGTCAGTAAAAGTGTATCTCTCAAATTGGTAGAATACTGCATTCAACCTCAGACTGGAAAAGTAAAATATGTGCATGAGAAAGAACACAGGCATTCTTAACAGGAGCCTGCCTTTATTAACTCTGTTGATCACCACCAGCCAAAACAGCACTCAGTCCTTCTATTTATCTCTGTCTTGAGTATTTACCGTTGTTTCTAAGCCATGTAAAAAACCCTGTCAGTACATGTAACAAAGATACTTTTATCCCTGCTGTCACTGTAAATATTAAAACATAAATGTTATTTATGTTATTTGGTTTTCTACTAATTTAATCTTTTCACTAACATATCTTCATTTTATTTTATCCATATTGTTTTGTTGGGTTTACAGAACTAATGCAAAAAAACCCAGCACCTAAATTTAGGTAGGAAAATAAGTGCTCAAAACTTTACATACACAGAAGAAACAGATTTGGTGAGCAACATAGTTTACTTTTTTGAAGTGGGTTGGCTCCATTTTGGCATAGTAGCTATTCTGTCCATGACTGCAATTTGAAGGAGAAATATCCTGTTTTCATGCAAATGTCCACAGTAGTAAGTAAAAAGAAAAGAAAACAAACAACAAAATTATATATAAACAGAATGGTTTTGAATGGAACTTTTTGCACAGTTTCTCATGAGAGTCATTTTTCTATAAACACCACCTATTTTACTCATTAAAGAGAAAAATTGCTGTGGCAATCTTAGGCTGCCAGCCAAAGCTGACAGATATTTTGCAATGCCATTGGCCCAGAGCAGTTCTGAACTCTGGAAACTGAATACTTGTTGCAATACACACCACAGACATTTCTACAAGAGATCTGTGATATTTTATTGATTTCAATGAGAATAAATTTAGGTTTGATGTTCTTGGTCAGGAACCCCACATATGCAGAATCTGCCTGTCAGATATTTTTTATCACCCTAGACCACAGGAAATTCACTTTCTAAATATATTTTGTCCAATAGAAACCTTCATCTTTTCTCCTCCTCTTTTCTCCCCCAAACCAAAATGAACACCCTCCCCATACAGTGAAATTAACCACTTAGTTTCAACATTTCCTAATTGAAAGTTTCACTGGGCAAGTCATTTGTCTCCATCACAAGAATACCCTGGAGTATGGTATCATTTCATAATCACTTTTTTTTTCTTGCAGAACTCGTACTTCCTATAATAAAAGAATAATTACGTATTTAGTATGACACTTCAACACTATACTAAAAAGGAAAATTAATAAATTCTTCTGGAGTATGTTAGAACTTTCACCAAAGTTATCTAAGTGATTCATAAATGTTAATTGACTTCAGAAGGGGAACTGACTGTAGGGGAAATGCCTTTTTCCCTCCTATCATGCCCATTTTATAAGGACAAAGTTAGGCATGGAGATAATTGGCAAAAATGGCAAAAGTTTCCAGGGATTTTGGGTTCCTAATCTATGTAATAAGAGTACTGATTTTCCTTAACTACTTACTATTTGTACAGGGTTTTTTATGTCCAAAGCACACTATCAATGACTCTAAACTGCAGCTGGGAGAGCAGTTTGCCAACCTGGCCCACTGTAGAAAATCCAAAAATGAATACTTTAGTGGCTAATGGAAATTTTTGGTCAAAGCAATTTGGCCATCTTTAATAGGAACTTATCAGTAAAGACAGGGATAGAATCCTGTTCTCATGGTTGCTAGTTTTCCTAACCATGAAGGCATTCCCTCTTTTCTATGAGTATCCTGCCTATTTCACACATATACCTTTTAATTTCTGTGAAGAGGAAAGTACACTATACTAGTCTTTCCTACATCATGCTGAATTATCTGAAGACTGCCCTAAAACTAAGGGGCTAACAGAAAGAGTACGTGACTCATTAAAGATTGCACCATACAGACAGACGTGCACACGCAAATCTCATATCCTATGGAACAAAATTAATCACCCCGCTTGTCCAGCCTAGCAGTTTTGTCTCTTTAGGGCCTCAGCAAAGAATTCCACCGTTTGAACTCATGAAGACACCTGAAGGCACTGAGATATACAATTTGAAAGTGACTTTCACAAGCCATTTGTGGGCAGCTGAAGCCACAGTCAGACCCAGAGCTACAACGCTGAACTGCAGATTTGGGAAGGAAACATTCTGTGTAAAGCCTCATCCCATACATTTCTATTTCTCTTTTTTTTGATTCCTTCTTATATGACTAACACATTCCAGCACTTGCCTCCAAAATCTGTCCTAATACTCATATTTTCCTCTAGGTCCTCACGCTTCTCTACCTCTCTCCATTGTCATAATTTCCCCCCCAAACCTCATTTTTGCCCCATTATATTCCGCATTTCTTTCTCAGGCATGAGTTTTGACTTCTGCCTCCCCACCAGCTTTCATTCCTGCACTTACCCAACCTTGGAGAACTGCCGGGCAACAAATTTTGTTTGGCCAAAGATTTTTTAAAAAGAGCAAAAGTGATCCAGATTGGGACACTGCCTATTTCAGCTCTAAAGACTTAAAGTTTGTGAAGGGTAGGATCAAAGGAAAACGGGGTCTCTGGGGGAAAGTGTCTGCACTTGCAATTTGTGTATTATCCAGTCTGTTTTCACACTGTTACACCTTGCACTGGGTTTTTCTTTTTCCAGCTGTAGCATGCATGGCCTTCTGTACAGCATTTTCCACCCGACAGAAGTGTAAATGACTACATATGAGTAGGCAGCAGCACAGGATACTAATGATAGTCGGTGTGGGTTGAATTAACGCTACTGGTGTTTTTTAGAAATCCATTAAAAGGCTCCCTCATAAAAGTAAGATAAAATTCTGCTGGATTTCATTTTGGCATGAAAATTAACTCTACTGCTCCCTGTAAAGGACACAACTTTCATACAAAAATATCCTGAAATAAATCTATGTAGCTCTGGGATAGAATTTTCAGAAAACAAAACAAAACAAAACAACCCCAGTTTATGTTAACTCTCCTCTTATTCAAGTGAACAGTAAAATCTCTCCTGCCTGACAGAATTACACCAGCCCTAAACCACAGAAAATCTTAGCTACAGTACCTAGCACTTTAGACATAAAAAAGCAGTACAGAATTAATTATAATTTTAATGTAGACATATGAGAACCCTAAGCACTTTACATACATTTGAAAAGGTAGTGCTTACAAGCATGGTCATTTCCAACCAAGAGAAAAGCACAAGGATGTGACAGGACGTAGGCTCTTGCAAGAACATGGCAAAGCCCAAAATAGAAGCAAAACCTTACAATTGTTTACTGTGACAGCATGAAAACATACCTATTTTGCTGAACATTAGGCAGGAAAAAGACTTGCTTTATAATAAGCAATTAATTGTTGGGTTGTTTTTTTTTTTCTATTTCAAGGATGCCGTAAGAGAGATATGGCCAAACATTAGGTTAAACATATTTATGCTTACAAATAGATGGGTGAATGAGGTCAGAGACAGGCACACCTGCAGACAAGCATGAGGAAGGGCCAAACCACTAAGATGTGGGTGGGCTGGAATGGCTACAGAACAAACAAACCCATGTTATTCCAATGAGACACAGACACTAAACCCAGAACAGCTATCACATGGCAAAGGCTTCAACAGGAGCTTATCTTCACTTTAAAAAAATAATTTTGGATGTAAAGGGGATCTGTAGGTCTACAGAAATATCTATATGCAAAATATGAATATATTAATTGCAAAGAAGTTGCATGTCATCCCCTCTGGACATAAAGTAATGGTCTGCTTACTCACTTGTAAGTTAGTTATAAGACCTATACAAATTTTTATGCAAAACATTAAGCTAGTAACACTCTTCTGGAGCCTCTGCACAGCAAACCATGTTGCCTGCTTACCATGCAACCCACAATTTGATTGCGTTCTCTCTGAGAAAGTGCAAATGAAGAGGTGTGGCAGATTTATTTTTGCTTTTTTATTTATATTCCAAATTGTAGAAACTATCTCCCCAAAAAATCCTTATTTTGCTACAGTAGGCTAGCCCTGATAAAAATTACTGTACACAACACATAATTTAATGTGAGCATGCATTGTAATCTTCAAATTAGGCAATCCTTATTCTAACTATTTAAACATCTGGATTTAAAAAAAGGATAAAAAAACAACAAAACCAACAAAATAGGATTTTCTCTGCAATAAGCAGAAGACTCTCATCCTGATATATAAATCCTGTGTATAAAAGCTTGTCCTTGCACATACATATAATGTATGTGGTCTACTCATTGGAAATATGATTGTGGTTGCATATAAATGTAAATGTCCCCTGATTTGTAATGTTAATATAGAAACATTTCTACTTCAGCATTTCTACAGTGTGCATAGCCCTAAATTCACAACAATCTTAAGCAAATCCTAAAATCTCACAGATATGATTTGGATTTAAGCATGGACTTAAAATTCAGCAACTGTTTCAAGTCCTTTCCTGCACAATGATGCCTTTGAGTCCTGTATTTGAAGCTTTACAGTCCCGTCTTCAGCCTTGCATCCCCCCTCAAGGCAGAACGGGAGGGCACGACACCATAACTGCTGCCGTATGAAAACAACGGGGGAGGCACTGCACAGACCCGAGCAGTGAGGAAGGCTCTGCTATCCTTTCTGGTTCTGATAATTCCTTTTTCTTCTAAGGAAAGAAGTAATAACTAGACCAACACGTGCAAACACCCATCCAGGAAGAGATCCACTCTCAGACACACAAGTTGCATGTGAAAAGTTACCATGAACCATATGACACCTGGCCTAACGTCCACACAGCAATCCATACTCTTCCTTCCTTTCCTTACCAATCCACTGGGCGCATTCTAGATTCCCAAGTTGCTGACTGAATTTAGGGGTAGCAAGAGGCTGATCTTTTATATCAAACTCTAACAGAAATAGTCCCTTCCAGTCTTTGAATTTCCTTCCCAAATTACTTTCTGCCTAAAGACCAGGAAAGGCAAGGTTTAATTCCAATGCAGTCAATGAGCTTTCTACAACTGTCACCCTGTCCTCCCCACTTAGAAAGAGAAGCATTATTTCTCTGGGTAGGGCTCAAACCTGTCCCATCACCCTTTCTTAGTGGCATGTTATATTAAATTCCATCTCTGCAAAGACATCAGTAGGAGGCTTTGACACTGGACAACTTGTGTGTAGAGAAAGGTATTTCAGCTCACCTTTGTTTTTTTTTTAATTTCTCCTAACACCAAACAGTTAAACTGCTGGTCACTAAAATACCTGGCAGTGTAGTGTAAGTCATCAAAAAATGAAACCCAGTACAATTTAAATAATTCTCCAAAACATTCCTAAGATACTTATTTATATTAACAAGTGTAGAATATATAGAATCCCCAACAGGGTAAACATTGCCAGTTTTTATGTGAAACCACCTGCTTAGACTCATCAATAATGTAATCAGCGTAATGAAAAAAATAAAAATCCTATAAGCTTTACATCAATGAAACTTTACATTATCCTACTTAAAGCTACAACAGAATTAATGCATTTTGCACAACACGAGTATAATAAAGATGCAATTGGGGAGAATCTTTCATCCCTGTGTTATTCTTAGTTTGCAAATGTGACTTTTTTTTGTTGATTTGTAAGAAAACACTTTTTTAAGCACTACTAAAAGCTGAGTCCAGACTCACATTCTGCATCATTCCCATTGCATCATCTGCATAGTACTCCTTGTACCCAGCAAGAATTTAAATCCTCCATATTCCTGACTGGAAATAGCACATAACCCTGGCAGGGCCTTTTATAATTCAATGAAAGACAAGATTGTGCTCTCACAAAATAATTCAACAATTGGGTTTTGGCCACTGAAGCCAGGAGACAAAGAGAGTACTATGCCCTGGCCAGTCATATCAGCTTGCCTCGCATCTTCCTTTCCTGTTGCATTATGTCTTGCGGCATATGCTTTAAATGACTGAACCGGTTGGTGCACCTAAGAATAATGAAATGGTAAAAAAAAAATCTCGTCACAGGTTTATACATAGACATATATGGAAGTGTAACTGTTGCCTGTGAAGTCACTTGTTCCTGCTTTCTGTTGCTCTAACTCTTATTGCTTATCAGATTATTAACAAATTAATTTTTTTGTCACACAACTGGTTATGTTCTCATTTTTCTAAGACAGAAAAAGACAATTAATGAACTTGTATGTGGAAATTTGAAAACTGATAAAAGACAATTATTTTCTTCTAAGTTACGACATCAGCCCGTGAAAGTCTGACCTGAAAAGTATCAAAGCAGGGAACATAAAATTCAGAAGGCCAAAAGACATTTCCCCAAGTATTTAATAAAGTCTCTGAATCCCTCCATATATATAATAATTCATAAGAGAAATAACTGTAAGGAATTGTAAACCTCATAGCTTATGCTTGAAACTAATCTCAACCAACAGTATTGATAGCTCCACCTTGGTGGCGTGGACGATCTCAGGCTCTGGGATTCGACTGCCAGTACAGCCACAGTGCGACACTGCCCCAGCACCGCTCTGACCAGCCAGCTCCTCCCAGACCCTTCCTGGGCATTGCTCAGCAGCCAGCACGGGTCAGGGACCATTCCCAACATGCAGCCTGAACACAGCTACCTTAGTGTTTATAACCCTGCGCGTTTGGGACACGGCATGAGCTGGCCCCCCGAGGCAGGGAACAGCCCTGGGCACGGCTCATTTACTGGAATAGAGATGGCCAGCGCATAAGTGGGAAAAGGAAAGCGGCCACGCGAGGCAGAGCATGAGGCCCTATCTCTTGTATCTTATGTAGGGGCCAATAGAACAGTTCTCACTAGTTTTGGTCGTTCAAACAGTACACGTAAATCCCGGAGAAACAGGTGGTAGTACATCCTGTTTCTAACACGATAATCAAAATTATCTTTCAGGATGCACTTGAGGGCAGTAACAGTAATAATGTACCAAAAAAGTCAGGAAGAGCAAAGCTTAATTTTCAAATCAGGTTAAGATTAGAAAAGCAGAAGTAAGAATAGTAAATTACTGACTCAGGAAGCATTTACCACAAACGCAGGCAGTAACCAGTTACTACTAAACCCAGCAGCAGACTTTTCACTAACACAAGACAAGCTGATCTGCACTTCCTTATGCAAAACTGTATAACGTGGTGCTAGAACACAAGAGATTTTGTTATTTACTCATAAATAAACATATAAACAACAGCATGATTCTTAACCCTTTTCACAAGGGACACAGATGGACTGGAACTTTACCAGGTTTTCAGGGTATTCATTTTTTTCAGGGTGTACCGTTCAGGGAACTGACCTCTTGACTTCTCAAGACTAGCATCCTAACCAGCCCTCAAATGGCGTTACCCAAGTATTGACATTATCGGCATTTGTTGTATGTCAGATTGCTAAAATGTTAAGATAGCCCTGGAAAGATTAGAGCTGATGGTCTTCATTCTCTCAGAGTGGGATGCTAGCACAATACAGAGACCATTAGAAATTCAGTGTATCTCCAGATACTCCATACCACCCCCAGAACCCATTTAATGCTGGAATTCAGTAGGTATTTATTTCTGTTGAGTTATCATTGCCACGAAAAGCTCTAAACCTTCTTCATCACTCTAGCACAAATATCCTACCTCCTGACACCAACCAACTTTATCACAGCACTGACTCCAGCAGGTTTTGATTGATCTGGGAAATTGAGGGAACCAGCTACAATAGAAGAAAATACGTTCAGAGCCAGGGTGGGGGCCCTGCACTGCCTGTTTCCCCTTAGTTGTTTGAGTTTGTGCCAATGAAAATGGAAGTGGAAACAAACACACTGACTGGGTAAATCTGCCCTGACCCATATGAGTGGAGTTCACACTGTAGACAAAGTTATGGTTTTCCCCCAGAGGGAGGGGGTAATGTGAAAATCCTGTGTTACACCCATTGTAACTTAAGAATATTTTCATTGGCATTCCTATGATAATCTTATAAAAATAACAGAATTGACTCGCTAGTTTTGGCCTGAGTTGGATTTTTTTTCCACAAAGTAGCAGAAGTTTGGGACAAAGAGTGGTATTGACAGTTCAGTTTAGATATGCTGGTTAAAAAAGTATTAACCAGTAAGTATACGGGCTAGTACAATAAGCACATAAGCTAACACACATGTCAGTAAAAAGATTATGTTAGGGAAGGGAAAGGGTGGGAGCAGGTGTGTTTTCTGTGAGGTTGCTGCAGGTAACATAATGGTTTCAAACTGTGGTCTATATATCACACTACATCACAAATCATGCTGAGATTTATAAGGGCAACAATCATCAAGAACGTCGTATTTTTTTTTTCCACCCCAGCAAGAAGTTCTGCCTTCTGGCTCCTAGCTGAACATTTGCTGCATTGTTACAAAAAGGATCACATCTTCAGCTGGAGTAAATCCATGAGTGCAGTTAGCTTCAACACGTCTATACCAGGCTGTACAAGCTGAGGAGTTTTATGGCTAAATAATTTCTTGGGTATCATTCATGCAAGCAAGTCTCATGCTTGCCTGGGAAGCTGTTCAAAAAATTAATGCCAAAACAGTTGACAATATTTTGGTGAGGTATGGTTTGTAGGAATTTGAGATCCCACCAAACTGCACAGATACTGGTTAAAATAATGTTATATCTGGGCACAGGTTTCTTACTAAAACTCAGTCATACAGATGCATACAAGAAATACGTTACCTCTACATATACATTGGGCACAAACTAAAGAAATTGTTACGACAAAATTTCTGGGTAACAATATTTTGTGCAGTGAAAAGTGGAAAATACTGCCTCTTCACTGTGTGCTTTACCCAACTAATCCAACACACAACCAATATCCAAAGCAGTTTCCATTTGAACCATGCTGTATTCAATGTCTTTTATTGCTTATAAGAGAAGAACTCAATTGAGGGTTTTCTTTCCCAGGTTGCAACGTTGGAATGCTTTTTCTGGCTGCTACTACCAGTATTCTGAATAAGCATCATCTTAACTCTTATGAATGCCTCCAGAAAACACAGGGTAGGGGGATTATTGCACTGCTACTCAGTGATATTCTTCAATCTTTGTGTGTTTATAGGCCAAATCTCGCATCTAGAAGATTTTTTGGATTTTTTAAGCTATTCCAGAAAATCTGCATTTAATGACATGGATCTGTTGCAGTAGAGGTTGAAACTACAGTTTGCTGGTGTTTAACAAGATACAGAAATTATGCAAAATTACTTTACATTGGAATTCATTGTAATAGAGAAGGCATTCTAGACATACTCATAGACACCAACTCAAAACCAATTTCACACAGAGCCTTTGAATCTTTTTTTGGGTTTTATTATCTGCCCCATCTACTAGTTTTTAAAGTACCTATTTCAATATGATTTAGGCTACTTATATTTCAGTACTTTATTATGTTCTGGGTTCTTTCAGTAAGCTGTTAAAAATAGATACTGTCAGTAACATATCTGTCTCATCTGATATGCAAGAAGGAGCAATCTAAGTCAAAATATTTGTGATTTTTTAACATCATAAAATAATAAGAGCTTTTCTATTACACACAGAAATATTCTCTTCTACCCCCATCAGAAAATTAGCCACACTTTCACCTTCCAAAGACAGTAACATATTCAGTGTTAATACTTATTATTCAGCTAGCTCTGCCCAGAGCAAACTGGAAGATGTTCTGAATAATGATATCAGGTATTTTCTTGTGCACTGTTAATGAAGGGGTCAGGAGACTGGAAAGGGGTTAGAGCCTTTTTGCTAACCGAAGCTTTCACCTCTCATACTTCATTTAGGGTCTTGCTGGAAACAGCAAAGATACACAAGTAAAAGTGAGATCAGAAATTACTTCTCAATAGTTTGCATTGCTAAGAACAGAATAATGCTATATACAATATAGCAAACTACTATTCATTGTGGCGGGGGAAGTGTGTACATTTTTGACATTTGGTGTTATTCTGACATCTCTAATGCTGGTTTTTGTTCTTAAACAAGCCATTAATTTTAATTTTGAGTCATTTCAGTGATATGGCATCTAGAACTGCTTTCTTATCTTAGTGTTTCTGTAAGATGTAAAGATGGAAGGGAATGGCATACGTAGCTCAAAACAATAATCCCTTCACAGCTGTATTACTAACTTACACGCCTGGTTTGTTGGTCCATTTCTTCTCCTTACCTAGTAGCAGAAAAGAAAACATTATAACACAAACAGCAAAATCTTGCATTAAACCGTCGAGTATGTCCTTACTGCTTCCATTAAGCCTGCAATGACTGTTCTTTGTGTGACTACACCTGAACCTTTTATTTTTGTCAGTCTGGCCTCTATGATTTATGTTTCTAACCTCCATCCAGTTCTCCAGCTGCTCTGGCCACTGAACTCCCATTGCAATCAATCAAGAAGTCTCCCTACACATTCCAGTGCTTTTTCCAACTCTATAGCTTTTTTTTTTTTTTTTTTTTTTACCAGTTCCTTAGAGAAAAATATTCCATGGATGAATGAACTTCAAAAGTTAGGAATTTGATTATAATCAAACTACATGTATTTAACTCCTTAAGGATGGACAGTGCGTGCTCCACTTCTCTTTTTGCAACATGCTGCTTTACTGAACGGAAGAAAACAAATTCACTATGATCAAATCAGAAATAAATAACTGATGTGTGTCTTTTTTTGTCAAATATGACAGCTTAACACATAAAACCTGAAAATATCCCCTCTTTATGAAGGAAACTATGACAGGTTTGACAAAGTTTGGCTTGAAAACCTCTCTGTTAGGGTTCAAAATGCTTTATGTCTTGTTTTTGTTACTGGTCTACTCTACATCTTAATGCACAGGTTTCCAGCTATTGATGTGATGTGATTTTTTTAATGTCTGCTACAAAGCTAAACTGGTCTTTATATTTAAAACAGGTATAACATTGCAATTATGCAAAACTGGACAGCTTCAACTTCAGATACCAGGAGAAATCCATCTTTCACTGAAAGAGGAATTCTGAAAATAGACTTACAACTTCTTGTTTCCCCATATTGAAATCAGCAAACTATTCAGCTTACTGTAAGAACAAAAAAGCTTTCTTAGTCTTAACAGAACTTGCCTCATATGAAGGAACTTATTTTCTGCACTGGTTCTGCAGTCATCAGCATTATTTGGAAACAACATCTAAAACACTTGCCACTTAATGGAAACTTCAGTTTCACAATTGACTTGCTCTGTAATTTCTGAAACCAAACCAAGCCAATCAACCAAAGGAAACCTCTTTCATGAATCTGTTATTTACATATAAAGCAGACAGGAAGAAAGTATTTTGTTAGGTCTGGAGACACAGTTTAAGGAGGTTTTAAAAGATTAGGAAGTATAATGACAGGTGCACAGTGTTCCTTGAAATGAGACGGGAAGTGAGTACGAGACAGAACTTGATGGCACCATCCTTCTATAAAACTAAATGGACAAACTGTTCTCACTTAATAATGACTATATGCTAACATTTACAACCAAGTATTGTACCTTTACTTGACCTTTAACATGTTGTACTGCATTAATTGCCTTAACTATTCAATTAATGACAGTCAAGCCCTGGATTCTCCCATATTCCTTCTGTCTAAGGTTATTTTTTAAAATATTTTCCTGAAATATTAAACTCCGCACTTGTATTGCATTCAGCAAATCTTTTAAGTTCAAGCAAGCCAACATGTGTCATCGTCTCAAAACTTAACGTCCTCAGCTTGTAATTTTTCAGCTAATGTTTCTAGTAAAACCCACCCTCAGAGAACACCAGTGACCATGGTGCTCTCCTCCCTAACACCGTTTCCAACACCATTTGTCATTACATTTCAGCTGTTCTCAAGGAAAGCCTATTTCAAAGCCACAGCAGAAAAGATATCTTCCTATTTAAAGCAGGAGTCCATTTATCAATTTTCTCTGTCTTTGCACCTGAAATATGAACTAATAACAATATGAAAGTAACTGTTTAAGATCTGCCATCAGTATTGAATATCTAGACAGAATATCTGGACCCCTCTGAGAATAAAACCCCAGTTTGACTGCAAGTTTACCACGGTTGAAATTTTCAAAGCCTCAAAGACTGAATCCTTCAAGATATTAAGTCCTGGGCCTTCCAGTGATGGAGCCTGATTGACATCTAAAATAAAATGGGCTTAATAAAAAAAAGCGAATATGGAAACGACACTCATCAAACTATAATATTGAACACCTCACGCTGAATTTCCAAGAGTGCTTACAATTCGCACTACTTTCACATTACTTACCTTTTATTACAGTTTTTAATCACGATTATTCTGATTCAGTACTCAAAATCTTAAAGTTTACGGTACTATAACTTTTGAGCTAGCATTTGAAAAAGCAATGGTGCAAGCCCAAAGACATAAACACACCAGTGTGGAGAGTATAAGCGTATTTCTCAAAATGAGGGAGGGGATTTTGCCTCTTGACTGTAGATTTACTTTGCAGTAACAGTCAATAACAAGAGTGAGAAGCAAACAGTTAAAAGTCAGTATATTTTTACCCATGACTACACATTTGTGATTATGCAGTTAGCTGCAAAATTTGGAGGGAGAAGTTGAGAGAAATTTCTCAGTGTTAAGGCACAGAATAATTAACAGAAAAGCAATTTTCCGTATGTGACAATTAATAAACCAGCAAAATATAAAGCATATGCCAATTGCTATGGCACACTCACTATGTTACCAGTATGGCCCTTCACAATGCACTAAGTAGAGCAGCAAGATATTTAAACTTACCTCATATAATAAATAGGGCAAAGCAATGTGCTTGGGATTCTCTTTTTTTGTTTTTGCCTAACTTCTTCACATCTGCTGTGTAAACTATTAAACTGTGAACTGTAAACTTGGGTTCATTTATGAACCTATCAATGACTTTTATCTCAGCTCTTTTAGAACTTATCTCAATGATCATTTCCCTGCATTGAAAATTCACTTCAGGGGCTAATGAAGCATATCAGTAAAGCGTTCAAAAGCAGTCTGAGGAGACTGGTGAGAATAGTGTCTGTCTCCCACATCCGCATCCTATCACCCGGTGAAGTACAAAGTTAGGGTGAACCCTATTCACTGTTGTCCACCCAGATGTTCTAGATATTTTATTTGAAGTCCAGATAAAAACTTAAAAACAGGAATTCAGGGTAATAAATTTCAAGTTTTGAAGAAGAGATACATTTAAACGTATTATATAAATAACATATAAACCCCATATCTAATTCTCTTTATTTTAGTTTGAGATTCTATGCTTACTAGAAGCTTTTCTCCTTTCATGGTCCTTGGCCAGTCCATCTAGTTTTAGGCTTCATCCAAAACTCTTTCAACTCAAAGAAATATTCTCACTGTTTGCAGTGGGATTCGGATCAAACCCTACAGACTCAAACATGAAAAACTGTAGTTGACAATAAGGGAACCTCAGAGGGTGATCTGACCTCTGGTCATGTACAGTTTCTGAAATAGAAACAAATTACCTACTTTACTATCTTAATACATAAAGTTCAACAGAAATATAAAAGTTGCTTAAGGTGAACACTTTAAATGTGGCAATTTCTTACATGGAAAGCATATAGCCTATGAATGGTTATAATACCTGATCAGAATATAGCAGGCAAGGGAGTGGACAAAGTTCATATTACTTCATAAATCTACAGTGTTAGTTTTGAATCATTATTCAGGGTGTTCCCTACCAGGCATACAGCATGAAAAGAAAAACTGCATAAACAAGTAGTAAAAGCAATCTGACAAAGTTGTTCCAACAATGTCGCCCTAGCATCTACCTGAATGCAGAAAGTAATAAAAACTGTAAGATAATGAAGCAGATCATGGAACATTTCTGAAGGGAAAGAAAAGCATAAATGCAAGGCCTAATTTGGGCAATATGTTACCTTCATAGAGGTAGTGTCAGAAAAGGCAAGAATTGGCTTAAATACATAGAACTAACTGTTTGGTGGGTCCTAGCTGTAATGCAGAGACACAATAGCAAAGCTACAGACATGGAAAATAAGGCAAGGCACACCATAACACCTTGTTGCTTGCTAAATGATCATATCGTTGTACTTACACAAGGGTAGAACTGAAAAAGGCAGACAAAGCCTGGTGAAAAAACAGTGAAGGCTGTGTCTGACTCCACCTTTCTCTTAGTATCCCCATCTGAATATGACATACTGTATCCTGAGAGCAAAGATATTCCCAAACATCCATGGGTCGGAATTAGGAAGAGGCATATTAATACTGCAATGTATAGTTTGGAACCCCCTGTACAGACCTGCTACAACACAGCTCACATACTTAACAAGTTGGTAAGTGTTCCTTGCCATGCCACGGTGAGATTTTTTTCAGCGGGCATATTTCACTCATGCAAGCAAGAGAAGAATGAGTCATGAATGATTTCATAACAGCCCTGCAGAAACCAGTCCAACACCAAGGCTGTGGGAGAACTAAGCTGGACTGGCTGTCAGAACACTGAGGAACAAGGAGAAAGAGTCCAAAACCATCATTCAGAAGCACAGAGTAATGAGGATAGAGTCTGTGTAAACAGGAAATAAAGGAAGTCTTGCATTTCACCCTGACCACAGTGTCTAATTGCCATGGATAAGAAAAATTAAACAATTCCTTTCACATTACCTACGTGCATAACCAAGTAGTCATTGTATTCTGCAAGCTGTCATGTCGACCTAAATCTACTTTGCTACAGTCCTGTGACAGCATTATTTCTTCAACACAAGTCAGTGACTAAGCCTAGAACTATGGTAGACTCCAATGGCAGGAATGGCAGAATTTTTAGGCATAAAGTGTTACTTTGATTTATGACATACCCACTTGTTTAAGACTAGGTCTTTGCTCAAGAGTTTAGTCAATGTAACTCAGTGACTTTATGGTTTTTTTCTTCTAGATTTTTTTATCAAGGAGTCTCACCTAGTAGCTCTGCTAAGATACAGTCAATATTAAGAGCTCCTTAGGGAAAGTATTCCTTCTTATTCTAATTACGCCAGTTGACCCTAGTGCCAAGGTCTGCAAAACAGCTGCTGCCTAAGAGTTAAAGTATTATTGTACCTGCTTGCTTAAGAGATGGGCTGTTCCAGATCTAGCTCTTATGAAAGTAAATCTATAAAATCTATTTTAGTAGCTGTAAGGCTGGCACTAGGACCAATTATTGCAAGTTTTTCAGTGAAAGTTACTGAGCAGCATGTACAGACAGAGAAGTCTTCAGTAAGTTTCAGGTCAGCTTCAGTATAGCACACTCTCAAAGAGCACATAAAAGTTGGGGTTTTTTTGAGAAATCTTTAAAGAACTGCAGGCATTGTAATCTAATATGAACCTAATACCTGGTACCTGGTCAGCTCATCCACACATGGTAATTTGGTGTAGCAAAGAAGTAACTGGAAAATTAAAAATGTGATAGCTGCTAATTAGAAGTCTTGAAAATAAGTAGCATAGGAATAACTAGACAGGAACTCTTATGTCAAAAAAAAAAAAAAAAGGAAAAATTAAGAAATCTCCTTCAAAAAATATCCAGCAAAATGTTGTCAATTAAGTCACTTTAAGCAAATCAGAAAATTGCCTTTAAAAATTTTAGGAATTTTTTTAAAAATATCAAAGTAAATTCAAAACAATAGCTCAAAGCTTTGCCTTCAAATTTTTAAAGCAGTATTTTTTCTCCATCATCAAAGCATTTCAGCTAGAATTTTTATCCTGTCATTTTTCTTTAAAATTGATACACTTTTCATTTTTGACAAAAACAATGTATCTGAAGAAAAAAGAAGAAAAAAAAAAGAAAATAAATCAGTCTGATGTAATAATAACTCATTTTCTCATTCAAACAGCTTTCCAGGAATTCTGATATTTTCTTTCATATTTGTAGTTTTCTTAAGTGTTATTGTACAGTAAACTCTGCAGTGAGTGCTGGAGATCCATCTGCAGTTTGAAAAGCCTTCAGGTGTGTTAGACAGCTCCCTGTGACTCTCCTGACTGCAGGGGTTTCTCCATCCAGGCAGTTCCCACCCCTCCTGTATAGTCTCAAGACTACTCAGCCAGAACAGGCTCTGACAGTACACAGTACTAAAAGCAATTATAGCATTTTATAGCATGTGATAATTGAGTCATTATGATCAGGCTGCAGCAACTACAAGAAGGAAAACTCTTCTAATAGCTCAGATGGTAACTGCTTGCATGTTTTTAGTTGGGTCTGGATCAGTTACAAAAATGGCAGAGCTTGATGGTCTGCCTAGGACACAGTTGGGCAAAATGAGGAAGGCCTACAATGCTGAACAGACCCCATCAGGTACCCAGTCCTATCTATGCAATGCCATAGAAACAAAGGGTTGATGAAATTTTGATCTAAACAGTCACAAAATTGTGACCGCATCTTCCAGTATCAAATCACATGCAGCACTACGTGGTAGTAAGCATGGCTGGCGAAACACTTTTTTGGCTCAGCTGGTAAATCTGCTCCAGCCTAAACTCTAAACTTAGTTAAAATGAAGTGCCAGCAGCAACTTTAAGCAGTTATTAAACACAGAAATGGCAGAGGGTTGTTTGTAAGTAGTTGGGCAACTCCTAGATTCATCACCAGGTATGACTTGCAAACATTTGCCAGAAGTATCTTCTTTCATTTACAACTAGACAGACAATTGCACCTTTTCTTTTCAAGCTTCTTGGCATTTCACAAATACTACCTCTGCAGCTGACTCTACCAACAACACAAATGCAAAATGATAACAGAGACAAAAATATGAATGCTGTAACCTAAAACAGCTGATCATACTGACTTTCTAAATGGCACATATCAACAGAAATAAATACCACCACTTACATTCAAATCTTCTCAATAGAGTAGGAATGATCTTATTTTGCATGTCTGTGAAGAAGGGGCTGTGATTAAGCAGCTCCAGCAAAGTCGTTTGTCTTGGAGAGACAGTCCTGGGAAGAGGACCAGCTTCAGGCATGGGACAGCTTCAGGGACAGAGTGGGTTAAGTGACACAGATATGATGAAAATTGCCATGGGAGGTCTGGAAAGCCAACCTTGCAGCAGTTACTGCTTTTATCAGTCTGTGATGTTGCTGCTGCTTGCAGTGGTGATGCCACCTCCTCCAGCATGAGCCACACATTCACATCCCTTCCCTCATGGCAGTGAGGCCACCTTGGGCTATATGTAGCAGGACCATAGCTACTTTGTTGCCTATAGCAGACTTCTGCTCAAAACAGCTCTCTGCTCTGCCTGAAGCTGGTCCTCCTCCCAGGACTGTGTCTCCAAAACTAACCAAAGGCCCAGTTTCATTCCAAAATCCAAAGCAGGAGCTATAATGGGAAGTCACCTCGTTCTGGTTGTAATCCATGACTCAGCACAGATGCTATATGAAATGTATTATTTCATGGCAAATGACAGTGACAATAAAAAAACCCAGTAGTTCCAGTGCAGAAATTTCTTAACCTCAGTAAGTCAAAGTGATGGTAAACATTGTAGAGGACCAAGATACTATGGAAAACAGTTGTATTAGAAACGTATTACAATAATCACAAGTAGGTAAAATATAACTTTAGAATAGAAATGCGGGGAAAAAAATTCTAGGCAAGACACTAGGCAGGTATAGAGAGAAACACTTCTACTGACGTCCTGCCCATGCGGCTACTCTTGCACACCAGTATTGTCATTAATTTAAAAATAATTCTGAGAAGTTCTAGCTATGAATCATGTCCACTATCTTTATATATATATTTATGTAATTATTTTTTTTAAAGGGGAATGTATGAAAAGCTGCTGTTCCAGTTGTAATGCTGATAGTCCAAAAGAATGTAAAAGCCTAACAGTTTAAATACATTAAATAATTAGGGTATTCTCATTCACACTATTTTGTCTTATACTTTAATCTGCTTTTAACCGATTTTGTTATTCCCTGCAATTGCAAACCTTGCTATTTCACTTACAAATTACAAGCCTTCCTGTTCTGAGAAAACAGTTCTTTCCAGGAAGCAATAATATCAGAAGTTTCTTGGTATTTGTGTTTACTAAAAAAACCACAAACTAGCACGACAGTGTTATCTCTCACTTAGAACTGACTTCTGCATGTTTTTTCAAACACAAAGGTATAAAACCCACTGATCTCTGAAACAGCTGATCTCTGAACTGCCCATCAATAAGAAATAATCTGTTCTATGTATGTGAGCATATCTCTGTCTATATGCAGATATGCAGAAGTGCTTCATTCTTTTAGGGAGAGGTAGGACTGCTAGTCCCGTGACTACCAGATCTGCACTGTGCAAGGTAATAGGTTTGTCTCTACATTTGTGAGACAGAACGTACAGCATGAATTTCAGACTCTGTCAGTTCCTTCTGCATTTCAGTTTATTCCTGTCTATTCTGCATTTCAGAAATAAGCAGAAATTCGTGCTTTCTTTTTCCAGTGATGATTCTTTTCTCCCCTTCAGTCTGAGGAAGCATTATATGACAAATATTTGATTCCTTCCTCAAGCTAGTCAAACTGTGGTCTAGCTACCCGCTGCAACTGAGAAGATTCTTCTGCTAATGTTCACAGCTGTGAGCCACAAGAGTAGTTCTGGGACAAAATTATATTGAGGAACTACCACTCAAGCAAGCTGCTCAAACCTTTCATTACATTTTAATAAAGTACTAGAAGTACCACTCAGTCCTTTCCACTGCTTGTCAACATGATCAAACACATCCTATTATTTTTGAGCCCATTTCTCCAAGATGTAGTCTCGGTCTAGAGCACTAGAACAGCAGCATAATTACATCACACATTCTGAAGATTTGCTAATAACACTAACACCTGTAAAGGTTGCCGGTTACTGGCAGTGAAGTAAAATTAGTTTACTCCAATTTTATTTTTCTCACTGAGCAGACCAACGCCATGGCTACCACAAGGGATGGTGGTATAAGAAATGCTAGAATTAGTGGACACCTGGATAAATAAAACCTATTTGGGAGAGTCAACATGACTTCTGTAAAGTGATGTGTTGTCTTACAAACCTCTTGGAGTTCTCTGCAGCGTCCAGTCATGCTATGTGGGTAAATGTGACCCAGTTGACATAATTCACTTGGATATCCAGAAAGTTTCTGGCAAAGACTTTTGCCAACGGCTTTAAAGGAAACTAAGCAGCCATTACATAATAAGGAAGGTTCTGGCATGGATAAAAAACTGTTTAAGAGGCAGGGCATAGGAGCAAATGTGAAGCTGTAAAAAGGCAAGAAAGTCACCAGCAAAGTTCCACAGGGGTCTTTGCTGGGATCTGCACTACTTAACATATCCAGAAAGTATTTGGAAAAGCAACAGAAGAGTACAGATGCAGTTTGCTATTGATAGAAAGCTGCTCCAAATAGCAGATACCTTGAAGGCAAACTGTAAAGAACTGAAAAAAAGGTCTCATAAGACAGAATGACTAGGCAATAAAATGGCAAATAAAAGTCAATGTAGATAAGTGTGACAATGCACCAAGTGCACTAAAAGCCTCTAATTGGCTTTCAGTTCTTGTTGGGCATATGCTGTAGGTGTATCTGTTTCTGGCCTTGTCTCTGGCTGCTCCTGACCTGACTCCCTGGATGAACCCTGGATGTGGTTCATTGCCTCACCTTGTCTGTTAACCCAGCTCAGACGTGGTGGGACTGTGCCCAGACAGTGAGGGCCCTGTCTGCACTGGGGTCACCCCTGCTCCCAGATCCTCCCCCAACATGGGCCACCCAGCTCTTGTTGCTTCCAGCTAGCTGATAGCCCAGGACATGTATAGCTGTCCCAGCCTGGGCTTAAATGAAACCCTTGAGTCATGGGCAGAGGATGCCTGGGTGGGGATCCTGTGTGGGGATGGTCTGGGCAAGCGAGGGAGTAGTCAACAACTCTTCAAGCTGGGGAAAAGATGATGTAACGGAGATCCGATAAAGGTATACAAAATGTCTGCAGGTGACCCAGAAAAGGAAGAGAGGCAGTATCTGCTCACTGTCTTCACTTGGTGGCCCCTTGTTATAGAAGCCACGTTCAAAGGGAACAAGGTGGCCCTTCATGCAGCAGGAAGTGGTCACGTGGCACCCCCTGCCTGAGGACAACTGTGGATGTGCAAGTTCCAAAGGACTGTGTTGGCAGAAATCTGTTGCAGACTACTAAACAGGCAAGCCACACCAGCCCCAGTGAGATTTTAATTCCCAAAATGGAAACAGTTGAAGACTGGGAGAGTTTTAAGGGGAAGCACCATGTATGTAGGCCTTGTTTTAACTCTTCTATTCCAGGTGCCCATCTATGACCACTGGCCTGCCTGGACCCCTGGCTTAAACCAGTAACAGACTTACTTCTGTCCCAAGGGTAGATGGGCATCATGTCCATGGTTACAGGAAAAATAAATTATTTGATGACTTGTAATCTGAAAACTGCCACTGTTATTAAACTTTTATTAATTTCTGGGAGACTCATTTGTCCTACCATAGCTACATGCCTGGAGGGTAAGAAAAACAACCTTCGCTCTAAAGGAAATCCTTTTTCAAATCTGATGTCTTATGGATTACAATCCATGTTCTTTTTGAGGATGTTGGCACCAAAGGCACTGAGGAAGCAGGGGGATGCTTGGCACTGCATGCCAGTTGCAGTCTTTCATCTAGCAAAAGAACATCACATCAAAGATATCCTACCCTTGACTAAATATATTTATTTACTTACTTATTTTATTTATTGCTGAAGAAGTAGGCTTCTTTCCACAAAGCTCTGGGCACCCTGCCATTATTTCAGATACACAGAAAGATTTTATGCGTTTCAGAAACCCCACTTCCTAGCAAAATGCCACCTTCATTCAAATCTCAGTCCACATGGGACCTACACATCCAGACTCCAACATTCCTGAAGTGCTGCTCCAGAAACTAGCACTGCAGAAGTAGAAGCCTTAACATCTTTTCTCTAGATAGGTATTTTCTTGTCTTTCTTTTGCTAAGCATAACATTGAATTCCAAATGCAAAGTGTTTTGTTTCCTTTTTCCAACCAGACAACGCAAATCAACCATCAATAAACTAAGAATACAGTGCCTAAAAAAAAGAATACCAAACCCCACCCCACCCCCCACCAAAACCCTTGTGCACAGTATCACCCTGGAAAGATATTGTGTTGGAAAAGGTGGAGAAAGGATATATTTCAAATGCATAACCAGAAATCCTCTTGAAGTTACGGGTGGAATTAAAAAATGAAGGGGGTGGTGGGTGGTGGATCATACAAGTGATAGTAGCATGTAGGAAGTACTACAACAGAATACCTCTTTGTTCCTTTTTACTTTTTCATTATGAAATACTATGTTCTGGCGTTACATAGGTCACACAGAATGAGGTTGCTATTGTTCTAACTTCTGGGTCATTCAAAGGCCACAATAAATAATTAAATCAAAAGGAAAGCTGTTTTACTCCTAAACGAATAGCTTCACAGTGAAGTGGCTTGATTACTCCAATTACTGTCAATCTCATCTTCCTTAAACTGTCTCATAAGTGTGGTGAAGAACATCCTGATTAAGTGAGAATGAATGAAAAAAGAAAAATAAGTAAATAACATTTTGTTAACACGACTTTCTGCTCTGCCTACAGGTTAAATTAAAATCCTAAGTAAGCATCTCTAACAGTAATCACATCTTTATCTGCATATACACACACATACCAACAATATAAACCCCTCCCAGAAACATGCAGGCACCATTAGGATTGCACAATCAAGGACTACTGAAGTTAGGAAATGCCAGAGTTAACCTTCCTTTGGCCTTTGTGCAGATAATTGAAAAAAAAAAAAATCTTCAATTACATAATCACACACTACCGTTTTTGCAGGACCTCATTCAGTGCACAGGAAGGACAAATCCCATGAAACAAGCAACTTTTCAGTATCCTGCTTTACCACCGTTCTTCGATGCGTGACCCTCAGCCTTGCAGCAATTCCAGTTCTCTCCCGAGACAGAATCACCAATTTCCTCATCAGCTCTTCTGTGGTGTTCATTAGTATAACATTTGAATGTTTCTCCAATGTTTATTAATTAAAAACTTACAATATGAATTTGAGGGAAGATGTATTCTTAAATACATTTTATAGAGGGGTAGCTGGGGAATATCAAGATTGGAAGAATCCTTTAACATTAGGTGTTTCATTTCAGGCACACAAGACCTAACTTATTCATGATTTGTGGCATTATATAGAGGCTAATATAGTCAAACACAGTTCCTATTCACTTCAACTGCAATTATAGATGCAAATCACTCTATAGCTTTAAATTAGGCACAGAAAATGAGACACATTAAAGACAGCCATGAAATTAACTTGCTCAGCCACCCCTAGCAGACAAGAGTCAGAGACAGCGTTCAGTTTTCTAGCACAGCCTTCAGTCACCCCAGCCATGAGATCTTGCAATCCAGTGCCTCGCTCAGTGTACATATTCTACCTCTGGCCACACATTAAGCAAAGGCCTTAAAACCTACATTTATTTTCAGCCTCATAGCACATCTGCTCTGTACAAAGCTGGAGGCCAATGACAAAAAGCAGGTGACTTTGTAAATAAAACCTACATCATCACGGTGGATATGAAAATGGAAAATTTCATAGGCAACCTGAATTCTTCAGTTCTTCAATTTCCAAATTATTGAATTGCCAGCTTTCCAGCCTTAGTATTTTCTTTATAATATTTCCTTCTTAAAGCCTTTTTCTATTATTTAGACTAAATCAAACTTTGAAAACCACTGTTGTGTGACAAAGGAAACCTATCCCACTAGTTTATGCTGCTATTTCCACCACACAGGTCCCCAACATTTCACCTGAAGTAGCAAGCACTGATCTGAAGTTATCATTCTCAATTTCAGTTCACTAGCTGAATCCCAGTCTTTTCCTCACCTCTACATAAGAGAGGAAATGATTAGAAAGTTAAAAAACCTAAATGTCTTGCTCTTTGTCAGAGTTGGTAGGAATGAAGGGTTGTGTTACTTTAAAGCAGTAACAGGCAAGTAAGAGACATTTAATAGCATGTGAAATTTCAGAAATAAATGTACTGTGTCGTAATTAGAAAAGATAGATTACAGGGAAATGGCAATAACCATATGTAATTGGGAGTCTGGATATTCACTCAAACCTCTCATATTGCTGCTGATAAAAAGGTGCTCACAATGAAAAATATTATTCATCCAAGACTCATACAATGTACTTTTCCATAACCAAAGCAGCCCATATTTAAGAACATAATTTAGTTAAAGTGTGGACAAAGGCTCTGTGCTATTGGGCTACCGTTATAAATCTGTCACTGCGCACAGACAGCACAGGAGATCCACCTGCACAATCCAAATATACACAGTAACATGCTTCCGTATAGATATTTGTCCTTAAACTGTTCCAAAAGTTTAGCTCAATGTTTACCTGTATTAGAGTTGCATCATAAACGTATAAAGTTTTATAGACCTTTTTAACAGTAATTTTTATCACTTATAATTTATATGAATTGAATTTTCAAAGTAGTAACAAAGAACAAGCCAAGTAACTTTATTTATGATGGTACACAAGCACAGGGTAATGGGCGATCCTACATCCAGACTGTATCTCCTGTGAGATATGACAATGATTACTGGCTTACTTATGAAAGATCATGCTCCATGGAGAAAAATAATAAAATACCACCATTATTACTACTTAACATTTATATTAGAACTTTAAAAACATAGCAGGTGATTTATTAATCTTACTGAAAACTGTATGTGTAATAGACACAATAACCCCTAGAAAGATCCTTATGGGAACATATTTGCTAGATCAGTGTTTAGACTGGACACATTAGTCTTCAGTGTTTTTCATAATTGTTGACAAATTGGTAAGTATAGCCCAACAATAGTATCTAATGACACAGATTATTTCCTTGCATTCCAGGTAACCAGCTCTTGAATGTATAGACTACCTTGCCCATACAAAGTCTACTTGCATAGCGTTTGATTATTGTATTTGTTACCATTGGTATTTTATATGTACTTCTAAGTTTACACTACAACACCACATGTTTTACAAGGAATAATATAAAAGGAGTAATGTGGACTGTTTATAAGAACTATTGTGAGGGCCAATATAAAAAAATCCTAAACTACAAACATGAAGATAAAGAACAAATTGCCAGTACCACAGAAGAGCTTCTTGGCAGGAAAAAAAAGAGTTTCCTTTAATTTTCATCAGCTGCTATTAAGTAATTTATGTTTGTGACTCACAACGTTCATGTTTTGATGACCAGATTCTAGCTTAACACCTTTTCCTATTTTTCAAATATGTAAGATTTCCATTCTGCTGTCATGTATCACTCTTTACAATGAATTCTGCAAAGGAAAGCTAATAAGAATCTAATGTGAAATACCATAAACTGCTGAAAGACCAGATTTTTTTTTTTAATTTTTTTTTTTTTTTAGTTTGGCTTCATGCCTGCTAACAGAAGATGTTTCTTCAGATTTTTACATATTTCAAGTGAATAAACACAGTAGCTGATTAAGATAAGAAGCATTGCAGACCTCACCCTAAAGATTAAAACTCTGGCGAGGCTGAGCTGTCTTCTCACTAGAAACATACACACTACAGTAAAACATAAAGAAAGCTCAAAAAATCTTTCATGCCACTATAATCAAAAGCAATCCATTTAAGAAATGCTTTCCTCTGTGTGTTAGGATTGAAAACCAGGCAGATTATGGATGGATGGGTAGTAGAAACAAGAGTGGACTTCTGGATTCTTATATTTTAACTGTCTTTGCCGGTTACTGAACAATCCCCAACTGGATGCAGTAAACCTAGCTGAAAACAGAGTGAAACAGCAAAAACGCTGTCTTCTCAGCTCAGTTTTTGGGAGTGCTGAGAATGCTCATTTCCCATTGAATCTCTGGAAATCTGAGGCGCACCAAACTCCTGCAAATGGTACCATGTCCTCCATAAAGCACTAACAGTGCTGGAAGAGTAAGTCTTTCAGTATCAGTCCTTTCAGGAGCATTTGTGCATTTGAGTTTTTTGCTGGAGCTCAAGTCAATTCTTAAGTACAAAGTCAGGATTCACATGACATGGGGATTACACAGACAAAAAGCAGAATACAAAACTCTCTTCCATTTCATGCATTACTGGGTGAGATCACAGTAAACTGCAGACAAAACCCACAAGTTACAACATATAATCACTGCCAAGTGTACACAGTAATGTTTCTTTCGTTCTTGTAAGCCTTTTTGCTTTCTGAACACTGAACAGCAATGCTGCAGCATCATGCAGGTTAAATTTTTTAAAGGCATGGGGCAGAAACTTTGGCTTCCTCTAACACAACAATATTGTTTTGCCAAGACACCAACTTCCAAATAGTTTCTATTTGGGGAGGGATTTTCCAAAGTGCTCAAGAGTGATGTATCTTGGCTTTTATACAAGGGGGCAGTAAAACTTGCACTGACTTTGGTGGAACCCAGTAAAATGAATGTTATGCAATCCAGTTAAAATGGAGGAACCACCAGACTATATACAGCTAAACATTTACTGAAGAGTTTCCTTATATCTTCTTCCAAAATCTGTGCAAAACTATTTCAAGGTTAAAGCAGATATGTTGCAATCTAAGCATAAACAACCCAAGCAACATGTGACATGCTTGCTGATTTTATTGTTTTTCCAATCAAATTATTAGTAAGAGTTATTTTTCTTTACTTCCCTGAAAAAAATCTTTTGTTTAAGAAATTTAATTCTTTTTAGAAATAAAAATATACGGTGAAATTTTAAAATTAACATTTTAATTTTCTCCTTTAAATTCAGAATGTTTATTACATCAGAAAACTGTTTAAGATAATAAAGCAAGATAAATGTTTTGAAAACAATAACTTTAAAAACTGGACTCTTCTCAGCTACATTTCTGGCATCAGATGCATTCCATTGCTATGATGCGCTATTCAGAAAAGATTTATGCAGCCAAGCACAAGAAAATAGGCAATTTTTTTCCCAAGATCTTGAGTTCAACTATTGATGATGTAATTAAATTGCCAGAATATCAATTCTGATATGCTATAAACAATGCAGAACAACTTCAGATACTTTGTTGAGGGTAGTAGTCAAAGGAGTCAGTAACTACAGGAGTTGCCCGAAAGAGAATACTTGTATGGCATACATTGACACTTTTGATAAGGAGGGGGAAGAAAATGATCAAAAACTAAAGACAACTGACTAAGCCAAACATATTATTTGCAGGTAACTTCTAAGTTACTGGTGTTTGGCAGGTGATTTAGAAATCACTCATTTGGTATTACCCACACATGAAAAATATGCACAGATTTTATTAGGAGGAGGGAGTGTATATATAGAGATGTTTGCCTTTTTAATCCTCAGTACTGTCTCCTGATTGCCACGTGCCACCAGACGGAGGAATTCATCATTGTACCAGTGCTACTTCTCCTATTTTGACCCTTCTCAGAATGCAGGGTTAGATGCAATTCACTTGTAAAGCACTGAAATAATCACTTAACAGAAGAGTAATTCCCCATATGCAGAGACAGAAAGTGGGAAGCTCCAACTGGTGGCATTGCTGCTATACAAAGTTTTTGCCACTTCCAATGGCAAAACTTGAGCGGAAGCACACCCAATCCAAAATAAGATCAAATTACAGCACATCATGGAAACAACATGCTGCCAAAATCTGACAGGTCAAAGAAAAAAACCCTACATTTTTATAAACTAGTTACATCATCAAATGTAACCAGAGCAGCTGGTACAGACAGAACATTTGATGTACCATGCTTACCCATGCAAGGGAGGGGGCTCAATGTTTTTATTGTTGCACTTCCTTTAAATACTTTTATCAGCCAAACAATATGTTGGTTTTTAAAAGTCATAGATTCTAACTCATTGTATGAATGATGTCTTTGTTTGACATCAGCATTTTGCTTTTATTTCTTTATGTGTATTACAGATATGATTTGTTGAAATACAGCAATTCTCTAAACCAAAGTTAAAATCCAAGATAAGCTGAACACCATTTGAGCGATTTGTTTTTTTAAAACATTGGATTGGTGGACATCCACACAGCATGAAACCTCTGAGTTATTGGTGTATTTTTAATGACTCAGCAGACAAGCTGATTTCAGGATTCTTCATATGCTTCCAGTTCTTCCAGTTTCTGTAAAGTGAGTATGGTATATGACTAACATTACTTTGGAATTGGAAAACATTTAGACACAGATTTAGAAGAAAAAACAGTGAAATATTTAAAATTTAAACCTGCTTATAAACCTTTCCTGTAAATTCAAGACAACGAGAAACAAACACTTCCCCTCACTGCTCACAAAACAAAAATCACAGAGGACTGGGCCACTTGTACAATTGCCTCTGTAATAACTTTGACCATGAGGTCTTTCTCCACCTAAAAAGCAAGTTCCAATAAAAAAATGCCTTCAGCTTCATAGTATGGATTTGTTACTGCACAGCTCTTAATCAAAAGAGGTGTGAAAAGCCAGTGCATGCACAAAACAAACTCTGTCCAAGATACGGAGTTGCAGTTTTCTGTCTGACATCCATCAAGAAGCATATTCATGACTGAAAAAGCTGGAATTGGAAACACTCCGTTTGCATTGTATCCTTTCAAAAATTATGTTAGCTGTGTGATGATCTTTTCATGGATCTACCCTGTGTTCTGCAAGAACTAACTCTTATGGATATTTAGCCCTGAAAAAAGCAGTTGTTTTACAGTGTACTGGAAGACAGTTGGACTGCTTTGGGAATATCCAGAAAAAAATTGGTTTCAAGAATGGTAACTAATGTTCTGTCAGTCTTCAATTGAGCAAAATATTCTCCAGCATACACCTTCTCAGTTTACAACAACGTTCAAAAAGTCCTCTGAAAATATGCCAAGCTGCACTTCTATAGAATATTAAGTATCTTACATCTTGACTGATACATCTGTAGTTTTGGAATATTAAGCAATCATCTGAGCTACCACTGTGGTGGCCTCTCTTGTCAAAAGTGACTATTTGCTGCACTGGAATTTGGACAACATAGTAAATAACTGAAAAGATGTTTGGAAATTCCCAAAGGGGAAATTCACAGAATGGGAATTGGTGAGCATGTCTGGGGGCTGAAATCTTGGGGACAATTAGCAACATTGTTTCCAATTAACAAATTGAAAACACTCCACATACTGCTGATGTGAAGCTGCTGGTGTCTCAGACCATAGGGTAAAAACGGCAACATGAAAGATGAGAAAAAAGGAGTACAAGTTCATAGCGGTACCAAAAAATTATGACTGGAGTTGGGCTTGGAGTGGAAAGTGGCTTGATCCTTCAAGGAAGGCAAATAAAATGAACTAATGTGAACGATACCTGGAGGCCAGGCTACATAAGCAGAACTCTTAACTATAAATTATGCACTTAATTTTCCCATACTGCAGCAAGAGTTAGAGCTTAGTCTGTCATTTACAGGAACTAAGATGACCAGCAAGCACTGAACCCAGACAAAACAAGAGATGTTTCTGGAAGCCCTCCCTTCCCCTGATATGAATGCCGATATTATATTTAGGGCAGGAAAAGTAGTTTTTGTTCAATGCATCACAGTAAGGGATGTACCTCTCTGATGTAAGTTATCACTATTACACTAATATTAGTTAACTCTGTAGAAAATGTTTACAGTCTATAGCTGAAATACTTTATTTTCCTCTCATGGGAAAGATATTTTTCTCTTCTATGATGAAAGGAAGGACTTCTGAAACAGTACACGTGAATTACTTAGAGGTATTTCTATACACAATCTTAAGAAATGTAATTTTCCAGATGGGTCTTCTTATTTCTTAGTACCTTAATAAATTCTAGCTAAAATTAATTCCCTTGATTTTCTTCAAATTCTTAAAAAATAAAAGTTTGTTTGTTTGTTTTTCATTTTAGTATTTTCCATACATAATATATGGGTAAGTTTATCTATCTCAGACATCTTTGGGCTGTGGTTGTAATAAAAGTACACATTTTAACATTTCAATTATCAGTGATAACTGACACCTTGATCTAGTGAACACTGCATGTTACACCTTGTGCAAATCACTTAAGCAATCCCATTAAGTAAACAAATCCAATGCTCCGGCAAAACAATCAGGGACACAGCAATATGCATCCATAATATGCAAGATTATATGATTAATTGAGAAATGCTGACTTCACAATGGTAATCACTCACTTCTAAAAGGTCCACTGGTATATAAAATCATCCATTTTAATTACTCTATTAATTGTAATACATAGTAAAATGCATGTCATATGACTGCTAGACTTATATGTAAAGTACTTCTATCTGGAAAACTTCTATTCCTAGTTAAGGGTTTCACTTCATGATGTAACATTTCTCACATTTCTAATCCACAAGAGAAAAAACGTGACATTCTCAAAGACTTCAGTCTTTTAATAAGACAGAAACATACTTTAGAATGTTCATTCATTTCATTGGGAGCAACTGACAAATACATAAAGACTTAATTTCTTTACACAATAATCTCTACCAGAGACAGCCTTTTGTAAAGCACAGTTCAGCTGGCCACAAGTTATTTTGGGACTATTATTAGATATACCACTGAGCTAGACATTTTTATTGTCCATTGTCATAGACAATATTGACAAACTGACAAATTGTCATTTGGCTATGTTTTTAATATTTTACAGTGAACAGAAACAATGAGGCAAAGAAAATTGTAAATGGATTCTAAAATCTACAGGTCATAAAGATAGGATCTTCAGTGAAACATATATTCTTTAGAAAAAAAGGTACATTACTTAGCCTATCTTCTACTAGAAGAATGCAGCAACCCTGTAAGATGGGGTCCTAGTCAGCTTTTGAATTTCTGTGATGTTTGACCATATTCCATTTGGGTTTGGCTACAAGTGCATATTAGAGGGGGTATGTGGAGATATCACTGTGCTTTTAAGGCAATATTATTATGGTTAATGCAATGAGGTCCAAACACTTTAGGGAAAACAATTACCAGCACCATCAAAAAACTACAGCTAAAAAAGTAAACAGAGGTAATGAGAGGCAGCTTCCTGTGAAATTAATTCCAACTGTGATTTACTTTGACATTAATGAACTGTCAACTAAGGGAAATGCAAGAAAGCCAACCAGTAACATTTTGTCTGCTAGATTTATATGAACAGAAATTCTAAACACATGCCTCAAGCCAACAGAAATTTAGATATTAAACAGAACATAAATGATTGCTTTTGATTTGTTTTGCTTACGCTATGTTAAAACAGAAAAGAAGACTGACAGAGAAAGGTGGAAGAATAAAAATACTTACTTTGGAGCTATTTATTATATATCCAGATTCCTTGTGACTAATCTCTTAATTACACATGATGTATGTATGTCTATGTAAAGAAAGAGACTGCCAAACCGAATACTTTTTTTTACCAAACTTTTTAGGTTTTCTAAATTCTTCCGTAACTTTCAGAAACGCGAATATCCATGCCTAAGTCAGGGGCAACACTCACAGTCACATTGACCCTGACCAGCAATATATGCACGCCCATTCCCACCCTGGGGATGCCATGGGAGAAGTTTCATAAAGTGCCAGTAATAATGTTATAAAATCATCCCCTGCCTCCCTGCCATACGCAAGGATTGTGCTGGCTGGCTGACTGGGCTGTTGTCTTGGCACTTTGGTTCTTGCTGTGCACATGCTAAGAGAGAGGAAGATAAGGGAACGTGCTGACAGCAATTTCATCATTCATGTGGTGATAGGATATTTGGCCCTTGCCTGTGGTATGCAGTTTCAGGTCTCTGGTGAAAAAACACACTTCCTGACTCGGGCCGTTCCAGATAAAACCCAACCCATTTTCACAGATGGCAATGTGATTCTTGCTGCTAGTGCTGGTGGCATGAGCAATACTTCCCACCATACTCCCTTCCTATCTCGCATTAGGCTCCTGGGCCAGCACGGTGACTCTGAAACTCTGCCATAAACAAAGGGAGGACTTTAATCCCTCCTTTATCTTCATAGTTCCAATTGAGGAGCATGATGGGCAGAGATGACCCCATACTGGAGACCATTACCAGCCATGTGGGTGAAGGAACTGCTTTCAGATTTATTCTTTTTACTCAACCTCTCTTTTTTGGTGAATTAAAAACTGCACAAGTTTTTGCTTTGAATCCTCACTAAATGAAATGCAGATTTCAAGGACTGTAATTGAATTGAAACCTACTCTTTGGGGAGCTCCTGGGGATTCATTAAAGCCCTTTGAGGACATGGAAAAGTGGCTACAGACACCAATGCACTTTACTGATGGATGAACAAAAGGACAAATGCTCACTCTGGCATTAGTTACAGTCATAGTAATTCTGTGATAACAGCAGTATGGGGCATAATGCAGAAATCGTGTAATAAGAATTGTTGACATACTCATGGCTTTATTAAAATAAATATTTTCCACATCTTGAATAAAACTCAATATAGTTGCATGGTAGTCATAAAATGGCTATTGACTTTTGGGTAATTATGTATCTATTGATGACAGAAAGTAAAAACTTTTACAAGGATGTTGCAATCTCCCCAAAATGTGCAAGTGTTCAAAAACCTGAAGTTCAGTACTGGCAAGAGACTTGAAAACAACATTGGAAAGTAATTATGCAAACTGGAATGTGCTTTTAAGGTCAATAAAAAAACTCCAGTTCTGCTTCTGGGTTATCACAGAAAGCACAGGCAAAACCAAGAGACAGTACAATATTGAAATATTAGACATTTTGCTATGAGAGCAGAAAAGCCAAAAAGCAAGGGGAGACTAAACTGAACATTTTTTGTGAGGTTACACACACCTGAAGCTGCCAGTTTTTACTTCCCATATTGAACTGCTGCTTCCATATGTCAGGTGAAAATGAGGCCATTGCAACAGGACAACCACCAACACAATTTTGTAGGCACAGCAAAAGCGCTGTCATATTCTGAGAAGTGCAAGTTCCAATGGATGTCCTCATTTCCCAGATTTTGAGCCAAACCAGATTCTATATGGCAAAGATTAGGGAAGCACTACAGAAATTAGGGAAGTCTGGAAATCACCTAATGTATTTCTCAGCCCCAAGGAAGGGCTATAGATTTAAACCATTTCTGGCAGATATTACTAAACATTCCTAAGGACTGAGATTCCCCAGTCTTCCATGGCAATCTATTCCACTGCTATCTATACCTTTTGATGAGATGCCCTCTCCTCATCTATCTCGCTGTAATTTAAGCCCATTCTTTTTGCCCTTTCAGCTGTCCAGAAAGATCCGTCTATCTGTTCCCACTGCAGCTATCTCTTTAAATATTCTCAGTTCTTATGCATTCCCCCTTCTGCCTACTCTAGACCAAAAAAATCTCAGTTCCTTCTGCCTGCCCCCATTAGTTATGTTTTCCAGAACTCTATTCACTCTTTTTGTTCTCTTTTAGGCCCTCTGAAACGAATTATGTACATACAAATGGAAAGTTAAGAATGTCTGAATCTCAGATAAAAGCAGATTTAACTACTTCTGTTTAAAACACCATGATTGTAACATCTCAGCTTCTATACAGTCCCTCCACTGGAAGATAGGCAAACTGTTTACAATAGAGGCAAGACATACCATTCATCATTATAGACAGGGAGACTGAGGCACAATTAAATGACTCACACAAAGCCATCAGGGACACCTACCACAGACAGGAATGGAAACCTGCCAAGTTGCTTACTGAGCTGCTCTGTAATGTCACCCCATGTCACAAGGCATGACCTGAAGCCAGTAAGCCAGAACAGTTACAGCTGCTGAGATTTTAACTAAAGTATGTTCTACAATTTCATAATTTTTTTTTAATAATTTATTTCCGTCTTTCTGTTTTAAGTGTCAGACTCCATCCACTGATTCCTCTGAGGTATCAGGCCTATACTTTGGGATTACACTCCACTGCTGCATCTGTTCATTAGTACTTAACTGATCAATTTGTGGCTGAATATCCTCTTCACAGACCATCCTGCCCCTGTTCTAAGTTTTCCGCTGTGTAATCCTTCTCCTAAACTTTGTTTCTGAAAGCAGGCCAAGTCTCGCAGTTCATCTCAAGTTAAACTATAACATTATCACTTTTGCATTTTTTCCATGTCACAGCATGACTGACATTTTTATCCTTATGAATAGCCCTGTAAATAATCCATAAAACCTGTACCTGATGATCTTAATCCCTTGCTTATATGTGACCTCCTCTAGGCAAAGCTTAATAAGCCCCAATAGCTTTCTAAGCTTACAGCTCACTAGTGAAGCTGGATGAATGTCAGGTTTTATGATATTTCTACTGTAACTTCAGCAAAGCTTAAGCTGCCAGAGATTATGGATGCCATATGAATCCACAGCCAAAGGGACCAACACCTTTCAAGAACAGACAATAAAAAAATGCAGGAGCAGCAGTGTTTCTCACCTTGTCTGCCTTGCTCAGTTAAAAACTAACAGATGAAAAGACTCCATTTTTGCAGTATAACCTATGCTTTTACATCAACATAAAAAGACACATAAATCCTAAGGGTCTACAGGCAAGTGCTGCCAAATGACAGGTTGCTGTAAAGGTAAATGCCTCATTTTCATTTCATTTGGTATTAACAGCAGACTATCTGTGATCTCTTTCACTGTTGAACAGCAAACATTTGTCTATTGAACCTGGGTGTTTCCAGCATACCTTATTTACCTACTCATCATTCAGGAAGATAGGGAAATGTCTTTTCCATTTACTGAAAGTTTTGAAGATTGCAAATCTTTTCCAGTCAAAACAAGAAAGAAAAAGACCCCAGGGGCATGTACTTGAGATGTAAAGACCCAGGTTCAGGTCTCTGCTCTGATTTCCATCAGAGACCTGGTTCTGAGCCTCCACATGCCAAACCCGTGCCTGAGAAAAGAGCTCCACCAGTAACTATAACAGAGGAGACTGAATTAGCTGAACACTTTGGCTGCTTTTACCAATGCAATGGCACCAACCACTTCATTGGTGAAGTAGTTAGTCAGGGGCATATATGATTTTGTAAAAGTGTATCTTGGAGTTTGGCATAGGGCTTTTGATCCATCTACTTGTTCAGTACCAGCACAGGTAGCAATGATATGCTGAGATTACCTGAATGCACTGGTGAGCTTGTAGTTGGCTTTCTCTGTCCTCACAGCATACTGGCTAAGACCCTCCGGCTCATGGGACTTACCCTTGCTGTGTCACCTGCATTTTCAATAACTAAACTTTTATCAAAAGGAATTAGCAAAGACTAATGGTCTTCGGGTCTTACTGTTCTAGTCATTCCATAACAGCCTCCAGCAGCTGTAAATTAGAGCAGGTTTTGCTGATTACTTTATGGTGAGGCTGGCAGCTGCATGGCCCAGTACCACATACAGCCCAGCAACACAAGGACACAAAGGTCACCACCGAATGGAGCCATGGGTGAGAGCTGGGACCTAAGAACATTTCTGGCTACACAATTTAATGGAAATGGAAAGCACCTATTAAAGTGACATAGAGCTGGAAACTGCTACCACACAGCTACTGCATCGCTTTTTCCCTAAATAAAAAGTGCGGGTTTAAAAACAAAGCAAAACCCAACCCCCTGCACTTTTTATTTAAAGAAAAAAACAATATCAAAGAAGTCAGAAACTCTTTCTATATATAAACCATCCTTTTTCCAATGGCAAGTCTGTAACAGCAACACTACCCATTTGATATGGAATTAGCTAAGCACTACAAGCTGCTCCAAAATTTTCATATGCTCCAGAATAAACTCCAGAGGTTTTTTCCAGTAAAGCAGCTGGAGCTCCTAAAATACTTTGCACTCTAGTGGTTAGGAAAAGACATTTAGTAAATGAAATCTCTCATTCACATGTTTAAAGAAAACAGTCAGAATATGTTACATTACTCTGTACTCAAGTGTCACTACAGACCAAGATGATTTTAAGTTTAAACTGATTGTTCTTTACAGTGTATGATTATCTTATGCACGTATAGCTTGCTGAGGAATGTTTCTATTATTTGAATCATAAAAGTGTTTAAAAATAATAAGCATACTACAGTTATTTTACAGCTTTGAACTAGAGTGAAAGGTTACTGAATACACGATCTACAGGCACAAACAGTACTGTGGAAAATGGAAGAACTACATGATTACTCACAGTATTCCAACCAGAAGAAATTCAAAAGAGAGGTAGGTATTAATGAGGTAAAAGCAAAGGAATGATAAAATGAAAGAATTCAAAGGAAAAAAATCAATAACAGCAAAATTATAAAAAACAACAAAAAGAAAATTCAGCAGTAGCAGGAAATAGGACCCAACCTATCACAGCTAATGATTATAACACATCACTTTCCTCAAAATATTATATTGTACATAATTCAGTCATACGTAAGCGTAGTCCTTTGTAATCAAAACTTTGGCTCCTAGACCATTTATTTAAGTGGGAAGATTATACGCTGACTTACCTGCTTGTTGCATGAATATAATATATATGGTAAACAAGCAGAGACAGTGCTGCAGCTTCCATTTCCAGTGATAGCACCACATTTCACTTACATGAGACATCCTGTAGAAAAAAAGCAAGCAAGAATTCAGCAAGCTTTACAAGTCAAGAAAGTGAGAAAATACTCTTGTTACTCAAACTAGTAACTACCAGTAAATAAAGTAGCACTTGAAAATTATGGATGGCCCTAGTGTTACTTAAACAGGGACAGAAGTCTCTATGCTTGCTGAAAAGGGTCAGAAATGATGCTGTCTGGTTCTTAGTGGACAACAAAGTGGAAGACTGGTCAGGGCTGGGCTTCTAAGCAGATAGGTGTGGGTGGTGTTTCAGTAAAAGAAACAGCCCATATGTTGACAGTCTGAAAGAGTTTTTTTGGAGGCTGCAAAGTTTTACTTTACCTATTTACATAATTTACATATACAAATACATCTATGCTGTTCAAATATATGTATATATAAAATACATAGATATTTGTTATTAACTATATGAAGATGGTAGGTGAGAATTTGCCTCTGCCCTTAACCAGCCTTTCCATATTTTTCACTGCTAATATTTTGATGGCTACAAACTTTCTGCTGACAACTTTAATGAAAATCCCGAAACTTTCCTTGCCAAAATCTAGGGGCTCACCTGTGCTGTCAGTGAAGTCAGGGACATCTTTATTATTTAATAAACCAAATGCAATTATATAAAAATATTTACCAGTTATAGCTTGAAGTTAAAGTTTCCTTTGCCTTGAAGCACACAGGACATTTAATGGCTAAACCAAAATGTTTCCTCCATAGTGGGCAGAAGAGGAAGCAAGAAGGACTCTTAATAAATTTGGTCAGACTTTTAACCATGTATCCAAAATGAATGGTGCTCCATTACATTCCGGTATCATTTCATTCAACAAGTTAGCAACAAGCAAAAGCAAGCAACAAGTAATGAAACACAACATGAATTATTTTGACCAACTTCTACTCCTCTTATGTGGCCATGGTCACTGGCTTTTGTTTGGTAAGGTATTATCTGCTTACACTGGGAGAAAACATCTAGCAGAATCCCCAAAATATTTCACAAGTCTATTCCCACCAACAGTATGTGAAAAAGAACCACAAATGAATAGTCACGAAGAAACACTGATGAACACAAATATCTTGCAGGTTAGTGCATATTAAATACAGAAAAAAGAAAGGCATTTGGAATGGCCACCAGTATGATTTATCAAGATGAAAATGCGAAAGAGGTAAGTGAAAGAAAGTACAGAGGTCATGCTCAGTGGCAAGAAAAATTAATTTTCTTAAACTTGGGAAAATAATCTTCCTTCTGCTCCCCACGCATTGCTGTGAACTTGCCAGTGAAACCTGGGAGCAAATGTAAATTCTTTCCCAGTATCAGCTCCTGTTTCTTCCCAAAGTGGAATTCTGTAATGTAGACAAGCCAAACTTAATGCAGCAAGATAAACCATTGTAAAGGAACAACAAATGTTTCAGTTTTAAAAGTAGTAGTTCATCAAACCACTCCTGTGGATTAGATGCCAATGGGCCCAGGTGAATGGCACTTCAATAGACTGCTGAAATCAGTTAGGTTTCCTTTCAGTGCAGTGTTACATAGCACAAGTGTCTGACTACAAAAGAAGTCCAGTTCTTTATAGCTAGTTGTATCAAATTAGGAATCTGAAACTGATTTATTTTTCTGAGATATTGTAAAGTCAAACTTAACAAGTGTTGAAGACAAGCACAAAATACTCTGGGCTCTGAAATACAAGAATCTCTTTGATGATGCCAGACATGCAAAATAACCAGATTATCAAACAATAGAATTATTGTCCTTCAACTTAATGACCCAAAAATACCTATTACAGTCTCAGACAACAGAATGCTGAGGTTTAGGAACAGTTACTGTTCAATGTATATAATTCATAAATCCACAGTATCCTTAATCTTACTTTAGAAAAAGGACTTTGAACAGAAGCCCTTTAGTCCTTTTAAAGACATTAAAATGGTTATATGCAAACACATGCAGCATGCATATATAATCACAGAGTAGTAAGATGGAAATGCTGAGGATAACAGCATGACATACCAGAGATATGGAAGAATGTTGCTGTTTCTACAGAAGAGTTTGCAGCTACTGGTAAAATACATGCCAGCCTGCTGCATGATCTACCAATGCAAACCTATAGAAGTAGTTGCATTACTGGTTTTTGTTTGTTGGTTACTTTTGAGCAAGCAGAGTTACAGTTACCAGACTAGGAAACAGTCACAAACAATTGTTTAGTAATTCAGAAGAAATCTGTGTTGGTTTTCATTGTATTGGTACATTTTCTATGTGTTACGGCAATCACCACTTCTGATGTCTCTGTGAACTCAGCTGGAGTTTTTGCTTATTGAATAGCTGGATAATCCAAGACACAACTTTTGAGATACTTAAGGAAAAACAACATGACAACTTTCTGCTGCCTAAGTCTGGAGTGAGTCTACCCAGTCACACTGCCTTTAGTGCCCTTCTTAAAGAATCTGAGATTCTGCATTAGTCTGAGAACACTATTTTATTTGGCCAGTTTCTATTTGTTAATGTTTACTTGCATTGTGATAACACTTACAAGCCAGTATTCCACAGTGTTAGTTTACTGTTTGATTCCTCATCCTCACTCTTGTAAAAAGCATGTCAAGAAAGATTTAAAAAACATGGATAATCAACAACAGAGCAAAGCATAAATAAGTGCAAGCAACAAAGCAGAAAGGAGTAATTACAAAGACTTCTTTTCCCTGGGAAAAAAGGCTAGATAATTCTACAATTTTTTAAAAAATAAAAATTAAAATAAAAAAATACAATAATAAAAATCAATTATCCAGCAAAATAAATAGGTAAAAAATAGCAAACCTGTCTACGCCACTTATATTCCCTACTGCTGAAGGAAAAAAGAACTTTCTTTACACCACATCATGTCACTTGACAAGAAAAAGAGGTTTATCAAATCCAAATAAGAATGACCACAAAAGAAGCATGCTACCAAAAGACTCCACTAATGCAGGCACCATGAGTCAGACCTGGTTTTTTTGGAGACGACTTTTAAAGATCTATGTTAAAAAGCATAACCTCTAGCTGAGTGCTATAAATGAGTGAGGAAATCAGTTATTCACATGTTTTTGAGATCTTGCATAGACAAAAAGCTACAATTCAGAAACCTGACTGCTCACAGCCTTACACCATGAGGTGTGTCACACCCCTGTTCACACAAGCAGTTATCAGGGGTAGAAGTCAGCTAACACATTGCCAACAAAAAGTCTTCTTCCATAACAAAATCCATCCCTGATACTTTTGTAATATGACATCCCAATTGGCAGACAGTTACGAAAAGGAGCCAGAGCAGCTGTTAAATACTTCCCAGGCATCAAAAAAACTACTTAGTTGCAGATATTATTCACCTGTTAATACCCACTATGATTATATTTATTATAAGGTTCATTTTCTTGATTACTAGTGTTAGTAACAGCTAGAACTGAATCCAAACAGCATGAATAATTCAATAGAAAAATTGGCAAACAATTCTGGACTGGTTTATTTCTTGTCAAGGGATGATACAGTCCCCTGCTACAACAGCACTGACTTGACGGCCCAGGAGACCCTTTTGGTCTTGTGCTGCTATTTTAAATAGTACTAAAAGGATGTGTTCTGTCATTTAATATTCATCAATAGCTCAGAGAATGGATATCAGCACAGCAATGTGCTAAAATACACGAAGAGTTTAAGTAAGCAAAGCAGTCCATAAAAAAGAGCTCAGAATATATATGGATTATTTCAGTCTTTAACCCTGGATACATTAGAATTGCTGAACACTGTTCATACTGGGTTTTCCTCTCTATTTTGTTTCAATTTAAATGAAAAAGCCCTGTTCTGTCCCCAGCTGGTAACATGCTGGTAGCTCTGAATAAATAATTGTAGATTGTCAAACACAGAACCAAAACAACATTTTATTGAATATACTTGGGGACTATTAGGACACCTAAGCTAGGAGTACATCCATTACAGTTGGACATACTCTTATCCCTCCTAACATTTTTTTTTTCTTTTAAGAGCAGAAAAATTAGAAAGTGACCTTCTCTGGAGTATGATAGAAGAACTACTAATTTTTCTACGGACTTGCATTATTCCATTGTAGGCACTGTGCGACATGACCAGCTATGCACTCTAGCTACCAATTCAATATAGTCCAGTCCACAGCTACTTTCATTTCCTATAACATAGGGAGACAATGAGCTTATTCACAATTCATTCCAGAAGAGCAAAATTTAGTAATTTATCTAAACCATAAATGGATCGTAACTTGTCATAGAGCAAGATGAAATTAGTGGGAGTCTTGTTACATCTAACCACTGAACCTTCTACTCTCTACATGCCAGCAGCCAGACATTATCACCTTTTAGGGAGCGCACAACTCTGCAAGAAGATATACACAGAATGTGAATAATCCTGGAGCATTTGTATACTGTATGGTCTCAAAACATGCAATACATATTTGAATACACCATCTTCCTTGTTCAAAGCCTCGGCAAAGTTCCCTGGAGTAGGATGTGAATTCTGCCTCAGGCAGTCTGACATGACTTTCTTTGGTCTTTGACATGTCTAAAGTTATTAAGGAAAAATGTTGCTGACGCTTTGAAATTAAAAGAAAATTAACATCAATTTCACATTTTTTTCTCATGGAAGTTGTAAACAAAAAGATTTTAAGCTTAATCACTCTTAAGTGGAACTACAACAAGTGAAAGGTGATTACCACTCACAGTTCAGTCCCTGCAGGCTAACAGAGGAGTCGATTTTAACTTTGAAACCCTTGTTTTCAACTCTAGTACTCGAATGTCTTGAAAGATTAATTATGCAATACCACTTAAAACTTTCATTTGGTTAAGCATAACATGTTCCTAATTATTCTTACAGTCGACGTTGAAAACTCCCTCACACTCACAGAAAGAGATGAAAAAACCCAGGACACGGCCTTTTAATTTAAACAGTGCCAGCTCTATCAGATCTGTCTGAGTCCCTTGGCTTTCCATTCAAAATGAACTTTTCCCAGTTGGAGGCAACCTAATCTGCCGGTTGTTTGCAGCTCGGTAGCAGTGCAACACTAGCTCTTTAGGAACTCTTTCTCATCTCAGCCTTAACTTCACCGTGCACTGTTAGAAACCCCCACCCCTCGCCCCTTCCCCTGACTGCCTTCGGTCCAGCCTTAACTTCACCGTGCACTGTTAGAAACCCCCACCCCTCGCCCCTTCCCCTGACTGCCTTCGGTCCAGCCACAGGTCCCCCTGGCTGCCAACGCCTAACCCCAAACCTTAGTACCTTGCCTTACCTTCGGTGAAAGCCTGTCAGTGAAGGCAAAACATCGGGGAAGGTGCCCAGAGGCCACGGCAGCGGCCCGCCCGGGGCCAGGCGGCGTGTGTACGGACGGTAGGGAAGGAGGACGCGGAGCCACCGACCCGCCCGCGGCGCCCCCGCCGCCTCTGGCCCCTGGACGGCGGCGGAGCCCCGCGCTGCCTCCTCCTCTCCGTGCGCTGCGGCGAGGAGCGGTGGGGCTGGGAAGGTTTTATGGAGCCCGCCCGGCCCTCCCTCTCCCGTTTTCCCTACTTGTGCTGGCACCGCACCTGGAGGGCTGGGAATGGTGCCTGTGCTGGACGGGGCTCCTCGACGTGCGCGACCACGGCCCCGAGGCCGGGCCGGGCGGGTGCCGAGGCACCGGCGTTCACAGCGGGCGGCGAGCGGGGCCAAGAGTTTCGCTCCTTGGCTCCCTGCGCCGGGAAACTCACCAGAGCGGCTCTAAGGACGGGATTACGGTGCTCTGGGAACGGCCGCGGCCGCCCGGGCCCCGCTGGGGAGCCGCCGGCGGACCCGAAGCCCGGCCGGGGCAGAGCGCTGCCTGCCCTGCCCTGCCCTGCGAGCGCCCGACGTGAGACTCTCTCGTTTCCCCATTCCTTCAGCCCTACCCACCTGCGCGGCTCAAACCTGACATTACACACCAGCTACTACGGGGGCGGAGGGTGGGGGGGAAGCCCTGCTCATAGGCCGGGGTTCCGTGCCCCACGAAGGAGCCCGCGGGGGATATCGCGGTCCCCGAGCGCCGCGGACGGCAAGCCGCAGCCCTCGCCCCGGAGCCCGGAGAGGAGACTTACATGGTGGCATTACGGGGCGGCTCTGCTCCGGGGCTCAGCGACCATCCTCCCCCGCTGCCGCTCGCGCTGCCTCTGGCCCGCTCCCTCGCGGGCTCCTCGCAAAGGTCATCGCTGCTCGCCCACCTCTTCCACGCCCGCCCCCGCACACGCCGCCCGCAGCGGCCGGGACCGCGCCGATCCGCTCCTCCTCCGCCGCGGTGCCCCCCCCGCGCCGGGACGCGCCTCTCTCGGCACAAGTCGGGCAAACTTCGGTGCCGAGGGAGCCCGCCCCCGCGGAGGGCAGCGGCCGCCCCGCCCGCACATCCCCGCGCCGGGGCCTCAGGTGGCGGCGGCGGCTCCGGCTCGGCCCCCGGGTGGCCCGGCCCCCACCCGCCGCGCGGGGGGCAGGACCGGACCCGCCGAGGAGCCGCCGCCGCCGGGGGGCCCCGCTCCTCCGCCCGGGCCCCGCTCCCGGGGAGCGGGGTGGCTACCGGGACCCCGCCGCCAGCGACCCCCGGCGGGGGGCGCCACGGGCGGCACCACACGCCACCCTTCCCGCGGTCGCGGTCACGGCCACGCAGCGCCCCGGCCCACCGATAAGGGGCTGGCCTTGGGCTGCGCGGTCCCAGGCACATTTACACCCCTCCAGGAAACAGCAGCCACGGGGCCGCAGCCACCCACAACGGGCGCGGGCCCCCTCCCAGGAGATGCCACATGGAGGGCACTACCCTTGGCGGTCACGGCCTGCTGGGCACGCCGCCCCTCGCAGCATCCCGGTGGCAGCGGGTCCCCGGGGGCAAGCAGACACCGCACACCCCGGCCCAGCCCGGTGCACAGCAGGGTGGGCACGCCACACCTCCGGGAAACACCCCCCCACCGTGTCCCAGAGCTGCTGACACAGACCCCTGGGCACTGACAGTGCGTGGATTGTCTCCGGGGCACAGACCACACTGCACTTTGGATAGGAGGCAGGTGGAGGTTACACATCTCTGACCCATTTTCTGATGCACACAAGGCTGCGTGCTGCTCGCACACGCAGCACAGGCCCACACCCCACTCCTGCGTAGCTTTTCTGGAGGGCGGCAGTTTGCATCATTTGCTAATGATCCTGAACTGTTCAGCTGAAACCTGTAGAATGTGGCACTGCACTACAGCGAGGTAGGGATACATAGAAATGATAGAAACGGAAACACAGAAAAACACACGAGCACAAAAGAAGTCCAAAATTTTCACCCTACTCCATGGATCTGAGCTGGCTTAGGAAGGATGGGGGAAGAGGAGATCTGGCGTAGGGAATCATTCAATGAAGTTATCGGCCTGCAATGGCAGTTACAAGCAGAGTTCCTATTTAAAAAAAATAAAGAAAACATCACTAAATTTTTCATGAACTTTATACTGAGCATTAATATTCACTCATTCTGGTCAATTTTTACTATCTGTCTTTCAAACCAGTAAGCTGTAGGCTTGCTTGCATTGTAACTTCCCGGCACTGGACACGAGGTCGGGAACGGCTGGGCTGGGTTAGCCAAACCTACATGGCCAGCTGTGACTCAAAGGCAGCACGAATGACTTTGTATATGGTCGGCCTTTTCTCCCTGTAATGAGCTCTGTGTTCTGAGTAGGTATTGTGCTGCTTTCCACCCTGCTTCTGGGTCTAGTGTCACACAGGGGATCCCCCCAGGGGCAGTGGGAGGCACAGGGAAGGGTACGTGCCAGCCTCCAAGACTCATAGCCAACTGCCCTATTGCTTTCTGTAGCAACCTGCTCTATTTCTGCATAATGTCCATGGAGGTCAACTTTATATTGCACTTGCAATGAGTCCAATGTATCAATGCACATAAGACATACTCTATTATGTACAGTCAGTTTATGCTTGGGCAATGAACCTACAAGTTCTTGCCACCTGGGTTAATTGAAAACACTCAGTTTGCACTTACCTCACATGCACAGTAAAGTTTCTGTGTCTAGAATGCATTGCACTCGCTGCACATGTGCAGATCAATTGAAGATTAAGCTCACTATCTGCTGGGCATATTGGACCCACTGTGCGTGTGATATACACAGTAAGTCAAGAGCATCTGAAAGAAATCAATTTGCCGTCCATGTAGAGATCACTGATATCCATGTAGTGCATAACTGCTGGCTATGTTGGAAACTTTCATCTTCCTTCCCTACTTGGAAGGCATCAGAGGTGACTGCAATTCCAGAACCTGAGGAGTCAAGAAAAAAAAAAAAAAAAAAAGGAAAAAAAGAAATAATGGGATTTTTCTCCTGTCATGCTTTTGTTGAGCTGTTTCTTGGTTAGTTCTGTTCTGAATTTGCTGTCATATACTTTCTCAATCAGCACTCTGCTTTCCCCTCCACTGCAGGAGCACTGCCACTTATGGATCCCCAAACTGAACACTGCCTGGTGAAAAGTGCCTGTGCCGTGGGGATAGTATACAGTGCAGATTCTCTGGATGATGAAGTAGCATATTGCTGGAGATTGTCTCAGAGCTGCAGAGCACCAAGAGCAGCTTAACTGCTCACGAGAAAATGCCCTTCATTACCTAGCAGCAGCTCACTGCGCCACATCTGCCTTTAATCAATAGTGAAACAACCTGGTATGGGGCGAGCAGTCGGAGAAGGGCTACTTATCTGGATGCTGTTTAGCAAAAGCAAGGGTGTGAGTGTGTGCATCACAGTGATTTTAAGGTCTCCGTCTCAGAATGAGAGACTGCAGGCTGCCTTACAACACCTGTCTCAGGTTAACATTGTGGGCTGTGCTTTGCACAATATGAGTAAGAGGAAAAAAATTACCAAAGTCTGGGAAACAGTGCTATAACCAACCAGTGAAAGGTTCTTGTATCACACCTTGTGAGTGATACCGACGGAAAGGCGAGTGGATCTTTTTGTTCTTTTCTTACTGTGTTTGTAGTGGCAGTGTTGCTTTACACTTACTTTCATTATTTCATTATACTACAAGCAATGCTGTCTGAATATTGTTAGGTACAGGGGTATCATATTCTATGAATATTCCACAATGTTTTGTGAATATTATGATATATAGTGAATAGTGAAATACTTTGTATGACTTTTATAGGCCCTGGTTTTTATGGCTTTGTTCATATATTTTTTTTTAAATTAATGGTTAGGATGGTTTCCTTATGTCTTGTACAACATTGCATGGACCTCTGAAAATATTTTATAAGAATGTTAAAGAATATTTCATGAAACAATAAGCCAAAGTATCATATTTTATGTCTGGATACTTCATTTTAATGTTTAAGAAACTTGATTTTTCTCTGAACTTTTGAAAATTTCCTCTTTATTATATCAATTACATTTAGGAAAACCTGTGTTTATTTTCCAAAGAAGTGCAAATACTGAAACTTTATTGCCTGTAACAGTACAAAAGAGAAAACACTTAACTCACAACAATAAAAAAGGAAGCTTAAAATAAATAGTGCAATGCTATAAACTTATGAAGAAAATTCAAGATCATATGCATTCTCAAAAAGTCCAAGGCCAAAAAAAAAAAATAGGCTGTGCACCCTACAATCATTCCTGGCTTTCTGCCTGGTCATTCTCCTATCTTGGAGAACACATGATGGATACCCCTGCTGAGTCTGAAAGTTCAAAGGTGAGCTCCCAGAAGCTGGTTTTGAGGATCAAAGTCTGGGCGTTGATCTAAAAGGTGAAGTAGCAGAGTTGATGTGAACTGCTGCTCCCAATACTTGTAATTCAAGAATTACTTCAGACTGTTGAGATATGAGACATGGACTCTGTTTCAATATGCTTTTACATAAAGTAACCTTAGAGTCCTGAGCTCTTCCTTTCTGAGGGTCTTCTATCTCTCATAAGACTACTTAATCAGCTCCCAGACCCGGTCAGCCTTGTTTGCCCCTAGCTGGGTCACAGCAGAAGCCATCTTTCATAGTCGGATGGACAATCTGCCTGAACTTCCTGGCTTTTCTATTGAGTCTGCCAGAAAGTCTCTAAACAGCTTGTCTCATTTTTCCTTATTTGAGAGATTAAGAGCCTTACCTTTCTGTTTCAGGTGCAGATGAGTTGAGGACAGGATCAGGCAGGTCTTTCTCTTTGTTCAGTTCTTATTTCTGGTGAGATGTTTTCCCTTCAGGTCTGAGATGCCATCCAGACAGGGCTGTTTCCTATTACTAAGAGACTGAAGAGGCAGCAAGTCAGTTTTCACTGTGGTCATTAATGCGATGGTTTCATGTACATGCTGGTCAGGAATGGGTGAATGCTGGGTGAGTGATCATTTCGGAGAGGCTGCTGATTCAGTACATAGTGCGAAATGGCACCCAGTTTCTATGTCTGACCAAGTACCAAGCAACCATGGGCTTCCAGGGACTTGGGAGGCAAGGGAGTTGGAAGGACTGTATTGACTTAAGTTAGTTATTGGTGATACTGCCTATAAATGATTGCAATGACATATATGTTCTTGAAATTATTTATTTGTCTCCTAAAAACAAGCATAAAGTGAATAGTAACTTTAATATCTATTTTACAATGTATGTGCAGAAGTCCAGGGACTAAGACACACTCCTGTGTTTGCCTCATTGGTACTTTCCCTGTGTGCTTCAATGTGGATAAAACTTTGGTTATGAAGTATTTCCTGTCAGGGAGGTTACCAAAGGCTAAAATTCTTTTCTTCGTCCCAGATGAAATGTCTTTGATGAAGTGCTGAGAGCATGGTTTATACAGTGCCTGCACACATTGCACTCCATAAAATTCTGTAAAGTCTGTGACCTCAAGCAAAGTGAGAGACAGATCGGGCAGCAAACTAATTTGGGCTTTCACTTTCATTTCAGGTTTTTAATCACTATCTTTTTTTTTTTTAATCTTTTTTTTTTTTTTCTTTTTGAGCCCATTTCAACTCCTTACTCTTGATCATGCACTTTGGGGGTCTAAACCTTAGCCTGGTGGAGCATGTCGCCACTGGGTGTTCTCGCACACATTTCTGATCTGTGGGGTTTGGAGGATGCTGGCGGTCCTTGCTTGCCCACTTGTAAAGGCTTCCTGAACTTTAATATCTCTCAAGGGGAAAAGGAACCTCAGAACTTTTTCCCAGCTTCAGATGAATGAACCTGGGAGCAGTGCTCACGTTACATGGTGATGCACTCTATTGCTACAGAGAACCTGTAGCATGATGTTGGTATTGGCAGTGAACAATTATCAGCAGCCTGATCTGCACTGGTGTCTGGGATTGGAATAGGAAGATAAACCTGACAAGTAAGAGCTTGTAAAATCAGAGGATATGCAGGGAGTGCTACTCATCCTTGGTTTGATATGAAGCATGTGGGAAGCAGCACAGTAAACAGAAGATCACAGGTAGTGAAAATAGGGGCTTCATCAAAGAGATCATTGATTTCTCCAAAGTATACTTTAAACTTACTAAATACCAACTAACAGGGTAGAACACATTGAGCTATCCAGTTCTTCTGTCTAAAAATACATCTCTGTGGCTGCAAGTCATTTCAATGCTAAGTTCAACACCAGCTAAACTCCCCCTCCTTCTCAATAGACTAAATCTGAAACTAGAGATATTTAAAGAAGGTAACACTGATAGCTAGGGGCTCACCCAGAGTATTAATATTGGGAGGAAACACACAGAATTTTTTTTGCACAAAGCTGAGATAACCTTTTCCTGCCAGGGCCTGTGCACTACCCCCTCATGAATGGATAAATACTTGGTTGGAATGAGCATGAATACTTATCCCTGAAAATTTCTAAGCTGTCAACAGATCTGAGGTTTGCTCTGCATGTGTCACTTTGCAAATAACCAAATTCTAAGGAGCAAAAGGTCTCAGCTGAGTAGGCTATAGTTTCTGGTACTAGTTAACGATCATCTGTAATTCTGGGTTCTTGATTTTTGTCAGTCATGGATTAACCAGCTTGGAGGAGTTAAAAAAACAGTCATTCTTCACCTATTTTTAGAACCCAATTTTTCCTATAATACCACTTCAGGGCAGGATTTCTCACTTCTGTTTTCTGTCCAGATGTTAAAGATTTGGAACAACTGGAAGAAAAGCTGACCTCATGGTATTTCCATCAGGTTCCACTAGTGGAACAACTGGAAACCTCATGAGGAAAGCCCTTCTCTGTCAAAGTGTTCAGACTAGTTTTGCAGACTCAAGAGCTTAGGAAACTTTGGATAAGTTTTGAGTAAGCATCAAAATATTTGGATGCTTATCAGAATTGAAACCAAAGTGAACATTATGAAGTTCATTCATCATTCTTTGAAACAAAACACACAAGTGGTAACAAAATCACAGGATCACATAGAAGTGGAAATAATTGCACATCAATCATAATCAATAAGTTTTCCCCCTATCATAAGCAATAATATACTTCTCATGCACAATGGAAATTAGATGCTAAACACAAATGCAACATTTAAGTAAAAATAGTGTTCAAAGAGCGGGGTTACAGTTGTAGGGTGAAAGCAGTAAATGTACAGATGTATAAACCCTTTCTTGCTTCTAAAGAATGAAAGAAAAACATGAGATAGTGCCATGTTTGAGATGAACTGGCTATCAACTGCTCTTCTAAAACTTTTTACTGTATCTAGGCTGAAGCGACAGGACACAGCAGTGTTTTAAGCCAGTACTGTAAAGTATTGTTTTGAAGGTATGATAAAAAGTTCTTAACAGTTCCACTTCTCAATAAATTATACAAAAAAGAACAATATAAGTTCAAAACTACATGAAAATTTGAACTGCTTCTATAACTTAAATTCCATTTCCTGTGCCTATGCACTGTTATAAATTACACAAGCGTATACTATCTGTTCCACAAGACCTGCAAGGAACTTGACAGTTTCTTGAGCCCAAAGCACATAAAGCAGTGGTACAGGTAACATTTAATCTGGCAGCATTCAGCTCCTCAAACCAAATGATTAGGAATGCTTTAAAAGCTGAACTAAATAGGACAGACTCTGGTGTGAATTCAGAGTAACAATTAAACTCAAGCTTCAGACTACCAGGCCCCAGCCAGTACAAGAACAGTTAATTAAAAAAAAAAAAGTTTTTCCCCTTAAGAGCATGATCTGAGAGCAAAAATCTAAAACATGAACTTTTCAAAGCACATTTAAAATTACCCTTACCATAATAGCTGAATACTTGATAACACAGCACGCTTGAGTAAACACATGGACTCACCCTTATTTTCCAAATAGGGAACTGACAGACAAAGAGATTAATAGCAAAATTACAGAAAAGTGCCCACACACTAAGCTTCCAGCTTGGAGTTCTTAGGATATTATTTTCCCTTGTGATTTTTGTCTATATTTATAATACTTCTATATTATTAAGAGTTCCTATTGAGCTCAGGCTTCCTCATAGTAAAAACTAATAGGGAAGTGGAAATACAGCAGCTAGTAATGTTTTTTTTCAATTTAAAAAACTCCATGGGAGTGCCAGGAACCAGTTCTGTGTAGCTTCCTTAAACTAATTTTTGTCTGCCTTCAGCTCCTTTCCCATGTTTTGTTCCCCCATTCTCACTCCTGCACAGTGAAGAAGTGTCTCAAATTCTGCAAATAATACTGATTCTTGCAGGAATACGTACAGACTTCCAGCAGTGAATAAATCTGGGACCCTGAGGAGGGTGCAAGGAGAAATGAAAGGTTATATCACTATATATATTGTTATGTGGCTACTTGCTAACTGTGTCCATCTCACTGAGCTCCTCTTGCAACTGTATCACCTAACTCCAGAACCTCCAATTAAGCCACCATATTTTACTCCAACTTGACCTGACACTGGTACAACATCCTTGTTAGGACCTACAACTACAGAGGAAAAACAGATTATCTGAAACAGGTTACAATTTATTTACTCCAAGGAATACCAAAAATTGAGTGCAAAATCACTAGATCAATGTGCATTTGCCTCACTCAAACCTGGACCTTTCTAGAAAATTATTTAAGAATCCACACCCCTGCAGATCTCCTTGCTGCTTCTTTGTATCTTCTCTTTTCACAGGTAGAATATAATTTAAAAAAAGAAAGAAAGAAAGAAAAGCAGCGAAAAAATTGAAAAGCAAAGGCACAGCCACATTAAGAGAATGGTACTGGAACAGGAATATCTTTTTGTGATTGCGAGGGACGAGGAAAGGTATCAGTGGTGACTTTCCACAGACCAGCTGCAGAAAAGGGGAAGTCAGTCAGCAGTGGAGAAACAGACACCAAAGCTTTACAGATAGCTTTAGTTCAGAATTGTAATAAAACAGCTAGTCTACCATCTGAACATCTTAATTCACTGTGAAAGCTGATCTAGATACACATTTTCAATTTATTTTATTTATTTTTAAACATGGCTGTGACTCTTATCATAGAAGCAAGACTGCACCTACTTGTACTGCAATGTGAGTGTGCAGTCCCATGAATTTAGTGAGGGGTAATTAAGACTGTGGTTGTAGGATACGCTTATAACATGTCATAGCCCCAAACACAATTTCTTTACAATCTTTTAGATCCTTTGTGAAAGTTCATGCATTTTCTTCAGTTTTTAAGAATAAGACATAGTAAAACATCCTAAAACATAGCCTCAGGAATTTAATTCACTTGATCTGTTAGTATTACTTCAATGGATCATGTGTTGGATGGTTATATTTACGCATTTTTCCTTAATTTAGGAGTCCATAAGAAAAACAGTTGAGGCTGTATTTCTTTGTAATGAATATATAAGACCTGGAAAATTTTGTGAGGAAGGGGAAAGAAACAAAGAATGTCTACTTCCCTAACTCAAAATCAGGACTTGACAAGTCACAGAAAGCTATACAAGGAGAAAAGAGAATATTTTCCATTTAACCCGTGTGAAACTGGTGTTTCATTCCTCCTTCTTTCCTTCCTGCCCTGCTTCCCCTTTCTTCCCGGTCCCTTCTCCCTTCATGTCCCTCCCTTACAAATATTTGATGGGAAAATTGTTTTAATTACATATTCTAAATTCAATGTTATTCAACTTAACTCTACATTAAGACATACTGAAATGAAAATTATGACATACCTTTTAAAGTATTAAAAAAATCTATATTTTGCATGTATTTTGAAAAACATTAATATATGAGATTAATATAAGTTTGCAGAAAAAAACCCAAACCACTAACTCCAAGATTGTATTACCTAGATGTATTCAGTCACTTCCCTGAATTGTATTAAAATTTTCAAAACATCACAAAAAGGACAAACTGTAAAAAAGAAGAAGAAAGAAAGAAAAAAACCCTCTTACCTCTAATTTTTTCATAATTTTAAAGTACTGTTTTCCATTTCTGTTTGGGAAATATGGACCAGTTCTAGCCTCAGCAGAGGTGTCTCCTGTACTCTTTTGCTAGGACCTGGAGACTGTTTATTTTCCTTCACTAAGCATTACATTATACATGGATACACAAAATAATCCTACTGGCTGTACCCCTGACTGCCAGGAGGAGTTTAAATGCAGACATAGCTGGCAGCATATTCCCCCCTCACACCCCCACTCCATACCACAGCCCTTTCCCCAGGGCTGGGGTTACAAAGGCTCAGGACAGTGTTCCCCGGTGAAACAACAGCAGCAAGAGCTGGTAGCTTACCCACAGCAAATCCCAGCCGGTGAGACAAAATCACCCACTACTTACTAAAGTGAGAAGCAAGCTTTGCCCGCAGATGAGGACACAGGAGCAGAGGACAGATCCCATGGCACAGGAATTGTAGCTGCTCCTGTGTTCCTGTGGCTCGCTTCATATTTCAGCCTTAAGGTCTAGCTAATCATCAGAGCTGCTGCTACTTACATGCTCTAAGTGTTACATTATAGCATACATTAGGGTTACTGTGCTACTAAAGTAAAAGAAATAAGCAAAACCTGCTCTTCTTATTATTAATAATACTAATTAATGACTACTTATGTATACTCTTAAGCTCTGAAAGCTATTACAATAAAGTGACAAACCTTTGCAAGTAATGTACATACAGATACAACTATAAATATTCAAGATTCCCAAAGTTTCAAGATGTTTAAATATAATTCCTATTTAACTTTCTTATTTTGCTATTCTAAATTTTTTTCATTACAAATGGGTAATCATGAGAATGAAGAGGGTTAAAGAACAAATTCCAAATAAATCCCCTGTAAGAAAACATCTGAACTTAGTTTAATTATCTTTTTTGATAATCCACAAAGATTAATTAAAAAAAATACAGTAATTCTTTTGAAGTTCACCATTTTCATTATGATGTTGAAATGTTTTCCTGCAGCTAACCTTTGTCTAATCTATCCTGAACATACTTATTTATTTTTTCAAATAGAAAAGGAAATTCAGACAGTTGAATGTTAGTGCCGCTTATTAACTTCACAACATTAATATTGTCAGTAATTTATTAAACTAGAGGTATTTGGCAAAGCAGTTAAGAGTTAATGACTCAGCAGCTCAAATATGTCCCTAAAGCAATGACCTAATATACAGGTTCTTTTATGTCCTACGTTACTGGAGTCCAGTTCTCAATGACTCGGTTTTACCATCATCACATCATAACTCTAAACATCTGCCTTGAGATCTTTATTTAAGTCTCAGCAGAGAAGTGAACAGAACCGCAGTGAGGGCGGACCTCTCTCTTACTGTAGGTATATATCATTCAGCTTATGGACAAGGCATGTTAGCTGAACGACCCTGGAAGGCAGCAATGTCTACCACAAACTCCTCCTGTGAAAAGGTAGTGTGCAGCACTAGAGTCCCATTTTCAAATAACTGCCTTAGGACATTTACAGTAGTATACTAGAAATACTAACATATTAGTAGAGTAATTTTGTGTATCATTAAATGATACCACTATAAAAGGCTGCATTGAGATTGTCAGAGTGGGTGCTTCTGTGGGTACTGTCCTTTCTCCTTGCAAAACACGCTTCCTCCCTTCTCCTCTCCGCCCTTTTCCCCATGCGTGCTTTTCGAGGATGATGAAAAAGGAAACAGCACTGTGTCCACCGACCATAACAATGGCTTCCTAGTCATCTTTCTGCCCCCCAGGCACGCAGCGCTCCTCCTCCTCCTTCTCCTTGCTCAATAATAGGCAACTGGATCCACCCTGCACTGGAATTTCACACATCATCCTCGAAAATAAGGCACATGTAAACAAAGGAGTGCAAACCATATAGGAAGAAAGGTGAGTGTATGAGGTGGCAGAAGACAGACATTTGTGGGGTGATTAAAAAGCTACAGGAAATCTCAGGAGGTGGGAAGTTCAGAAGGAAGACACTGGGAAAATGGTAGAAGTGTTGAAGATGGGCTGGTGGAGGAAGGCTGGGTGGATAAACCAAAGAGGTGGTGGTGAGGTAGAGACAGGACCACCTAATAGAGAGAAAAGTAGAAATACTGCTACAGACTGAAAAAAATGGCAAGAGATGTCATCATTGTGAGAAAAGGAAAGAATGGAAGAAAGTAGAAGGAAGTACAGAAGGAAAACAACAACCCGAGTTGGCTAACTTGTAAAATATGAGATAAGCATTAGAATTAAAATTATTAGATCAAAAGGAAATGGGTGTGGAACAGATGATGCAAAAACTTGGACCTGGAGATCATACACTGCAAGCAAGTATTTTTGTAAACGTTTTAAAAACTTAATTGGAAATGCACTTTTCAGAGTACTGGTTTTAGGTATCACACATACTATGTGAGAATGTGTGTGTAGAGATAATCCTCACTATACTAAATATTATAAGGATGAACAACCTAAATCATTAAAAGCCATGAATTTACAATCATTACATTCTTCCTCCGTTTCCCATTCCTTTTTTTATGAACTTGGATGCAGACATCCATTAAGCTAATGAGGAAAATGGAGCTGAATTTGTTCTAGTCTGCCTGGAATGGCTCCCAGTGCTGCTTGGTTCAATAATCAGTAAGATTCAAAACTGACTTTTTGTAGAGTTCCCATAAATAACCAGCTCAGATTCAGAAAGGTCTGAACACCCCAAATTCCTACTGAAGTCAGTAAGAACAGTGTCTATTAAGCTGCTCGCCAGATTTTGTCCCTTTATCTTGTATCAGAAGAACTTCCTCTACTATTAAAAACAATCTCCAGACAAAACCTAAGTTTTTTTCTCTCAGTCATAATGACTAAATTACCTTATATTATTGACATAAACATTTCAAAAGACAAGAAGAACCATGATGTCTCCAGCAATGGTTATTAATGGCACAGTCGTTAGAAGCAGTACAGTTTTTAATTTCTTCACTCAACAGAGAAGAAAAAAGTCATGTATCTGTTGGGTTTTTTGGCAGCTGTCACCACTTAAGCTTCTTAAAGCACAACTAAAAGAGTATAAAAGTGACTTAAGACATCATCAACTTCACTGTAGTGTTGAATCTCAGGACAGGTTACCGATTTCAACCTGCGCTTGTTCTGTAATCAGCAGTGGAAACGAATTGAAACTGCTCTGCCTACACAAGCAGAGCTGATTCCCCCTGAGGTCAAGGGAAAGGTTCCCACTGACTTCAACACGCTTTGGATTAAGCTGTGAGTAAGAAACGGCGCAGGGTAAATACTGGTGACAGGATCTGGGGCTCTGCCAGATAAACACAGAAAGAGAAACAGGGAATTTCAGAATGTTTCTTTCCTGGAAGAAATAAGACTTTCTATCCTTTGTTTTTTAGCTCTAATTATTCCCCATCCAAATGAGGTCAGGGGGAAAGGAACAGGAGAAAAGACCGAAATTTTCTTTTGGTCTCAAATCTTCGACAGAATGTGAGTACATTCGTGAGAAACCAGTCTATTTTAAATACTCTTGATGCTACTGACAGTGACAGCAACCAAAACATAGGAAGGTATGATCTAGGAGAACAGTCAATGGTGTTAGAACCCACGAACAACTCTTCTAAACAAGGTTTGGGTTAAATGTCAGAATGTACACTGGAGAATTCATTCCCCATCAGCATCTATTTTGTGCTTGTTTGGAAAGAGTCTGATGATTAATCCTGGGTTATCCTCTTTGAGAAAATATATAACATTACCCCTCCCTTTTATCAATTTTGGGATTATGAAGAGCCAAGGAATATCCCTTTTATTGAGTGCTCTTTTTGTTGAGATTATAGTAAGACATCCCTCTAAAAGTTGATTTTGTGTGAGCACAGCAAAAATTCCAATTTATATTGAGCAACGTTTCTCTTAATTTCCCATTGTTTTTCATATTATTAAACTAAGTCTTAATGCCTTCTGAGTTACACTAGATTTAAAAATCATTATGAAGTGGGGGACCACACCTTGAAAATACATAATTTATATACTAGACCAGAATTAAATACCTTGATTTATTTTCATGTCATAGGCTGGAACATGTATTAAAATCATCATATTAGGCACTGCAAATGCTTAAAGATTGTATTCTTTACATCATCAATGGATTTATCACTGTTTTTGTCTTCAAGCACTTTCTGCTCAAGCAGACATGCAGACAAAAGAAGCAAATGTGAGTGCTGTATTAAATTTATTGTGGCACATGGGTGTTTTTAAGATATAACAAACAGATAATTTTTACCAGAAAACCAGGTTTGAACAGAGACTGATGTAGGGAAGCAAGTTCATAAAGACTGTGAACTTCCAGCGCAGAGGAAAGCATTTGTCCTTTTCTGAGCCAGAAAGCACATTCATCTTTCCCAGTGTCAGAAGTGCAAATACGTGCAACTTACACGTTATTGTCTAAGCTTTTGAAAAAACGTGGCCCTTGAGGCTTTCTTCAGAAAATACAAAGTTAAGTTTCCCACTAACATTTTTTTGGTGGGAATCATGTAAAAGCAGTTGGGAAGCACAATTTTAAAAAGTCCCTTGACTGTAACCTATTCACCACACCCGCCAGCCCAAACTTAGCAGGAAAACAATACAGTGATAGACTAGGGTTGCCTCACCATGGCATGTCTAAAAAGGTCATCTTGACAATTAGATTGTTAAAGCATGGGGCCAAATTCAGTGCAATTTTAGTTAATGATGCAAAAGTTGTTGCAGGCAAGTTGGATGCAATACATTATATTCTACTTTTGTTAGTTGATGAAACAGATATATGAATGAGCCTTGATGAGGTTGCAGGTCCTTTGATTTGGGTCTCTTTCAGCATGGAATAGTTTTTTTACTTGAAATGCACAATAGATCCAAATGCCTGAGGTTTTGGCTTTATTTTCCCTTGAGGTAATAGTTCCTTGGCAACTCACCGTGCCTTTTCTACTTGCTTTGCATAAGAAACAGCAGGACATTGTGAGTAGCTGGTACAAGATTTCCTCTTCAGAGAAAATGTCGTGTGTTATGATCAAAATATATTCATATATATCCTATGCACACACACACACACACACACATAATGTGTTGACTAATAACTAATTGATTTATTGCCTACATGGGGACTGAAAGAAACTGAAAACTCATAGATGTATGCTGAAAAAAAGTGCTGTATTCAGAAAATTACATGGAAAACAATCAGCTTGCTAATATGTGCACTACTCAAGTAAAATATTACCTTAATAAAGGAGCTAAGAACCCACTTGTGTCTATACAGGTGTAAATATATTCTAGTTTATTATTTTAGCTGTAGCTTATGCTAGAATTACTCATTTAAATTACTGATGTGATAAAAACAAGTCTCGCACAGTGCAGTGAGTAAAATCACCAAGACAACAGTTAAGATCCAGAATCCAAATGAGGGTAACACTGTCTAACCAAACGATGGTCCCTCATCTAATGCTTTATCCATGTATTTCTGCTTGTATTTCAAACTGCTTAAACCATGGCAAATGTAGCCTTTTAGTCATTCCTCTCAAAACCATGATGCACTAAAATTTCAAAATTGCCTTCTGCTTGATGGGTGCTGAACTGGCTCCCCATGGTGCCAATGGAGAAACAATAGAAAGCAGCTGCCTGGGAAAAATTTTGCTACCTACAGTATGGTCTTCCCTCCAACCCACATACTGCCCATCTTTTCATAAAGGCTCCTTCTTCTCCTGACCCTCACTGTGCTGTGGAGACCCCAGCACTGGTGCCTCTATCCCATCCCAACTAACAGCACTATTCCCTGTGGTGCTCAGGGCAATGCAAGAGCATACCAACCTTGAATCCTCTTCCCAGTCTGCTTTCCTCCCTGTTGTGTTCATAAAGCAAATAATTTTCTATACTATCATTTTTTCAGACCACAGCCTTTTACCTACCTCTCTTTTCTTTCACACTCCCACTGTCCCAGCCTGCCTCACTGCATCCTCAGATTCTGGAAGTAGACCTGTTAAATGAGAGAGGCAAGCTGACACAAGCCAGATGAAAGACAGGTAATTGGCAGAATCTAACTAATCTGTGGGCTGTTCTTAGAGAAGACTGAATTAACCTCTGTGGAAGTGGGAGAGATGTCTGAGCCATTACGGAAATATCCATGCATGTAAATCTTTGAGAATAGCTCTGGGGCTATTCTCAACAGAAACACAGAGGAAAAACAAATAAGCTAACACAAAGAGAAAAGTTTTGTGCCATTAAATTACACATTTTCTCACAATGGTAATCGATATTCAGTCTGTGGAAGCAGCATGGATTTTATAATTCATTTCATAACTGACAACTGACATAGAGTGGGATTGAGTGCATAAAAATGAAACTAACTAGAAGATAGGTGTACAGTCTAATACAGACACCCATGCTACCTCATTCATTAGGTAGGAGAGATATAGAAGAGCCATCCCATGTCTTTTGGACACCTATAATTAGATGGGAGAATTTGCTTGCTGAGGGATGCAAATCAGCTTCCTGTGGATGTCTGATAAACTTGATAATGTCAAATGAGTTGAATCCCATATTTCCTCTGCAAATTCATTATGTTTTCCTTTCCCTTTTATCTCACCAACTCTTTAGAATCATCCAGTCAACTATCATATATTGTCCCGTAACTTACAGACCTATTCGTTATAATATTTCACATTATTTCTTTATAGAGAAGGGATGGTATGTTCAAAATCATCATGGCTAATATATTGACTGTAACTGGCAGGATTTGGAGACAGGTGGCAGCAGGAAAGACCTGTGTAGGAGGAGGTCATGAGTTGCTCTGTGTTGGCTACAGCTGGGTCCACCTGGCTCTGAAATGCACCTGGGCATCCCATCATACTTGGCTTTGAAACCCGTGTGGGTAACTTACTGCACACCACTGCGGGGGAGCATCTAGCACCTGTGCTCAGACGTTTAATAAAGAGCAGTAGCTGGCTGCTGGGGCAGAAGAAACAGGGGAGTGGCGTAGAAATGAACATTGCCTGGGATGTGGCTGAAGTCACACACTAGGAAAGATGTGCCCCACAATGGAGTTATGGCTTTGAGGGACTTCAGCTACGGATGACCCATGCCAGGGCAGGAACACCCCAGAGGGACTCTGGCCTGTGAGTGACCCACGCTGGGGCAGAGGACGATAAATAAGAAGTGAAGAGCAGCAGTGGAAAAAGTAATCGAGGAGTGTCAGAAAGTTACCCACTGCCGCCATCTCATGCAGTACCTGTTGTAAAGGCACTGGGACAGCCTCAGTGCAACAGGTGATGAAAATGAGGGGAGCTGAGACCAGGAAGAGCAGAGGAGTGATATTTGACTGAAATTGAGCCTAGGAAAGGGGGAGGAAAGGTGTTTCCCTTGGTGTTTAATTTTTTGTGTTTTCATTTCTGAATCAATTATTAGAAGTTTATGTTAACTAGCAAGAAATAAAATAAATTTGACACTATTTTGTCTGCAACAGTTTTGGAGTCCCCTTCTGGTATTTATAAGACATTGCAAATAATGTCTTCCCTTTTATCCTGGCTCTGCCTGTATTATTACTGTGTCATGGCAGGCTGTAGCTACTTCTCACATGCAGGAGTGCTCCTCCTTATTTCAAAATAAGCCTAAGCATTTTTCAAATGTTTCAGGTACAGTTGTGACCTTAACTACCACTATAAAATAGAAATTCTTGGGGGCGCTAACTCACTGCTGATTTTGTTACCTGTGTGAATGTCATTGATAAACATGTTGAGCTTCACATACTGAGACAACACAGCCAAAATTTTCCTTTCTGAGGACTGAGGCTTATTTTCATGAAAAGCCAGTTACATTTATATATACATGTACCTATCTATATAGACAAATTCCTATTATGCAACAGGCAATATAATGTTTATTGGCTGTTTCTCAAAATAATGAGAAGCATTTTGCACTGGTATGGCACTTTAAAGATAAGATGGTGAGATGTGAAGTGAATAATTCAATTCAGTACCGAAGAACTTGATATATAACTCTTGACATACACTGTTCTAAGCTTTAAGATAGAAAACTGTAATTTCCCAGTGCAAACACTTATTTCAGGCTTAATCTAATCAGAATGACTGTAAACCAAGAATTCACAAGTTTTATGTGTGCACCCTTATAATGATGTGCACACAACCATACTTAAAGAAAAACTTAGAGTAAAATATCACACATATACAATGGCAGACTGAGGTGAACTCCAACAGAGCTTGTTCTTCGAGTCACACAGTTCCTTTTACTCCAAAAGAAACTATCTTAAAATTATTTCCCATTTTGTATGTCAGCTTAGTTGACAGTCAAAAGATTGCCAGTATTTCTTCAGAAGACCCTTTCAGCAGCCGAGGGTGGTTTATGCTCTGTGCACAGAAATAAAGTGTCCAGACTTTCCTCAAATGACCATCACATGAGTGAAGGAAAACCATTTTGTAATGGTTGTCATGGCTATTTATAACATTTTTTAGTTTGTCATCCATTTCTACTCTTTCCTTTACAGAATTACCAAAAAAAGTAGAGAATAGACTACAACTTAATTCAATCACACCAAGCAAAGGATGGAAGAAGACCCCACATAACTGCTGTATTTCCTTTCTCTCTTAAGAATGATACTGGCATCTAACAAAGAAAATTTGAAGAGGAGAAGGAATCTGGCTTTCATTTTTGGGAAGTATAACAATAAGACAACAATATTTTTATGGAGACAATCGATAACATATCCATCTCCATAACAGTTTTGGCAGTCACCCTTTGGTCTCAGTTTCCCATTGCACAGTGTCAGAACTCAAGGTACAAATGCTCTCTCCACCTGGTCTAATCCCCCTTCCCCTCTGCCCTCCTAAAGCTTATTGCTTATGGTGAATGAAGTCTCAGCCGTCAGGAAAGTTATTCCCTACAAGAAGTAATGTGTAGTCCATGTGTAGTGTGGACTGGGCTATTCTGACTCCTTTCCCCACACTGTTCCTAGGAGTCTGAATGATTTTCTGAGTTGTCCTCTCATGGTCATACCCACTTGTTTTAGTTTTAGGACAGCACCAGCTCACTAGATGCCAAGTGAGATTCCATCCCATCCTCCATGCGATTTCATTCACCTCCCTGGCTAACATTTGCTGATGCAATGCCATCAGGCAGGGGCTGTCACCATACCTCTCCTGATACTGAATTTGAACTCCTCCTTCAGCTGGAACACATACCACTTTCTTTCTACTGAGCACCTCTGTAACATGTTGGTTGTAGGTTTTTAACTGTATGTGGTAATCCTGTAACATTTACTGAAAGCTGCATCAGGCCTTTAAGATTTTGGCTGTTGGACTCTAAGATGGGATCTCGACAGAGCCCAAAATTTTAGTGGTGGATCTGCCTGCACTTCTTCCTGACAGTGAGTGTACTGAACACCCCAACAGGATCTTTACCTATACTGGCATACTCAGAACACAAATTAGAACCAGATGACTCAAAAGACAGGTCTTTAGGTCTGCTAGATAAATCAGACAAAAACCAAAGCAATTTCTCTGTTGCCTGCTCTTACCTTTGAATGGTAAGACCTTTACTTAAGGCCTGATTTCTAGACCAGCAATTTTTAGCTGCTTTCTGCACAGCATTGAGTGCTGCACTGTTTCCCTTGAGTGTCTACGAAAACTACTTTCTTGTTATTGTTTGCCTAGTCCCTGCTTTCCTCATAGTGCCCCCAGTATCCCATTTGTGCTCTCTTTCACTCTTGCACTGTGAACCTCTCCTTTGCTAAGCTTGCTTACTTTTAGCCTTGGTGTAATCTTCACTTTCTTCTGCAGGGTTGTTGGCTGAGGCAGCTTTGACAAGACAAGAAGGTCAGCTGCTCTCTTTTCTGCCTTCCAGCCACAGTCCCCTCAGGAAAAAACACAGCAGTAAGCACTCTCGGGAAATCAGAACATCTTTCTCATATGCATGCACCTCTATGATCCAACAGTTCAGAACCACTTTTTGGTTTTCAAGATCTGAAAGAATTACCAGGTACACTGTTTTTACTCTGCAGGCCTTTCCAGAGGTAATGGGATGACAGGCACATGCACATGAACTTCCACCACACAGTTTAAGAGATCAGAGCTCTGACTTGAAGGACAGTCTGTATCACCGTTCCTTCTGGGCTAAACCTTTGATATCATCTTTCTCTTGAGATTCATTTTCTTGGCTTTCAGGCTAGTTTACTTGCAGGACAGCTTCTAAAACTTTTGGACTTCCTTCCAAAGTCCTTTTGTATTTTGTCAGAATGACAAATTAGCACATGGTAACAAAATTTACTTGACTTTGTCCTGTCACTGTAGGAAATTATACTTCTATTTTCTCTGTTGCATGACAAGATTCTGCCTTCTATCTGGATGCTCTCTGCATGTATTTACCATCAGGACCCAAAATTTACAACCTGACACAACACTGGCCTTGGTATGAGTTACAGAATATATCTGAGTGCTGTATTGATAAGCCTTTCTATCCTGTCTTTTACCAGCCACATCAGCAAGAAATATCCCTCCAACTTTAACTGGAAATACATTAATGATATAGCTGAGAAATATCTCTGGTTTACATTATGCAAACCAGAAGCCTATGAATAATCAGGGTTCCAGCTGAAGGAGAGTGGGACCAACATGCAAACCCTTTAGAAACTGCACATGCACATTTGCCTGTTGACTGGACATATATCTAATGAAATGGGTGGAATGTTGCAAGGGCAAGATACGGAGGCTTGTCTTTGTGGCCTTTTTGAAGACTATGACATTGTAACACAAATAGTTCTCTCTGCAGGAAATGTAACTACCACTGAAGTTCAAAGATGCTGTGAGAATATGCCAGAATAAATGTGATGTTTTTCTTCAAAAGCACTGAATGCTGAACTTGCATGAGAAAATCAGGGTGAGAGTCACCAACAGCAGCACTTGGCATTTGTATCTGACATAGAACACTCTTCAAATTAAGCTAAGATTTCAGTTTGTGAATGGAGTAGAGAACGGTTGGTTGTCTAGCTGCATTACAGTCCACAGCTAGAAAAAGTCACCTTTTCAAATATCTGTTTCACAGAAACATAGAATAATTTCGGTTGGAAAAGACCTTTAAGATCATCAAGTCCAACCATTAACCTAGCACTGACAAGTCCACCAATAAACCATGTCCCTAAGCACCTCATCTACATGTTTTTCAAATACCTGCAGGGATGGTGACTCAACCACTTCCCTGGGCAGCCTGTTCCAATAGTTGACAACCATTTTGATGAAGAAATTTTTCCTAATATCCAATCTAAACCTCTCCTGGTGTAACTTCAGGCCATTTCCTCTTGTCCTATCACTCATTACTTGGGAAAAGAGACTGACACCACCTCATCACAACCTCCTTTCAGGTACAGAGTGATAAGGTCTCCTCTGAGTCTCTTTTTCTTCAGGCTAAACAGCCCCAAGTTCCCTCAGCCATTCGTCATAAGACCTGTTGTCTAGACTCTTCACCAGCTTCACTGCTCTTTTTCGAATGTGCTCCAGCTGCCCAATGTCTTTGCTGTAGTGAGGGGCCAAAACCTGAACACAGTATTTGAGGTGCAGCCTCAGCAGTACCAAGTACAGGGTGACAATCACTGTCCTATTCCTGCTGGCCACACTATTCCCGATACAAGCCCAGATGCTGTTGGCCTTCTTGGCCACCTGGGCACACTGCTGGCTCATGTTCAGCCAGCTATTGACCAGCACCCCCAGGTCCTTTTCCTCCAGGCAGCTTTCCAGCCACTCTTCCCCAAGCCTGTAGCATTGCGTAGGGTTGTTGTGATCCAGGCACAGGTTCTGTCACTTCTCCTTGTTGAACCGCATACAATTGGCCTTGGCCCATTGATCAGCCTGTCCAGATCCCCTGAGGTCCACTTCTACCCTCAAGCAGCTCAACACTCTTCCCCCACCCCTCTCCCCCAAGTTGGTGTCACCTGCAAACTTACTGAGGGTGCACTTGATCCCCTCATCCAGATTGTTGGTAAGGCTATTAAACAGGCCTGGCCCCAGTGCTGAGCCCTGGGGAACACCATTTGTAACAGGTTGCCAGCTGGATGTAACTCCATTCACCACCATGCTTTGGGCCCAGCCACCCAGCCAGTTTTTTACCCAGCAAAGAGTACAGCCATCCAAGCCATGAGAAGCCAGTTCATCCAGGAGAATGCTGTGGGAAACAGTGTCAAAGGCTTTATGAAAATCTAGGTGAACAACACCCACAGACTTTCTCTGATCCACTGAGTCACCTTGTCACAGAAGATCAGGTCCATCAGGCAGGACCTGCCTTTCATAACCCCATGCTGGCTGGGCCTGATCCCCTGATTATCCTACATGTGCCACGTGATGCCCCTCAGGATGATCTGCTCCATAACCTTCCCTGGCATCAAGGTCAGACTACCAGACCTGTGGTTCCCTGGATCCTCCTTCCTGCCCTTCTTGTACATGGGTGTCACATTGGCCAGCCTCCAGTCTGCTGGGACCTCCCTGGTCAGCCAGGACTGCTGATAAATGGTTGAAGGTGGCTCAGTGAGCACCTCTGCCAGCTCCCTCAGTACCCTTGGGTGGATCCCATCTGGTCCCATAGACCTGTGAGTATCTAGCTGGTGTAGCAGGTGCTAACCATTTCCCCCTGGATTATGGGGCTTCATTCTGCTCCCCGTCCCTGTCTTCCAGCTCAGGGGGCTGGGTACTCAGAGAACAACAGGTCTTACTATTAAAGACTGAGGCAAAGAAGGCATTAAGTACCTCAGGTTTTCTTCATCCTTTGTCACTATGTTTCCCCCCACATCCAATGAAGCATGGAGATTGTCCTTAGCCCTCCCTTTGCTGCTCATGTATTTATAGAAACATTTGTTCTTGCCTTTTATGGCCATAGCCAGATTAAGTTCTAGCTGGGCTGTGGACCTTCTAATTTTCTCCCTGCATAACCTCACAACATCCTTGTAGTCCTCCTGAGTTGCCTGCCCTTTCTTCCAACGGTCATAAACTTTTTTTTCCTGAGCTCCAGCCACAGCTCTCTGTTCAGCCAGAGCAGTCTTCTTCCCTGAAGGTGCATCTTTCAGCACATGGGGGTGGCTTGCTCCTGTGCCTTTAGGATATCCTTCTCAAATAGTGTCCAGCCTTCCTGGACTCCTTGGCCCTTCAGGACTGCCTCCCAAGGGACTCTGTCAACCAGGCTCCTCAACAGGCCAAAGTCTGCCCTCCGGAAGGCCAAGGCAGCAGTTCTGCTGACCCCACTCCTTACTTCTCCAGGAATTGAAAACTCTTAGCATTTCATGTTTGCTGTGCCCAAGACGGCCTCCAGCCATCACATCACCCACAGGTCCTTCTCTGTTGACAAACAACAGGCCCAGCGGGGCGCCTTCCCTCGTGGCTCACTCACCAGCTGTGTCAGGAAGGGACCTGCCACACACTCCAGGAGCCTCCTAGGCTGTTCCCTCCCTGCTGTGTTGTGTTTCCAGCCGGCATCTGGTGGGTTGAAGTACCCTAAAACCCCTCTGTTCATAAAATTAAAAGAAAAAATTAATTGCCAACAATTCAGTGTTCAGAATGAGAATTTAAGGTTTTAATTTTCCCCTAAAATGGCCCTAGGTGATGGGCCATTTTTCATATATGGACATTATTGACCCATATGAAACAATTTATAAAGTGCATTTCATCACTCAAGCAACAAGTTCTTAAAGGTGACAATATTTCACTTTTCAAGACAAGCTATGTCAAATATAACTCCTGTTCCATAAGTAGCTATCACTCTCCTGTTCATGTTTGAAGGCTTCCTTGCCTTTTTTTCTTGTAATTGCTCCAAGTTGATCCTTCTGACATCTCTACTCCTTTTCCTATTGCACATGAGAATTGCAAAGCTGAGGCTTTCCAATCAGAAATATTTTAAAATGTGATTTATTAGTTTGTGGAGTACATCTTAAGATATGGGAATGGAACTTGACAATTAACATATGTAGACATAACCATGTTTTTTACAGTAGGTGGAAAGGGGCAGGCAGAGCACACACAGCGCTCCTTTTCATTAATCATCTTGACCCACACTGTCCCTCCTTTTTCTGGACCTCTTTTTATGAATTGGAATTTCCTTTGGAAGACCTTGCAGGTGGTTGTAGTGCTCACTAGTTAGTTACACTATTTTAGACCTTTTTTGTTTACTGAAACTCCTTGCCAAGCTGCAAGTGATTTGCAGTTCTTTTCACTATTGAAAATGCTTGTGCAGTGTACTTCATATGGGCATGTACTGCCTGGCTTGCATTAGAAAAATATTTTATAGAGGACAGAACAATGCTTTAATTATTTTGTTGATTTCATTGCACTGCACTGGATACATAAGATGCAGGTCCACATCTTGTTTTTCATTTATTTCTTTGCTTTGTTGTAAAATACATTTGTTTTGGCTAGATGCAACTATCAATCTATACCTGATCATTAATTTGGCAGTTTCAAACTAAAAATGCTACACAGTATTATTCATTAAGATATGCTTAAAAATTAGAGATATTAAATATAGGATAATTCCAGAGGTAAAGAATACTCCCTAAAAAGAAGGGGGAAAAAAAAAAGGATACAGGCCTTCACTGCACAGAGAAATTGTTGCATTTCATCAATTAAGACAACTGGTGCAATCATACCCTAGTAGTGACCCGTTAATACTGAAATAATTTACACCCATCTGGAGGGAAGACTAAACTATGCTAGTAAAAAAGCATATTGATACTCCCAAAAGGCATTGTATTGATGTAACTCCTTACATAGTTCTGCCAAAAAAGAAATCCGCTCCCAAAAGTCATCGTATTGATGTAATTCCTTACATAGTTCTGCCAAAAGAGGAATCATACAGATCCAGCCCTAAGGTGTCACCAAAAGCTACCAAGAAATACTACCTAAATTACTCAAATCAGCTACAGAATTACTGGGTTTGATGTAGCACCTATTCAATAAAAACCAGAGCCAGGACAACAGCAATGCACTGTTCCTCCCAATGTTAAAGTCTGGGAAACTACATATAAAGTGAGGATACTGAAAGAGAAAGCTTTTTTATTGTCTGTCATTAACAAGGTTATAATTGATACAGCCCTCGGCACCAAGATTTAATTAAACAGTTCAAACAGGCAGTCCCACAATAGGAAGAGATTTAAGGAGCAGCACAGAGTCACTTTTAAGGACGGACTTATTTTTCATGCCTAATCTACTATTTTCAGTTATTGTTTACAAATCTTTTGTGTCAGAGCACTGCCATTAATGAAATCATTTGTTTACTTTTTAGTTTCCTCATAAACATGCTATTTATCTTCTCTAGAACTAGTAATTATAATACTAATACACTAGTTATAAAAAGGAGGCTGCAGTCCAGATAAAGCAGTTAAACTCAACTTTTGTTCAAAGGACAGGAAATAAAGGCCAACAGTGCAACGCTGTGCAACTAAGAAATTCAGGCTCCACTGGAAACCAAAGCACATGCACATCTGTACAGCTGAAAACTACACCTAGCAGAGATGTAGGTGGTTCTTTTTTTTTTTTTTTCGTAAAATCTTCCATCTTCCTCACTTCTTCAGGTAACAGTAAAATTATAACTACAATTTATCCTTTCTCACTTAAAAAGAATAATTTTTTGCACTAGAATCAACAATGTTCTCTAACAGGTATTCGGGTACCTCCTGCAGACTGGATACAGCTTCAGCAGTTTCCTGAATCAAGCTTAACTGCTAGCAGCAAATTTATTACCTGAAACTGAAGATTAGAAATGTATTTCAGGAAAGTTTACCTCCCTAGGACAAAGTTAGCTTTGGTGGATAACCTTTTCTACTTGTATATAGAGATGCAAACTAGAAGTCATGGAGGAGAACATACTGCAGCTTGTCATGAGATTATGTTGCATGAATTTTGCTACAGGGGCTCACCTGGCTTCAGTGAATTTGTATGGAATTTCAACTGCATTGTGTTTGAAAATTGCATTTAGCTGTAGTGTATCTATATGATAAGGAAATCACATGTATTATAATTACTGCTTTAGCATATGTTTTGCATTGGTATTGAAGTATGAAAGCTCATAAAGTCTCTTCTTCTGCCAAGACATGTTTTTTTAAAAAAGTACCTTACCTGAATGTAGGCAATTCATGTGAAAACTTTACTTTAAAAGTACCTAAATACAAAAAGGAAACACTTTTTCAGTTTCTGTTAAAGGGATATACTAGAAGTGTAGCTGATGCCAAATACTTCTCTGTATCTGATTGGTTAGTAGCATTCACCCTTTGAAAAACAGAAAACATTTGGGCAAATGAAATTTGATTTGGTATGGCTGAAAAGGTCTTTCAGTACACATCAGTTTAAAAATTGAACAATTGTTGTATAGCAGTAAAAAGGTCCTCAAAGGCATTTTGATCTGAGGGAAAAAATATAGCACAATTGATGACTAATGTTTCTGCTCCAGTAGAAAATGCAGATTTAATGCTTTAGAAATAATATTCCTAAAGGAAGCTCTTCCCAATAAAGGGCATCACCAAAATATTTAATTTGACAGACAAAGGAGTAATCGAGGACACTGCTACTTCACTGTTGAGAGGAACCTGTTTAACATTCTAATTTAGTTGTTTAAGCATAATCTGACTACTTAAACAGTAACATACAGAGGCCAATTTTTTAACAAACACAGGTCCAGAAAGCACAATAAACCACTTGTCACAACCATGCACAGTACTGATGGCAGTGAAGCACCCTGACACAGGCTTCAGTTACTGTGCTAGCACCCATGGCCTCTGGCCAGGAGGGATAACCAGCAACACTGAAATCCAAGCTGCCACTATTTTGCTGTTAGCAGTATTTCAGATAACTTAAGACATGGTTACTTTTACTGCAATAATGCTCCTTGCTTGATGTTAAACGCACTTCAAAAATACGTCCTTGCTTTGCGCATGGAAACAAAGATTTTGGCTTTATCAGTTGATCTAAATATTCGGGAGTTCAACGGCATGGGGAGTGGGAAAATGGTATTTACACTACCCAACTTTAAGCACTTAAAACACTTCCTTCCCCCTCCTTGTCTCCAGTGTCTGCCAGGTTTACATTTGCCACAGCTATAGCACTTCTGTCTCCAGTGGGAACAAAGCACCAGAAATGGCGTATCACCTCTAGCTTTCTGATAAGCAGCAAGGAAACAGGATTTAAACTCACGTGACAGGTACTCAGCTAATAATTTTTCATAAATGATAGGGCTATTATATTAGATATTAAACAAGGAAATGTGTGTGTGTGCACAGAGCCATTCATCTACTTCAAGTTATCTACAGAGAAATACTCCAAGGATCAAGTTCTCATTTACTTCGTTGAATTTTTTTCTCCATACACTTGTGCAGGACTATGATGTAAGATGACATTCTCGTGCATTTCAGGATTGTTGTTTAAAAATTTATGAATAGATTTTACTTTAACTGCCAGCTACCTTTGCAGAAAACCAGAGATCTGTTGGGGAAGTCAGAACCCCTCCAACACATACCTTCCTATGGATGACCGAGGAACAGCCACAGTGCATTCCCTCTTTTCTGGAGACAGATTAATTTAATTTTTTGTACACCAGAGGCAAGTTCCTTTGGTGAGACAATAAAATATATTAGAAATTTATCATTAATACATTTTATTATTGATAAATCATATCAGGTGCAGTAAGTAGCACTTGTTAAACTTTTATGATTTTGTTTCCCCTCAGTAGCAACTTTTCTTAAAATTGATCAGTTTTATTGAGCTTGTGCAATAGAAAACAGAAAACACGCTTAATAGACAAAGGGCCACTAGTTGAATGAGACTCACAAGTCTTTATTTCCTAGAAAAATAAAATAAAAATTAAAACTCTAAACATCGTAACAGAAATCATCACTGAATCAAAGTAAAGGCTAGATTTTTTTATTTTTTATTTGTATGTGCTTTGGTAGAAGTCCCATGTGTAGGGATTCTTCATAAAGTAAGTAATCAAAGTTAAATATAAGAATGCACAGCCCTTCCTTTAGAAGTTCAGATCCGTTAGGAAGGTAGGAAAGTCAAAGCTCTGTCTGATCCTCTTCTCTGCATGGCTCCTAGTTTTGCCAAAGGAGCAGTACACAATAATTGTAGACTTCAGATAGGTTGACTTCAAGAGTAGGAGGTCTAATTAGTCTGGAAAGAAATGCTTATTCCTTTGTAGTCTAATTGACAATGGGTATACTTCAACACATTAATACACTTCCATTTTTCAAAGAAGATGGGTTCTTTGACGAGCTCTGGCATACTAGCATTCTGTTCCTTTTGTAATACGTTGTCCTGTGGTCAGAAGTACTGCTCTTGGATACCCATCACAGCAGCTTCCAAGACAAAATTAATACATACTTAAATCTTATTTTGTTTTCAAAATGGCACTCCTATTTGAAAGAAATTAGTCAGAACTAAAGCGAAAAAACCAGCACACCGGTTGAACAGATAAATCCTCTGTACAGAAGACTGGCAGCAGTTATGCAGGGTAATGACAGCTGGAGTTACGTGAAGCTCAGGGACACTGACACAGCAGCCTACATTGAACTCTCACTCCTTGGTTCATCTAGGTTTGTACTCTGAGGTTTTGTTATTCAAGAATCTTCCAAAGGACAAAGTAAAAATTGATCAAAATGGAGTCTGCTCTGCAAAACACTGACTTGTGCCCTTTTCCCCCTAAACTAGTCTTGGTTCACTGGACCGTAATTTTGGCAAAGCCAGTCAAGTTTCACATCCAAAACTGTAATTAGAGAAAATAAACAAAGATGTATCCTCTTAAGAAATAATATACTCACAATTATAACAGAAAGAACAATTTAAAAAAACAGTATTTGCCAATGTAGAATAAGGCTATGTAAAAAAAATAATAAATGTCATTTTCTGCTTCCAGTTTACAAACTGTTTGTCTTGTATAACATGCTCAAGAAAAATACTGTATGTGTAAGCGTACTCAATCTCAAGGGAACAAAGCAACCCACTCGCCAGAACTCACATAATTTTTACAATGTAATGTTAATAACTGACAAGTCTAAAGTACCTGCCATTACTGTTGCTACATTGCAAGGGGTGGAATTGGGTTTCTTTTAAATAGTTTGTGATTTGTTCGTTGACTCACAGCAACTTCAGAAACCAACAAGCCGGCTGCAAACATGAAACAGTAATTGAAAGCAGTCAGAGAGAGATGAACAGAATGCACATAAATATTCCTATTGCATGATCTTCCTTGCAGAGAATTCCACATAGGTAATGAAAGCTGATTTTGTTCCCAGGAAAGTGTTAATTCCATCATTTTAGTGAAAGATCTCTAGATTCCTGCTCCCATAAGCAGAAAACTTGACATCTAGACTCTAAATTAGATATGATAGACATTACTAAGCTGGAGACCAGCATTCATAGGTTGAATTTTATTAGATTTCTCTCATGTAGAATCCAATAGGCCATTTTCTTCTCTCCCTGCCTATTCTGATGATACTGATCAAAATTTGTGGCGCCAGGAAAGGGATTCACTGAAAAAACCCTCTATATTCAACAGTTGAACACTTGCAACAGATTCCAGTGTTCAGTGTGCTCATGAAGCATTGTGGCTTGTTTGCAAATGTTCCAATGCAAGTTATGAACCTTCACTTGGTTGCAAGTGTAGCATTTAAAGAAGTATCAGATAAAAATGGATGTGGTATGCTATCTTTTCAAGTCACCCTTCCCAAATGTGGAATATGTTAAAATATCTGAGGCAAAATATAAATTTACACCAACACTTCCCAAACATTTTACTGTGCCTCTATCTGGTATAAAATACAATTTTAATACAATAGTAGTTAGGTGAGCACTTTTATTAAAAACTCTGGATAAAAAATGTGCTAATCTTTCTCATTCTGCACAATCCAATGAATCTATGGTATAATCCACTAAGAAAAATACTTGAAGGATGAGTGAATTTTGCTGGGGAAGTTTTCTCCACCACTTCTACCCTCTCTTCCATTTTACTATTTTGAGATCTCAAATACATAAAACCTCTGGTTTCAATTATATCTTGCCAGAGACAAATATTAATTACATTAAAAACTGTAATTTCTTTTGCACCGAAAAGAACGAAGCACATATTCATCTTATGATGATGCTCACATAGAATAAAAATAGAAGCTTACACTATCGAAAGAAGTTAGCATACATGTCCCCCCAAACCCCCACTGCAATAAAGATGTAGACTGTGCAATTTTCAATATGTTTCATTTTAGAATATGCATTAATTTCTCCTTTCTTCCATCCACTTCCGTGTGGAAATGTTTGTGTGAGATATGCTTTCCAAATAAAGTCCCTTTCCAGGGCACTGCTCAGAGTATAGCTGGAAAGAAGGATAAATATGAATGCCCACCCTAAATTTTCCATTATTTTATATTTTGCAATGCAAATTATAAAGTTAATGCACATGCAACTTCATCAACAATACCTGCTATGGTTATTTTAATGATGAAAGGTGTCTTAAAAAATTGTATGAAAGAGATTAGTTACCTATAACTAATTCCCTCTAAGATGTATTACCTACAGAAATAGTGTCAGGCAGAGAATTTCTGTTTTCTACCACCTGCATCCACTGCTTCACAATGGCACATTTCCAGCAGCATCTGCCCCACTGTCATCTATAGTTCTATTTCTTCCCACATCACCTTGTCACAGTCTACTGAGAGGACTTCTGCACCATAACTGCCAATTGCTTCTTGACACAGACAAGAAGACAACTTGAATGAACTTCCACGAACAGAAAAAGATGAAGCCAATACAGCATTCACCTAGCCTCAGTTCTGCGAACAGTCTTAAGGATGAGCACAGACAATGGCTTCAAGCGAAACTCTGATATCCATCTTCAGAAAAAACGTACGGGGAATCCTCAAAGTAATGTACTTCTCAAAGGTTGTTAAATGCCAGGTTTTTACCCTAGAAACTGACTCTTTCCTACTTTCTTCACCAGAGGGATAGCTAGTAGAAAAAGCATTTTTTGACAGAAGACAGTATAGCCCTTGGCCAAAAGGCAAGCAAATAAAAACCCACAAAGACAAGATTAAGTCACATGAAGCATTGTGCTTTTCAGTAAAAGGAGGAGCCATCACCAAATGCTTCAAACACAGTAGGTGAAAATATTCAGAAACCTGCAGCTACAACCACCAGTTGTACCTCAGCTTCTGTACTCACTGCTTGAGGTACTTGATCCATCAACCGACTCCAGGAAAGCGAAGAGGACTGCCCTCCAGTACAGCAGAGAGGACTCTAATCTGAATGGTCCTGATCAGGTCTGGTTTCATTGAGAAATGTAAACCACTGAAGATGGCATCTGTGATATTCTTCACTTAAAATTTATCCATGTTTTTAAGGTTTAAGACTGACCAATGATACATTCATTTCTGATGACAAGAAATTAGATTCCCTTTCTCCTAGCCAGATTATGAGCCACCAGATTCTGTTAGCAAGTCTAACGAAGTAATAGGAGTCTCATGGGAGGAGTTCTAGAAGTGAAACAAAAGAAAAAGAGTTCAGATGTGGTAAAGAAAAATGGTTTAATGCTTTTGAGCATGTCTGAGGCTACCAGCTGCCAAACACTGGAGATAAACGGCATCTAAAATGACATTAGGTCAGAGAGGCCAGTCAGAGTAGACAGGATCAGCAATTTGGATTGCATTCCACAAAAAGACCTCCACACAATTCCTTAGCTAGATTTGTAACATCAGAGTTTGTACCATTATCACCATGGAGGTTCCTATATGAAGTCTGCAGGAGTTGCCTGTGTGGGATTTGGGAGACGGAGGGCAAGACAGCATAGCATAAAAAAAATAGCAAATTATTGTAGAGTGGAGGGAGGTCCCCTAGAAACAAAAAAGAATCAAGTAGCTATCCTCATCAAATGATAACCTCACTGTACAGGTGCTAAGCATGGTTTCCTTCAAAGGATGATTTCTCATTGCAGGATAAATTTTCTCCAGGAATCAAGAGACACACAGCAGACATTAATGCATGTGCTCTGGTATCCTCCTGGGGGGGAGGGGGGGGAGCAGGGAGCTGTATGACAATAGCTTTGTGCTACTAACATACCCAAAATGCAGAAGAAAATATTTGAAGACTTGATAAATAATATCAAATTATCAAGTGGTTGACAGTGTTCTACTATAACCAAAGCCACTCAGTTCTTGTTCACTCTTTTAAAAAGCTGCAGGAGACACGGTGGCTACTGTTCTTGGTCACATGACCAAAAAGAGCCTCTTCTGCAGTCTTTTGCACTTCTTGTGAAAGTTCCTAGAAATTTGAGTATAATGTCAAGTATTTTGGACTTAGCCACCCAATGAATGCCAGTCAGCAAGACCTTTGTTTTGGAGTGACAATGGAGAAACCTACCAGGATGTAGACTGAATGAACATATCATTGTAAAGTACTTCTGCCAGTTGCTTCCAAAATCTCAGGAACCTACTTTGATTTAAATTCTTATAGACTAAAAGTTTCAGGAAAATGTCTGATACTCTCAGGTCTTTCTAGTGCCCTACAAAGAGAAACCCTCTTCAGCCTCTAAAAACATTGTGTCTGGAAAACTCACGGTTCCCACCCTGTGTTTTGCATTTCCCTTTTCTAAAGGCTTGAATGGGAAAGACCTTTTAAGCTGGGAGGCACAAACAGATGTTTTCTCTTGGGAGCTCGAGTCCTTACATTTTCCACAGCTGAGGACTAAAAAGACAAGGAAGTTGACTGAAGACCAAGAGATTTCTTGACAGGAGACTAACAGAACACTAGCCACTAAGAGATGAATGCTTGTAGATTAAAAATAAAGATTAATTTCTAAGATGGGAGCTGTGTGAACCAAGGGGGGAAAAAAAAAGTAAAAAAAAAAAGTGGGCTGTTCTGAGGCTTGTCCTGAAGATTTGTGCAGTGCACAGATGTCTGTGGCAGCATCTGTGTGTACAATGACTGGAAAGACTCATCAAAGCAATCAAAGGAGGAAAGATATCTCTGAAAAGATGAACTGTGCCAGAAGAAGTTGTGGAATTAGAGACTTCGATTTCCGTAGACAGCAATCTTGATAGGCATTTCCAATGTCAGAAACTGAAGAAATTGCAGGTGCTAGAAATGCAGTAGCAGGGTGTTTAGGATACTCCAACGTTCTTAGGTTCAAAGAGCTTAGTGGTTTGACCAAATACATATAGTTCCGTAAACCTGACATATATACAGGCAGAAACATTTACGAACAGGTTACTACTTCACAGAAAGCTGACTGAACAGTATCAACAAACATCACACCATTACCATGAAAAAGGACTGCACAAAGAAGCTTTCACATTTTCCACTGTTTGTATCTCACTTGAGCTTCAGCAGGGACGTGCTAAGTACTCCAAAGAGTCTGTGGGAGCAATACATCATCTAAAGTTGTGTGGTAAGGGGAAGAAATCTTCAATAGGGTTCACAATGCTTTCTTCAAGAGCTGCATGTTCTGATTTAGGAAGGTGGTTGAGGGTGAACAAGAGTAGAAGTTGCCCTCTTTCACAGCCAACTAAGTATACACAGCAGGGTCTGTACGCGTTCCTGCAGGTGTATTCCCGAGAATAACAATTTCTTAGCTAATAGGAGCTGTGTTTAGATATATCTGTACCATAAAATATATTGACAGAGCCTTCAAAGGAGTACCGTCCTTTTCTGCATGTCTAGTGCAACTAGGTCCAATAGGATTTATCATTATTATTTTGTATAAAGTACAAATAAACCCTCAACATTTCCCAACAGAAAACATAAATGGAAAAAAGTCAACACTTCCATCTCAAAATCTGTCAGTATAAAGATTATGAGATTAGAACCTCCACACTGGAGAACTAGCAGCATACCACACTTAGATCTCTTAAAGCCACTGGCATTGTTCTAGCTATATTTTACTGAACAAAAAGCAAACCTTTCTCCCCGACCCCAGCAAACACTTATGCACATGAGTACTCTTCATTGCCTCAATAGGACCATTCACATGGGTGAAGTTACTCGGGCAAGTAAGTGTAGGATAAAGGCCAGATGTGTGTAAAGCTTCTATTATCAAAGGGCTGCAGCACTGAAGTGCAGCAGTCATAAGTACTTGCACGCCTGTTTTACAAATACATATTTAGTATATACACTGAAAAAAGTATTTTTCCCAAGACTGTGCTGATACACTTGATCACCTTCAGCACAAAAGAAATATTTGTTGGTTTTTTACAAGAGCTTACAGGGATTTCAGTATGGGCTAGATCTGCAAAGCTGTATTCACACCAAGAGACATGGCTTCTATTTCGAGCAGTGCCACATCTAGACACAATATGCTATGTATCTAAATCTCTGATAAGCTTTTCATATTGCAAGTTTAAAAGTCTGCATTCAGAAACATGCAGACCATGGATATTCTTCCACGGTCACAAGCAAACATATACTAGGTATTGAATTCACACAATGCATAAAAATCTCTTCATTCTGCTCCACACTCACCATTACTCAAAAATTGCTTACAATGCGTCATAACAAACATTAGACCTAATAAAGACAAAATGTGTCACTGGAAGACACTGAGAGAAATCAGGTCATCACAGTGTCTCAGGTTCTGCAATACCTTTCTTTTACAGTAACGTTTCCAGGTATTTCAGGAGATGGACCATTACTCAAGGTTGAGCAGAAGCCAGAAAAATCCTTCCCAAAACCTCACTGACTGACAAACCGAAATTTTAAGTTTATTACCGCTTCAATCTTGCAATCCAATCCACAAATTTATCAGGATGTCTTAAAATAAATTAACACTTTGTCCCTAATGCCTTAAGTCAGCCATTCTGTAACTAATCTCTTTTTCTATAGATAAGATTTTCATCAGCTCAGTAGCCCTTCTTTGCATCTCTACCTAGTAAACAACTTTTCAACAATGAATTGTTATTGTTGTATTGTGACAGTCTACTTAACTCTGCACTGAAACAGTCTCATCCAATGTATCCTGAATTCACATTACACTGCTGAAATAGGTGAGGCCGATGAGAATTACTTCAGCTTTCCATATCCCAACTTCTATTAAAAAAAATATTCTTGTTAGAACCCAAGTGAGTGATTTTGTATTTTGTGCTTTCAGTTTCACTCTATTCTAGTCTTTCAGTCAAAGTCAGAGGATTTTTCCCAGTTGTCTGCAGTACTTCAGTACCTCCCAACTTCATCTCATTCACAAATTACACGTGGTTTAGATGGTGACCTCAGCCTAAGGCACTGATAGATAAAACAGGATGTGTCCCTAGGCTGATGTCTCTCAATTTCCATCCTGAAAATAATTCAGAATTTACAGCAGTCTTTTTCCACCAGCTTTAATTCATCTTTCAATTCTCATGTTAATCTATTTCCACCTAAGCAATTTTAGAGCCTTATGTCAAGCATTACTTCATTTTAAGTAAATTACACTCATCTTCTAAAAGTGCCCCAAACCACCCAGGGTGAGGGGCAGAACAAAAGGGCTAGGAGAACACATACTACATGCTATCATATCCATGCTTGAACTTCGTCTTTTTTTCACAATCTGAAGTAAGCTTTTCCTTAATCTTGTGGTTAAACTAACAGGTCTGAAGTTGATCACAACTTTTCTTAATGCAATTGCTTTATTTGCTGCTGTTCTGCTGCAAAATATCAACCGAACTTACAGATCCATTAAAAGTTCTCGGTACTGAATTTGTACTTATTTCAGTGTTCTAGAATGGTTATGTTGGTTCTCTGACAAATTCAACATTTTAAGATTTGTGTTAGGTATTACTATACAAGTTGCTGGCCATGACTTACAACTACACTGTCTCTTTATCTCCTCCTCATTCCTGCCCATTCCTTCCTAAATTATCCTATCATTTTTTTTCCCATTTCTTCCATTCTCACTATAAATCATGTCACTACATATTAATGTCTCCTCTGCCTCTCCTAAAAACTATTGATTTGGGAACTTGTTACCACAATCAACTCTTGTCTTGTAATTACTTGTCAGGATTACAAAAATCCTGACTACATGTAGAAGTACTAAAGGAACCCATTTCACAGATGGGTTAATTGAGGCAAGGAAAAGTTGGCAGTTTCACCACCTGCTCAGCTGGAGGTTTCCAGACTCCTAGAGATCAGTTTGTTGGGCTCTGATTGGGAATATGGCTCTGAGTAGAGTTAATTTCCACTTATCCTTCTTTAAATATTGCAGACATTCTGCTGCCAAAGAGCCTCTGAAACTCAGGAGGGAAGTACAATCGCTACATTTTTCTCCACAGTACATACCAGGTAAACCCCAGACCTGGTATTCTTCCCAAGTTACCTGAGAATGTCTAAACACATGGTCTATCACTCACACTTAGCAACCTTCAACATTCATTTAATGACTACAACCTCCCCCCTACCTATGGGAACACCACAGAATAAATACAGTGAAAAATGGGATGCAAATCAGAACAGGAAGGAAAGCACAACATCAGGAAACAGCACCTGAAGGACCAACATGGATCTCTGTACTTCTCTGCAGATATCATGCAGTTATTTATGCAGTCTCCTAAGCTTTCCAAAAAGGCCAAATAAAAACAATGTTAAATATTTAATAAATATGACATATTTAGTGAGTGCAAAAGTTCCTAGGATGAGAACATCTGCTACTCTCCATTTCCAGAATGCTGTCTACTTGGTTTTTTTCTCTTCCCTTTTCAAGCTAGATTTAGTCTCTGCCATCATTTCCTCAACTAGGTTAACTTTCTCCTGTGCTGTAACTCACATTTTTTCCCAGTTTGTGGTAAAAAAAAGTGGGGTTCCTTTTGTCATTCTAGTGCTCCTCCCCATCTCTCCTATCTTCCTGTAATCTTTTGCCTTAAGCTCAAGCTTTTTTCTCATCTCTTTCAAGGTTCTAAAGAAATCTGTCAATAACTCTTAACTTCATTTCAGGCACTACCCTGCTCCCATCCCACGTGGGATTGGAAGTATTTATTCTATTTTCTTCTGCAATCATTTATATGCTCCCTCCCATTCCGTGTGATTTCTTGTTCTCCCCTGGTGTATGTCTCCATTCTCTTTCAAGTTTGTTTTTGATGCTCTTATTTACAAAGTTCCTATTCTGAGATCATTTAGGGCACTACATTCAGAACAATCTCTGTGAGACTGTTCCAGCACTCTTGTAAGCCAAAGAGAGCTCTGCTGGCAAAAATATCCTTTTCTTGCCGACAGTGAAATATCTAATGCAAATTCATGTTTTCTCCAGTTCTCTTGTTACTACAGCTGTGCACTGAAAGACGGCTACGCAATAAGAAAAAAGCATTGTTCCTTTTCCCAACAAACTTGGTTAAAATTCCAACACTGAAAAACAGGTACTCTCAGGTGACTGTGAAGGACAGTTGCTGTCAGTATCAGGGTGCACTGGTGGTTCAGAAACAGCATCAAACTTTTAGGTTTTCCTAATCCAAATATCCAGGCTCAGGCTCTAATTTTGTAAGCTGCACAACACAAGACATTTTAAAAGAAAGCAAAAATTAAACTTTATAAGCAAGGGCACTTTCCAATCTCAGTGAGAACAGTACCACAAAGACTTTATAGTAACAGAAACTTCCTTTGATCTTTTGTAAATCTAACTTCCTCTAAATTTGTGTTCTCATTCTTTTTGTACCAGGCTCCTACTTTACTGTTGACATGAAAAAGGAGAAAATCAAAGAACATTCATGTGGAATACTGCACAATTAAAAGTTAAATTTTGGCAAAGTTTAGCATTAAGAACAATTGTTAGCAGTATCTATATATTTGTACTTGACATTTTCCCAATACTTGTAAACAAAGTACTAATTATGTATTTTTGAAAGCATTCTTATAGCCCACCATTGAATTTACATGCATTATATCATAAATGCACAGACACATGTATCTGCGACCCCCCTCTCCCCCAATTGTACTTCAGACAGTAAGTTCCCCTGTTGTTAATTTATCTTAGATAAGTATTACATAGCATCAAACACTACAATTACAATCACATTCTGGTATGTGATCATACTTTAGTCTGTGTAGCTGAACCTTCATTACAAACGACATAATTAGAAATTCCACCTGGAATAACTCAAAAATTTTGAAAGAGTACCTCCAATACTGGTAAATTACTGCACATTTGAAAAAAATCTCCACTGTTTCAATATATCAGTACTATTTGAATACTATTCAATACTATTCAAAGCTATTTCAATATTTCAACATTTCAACAATGACTTGCTCTGCAAGACACTTTTCAAAGACTTTTGTAAGAACCCTGAAGTATGTCATCATCCCTGGAGGTATTTAAAAGATGTGTAGATGTGGTACTTAGGGACATGGTTTAATAGTGGGCCTGGCACTGTCAGGTTTATGGTTGGACTCGAAGATCTTAAAGGTCTTTTCTAACCTAAGTGATTCCATGATTCCCTAATAAGGAACTTTCTCTTCAGAGAGGTGAAAGTATAAAGAACTGCAGAAACATTCAGTAATACCAAAAGCTTTTAAAGTAACAAACGACGAACCGATTTACTAGATTTCTAGCTTACACAAGAAGCGAAACTGAAGATGGAGTATCTGACAGAAAATGCTTCTTTCTCTTTTCTTAAGCAAGACTGAAAAGAGAGAGAACTCACACTCAAAGGAGAAAGGCCTACAAGGATGTAGGTGGCAATCATACTGAAGAAGAGTTGTCTGTAGCACGCAACAAAACTGTCACTCTACTTAATACTGTACTTGTATGCGTTGAGAATTTCTTTAAGAGGAGCTATGGGCTGATATTTTACCATTCAGTGGCTGTAAAGTGAATCAGCCAACACTGAAAGCTCACACAATATTTAACAATGGGGCCGTAAATTCCAGTGCCTGCCACAAATTCCAGCCTGGAACAATTACAGGCTATCTACATACATTCTCCTGACATTTTCAAATATGTACACTTTTTGAATTTTTCTGCAACACTGGTTTGTATTTTTGGGCTATCTGCCACATTTCAAGTTGTCCCTGAGGCTATACTTAATAGAATGGAAAAGTTTTGCTGTAATTTATACTTTAGGCATCAGACTGGATGATAAATACTCAGTCTATTACACCAAACATTAGCAGCTTCAAGATGTGGCTTCAAACATGGTTTGATGGGCTTTTTTAAAACTTCTAAATTAACAAATAAGTGATCAGAACAAAATTTCATGCAAAATAAAACTCAATATGCTAATTCAGGAATTGTGGTCTGAAGGTTGGTATTAGGATGTGTTTAATTTTACAGTTCGTGAGAATTTCATATAATAAACTTCTAAACACTAATTTATTTTCAGAAAGAATGTCCTGATAGCTTCTCTAAGAAAGTCTTAAAGTTTTGTATTAGCATTTCATCTCCATTCCCCTCAGACTCACTTATTCTAACTTCTTTCTAGGCAGAAGGTTATACATTGTAAATGATCACTCAAAAACCTGCTTATGGCTTTTTCATTGCTTATTGCTTTTTTCCTGACAATTCCCTGGTTTCTTAGAGGTTCAACATAATCATGGCCAAGAGACAATCTTACACACTTTAAGAAATACTGAAGTTTTCTTTTGCAAACTTCTTAGTTATTTACTTCCATTTCGTATCACTCAATCACCCAAAAAAAAAAAAAAAGGATATCAATTTTAATTGAAAAGCCTCAAATTAATACAGTGTTATATCATAGCTCACTTACTTGTCCATGTAATACAAAAGCCCTGAAGTTCTTTAAATTCTTTTATAAATAGAAACAGGAGAACTGATTTTCCTCTATCAAGTGCTGGGTACTGAAGCTGGTATTAGTAAATAGTGGTATGATCCCCAACTGAAAGCAACTTCTAATTTTTAATAGCAATGCAATATATATATTTCTACACGGACCAGTGCTCTGCATCCTTCTCTCAACTGAAAAGCAGCTTTTCCAGTCACAGTGTAACCACAATAATATACATGGAACAATTTTAATATACATGGAACAACTTACAGTAATTCAGTTTGATAGTGGTGAGGAATCTCTCTTGAATGAAGCGCTGTACAAAACACAGACCTACTGCCCAGGTCTGTACAGCGTTAACTGTCAAAAAAGTTTCAGATTTAATTATTTTAAATTTCCCAAAACAATTAAAATCTAATCCAAATCACTGTCCAGATTAGCATGCTATCCCATATCAGAAAGCAGCACAAACAGTATCAGACATTCTATTAAATCTCAATCAACTAAAATGCTTAAAGCATCCATTTACAAGTTTCATACCACCCTTTTCAAACCTACTGTCAAAGACTCTATGCTCTTAAAAGGGTATGACCAGCTAAACCTTAATGCATGCTTATGTTTGATTGTCTTTTCCTCATCTTTTTGCTTTCAATATCAGACTTATTTTAGTCATTGCAAAACAGTGCAGCTTTGAAGAATATGTGGATTTGATCTGGCAGCTTGGAAAGAAAGACAGGTCAGATAATATGTCATTAAAATTATTACATATATCAGACATGCTTTATGGTGTACTCAATTATTACGTCACGCCAGTTAAAAGACTACTTACTCTTTCTTCTATACAGCATGGATGGATTTTTAACAATCAAGAGCTCCATAATTGCAAGGGCAGACCTCATAAAGACTCAAAAATCAGTTTCCAAGATATTTTAATTAAATCCCAAGTCCAAAAACTCTCCACAACAAAGCAGACAGGAAGAATATTAGCTGGAAATACAAAGCTCTATGACACTAACATCAGAGATGAACTTATACTGCTTTAATGGCTGACGAACAGGCCTTTTTTCAGCCTCTGAAAAAGATGGAACAGCTATGAAGTAAATCTCCCTAAAAGTTCATGTTGTTTTAGAATCTCTGCCTCTGGTTTCAGGATCATCTCTGAAAAATATTAGTACGTTCTCTTAATTACCCATACATATACAAAATTGTAAGTGTTCACACAAAAGGAGCAAGAATTAGTAATCAAGAATACATGTAGCAGTCCATACAGTTGTGGGGGATTGGGCTGGAACACCATCATGACTCTACCTGATGTATCAGAAGATGTTTATTTCCAGCACGTTTTGAAATGAAATACAAGTGTCCTCAAAGTCTCCCTCAACTTTGACCATGTCTCAGATAATACCCAAATAATTTATGTATAGGAAAAAGTCCTTCCCACTGTGGATGTTAGCTTTCTTACATGCTCTCATTTCACGAGGAAAGCGCTAATCTTAGTGACCATTTTAAAGCTATTATACTTATTAAATAATAATCTGAAATAACACCAGAGCAAGAATTTTAACAGAACATTCTTATGCTCAAGTTTTTTACAGATTCAGCGTTTTTCCAATCCGATAACCTAAATATTGCAAGATGAATTTTAGCTCTTGAGCAATGTTCACAGTATTTCAGTATTTTGCTTACATCAAGCCACTGCATTCATACGTTCCTAGCTCCACTGTTTGTAAGATGAAAACAGAGATCCCTACTGTACCATTAATTGCTAATCTGACACTGAAACAGTGATTTCATTGTCATGGGTGATGGGACTGAGAAATTCTGTGTAACTCCACTCCTCTAACAGGTACAGTAATAAGCTGTTAGTTCTTTAGGCAAAAGACAGGAATCTGTTGGAAAAAGGCTTTATTCTCTGCCCGTAATCAGTAACTTGAGGGCCTTCTGTAGATTCTGCACAGCAGTGCTCACATCTTCATACTGCAAAGCACTGCCAGCATATTTGCAATATTTTTGAGCTCTGGCAAAGTCCTCTGGAGTCAAACGGACTTCCCCTGCAAAAACATAAGTATTACAAAGTTACTATAAAGGAAATGTGACTGAGGCTTCCTTTCACATGATTTCTGTGTTTTACTTATATTTGCAGTAATATTATTAAAACCAGGCTAATATTTGTGGTAATATTACAAAGACCAAGCTACATGATGTACTACTTTAATGGACAAGCTATTACTTCTGTTCACTTTTCTTTCCATTCATATAATATTTAACTACTTTGCTGCTGGCATTTGAAAAATATGAGGACCTTTCTAGGTACAAGTATTTATATGACCCAGTGCTTTTCAAAAGTAAATCAATGCCTTTGAGAAAGATCTGCTCTTCATCTAAGGCAGCAAAGGAGAGCTTTTTAACGACTGTAAGTTAGCTATAATCACATTACAACCTGCAAGAAACAAGGACAGTGTTTTTTGTGTTTACAGTGTAATTACTTTGCTCTCTTCTTCAGGAATTATACATAATTGAAGACTGTTCCTTCTCAACTGGAGTAACTTTTCAAAATGTGGAAGCGTTTCTCACCGGCATGTTTTTGCACATTTTATATCTCTGTTTTATCCAAGTAAAGTTTATGCTTCCGTTTTTATGTAAGATGACTGAAAACAAAACTGATCCCATTTAATGTGCCCATTTTTTTTTTAATACTGGAGAACACTAGCAAAAGTATTCTCATACTATAATATAAAACAATTAACTGTTATTTATTAAGCAGAGTATTTTCTTGACATAAGTTAAAACATTGGGAATTCTGTAATGCTCAAACACATGCATTCACTCTTCTAAAAAACATAGTAGGGACTTATGCCATAACTGGCAGAAGATTTAATCTGTGAATAGCATCGCTGGTGCGTGCATAAAATATAGCACAGTTATGTTACTGTCCCTCCTTCAACCCACAAATTCACCAGGAGTTTTAAGACTAACACCATGCCATGCCAATAACCTATGGACAAATTATGAAAATTTTACTCATGTTCCTTCAGAACAACTTGTAAAAGACTGATTTATGTGGACATGGATAAATATATGCAGTACTAAAGAATTATGTATTTCTTTAATAGGTTTCCCACACAGCATTTTATAAGCAATGAACAGATTTCACAGATTAAGAAAAAGTGCATTTTAAAATGTACCATAGATTTTCTATAAAAATATGGTTAAACATAGCTTTAGTTCTCTAAGTACAGCTTTCTAATTTTAAGCAAGGACATTAATATACTTAAATGCATTTTTTATGGTACAATTTCAGTTAGCTGGATCCCTTTCTTTCAAAATAAAACTGTTGTTAGCAATACTGTGAGAATGTTTACTAAAGAATCTCAGTTCTTATCAGAAAATGTCTATTATATTTGCTTTTCCTTTCCCCAATCTTATTATTTAAGAACAGCGTTTGAACAAATAAAACGGAAAACCTGGGAATATTAAAAACTGGATTGGTCTGCTGGTTTTCGAAACAACCCGACCCAAATAAAGAGCAGAAGGGCAAGTGCTCTTAAGATTAATTTTATCAATTTTTAAATATACTCTAGAAGTTATACTTATTTTCCCTTCAATAAATACATATAACCACAAAATAACTTTTGAATACTGAGGCACATGACAGCTTGGTGGGCTCATTATCACTGTGATGTAGATTAGTTTACTGCTGAGTAGGTGAAGACACATTAAATCTCTTAAAATACATAGACATGTAAGTAAATATGCATGAGGGAGGGCATAAACACAGACACACACTTAGGTTATTTTGTAACCTAAATAAAGTCACAGACTAAAAGCAGCTGGGGTCAATCTGCAACCACATTACTGAACATCTTTAAGAAATTAAAAAAGACCGAGCTCCCCTCAAAGTGGCTTTATGTTATGATGCCAAAAGAAACTACAAAATCATTCTTTAAAAACTGGCCAAGGCATCAGTCCAGTATTCAACTAATTTATTGGAAGGAAGCCTAAATTCACCAGTCTAATCTTATTTTTACAGTATGAGCTCTATTAATGTTTTGCTGGCATAAAGCCTTATGTATTATGAAATCTATTTCAGATGCTATTATGACATAACTTGAGGGAAAAAAGGTAACAATTTTAGATTTATAAACCAAAGTTTACACAGTAAGGGTGTTGATCTTTTGATGTGCTCAGTGGCCTCAGCTCCTATTGAAGTCAACACCTCACAATGGACAAGCAGGACAGAAATAAAATAGCTCTGTGTTCTTAAGTTTTCAAAACGTAAAACTTAACTATAATGTCTGTACTTACACCAAAAGCATAATCACAAAAGTTAGTAACTGACTTCAGTTTACATATTCCAAGGGATAAGCAGACTTGAGGAATGGAAAGCAGCTTTGTTGAAAAGAACCTGGGGGTCCTAGTGGACACCAATTTTTCCATAAGCCAACAATCTGCCCTTGTGGCAAAGAAGACTAATGGCGTCCTGGGCTGCACTAGGAGAAGTGTTGCCAGCAGGTGGAGGGAGGTGATCCTTCCCCTTTATTCAGCACTGGTGAAGCAACACTGGGAGTACTGTGGCCAGTTCTGGGTCCCTCAGTACAAGAGAGAGGCTGACATCCTGGAGAGAGTCCAGAGAAAGGCCACAAAGATGATGAAGGGCCTAGAGCACCTCTTACAAGAGGGAAGGCTTGAGAAAGCTGGGACTGTTCAGCCTAGAGAAGAGAAGGGTCAGGGGGATCTCATCAAGCTATATAAATACCTGCAGGGAGGGTACATAGAGGACAAGGCTCTTTTCAGTGGTGCCCAGTGACAGGACCAGAGGTGGTGGGCACAAACTGAAACACAGGAGGGTCCTGTCTGAACATCAGGAAACACTTTTTACCGTGAGGGTGACTAAGCATTGGCACAGGTTGCCTGGAAAGGTTGTGGAGTCTCCATCCTTGGAGAGATTCAAAAGCTGTCTTTTGAATTAACAGTGCCATTTTTTTCTCAAACTTCTTCCTTCAGTGCTGCAAATTAAACCATGGGGAGAGTGCAGGGACCGGGGAAGACACAAAGGATGTGGACCTGAGCAACCTATTCTACAGGAGCCTTGCTTGAGCAAAGGGGCTGGACCAGATGACCTCCAGGGGTCCCTTTCAACCTCAATCATCCTGTGATTCTGAGCTCTAAAAAAGCCCAACATCACTCACATGGGAAAAGTATACCATATCCTGAAACAAACCTGCTTCTGTGTTAATCTGAAATTGTTAGCACAGTAGTTGTATTTATTACTGAAACATGACAGACATATGGAATCCATAACAAGAAATATGATTCTTTTCGTTTAAGAGGAATACAAAGTGAAAACCAAAAGGTTGGAGGTGCTGAAAATCATGTCAGGGAAAAAAGCTGCTTCAGAATGAAAATAATGTGTATTTTACATGACACATCTGCTTCTCTCCCTGGTATCCTTTTCTATCCATCAGATGGTTTTCCTTTTTATGAATTTGCCCAAATATAAGGCAGCTGATTTAAGAAAAAAGTAATAATGCAACCTGGTGTATAAAAACAGTGATGGCAAAGATAACTGAAGTAATTTTTGAAACAAGATGTTCTTTTTTTACCATTAAAGCACTTAAGATACTAAAAATATAAATCCTCCGAGATGTCTTCTTAGGATCATGAAAACATGTAATGTCGTATTATTATTTCTACTTTGCATGTAGAAAATCAAACATTATTATACGCACAACTAGAATGGAGAAATGGTTTCTCTACACTATGCCACCTGTGGAAGGGAGCATACGGTACTGTAAGAAGATTTTATAAAAGCTCTGTGTAGCTCGACCATGAATGCATTTAGTATTAGCAAAATCTAGAGGTAATAAATTTTTAAAGCAAACTACACCAGAGAAGTGCACGCACACATTATACAAAGTTGCTGTGTAGCTCTACATTCTGTTGTCACAGACATTAACCTATGCTTAATTGCACAAGCTTTGACACTTTCAAAATCAGTTTTAAACTCTGAAACATGTTCTCACAAGACAGGACAATTATTAAAGGATTAACACTGACCAAAATCAAAGGAGTACTGTTATTTTAACTTAATTTTCTTTTGATAAAATATTCCACTTCACCACCAAAAGTTCCCCTCTCATCATAGCATTAATCAAATTGCTTCTCCCCGTTACAAGAAAGAAAATACATAATTTATTTTAAAAGTATACATTTGATCTTAGTACCAAAAAGAGTCTTGCAGTTATAGTGTAACATCCTGTTTGGCTATGCCTATACTAGTACATTCAGCAGTGCCAGGGAATGCATCTCAGCACTCAAACTTGACTGTCTACACTGTCAAAACTGCTGGAACAGACTCCAGTATGGTTTTGGCCCATGCAAACTAGCACTTTCCCAAACAATTCCTGGGCACGACTTGTGGTCAGAGCAGGCTAGAGACCATTCAACACTGGCAGCCTTCACAAACTACCTTGTTTAGAAAGTTTAAAAGAAAGTTTAAAAGTTTAATAGTATGGATGTGAGTGGTTCTGTGCCAGCTGTTCTCAGTGTCAAATATTTACAGGCATGTTTAATTTATTAGTACAGACACAGACCTCATGTCTAAATCATGGAGCAAGTGTACTTTGTACTGTGCTGGCTCTATGGATCTACTGGAGGCCTCCACCCCATCCAAAGGCAACTTCAGTTCCATAGGAATGGTGCATATCAAAGCCTAACCTCAATACGCAGCCAGGATCTGCCCCAAATATATATTGCAACTCAGGAATTGGGGAGGGCTCCTGGGTCCCAGTTTAGTGCATCTGTTGTGAGATACAGGCATTTCTAAATCTACTTACAGGTCAGGGAACAAGGCTACTGTGGAACAGAGTACTGTTGGCACAAAAAGGACTCCTCAGCAGCATGAGGAGAAGAGTATCTGTCATTACATGTACAGCTGAAGGGAGGAGTCTTTGGGTAATGACCAGGCACGCATGACAGGACAGTGACAGGCAAGGACAAACACATTCCACTGCTCTCAAGCTTCTTAATTCTATGCATGCAAACATACTGTGACTGACATATCCCTTATGGCCTCTCAAACTGCTGCACGACTGACAGCATATCTTCTAAGCTTTCAGAACCAAGGATCTGTACGAGCTTCTTCAGGTGCGCTTTTGTAGAACTCCCTCATAAGAATCTAACATGTCAAGCTGTTACATGACCAAAACTTATAGTGACACAATGTATTTGCAGAGGAGGAAGACAGGCATGCAAATACTCAGGTTAAATCAAGTTAAAAGATTCATCACTGTGCTTAGCAAGGGTCTTAATCTCTTAAATTACACAATAGTAGTTATTATGAATTCTCACAAACACAGGGTATGTTAATCCACTCAATTCCTTTATATTTATTAAATCAGGTTATCACAGGTAAGTGGCTAGAGGGAGCAATGCACCGATATCCAGATACTGAATAATGAAACTTCTAATACTTAATGAAGAATTAAAGTTTCAATCAAAATTACGACATTTTTGACATCTAGAATTAAACATTCAAACCAAAAAACAATGATGGCTAGAATTTCCAGAGTAGTTATCCAAAAACCTAGTAGAATGACTGTCTAGAGGATCATGATAAGCTGGTTAATTATAAAAGCTTTGCTGCCAAACAGAACAAGATTTGCTTTCCAACTAGCAGTTACTACGGTAAAGCTTAAGTAAAGCCTTCAGCTGTTAAGGAGCTACTGAAGCACCCACAACAGTCCCCAAAACTCAAAAACTGTCACCAAATTTAAATGGTCCAGCTACAGGTCTGAGGTATTGTTTTCAATAAAATGAGTTAACTGTCACGAGATGTTACAGTAATATGCCAGATGAACAAAAGGCACACCCCACTGTTTTTCAAAAGAATACTAAAGGTTAATATGTGTCTATCAAATGTAAATTTCATTATTTTTATCTTTTTAGGACATCTTCTAAAAAAATAGCTTCCTAATAAATTAAGATTGACACATCCTTAAGCAATCCTATAACATCAGACTAAAAGTTAAACACTGAATTCCTGTTGTAGCATTCCAATCAAAAACGTTTTTTCAGTAAAGCTGGCATTTTAATATAGACACTATATTATATATATATATAACAATGTAATAAACTATCTAAATAAATATTTGTAAGTTACAATATACAAGAATATACCTATCTGAACTTGGTAGTCATAACAGGCAGCTTTCGACTGTACTTAGTACTGGAACTTAATACATCAATTCCATATACTATCAGCCTTCCCTTGGTGAGGATAAACTCCAGGGTAGAATGTGAACGGATTTCATACTCAACATCCATGTTACGTTGCCAACAAAAAATCTGATTATTACAAACAGGTATAACTTATCTTTATTATCTCTATGCCATGGACAGAAAAATTCCTAGAGAACATTTAATAATTGTCCAAATGTATACCAGCATTCAAATTAGAATCTAGGATGATTCCAGCTTTATTGTCAGTCAGTGCTCTTTCCCAGTCCACGGTCTCCCTAAAGTTAGCATTTATGTGTGCACTTCAATACATGCAATATAGGTTATCAGTGATTTTAACATCCAAGACACATGGCATTTTAAAAGACAAAAGGCTTGATTAAATGGTACATCAAAATGACATCATTAGCAGTATCTTATAAATTATTTCATTTAATACAGGTACTACTTATAATCAATAAGCACACATAACAATTATGCTGCAACAAAACACCGCCACAAATGTTGTGATTCTTTAACGAAGTGAATAAATAACTTCCGCACTTACCCTGTAGAAGAAATTTTAAGTAAAAGGAATGTGTGTTAATTACCAAAAACATAATGTAGCAAGGCCATCAGGAATGCAGGCTTTGCTAAGTATATCAGAACGTCACTTGAGAAACAACAGCGTAAATAGTAAAAAGCCTAACACAATGCTAACTCATTGGTTTGAAAAAGTCAGACAACACTAATTGTAAACTGTAGCAAAGCTTTCAGAAACTATTAAACTCCCAGCAACACAATGTTTAGATAATGTCCATTCTTTTTAAAGTTTCTGAATTATTAGCATTCAGATAACAATGACATTGTTTCTCAGACTTCTTCCTTCAGCTCAGGGGAGACATACAGAACAGAGCACGTCCACGTACAGACAAGACAAATCCCACTGTCTTACCTGCAGACTGAGCACTGTAAAGGGAAGGATCAACCAGAGGAATATTCTGAGGAGCAGGCTGAATGGTGTTACTTGTCACTCCTGCAAATCAATGCAAAAAATTGGCCTTGGGTTATTTTTCTTTATAGACTTTAGAAGTAAGCAGAAAATAAGAAAACAGAACAGGTAAATCTAATGACTGAATGATTTTTAAATTAGGATGCTGATAGCTTCCCAATTCTGAAAGTTTGTAACAAATAATTTAAAAAGCCTCACTTCAGGCTACAAACATCATAAAATATTACAGAAGAATTTACAGGCTTACATTCATTTTATCAGTGCAGTATTTCACAGAAATTTTATTTCAAGCATTAAAAAAAGTAAGAAAATACGAGTCCAAAAGACACTGGCTACCCTAAAGTATTGAGGAAAACCTGCTAAAGAGGAGTAGGAGTAAACTTTTACATTTGAAGTTTAAATTCTGCCTTTAAATATCAGAAAGAGTCTCCATTATTGTATTTTTAAAGCTCCGTGTCTGCCATCTCACACTTGCAAACTATCTTCTTCCTAATTCCTTCAAAAACAACTGGTGAGAATAAAAAAGCTAGCCAGATTTATAAAGGAAATGGTGATGCTAGAAGAAGAAACAGCACTTTATGCTGTGAGGCATTCTTATATCTGTGTTCCCATTTTAGACACTCATTTGCACTGATCTGAAACAATATTTTTGCAGTATGTCCATAACATAACAGACTAACGTAAAGTTACTTGTAAACCATCTGCTATGTAGGAAGACAGTATAATCACTTTTCTAAATTATCTATTAATTCATGGAATTACTAATGGGGTTAAAACTATGTAATGTAAATAATTTATGTATTGCAACAAGGTACGTACTCCATAATTTTCAGATCTGGTAAAAGCAATGAGCTAAACATTTACCTAGGCTGAATGTAAAAAACAACATTCGCTCCCTCCCAGACCTAAAAAACCGCACCTATCTGAAGGATTTCCCTTTGATAAAGCTAAAAAAAAAAAGCATCCTGAACTTCTTATGGGGTGAAGCATTTTTAAAATGTGAAAGTATCAAGACAGAGGGGCTGTGTGACAAAAATACCTCATACATTCCATAATATAAAAATGAATCCAAACAATCAAATCATCGGCATAATTGAAATCAAGAGCTTTCAAATTTTTAGTCTTATTAAACATAATTATAAAAAGATAACATGAGGTTGAAAGGTTGTATTCACAAATCAGCTAATAAAACCTTTTTTTGGTTTGCTTTTCTTAAACACAGCAACTGGGAAGAACTTTGGATTTTTAAGAATTTCATTTATGGTCCAAAAATGATACAGAATAAGGTGGAGGATGTTGGAACCAATACGTTTAGCAGCAGGGACAAATTTTTCATTAATATTATTGTCTGAGGTCAATCACACTAAAGTACTTGCATGGGAGAAAGAGCATAAACAAAACAGAAGAAAAGTATGAATGGTACATCAGGAATGATTTTTATAGCATCGTTGTAACAGTTTCAACATCACGTTCCCACATAAAGAACAGCAGTATATCTGCAGAAGGAAAGCTAAATATGAAATAAAGTAATATAATTTCATCTATCAAGTGAAAGATTCATAGTTCTTTACAGTATAGACGTGGCAATGCATGATTCTAAAGAAGAAAAAACCCATTCTGTCTGCAGGAACACTCACTCTTTCACTCCATATATCTCTTCTGGCAAAGTGCTCCAAAATATGAAGTGTGTGTTTTAAAAACCATAAAAAAATATTTTCAGTGGCATTTTTATGATGCTAATTTATTAAGTTGTTTCTGCCACAGAATACTGGTATTATTTTACTTTATATGTAATGGAAAGAGGGCTAGAACTTACTTCTCAATAAAGGCATGAAAGTCTTGGGGTGTGATTTGTCCTTACCTGTGTTATGGGGTACTTCAGCTGGAGTGTTAGCTGGTGCATGGGCACCAGGTGGTATATGTATGCCGGTGTAATTACTAGTTGGTATGTTGTTAGCTTCATATGTAGATGCTGCTGCTGGTTGAGTTGTTCCGCTATGGAGAGAAGATGACCCTGCTTCTTCCCTTTCAACATCTGTTAAGACAACACAAAACTGGAATTACTGTAATTCTTCTGTACAAACACTCGAAAGCTTAGGCTCCATTTTAAAACTTCCTTTCAAATTTTTGTTAGTAGAAAAATTACCACCACAGCGGGAGACAAAACATCTATCAACTCAAACCACCTACGGTTAATTTGTAAAAGTAAAAAAGCAACATAGCATAGGATAAAGACCTAGAAACTGACATACTTTCAAAGATCTCTTCTGCTTAAATTATCTCATTATTGGTCTGAATATAAGCATTCTGTCTCATTAGTACAAACCCTTATACCTCCATGTACTGCATCCACAGTAGTTGAACAAGATACTACAAATATGCACTATCTATATTTTAATACAAGCATGAACCAGAATATGGAAAACTGTATTTGCCTTACAAACATTTTTTACAAAGACAGACAGAGCTAATCCTTCCACCCCATATCAATTAAACAAACCACAAAAAAATAAAAAATGGGAATTTTGGGAAAGTAATACCAAGCAGGAAAATGAAATGCAGCTTAGCTGAGTCATAACAGTATCTAGATCAGTTAGAGTACATAATGCACTGTAAGAATAATGAGGTTTAATATATCCTATAACATATACAAAGAATATATATATTATTTTTCAGTCTAGTCATGTTCTTAAGGTTCTGGTCTAATTTATTCAATGTTGCTTTGAAGGCTAATAGTCTGATTTTATTATGTTAATGAGCCAGTTAATTTAGAATATGCGATTATTTCTGCTCCTTAATTTGAATTCAGTTCAATTTTAAAAAAGCTACTTTACAGTTGACGTGTTCATCTGAATCAATAATGACAGATGGAATGAGCAGTCTTGGGAATGGCTTTGTTAACAGCCAGTTTGAAATGGAGTAAAATGAATATGGGAGCACAAAACTTTTATGTGTTTAGAGCTGGCAAAAGATGCATTCTTTATGAAATCCACACTGATCTTCAAGTATAGAAGATTATGTGTTATGCAAGCACCTCTACTGCTTAATAATTAAACAGTCTACTATTGGAAGTATCAGATTTTTTTCCTATGTTAATTCACTCTTCCTCCCAGAAAAAGTTCAGGTACTACCTTTACTCAAAAGGGCCAAATACTTTCCAATTCATAATAGTATTTACTACAATAAAAGGCTATAATGCAGAGTAGAACTAAGAGTATTGTAATTTGGACATTTGTACTGGACTTTAATAAATACATAGTTAAAGAATGTATTTTTGTTTTATATTGCAAAGTTGTAGTGGTTTGCTTTCATTCAGAACATCCGAGTACTAAAAAAAAAAAATCCCCCAAATCCAATCTAATACCAAAAATCTTTATTTAAAAGGACTAAAAAGCAAAAACCCTAGAAGTAAAGTTCTGCCAGGCGCATCAAGCACTGCTAGCAAAATTTAATATAAAAACACAGAGCATGGTAACATTTTTATATATTACTCTTGTGTAAATTACTTTCACTTGCTGCAACCAGTGCTGTGGCTTTATGAAGCTATTTTGGATACATGCAAACAAACATCTGGCAGATCTCTGGAAGGCAAAGGATATCTTAAGGTGCCAATTTTTCCTTTGCTGTATTTCTTCCTAGTAACTAATACTGCAATATAATGCATGGAAGTAAAATTAAGTGTCTAAAAATTGGCAAAAAAAAAAAAAGGTAGCCACAAAGTTGGATTTTCCAGGGTGTCTGCCTGAAGCTAGTATTTTGGGAAAGCTGTTGAAAAATTATTAAGCCACTTTTGAGAATGAGGAGTGGGAGAAAACGTTCTTTCATTGTACTTAGTACCTCAACTAAGAGAAAATACCTCTCCTAAGTTTTTGCTCAGGCTCAAACTGTTAATGCATTTATTCCTTTATTCTGCCGCTTGCTGCTTCCTGTTGTCCTTATCTGGCTCTTCAGTCCCACTCTGATTCCTCTTTGCACCAGAACTTCACATCATGTATCTGCAACCCCTTGCCTCATACTTGTGTCTGGCTTGCACTACCTCCCAATCTTCTCTCCAAGACATTCCCAGTTTCAGCTTCAAGCATCCTCACTGCATAGTTCATGGTCTCTGATAGTCACTCCGTAAAAGTGCAATGCTGTAGGCAACACTGGCCATGGAAGATATGAACTCAAATGGTTAAAGTCTGGCAATGTTATAAACAAAAAAACCAAGCAAAAAAAAGTGCTGACCACCCTTAATAACAGTGCCTGTAAGAGGTAAATTCATAAAAGGGTGATATACTTTTATATCAGGCATATGTAACAAAAGATCAAGCTCAACTGTTTGATTTGCTCATTATGCAATTGGCAAACACTAAACTGTATTAAATATAAAAGTCGATTTGTTTAAATTAACTCTTCTTAGGTGTTTAAAGTGCCCAAATGGCATCAAAGCATGGTAACTATTCTTTCTACAAAGCAAATATTTAAAATATTCTTTATCAAAGGTTAAAGTATTAGAACAATTTTGAGATATGTGCTTGCAGTATGTGTGAAGAGTTTTAACAGTAGCGTTAAATGAAAAGATTTCAGGCTGCTGGAAAAGAACATTTAAGTCAACAAACAGAGTTTAAGTTCTGTGGTTATAACACCCATAACATTATTGAAAAACAACTCTTTTTCCAGGTAAAGAATGCTATAAAAAGTAGGGAAATAATCTAAAAAAATAAAGCTGCAATAATTTAAAATTTGAAGTTCCTTGCAATTTGCTTAAGGATGCTGAAATATCAGGCTGTAAAAGTGTCACAATTGTTTCACACTGTTTCAGCTCCAGATGAGTTTGTCTTTGAACGTCATCAGCCTTTGTGCTTGGATCCCAGCATAAATGAATCCATGTGCTCTTTAGATTTTCCTTAGAGATACAGTATGCCCAGAATATCGGCTTGTTTGGTTTTTTTAATTATTATTTACCCAAGGCAAGACTTCGTGGAGTAAGGCTGATACCCTTGGCCCCATAACCAACTGTCCAAAGGTATTTTCATACAAATAGAGGAGTCTCAAGGCTTCATGGCATTCCCTTGTCTAGTTTAGACGTATAGCACTGATTATAAAACTTAAGCGGTTCAGAGCACTAGAGTTAAAACTAGCAAAATTTTTATTTTAAGGAGTCCAGACTCCTTCAATTATCTGGACTCCTATTTTTAAGGACCCCATTGAATTAAACAGGGCACAGGAGTCCAGAGAAGTAAAAAGGTAATTTATTAATTTTAATTTAAAAACATTTTCTTTTTCTCATTCTGCTGGACTGTTTCTCTTTAGCTTGAGATGTTGCTAAAAGATACACAATGTAAGGTTCTATTGGAACACTGCTTTTTAAATTTTTTTTCCTGGTTTTTTTTTTTTCTATTTATTTTTTTCCACTTGCTATTTTTTCCCTATTGCTATTTATTTTTTTCCACTACATTGAGAAATGGACTCAAAAATCCACCAACTTTTTCCTTCACTGTTCTTTCTGCTAGTTGGGACTATAAAGGTTTCCTGAAATTCTGCAATACAAATGTAGAACACAATAGTATATATTGCAATGAAAGTGGTGACATTTAATGTATTTTACTATGGCTATACCATGGCCATTTAAGAACTTTTTCATATTTGAAACCAGATTTTTAATTTTTTCCACATTAGTGTAAAATCTTGGATGACCTAGGGCTACTGCTAAGTGACCTTTATGTGTACTCTAGGACTTGCATTCCAATAAATCATATCATTTTAAGGTTTCCATGGTGGCATCCTGACAAAAGCATCCATAAATCCAACAGCAGAACTACATAAAGCATGCCTGTTACTGTAAAAACATCTCCAAGAGTTACAGTATGGTTTTCAGGAATCACAAAGAAAATACCACTTTGGAAAAAAATGGTAATTTGTCAAGCTACAGAGACCTAGTTTCACTCTGTTTAAACAGACTTTTTCCACTTGCAAGGGAAGGAAGAAAATGAGCAAGCAGAAAGGAATGGGGAAGGTTCAGCCATACACTCAAATAATGCTGCTTTTCTTCTTACGATGCACAAAGCAAGAATTGACACTTTTTTTACTGATTCTTCTAAGAAAAATTTAATTTGCATAGAATTTTTGTCTTGGTTATGTAAAGCACCATGGACACCTACACTATGCAGCTAACTTCAAAAATAAACGTCTAAAAGTATTTTTCATTTAATTGCTAAGAAAATAAAACTGTGAGAAATTCTTTTACTACATGAAATAGAATTCAAGAAATAAAAAGATATTGCCAAATTATAGATATTGCAGGGTCCCTATCATTAAGGATGTTAAAATTTTGGCTCATTCAGCATTTGCTACCCTTTAAGTTGCATGTAGACGTAACTTGGTAATGTTACAACAATCTTCGCCAATTCATATTACTGCTTGTAATGACCTACAATGAATAGTAAGGATTTGAGTAAGATCTGAATTCCACATTCCCTCCTACAACAGTTTCTTTTGCAGCCTTGAGGAAGTCAGTTACCTTTGCCTCCACATTAATAAAATGAAGAGCAAGCCTATTTGTTGCTGCTGAGGAACAATTATTGTTTCTACACAAGCTGCATACACAGATTTTTAGCAAAAGCTCTAATCTTTGCTTAGAAATTCCATTACTGCAGTTGTTCAGAACTCATAATTCATTTCACATAATCAGGTGAGCTTTGAAAACATTACCACACCATGAGCCAGACCACTAAAGAGCACTCATTTAAAGCTAGAAATATTTAACTGAGCTATTCATGACATTCACTATAACAAAAGGGGGTTTTCCCATGTTGTCTTCTCCATTAGATTATCAAACTGGTATATTCTGACTTACAAAAATGTGGCAGTGTTTGCAGCTTGAGTTGCAACATAAGTTTCTCTACAGCTGCACTGGCAGTTAAGAAAACTACACTGAAAAAGACTGTAGGTTAAAGAAGAAATTAGTTTGCTAATGCTTCACTTCAAGTATAGCTATGCCTAGACTGGAGCATATTTCAGTGGGTAAGACAGCCATTCCAGTTTTTGAAGTCCGCAGGGGATCTTTAGGTAAGGAAAACATAGTAACAAGAATAAACCAGTAGCTTGGAAATCAAACTGTATCATACCAATTATTTTTTCACAAATATTTGAACTTGCAGCGTTTCTGCAGTATTACTACCCAAACAGTATTACTACCCAAACAGTATTTTACCCAGGAAATTGCAAAGAAATTATAATTGGCAGCCAGGCTTTGAGACACTTTATGTTTAACAAAATAAAGGCTAACAATAAGCAGGAATAGATGTTTGGTACACATTCTACTCAAAAAAACTGTGATTAGGTATTTTGTAATTTTTAAATTCTTTTAACATGTAGTGGTGACCACAACATATAAATGATAAGAGATTACACTGTGGAGAGCCACATTCCAAATAATTTAATGTTCTTAGTTGTTTCATCAGGTATGTGAATATACATAAAGGTTATTGTCACTGTGCAGAATTAGTCTGCTTTAATTTGCATAGTGAAAATATCCACTCCAAAGACACCCTATTTCCATAAAGGATTCACATTTAAAATTTGTATTTTAAGTTTCTGCACTGACTTAACGAAAACTAAGAGACCCTTTATTAATGAAACTGACCACTATCAAAAGCAACTGGTGAAATGCAAGAAGAATTAAACATTCATAAAATATTTAGCACAGAAAAAGTGCAAACAGTGGGAAAATAAATGGGTGAAAATGTTTTGAAAGTTAATTTAACCATTACATACTGTTTCTATTTTGATATACTTCAGAAATAAGTAATTTTCACATCTATTTTGCTCTTACAAATAACTGAAAAGTGTTATCAGTTTATACACAGAACAGTATGCTTTAGCAGTTTAACAAATGAAGTTCTGTACGTTATCTGTGGATCTATACCTTAGAAACAGGATAACATTTATAAAATTCAGAAACAATATGACAGCTCTGGTTTGAATGTTTAGTTGTTTTTAGTAAAGATACACATAATGAAATGAGCGAATGGAGCTGTCTTTCTCAGAATAGGTTAAGATGTGATCTATGTGCTCTGCTTAGTAGTGTTCTGTTACTTCATGGAGAGGCTAGCTTGCATCTGCTCACAGTGGTGGTGTCTGTTTTTAAAGAGCTCTAAATGAGAAAGGTTTGGATGCCCCTCATATTTCTTACTGAAGAGCTAGCACTTTTAAATTTAGACAGGTCTAAGTGCATTAAACAGAAGGCAGTAAAAGGTACGATTTGGGAGGGTCGAAACAACCTGTTCTGATAAATGTTAATTTTGGTAAGTGAGTGTCCTTGGAAATCACCTTTTATTTAACAGTCGAGCAGGTAACTTCCAAGGAACCCTGTATAGGACAGTCAGGTAGCCAGAAGAACACAGGGAGTAACTAAAAACACGAGGAAAAGGGGGGATTGGTGAGAAAGCAGCAGGGAATCCCAGCTAAAAAGAGTAAGCCATAAACCTGTTTTGAAAACCACATTATTATAGGGGGAGAAGGGGTTGTCTCACAATCAGGTGTTTGTTTTGAAGTCGAATTCATTTACCAGCAATCCATTTCCAACTCCTATCTAATTTCCAAGAGAGGATAAACTGGCAAAGGTATCATAACTACAGGACAGATTTAAAAGGAGGACTGTGGGTAGCTGTAAAGAAATGCATGGTTCTGGCCCAAAGGTGACAACGCCTTCTCAGAGAGTAGCTGTATTCCAAACAATAATCTACACTACAGAGGAAAGTTAAAAAAAAAAAAGTATTTTATTAAATAAGTCAAACAAATAGTAAGGTCCAATAAAAATAACAGTAGGAGAAGCAGAAAAGAAAAATCAGAAGGTGGCCCACCACAAATGGAACATTAAACAGTGAAGCTGTGCTTCTGGTGGGGTGCTCCCTGAAGAACTGTGTACAGCACCACTTCGGTCTTGGCCCAGCACTCTGCTCTTCTTAAAAGAAAAAAAGACATACCGAAGCTCTCTCCTTCCATTCCGATAGGCCCAGGCTGAGGAGTCTCTCCATTCTTCAAGCAGTTATGAATGTACGCTGCCTTCCACCTGGCGTACTTCCTGTGCTGCGCGTTCTGGGGAAGGGAAAAGGCCAGCCACTTTAACCACTCGGGGCTGAGAATTCATGCGCTTGAGACAGAAATATAAACGGGTTTTCCACCCTGAGAAGAGATTATAAAACTAAACTGCTTTCTCTGCTACCATTTGACACCCCTTTAAAAGATAAACAATATATGTGAAATTAATTGAATTAAAAAAAATACATATAAAAAAAGAATAGCTCTAACAGTATCTCAGGAAAAAAGGAAAATGTGGGGATTTTCAATTAGTTCAGCACGTCAGGAAAAGGAAGTAAATTATACCAGGACCATCTAGTGTGAAAGACAGAACACACTGCATAGTTATTACTGATGTGAAATAATAAAGAAAACTTCCTAACTCCATAAACTTACATGATTATTTACTTTAGATTTAAATATCTGAAACTTAAAATGCCACTCCTGCTGATCAGTAATATAAACTCTTCCCTAATTACATCATTTTAAAATTTAAAAATGCATTTAAAAGCATAAAATCCGAAAGGCTGCTGTAGTTGCAGATTAATGTGTGTGGGTTGTGTGTGATATTCAAGGACATAAAATATTTTGATTTAATATCTTCACAGCATAGCTAAATGTCAGATGAAGGACTTTAGCAATAAATAAACTACCTGCAAAGCAAGGGGTTATGATAACAATGACTTTTCTAGTTCAGTTATTAGAAAAAATATTAATACTTCTCAAAAAATTAATTACTATATTACCAGTCAATATGATTTTTTGCCAACTCTCATTTTCTGAAATGGTGTCAATATGAAGCAATAGCAGTGAGAAGTGAATCTGCTGCTTGCCTGTCTGATTCTATTTCCACAGTAACAGTTCGAAACTGAAAACATGTGGTAGTAACTTCAGTATTTAAAGAAAACCAATGTGTTTTTTTCACTATTTTCAGTTTCTGGGGAAAAGGAATTGAGGAAAAGTATTTCACCTGGGTTTTCATAAATTCGTCTTTTCACAAAACGAGTGATTGAAATATATGTCAGAATCTCAACGTTTTGAGATTTTCCATTTCATTTTTTAAAATATACTTTACAGGTCTTAGGTACAACTTTAATATGTCAAAACATGAAATTAAGCTTGGCCACTTTCTATTTCCTGAGAGTATTACAATAGCCCCTTTTTAATCCAGGAAGAGTTCAGTTCTCAATTGTTATGACAAATCTTACTGATTATGCAAAGCAATTATTTTGTCAAAAGTTTTAAGAGATATAACAGTCCTGACAGTTATGAGGTAATATATTTCAAGGAAGAAGGCTGAATATAAACAGAGACAAGAAATGTGGGGGGATGAATGGAATAATTTGGCCAAGTGAACAACTGAGGTGGATCACGTTTCACATCAACATTATCACCTGCAAGATACCGGTGAAGTCAAATTTCCACAGCAACAAGTACAGGTAAAAGTGGTTTGGAAACTGAGGTAGACAGAATACTCTCTCTTTAAAAGTCCTGAATGAAATTACATCCAAAGTTTTTCAGAATGAATTTAATTCAATGAAACTGAAATTAAATTAAATGAAATTCAAAAGTGTACTGCAGAAAGTCTGCTGCACTGTTGTCTAGAAGAGGGCAGGGAATGACAGTGACAGGTAAGTCTAGCAAGCTCTCTTGCCCAAATTTAATGGGATGCTCACACAGCCCAGGAGAAAGATACAGTCCTTCATTTTCACAAATAAAACGTCCTCCAGAAAAAAGCCTATCATGATGACAGATTTATTAAAATGCATTCATTATACCTCAGAAAAGACAAGTACAACTGGAAAGCATGGCTTTCTGTAAATACTTTTCTTTATTAATCATTTCTGTCCAGGTAATGTTACAGATTAAATCCTTTTATCATTCACAAACAGAAGCCACAAAATGCAGAAATACATATCCAGAGCATGGCACCTTTAGACACGAACACTTCACAAGATGTAACAGCCTGCACATCTTCCCTTTAATACCACAACTATTTCTTGATAAAGTGTGAAGATGCTGGTGCATTGGGTGTCCATGCCCAGGTGCTAGCAACAGAGGGTGGCACCTGTGAGGAGAGGCCAGGGCTGCCCTGTGCTGGACACAGCCAGCTCCAGCAGACCCACTGCAGGACACAGCCGAGTGCCTCAGCAGGCGGGTGGTGCCCCTGGAAAAGCATATTTAAGAATGGGCACACCCTCCCCACACCACAACTCTGGACACAGATGAGAAGGAAACAAAGTGTTTGATGTGTGTCATTCTGCATCCCAGCTGCAAAGCTTATCACTCCAGAACGGAGAACCTAAATTCTGTTGCTTTCAGTTTGTTTTTAATATGCACTGCTGCCTCTTTTTGGAAGGCTGCCCTACTGCATGAACATTACTACCGAGGTAAATGAAAATGACACTACTATCACATGGCTTCTTCCTGATCTGATTAAGCTGTCTTGTAAAACATGTCTTCCAGAAAATCCTTTTGCCTGTTCAGATACTGAGGGATGGAACATCCACTGTTTCCTGTGACACAATTCATTCATACTACCCAATAATCAACCACTTGCCAGTTAAAAATATACATAGTATTTACAATACCCATTCTCTGATTTTAGGTGTCAAGTATCTGCTTTCTATGCCTTCTACTGTTGATTTAAAAGCCTTTAATAGCTGATATTCCACACGTGAATTACATGATGATAAGATGACAGTCTTCTCAGTCCAATTCAATGTGCATTCACTCTGGCTTTAGGAACAGTTACTATTTGATATCATAAAGGATGTCAGGGAGCATAGCAGCCAGCTTTAAGAGAACACATGAAAGAGCAATCTTACTTGCACCTGTTGATAGATGAAGATTGGTATAGTCTCAGGCTATAGGAGATGTAGAATCTTGCAAGAACACTTGGACAAGTGTTCTTGGGCAAGACCTATCTTTATCGGTACTTACATTCCTATATGTCATAGTATACTAAGAAGTGCACCACTATCAAAACCATTCTTTTACCTTCCTTCCAACATTTAAAAATTAGCCATGGCAACTGTTTTTTAAACTGAGAAAATATGCCTGTATGTTAGGCACATTTATCAGATCGGGGATTTACATACAGGATGTTGAGCCTGCGAATTCCAAGCAGGGCATGGATTAGTCTGGGACCAACACAACCACAAGCTTGTTATGGGCCTGCAAAGCAGCAGAACTTCAGGTTTTTAAAGCACTTTTACTTGTGTAAGCATGGAAGCCTATAACACTCAAGCATGTGAGAAAAAAATATTTGTAGATTACCTCTGCGGATTTAGTACTGACTTTGTCTCAGATTGCTTAGCATTGCTGCTGTTTCTTATTTGTTTTTCCAGGTATTTCAGCCTTTGTTTAAAAAGATTTGAAATTTGTCTTCATGAGTCAGTAGCAGCTTTCTCTGTTTGTTTTTTTTCTTTGCCAGAAGTTATCAACTATACCATTACATTTTCAAACTGAGCTTCTCATTCATTTAATTTAGCAAGGAAACATCCGCTTTAATTTTCAGAACAAGGAATACTTTATTAAGAGTACCTGTTCCTCTGTATCAGAGATTAATTCTTCTGTGGGGCATGAATAACAGAGAGCAGCTGACCATGCACCTAATAGAAAAGTTGCTTTTTTCAAATCGGACCAAGTGGTTATTCTGGTGTGCCTTAATAAAAATAATCATGATCTTGTTCAGCCAGTTCTGGAATACTTGTTTGATTAAAAGATTACCTGCCATAAAGAGCACTGCGTTAGTTACTTTAGCAGATAACTTTTTGAATTAAAACATTCATGTCCTAACGGCCACATAGCAAGCCATTTTTTATTAAGTAAATGTACATTCTTCCAACTTAACATATCACCTTTCAAAAGCAGGGTTTGTTGCAAAATCAGAAGTATCTAACTAAAATTGTATACCATTTCACTTCAGTTACTAGCACTAAAGATCCTGCTTGCAGAGTGAAAAAAACTGAGGTGGAAAAAGCCAGGAACCTTGCTTCATTTTTCCCTATAATCATTCCTACTTCTTCAACGTAAGGCTATGAGTTCCACAGTAATAATCAGACCTTGAATTTCTGATGGATACTTAAGTCATGAAGCATCTTCTAACAGACAACAGCTGTCTAATATTCACTTACCTCTTCAGAGAGCTCCCCAAATACTGTTAGAACATCTATCAGGAGACTTGCAGTATAAAAGGACTTTATCATGTTTCTGTAAAAAAGAAAACATTTCACTAACTTGGTATTGTTAATCTCTCAGGATCACATTTTATAGGGTGGCATTTTAGATCATACTGGCTTATATTCAAGACAATCATTACTAATTTTTTCTTTTAATCTAATGTTAGAGAACTTACTTCACAATGTTTAAATTTAGCAATATATTGACTAGTCTCCTGACTACTATGCGGAAAGTTTTCAGTATTTTTTAAAGCTGGTCATGTGTTCTGCACTTAGTTTCTAGTTTGGAATGTTCAATATAGGACATAGGACATCCTGCATTACCTTAGAGAAAGCCATCAACATGCAGTAGTTACTGCTGTAAATCAAACCACATAATGTATCATCACAACTATTTTAATATCACTGTAGAGTAGAAAATAACATGCTGGATGTCAAGCTCAGTATCAGCCTGGGATTTTAGAAGGCTTGCCAGTAGGTGAGCAACCTCTTAAAGAGTAAAGGAGGATACCAATTAATGTGTGAAGTCAGAGGCATACAAGCAGTAACAAACAGAGTTTTCTGAAAGAGAAATTAATGCATTAAAGCCCAATTCTTGTTTTCAGTCAAAATAAAGAGAGTTTGGATATTCAAATTACATGACCAGTATCTTAATTCAGATAAAAAACCCAAAGATTTTCACCTACTTATGAAATTGCCCAGCTCTGTCTTCATTGTCTGCATACAAAAACATTTTCAAAGCGTAATTCTCGACATGAGCAGAACCAACAATTTCCTGAGTAATAGCTTCATTATCACCAAATTGCTTTTTCATCTGGAAAAAGTTAAAGAAATATATTAATTACCTTATAAGACCTTAGCAATTCTGCAATCTAATTCAAACACAAGGAGAAGCTGCTGATTTAGACAAAGCCAAGTACAATTTAAAAAAGAAAATATATACAATTCAATTATTTTACAAATCTCCAGCTTCTGACATGAACACTAAAAGCAGCATGCTAAAGCGGATGCACATTCTTTTGGAGAAAGAATATTATGAACAAGTAGCACTGAAAATTGTCTTCAATCACAAAATACTTAAAAAAACCCCAACCAAACACCAAAAAAACCTGTTAAAAATAAACACAACTACAATATTGTGAAGGAGGAGCTACAGATATTTTCCCCCTTGCTATCCGAAAGACCAAGCACTCTGAAGCCTCTGTCAGGATTCAACACAGTTCAATTCATAAAGTAATGCACGCTTTGTAAATGCACTGTAGGTGAGAGTGATCATGTATGTTTCGTCTTGTAAGGTTACTTCACGGCAGTTCATTACATCTTCCAAAGCGTCTGAGCCCTACCTTGACCAGTCTAGTGACCTATGGATTTACTGGAATTTTCAATGTAAGCAGTGTATTTGCAATTCAAAGACCTCTTTTCAAAGAGGTTAGAGTACAAGAATCCTCAAGTTTCCCAATAAAAATCAGTAAAGCAAATAACCCTCTAACAGTTACAACAGGTGGATTTAGAGCTTCTGAATAGGCTTACTGTTCACACATAAGGAAATCTCAGGTTATCCTCAGAGAACAAAAACAGGAACACTGCATGATACTAACCTGCAGCCTTTATTTTGCCAAAAGATTTAAAAGCAATCTCTGAATGGCAGTTATTTTTCACTGTGCATGTGAAGAAAATCTAATCATGCAGGCTGCACTTCCATATTTTTTAGATTGCTGCCAAGTCTTTAATACATAGCATGTTTCCAGAAAAGTTACTTGATACTAGCAGTGAAATATAAACTTTCCAAATAGAACTTTAAATCTGAAGACTTTTGTCAAACGCATAACTCTACATAGTTTTCAAAAAGTATTTGTTTTACAAAGTGTAACTGTTTTTCTTGTGAGTGTACTACAATTTGTAAGTTGCAAGATACATAACGGAAGTGAAATTGAGGCTGAGGAAGAAAATGATCTGTTTATATATACGATTTCACCAGCCTATATATACTTTACACTCAGATGACAACTGATCTGATCTTCAATGGAGATGATTTCAAATGCACAAATGACACACAAGCTTCTAAAAATATTAAAGTTAAACAAGTTGTTTACTTTTGAAATTACCCTTCACACAATCTGTGACTCAGTACTGCAGTATTGATGTTTTAAATGGTGATTTATAACTTCAACCTAACAGATTCGTTTTAATTTTAGTAAAAGCATTTTAATGAAAGAGTTACCTACTGGAAAAGAAAAACAACACAATCATATGTAAAAGTATTTCTGACAGAAACATGCATCTTGGGATACAAAATTCACTGTATTTAATTAATTCTCATATTGGGAATATTATGAAGTTTCTTGCAAAGAACACATCTGGTAATTTCCAGATATATCTACACTGTTTTATGTTTTGCTACTATAAAGTTCAGGATTGTCTGTCTTAACCTTTAATGTAATCAGTTGTGGCAACACACAGAAAGCTGTGAGAAACATCTAGCACAGGCTGCAGCACCCCTTTGTGCTCCCTGCTGGTTACGGGCACACTGGAAATGGCTGCTATTAAATCACTGCAGAGGTCCAACTTGTCAATACGCCCAAGCTTTCTCGCCCCCAAAATGCCATATTAGATCTACTTAAAAGTGCTCTCTCCATCCTTCCACCACTTGACTATCTAGAAGGAACTTCGACACCTAAGCAGAAGATGTCACACAATCTTACCAGCAATTGAAAGATGAAACCACGGGGTTTTACTCCTTTTCTAGTCTTTCCAAATTTGAAACAAAAGGGGTAACTGCAGATTAGTTCCTGCAGTACCACAAGGGATCAGAAAAAAATTAAAAATCCTTAGGAAATGAAGAGCAAAATTTTCTGGAGTTTTAATCTCATGTCTCCTGCCACATCTCTTCCCTTTTGAACATGAAAACCAGACCCATTAAGAATGTCAAAATTTGATGAGATAACACGGAGAAGTCACTGTACACTGGATTTTCCATTGCTAAAAATCAGAGACAAAACATAGCAAGCAGCACAGGGTATGAAAAAAAAAAAAAAAAAAGACAAATGGTTCATGTTTCATTGTTTTTCTGAATAACTGGAGGCTGTTGCACTACTGAACACAAAAAGAACGGCTACTTCATTTTTCAGCTTTACTTTCTGCTTCCAAAGAAGCCCTTATATCTTAAAATTCACACACTACTTGCTTCCAGACTATTGAAAACTACTGCAGATGAATATAAACAGCTCCTGGAACTTAAACTGACCATTTGTAAAATTACTTTATCTTTCTTTGTTTAACTGTTACTTTATTTAAGGTTGTTTGCTAATACTATCAGGTCTACTCAAAAGAACATGGCATAGCTATCTCTTACACACACAGATAGGACTGCTTACAAAAATTCATAGTATAAGAAGCCCAATCTCTAACAGAGGAGATGATCAAAAGTATCTTTATCTTTTAGAGAATGTTTTAAAAAACTCCCTGGGTACAACAGTTTAGATCAAAAATTTCAAAAGCACCCAAGAACTAGACTAGCCTCTTGCAGACTTCAAGGAATCAAAGACAAATAAATAATAATAATAAAAAAAGTCTTCTAGAACACCTCTATTTATTTTGTAATGAATTACAATTCCTCATGAGAATATGTATAAATATTGTAATTCATATTGTCTAAACGAATCTTATGGCAAATGTCTGCTATATAAAATTCCAGTTATGTTTGTGCTTGCATATGTACATATAAACATACATACACACATACAATTTTATTTCCTTTCAATCCTTCTGCCATTTATTACATATAATTTAAATTCATACAGTATACCTGCATACAGAAATAGTTGCATCAATGACCGATGACAAAGAAAAAACAGTATTTGCAGAAGCTTAAATAAAAATTAAAGCATCATGAATCATTTTAGAGGAGAGCAATAAATTCTACTTACAGCTTCCAACTGATCCATAAGTTTTGATAAAAATTTACGGCATTCTGGGGTTTTACTATCAATCTTCATCCCTGTTTGCATTGCATACAGGCGACCTTTGAAGGTGACAAAACACACAAAAACCCCAAGAAGTTATTATCTAAGGCAAAACCCACAAGCAAACAAAGCAATGCCCCCTCAACACATCAGAAAGACAAACTCCTCTCATGGTTTAACAATATACTACTGCAGTACTAGCAAGCAATGACAGTGAAATCTAGATATATTCAGTCTTGCAGAGATATTAGGACATATTTTTCTAAGACTTATGCTTTATTTTTTTCAGTGAGTATTCCTGCTGATTTCAGACTGATGTTTGTATCACCATTATGCAGTATTAAGTGCTTTTGTAAATAATCACCACCCATGTTTGCAAGCCTCTCAAACAGAAGCTTCAAGTTGGGTTTTATCTCTAATGATAATTTTCACGACTTACATATATGTATAGGGTGTATGGATATATCTCCAAAATAGAACTTAATGTAGCAGGAACCAGTTAGTTTTAAAACTCCACTTTAACAGAATTAAGCATCTATTTAACAGAATTAAGCATCTAATATATAACATCAAAAGACACAAGACACAAACCTCATCTTTAAATCAGACCAGACTTTATTAAGCTTTCCCTGCAAGTAGTCATTTTTTCATACGACCTTGAAAATGAATTGTTAACATCTTCTGATTAAAAATTAACTTTTTACTACCAAAAACTATGAAATTTAAACATGCACATATGGTAGAACTTTATGTGTCTCAGGAAATTATGGGGGAAAATTAAGCAACTTATTTACTGGGATTCACACACAGAGACGGGAAAATGGACAGTAACATTCAGTAACACAATGCAGAACTTTTTTCACAAAGTAGCCCTTTCACTAATTCTCACTCCTGACCCTCAAGGGAGTCCTACGAAACAGTTTCAAATGCAGAGCTTAAGAACTAAAAGCTGTAACTCTACCAAATACTATAATGAGCCAGTTATTATGGCATACCGCAATGTACTTCTTCCTGCAGGATACAGAGTTCTGCAAGAGATCCTTACTTCCCTCACAGCCTGACCATCTCTCTCCTTCCAAGCATCTCTTCATGTACCAGATAGCCTTTTCCTTTCAAATTATCTCAGTAAATACAAATATAATACAGATATTTTCAAACTGCACTTATCCTGATGTGTGCGGAATTAAGCTACGGAAAAGCATGTCTGTCTTCCATCTATCATCATCAGGCTGTCTAAGAAAATCAGATCTCTCTCTACAAACCTTACCTAGGTTCTACTGGTGAGCATCATTAAAATTCCATATAAATTAAGTAATATTTAATGTTTCATATACAATTGATAATTCAAACCAGACAAAATATACATTCCATATTTGGGACTGCAAAGCTGACAAATTTTTTGAACATTAAGCTGTTGAGTTGTCCAGCCATTTAAAGATTAAAAAAAAAAAAAAAGTACTTGTGCCCTCCAGTGCCTCTCTATTTCTACAATTTATAAAACAAGCCAGCACCTTTGTGTTCAAGTTTTCACTAAAGAATAACCAAGTAAAAGTCTACTCTGAGCAAAATTTCAGGAATGAATAACGGCTATAACCAACTACAACAACTGACCACGACAAATGAAAGACAGCAATTTTAAGAAGAATTGCTGTGTAGGTTCTACGCTATGTAGGTTTCATCAAGTGACAACATTTAATATTAAGATAATTACTGATACATCCTTTTAAGCTCACCTTATTTATAAGGTGTAAATGACTGACTAGTTCATATTAAAAATTATGAAACCTGCACATGTAAAGTCGAAAGATACAGAGATTTGTATCTAAGGCACTCAAATTAGTTCAGTTCTACTGCCAATTAAAATACCATAACCACATGATAAGGAGCTAACACTTCCAGTCTTCAACTAAACTGATTTTTAAGGACATACATGATTGTAAACTTCCCTGAACACATTTCATGGTATAATTTAATAATGAAAAACTTAGGAATTAACATAATGGATGCTAGACCTTGGTCATCTGGATCAGTTATTTCTTTTGTAAAGACACAAATATCAGATATTTTCAGAAGAAAGTAAATTAATTTTATACTGATATGAGTTAGGGTGATTTAAATTCAGAATACCCTTGGTCATTACTAGATACAGATTTATCTTACTTGCTGAAGTATGTACCTTCATCTCTCTCCATAATTCATATACATAAAAAGAACTTTGTTTCCATATAAATGGAAACTTTGCAAATGTCTTTAGTCTTGAGTATCAGTTTAATCATTAGATCTGCTTATTTGTAACTGTTATGAACACCACTTTCCTGCTAACAAAAGACTCTGGGACCAAGGTACCCAAGAGTCCTCAGGTCATTCAAGATTGAAGGACTATTACCCAAAGTGTACACAGACCGTTGAGAAAACATCAAGGAGCTCTAGCAGCAGCAGCTCTGCAGGTATTAAGAACAGAGACATCCTACAAACTATTAATGTCACCTGAGCTGTGTTCCACCTGTCACAGCTATTAAATCTGTGTACCACACAATTTACAATATGAGACAGCACATCTAGCCATGAAACCCTGATTTGTATCAACATCTATATAAACTAGAAAGACTTCTTGCAAGATCTTAACTAGTAAAAGGTCAAAGTACACTTAAGTTACCCTAACAAGAGAGTCTACTGCAATCTTTAAGAACTTTCAAAGTTCAGAATTTTTGCATACTCACTTCTTCAGATACAGTAATATGTTTGAAAGGAGTACTGCATAACAAAACCTGCCCAGAGGCAGGCCTCTGATGAGGCAGGCAGTTGTTGAGGTAAGGGCAAAAGCTATTCCTTCTTTCTGAAATAACTGGTGATCAGGAAAGAGTATGTTTGTGAAAACTTCGAACTGACAAAGCATCACTACCTAGTACCATTCAGTACTGAAAGGGAGTCTTGACTCAAGTACCTTGATACAATAAACCGATTGTGATGAAGTATGAGGCAACCTGCAGGTCAGAAAATACAAACCATACCTTACCAGCCAAAATCTCCTGGAACATCAGTTCCAATTGATGAACTGAACATAGAGAAGGACAGTATGCTCTCCACAGTTTGAAACTCACCTGTGACAAACAAAATGTTAAGTACACTTAGGCAGACCTACTGCTTTACTCAGTGCTGCCCTAGTCACAAGTGGGGCTTGGGGGTTGAGAACTTATCATTAAACTTATCAAGCAGACAGCAAGTGAATTGTTGAAAAACTGAGAGAACTAGGGATTTCTCCGACAGAAACAGAATAGGAAGAAAAGGAAACACTTTGGTATTTGCCTCTACAGACGCTAGTGAAATAAAAAAAAACATTCTTTTAATGTTTTGAAATGTTGGTTTTGAAATTATCTGTATAAAAAGTAGTCTGGAAGTAAATTTGAAAGCAGTTAAGTAATCAATACCCAGTACCAACACAGGCCAGGCAGAGAACAGACTGGGAGCAACCCTGAGGAGAAGGACTTGGGGGTGCTGGTAGATGAAAAGCTCAACATGGACGGACAACGTGCGCTTGCAGTGCAGAAAGCCAACTGAATCCTGGGCTGTATCAAAATAATTGTGACCAGCACGCTGAGGGAGTTGATTCTCCCTGCCTTTACTTTGCTCTTGTGAGACCCCACCTGGAGTACTGCGTTCAGCTCTGAGGCCCCCAACATAAGAAAATGGACCTAGTGGAGTGAGTCCAGGGGAGGGCCACAAAGATGACCAAAGGGCTGGAGCGCCTCTCCTATGACAACAGGCCAAGAGAGTTTGGGTTGTTCAGCCTGGAGAAGAGAAGGCTCCGGGGTGACCTTACAGTGGCCTTTCAGTAAAGTGGGCTTATAAGAAAGACAAATCTGGTCTACTGGAAGGTGTCCCTGCCCATGGCAGGGGGGTTGGAACTAGATGATCTTTAAGGTCCCTTCCAACCCAAAATGATTCTATGATTCCATGAATCCCTTGCCTTATTACTGACATCACGAAAAAGTGTCTACTAGTTCTACTCTGCATTTTTGAGTATTATTATTACATCTTATTTCTAGGGCAAAGAATCTCAATTTGTTTCCAAACACAAATTTTTCCGTGTCTGCATCTTCTGTTATCCTTCCCCCTGCTCTTTCTGACTTTGAAATGTCCCAAGTGCTCTGCATGAAGGCTAACTGTAAGACCATGTCGGTTTGTGTTGGTTTTGATACTGCTACCTTTGCCAATTAAGGTGTCAGAAGTCTCTTAAGTATCTTTTGTTCCTTGTGTAGTTTATCACACAAATATTACATATGGTAAGGATACATGACAGTAACTGAAAGATACACTTTGATCTAATGAAGGAAATATGTCCTTTTCCTGTCTAAGTTGCAGCAAATGGGCAAATAGTTCATTATTGTCTTTTCAGTAGCAATGAGCAAAACAATTTTCTCTGTTAATATCATCAGTGAAAGTTTAAACTGGCAATTAATGGCCAAAGGACTGTCCTCCCTGTTTATGTTGACTGGTAATTAAGTAGCAAAGAACTCAAAAGCAGAAGGCCAAGGTCTACCACCTCCAACATTTCTGCAGAAAAAGCCAAATGTAACATGAGTTCAGTTTTTTCCCCCTATACCTGAAAAAAGACAGAATAATTGTTTACATTCCTTTAAATACAGCTGTTCTGGTTTCTGCAATATTGCAAAAGCAGTGGAATGTATTACTACCGTGCTTGCTAAGTCACAAAAAAAATTGCTTTAATGTAAGTGCTTCAATTTCTTTCTAGTAAGTAGAAATTAATCTCCCAAACAGTACGGATACCACAGAAAGAAATCCTGTTAAGTGTTTGGTATTACAGTTGTATTATTTCACCTTTTAAAAATACTACACGAGTTGCCATTTTACATGAAAATTATTTCAGTTTTCTCTTCAGAACTTCTCTCTATACATTGAAAAATGTTTAAAGTGCACGTCCCTAATAACCACAGTAATGTACTGTAAAATTAAAGAACTAGACTTACAGGAGCCATTTGCTTGCTAACTTTTGATAAAAAATTTCCTCTGTAAACAGCCAAGCTGCTGAAAATTCTGATATAATAAGACAACTAAACCCATACATTGTAGCTGCAAAAGTTTTCAAGTTTTTAAAGCCTAAATGAAGTATTTGAAGAATCTTGGAAAAAAGTGACCTGTAATTCTCATTTCTTTGCACTATTCGTGATGAAGATCTGTAATACCTGAAACCAAATAAATGAATGCAATTATTGGTTCTTCTTAAACTTGTTTTATGCACTTGGCTTCATAACAGATGTATTTTTTTGCCTCCTTTATCCAAATAAAGTAGCAAAAAAGATTTTTGTGTGGCCAACAGTAGTATAAGCATAAGGAGGTAAAGAAGACTAAATAGAGTTAACATCTAAATATTAATTAATATTATAAGTAGAGCTAAAGTAACTTGTAATCTTTTATGCACGAAAGCAGAACTGTTTTGCCAATTATTAACTAAAAAAAGAGTTTGCTCTCAGTTTACAGACAGGACATTTATCTTCAAATTCATAAAGAGTTGGCAAGTAATCATACTCAGAAAAATGTTTTGCCAAGACAACTACAAAATTTATGTCTTGATTTGTTGCCCTTAATTCTTGTTCAGCAAACACTTCAGTGTGGGTGTGCTGGATAGAACTATACAGTGAGCTTTACAGAAATTTCTCTGCTTTTATTTATGTCACGTAATACCATGTTATTTTTCCTTTGCTAATAATACACAGCACAATTTCAGAGTGAGTATTTTGTCTTTAGTACAAGCCAGGCATTAATTCCTAATACACAGTAAGTTATTCCAGATTTATGTTTGGATAACAACTGAAACTCCCCGCACTCCCATTTTAAAGTAACTCCGTGCCAAGTGAAAATACTGGAGAAAAACAGTTCCAGCCAGCAAGCATGCACAATAGGTTGATTCTATCTTCTAAATTCTGTCCTACTATCCATCTTTCTTTTTCCAGGTCTAACAGGATCAAAGATTACAGTTCTTCCCCTCCCTCCCTTTAATTCCCTAGTGTAGCAAAAAAAAAGAAATACTAGGAACTGGAATATTTTTTACATTTGATAGTAACAAATGGACATTAAATAGTAAGAAAAAACATTGCCATAACTTTGGCCATATTTTGACTTTAACTTAACTTCCGACTGAGAGATGAAAACTTTTTCAGGATGTAATTTATTATTCATTCATATTCTACACCTTCCTCTTTGCTGTGTCCCATCATTGAAACAAAAATGTTTGTTTACTGCTTGGTACAGGAAGACAACAGCTTGAATACAAAGGTGGGAAGCAAGGGACTCAAAAACATTAAATTGGATTATACTCAAACTACTGCAAATGTATTTTTTTAAAGAACGCACCTGCAAAGAAAAATAAAATTACTCTTGCTTTCATGAACATTAATGTATCATACTTCATCAATGTAATTCCTGCATGCAGATCATGAATACATGGTAATTTTACATGGCCAAGTACAAGTTGTCTGAATTAAAAGACTTTTTAAAAAGTGATTTAATAGCACCGACAAACTTCGAAGGGCCTTCTACTTCCTCTTCATTATACGATGTTTAAGGAAACTGGCAAAAAACAAGGTAAATATTAGGCTGGCACCATCAGTTAAAAATCTGAAACATTCCAGAGAAAACAAAATCACTTTAAAATATTTATTTTCAAGTAAAACTAGGGCAAGGAAAAGTGCAAGGAAAAAAAAATCTGAGGCAAATATAGGGAGAAGGAAGACTACGGGCAAATTTAATTAAGAAACTAAAAAAAAAAAAAGCATAGTATCATGACTCCTTCTTCCCTCAGATTCTTTTAGATATTCTAAATCCTACAGAGGAAAATGGATTGATTACACTTATTTCAAGGTTATGTTACATGATAGACAAACATAGTCAGGTCAAAACTATCTCAAGTAAAATGTCTCTTACTTAAAATTACTGAAAGTTATAGTAAACTGCATTATAATTCACTGTTATTTGAAGAACAGCAACTTGTGAACAATCAAAACTTGTTTTGCAATTACAAACAAGAGCAGTAATTACGACATTTTGATGACAAAACAAGTAATCTAGTAATATCTATCATGAATCCTAGGAAATGACTCTGTATTCTACACTGCCATTCTTCAGGTTGATATAAGGACCAATTTTGGTCTTGTAAAATTGGAGTAAGAGATACGTGGCATTCATAAGTTTCTAAACTACTGCTTCTTTCAAAGCTTATCTTTATAGTTTAGTAAAGAAAATGAAGTATTTCTAATTAAAACAGAAAAACTACCTGAACTGTAGGATTTATAGCAATTGAGATCTCAAGAAGGCAAAAGGAGAAGGCAGCTACTCTGGACTAAACAGCGTGTAGTGATTACAGCACAGATTTGAAGCACTTCTTTGGAACACCCTCCAGTTTAAACTAAACTGGAAGAAACCTATCTCAAACTACTCTGTGCGGTAAATCAAAGGACCCTAGACGAACACAAGTTTCCAAAGTGCACTCCTGACCCTAACTGCTAATAGCATGCAGGGCTGCATTAAGAAAAGCATGGCCATCAGATTGAGGGAGGTGATCTTTCCCTTCTACACAGCACTGAAGTACTGGGTCCCAGTTCTGGGCTCCCAGTGCAAGAGACACAGGAAAGGCCACAAAGCTAGTAAAGTGCTAGGGACATCTATCATGCCAGAAGACACAGAGAGCTGAGGCTGTTTAGTCTTGAAAAGAGAATGCTTAAAGGGTCTTATCAATTGCATAAATACCTGATGTGGGGAAGGGGGCAGTGGGGAGTGAAGACAAAGCCAGACCCTTCTCTGGTGCCCAGCGACAGGACAAGAGGCCATAAGCACAGAATGAAATACAGGAAATCCCATTTAAACCTAAGAAAAATCTTCTACTGTAAGGATAATCACACATTGGAACAGGTTGCTCCCAGCAGCTGTGGTGTCTCCATCCTTGGGGATATTCAAAACCTGCCTGAACACAGTCTTGACCAACCTGCACTAGTGACCATGCTTTGAGCAGGGGATTGGACTAGCCGACATACAAAGTTCCCTTTGACCTCAACAGTTCTGTGATTCTGCAAATTAGAATGCTGATATTGATGCATCCCTTCTTCAGAAGCAGCAGCAAACCTCAGACAGGAAAAGACAGTTCTTAATTCTACTTCCAGCAGCTCAAGTTGAATAAAGATCCACCAAAAAACAATGAACCGTAAAGTGGGAAAAATGCATGTTAGTATATTTACACAGTACAACTGAACTTCAGTAATTTTATACCACATACCTCAGAAATAAAGTTTCAGTCTCTGAAATATACTTGCTCTATTCTATGTTCTCATTCCTATCTGTCAGAGCAGATTATAAACTGAGAAATATTTTTATATACTCGTAGCTCAACCAAGCTCAACCAAAGCAAGTCTCACAGTACACTATGAAATGGATATCTACTACTAAAATATTTGACCATTTCAATTAACTCATCCTGAGTAAAGAACAGATTAAATCTATTCTTCAGTATGTAATCTCTAATAATAGACTTTGAATCATTTACAGTATTAGCATCACACAAAACAGTTTTCTGCCACCAGTAAGATGAGAATATGGAAAACTTACTTTTACAAATGCATTATACAAAACTAATACAGAAAATTAATATTTGAACTTGAAAACTCAGGAATTTGATCTTATTAGATAAGAAATGTTATAGGAACATTATTTAATGCATTTCAATTTTACAATGTCCCAGCTAAATGAAGTCAGTATCTGCAGAACATCTGCAGTGAAATACAGCAAAGACCAGTTACTTTTATCTCCACTAATACTTCTGAATTACATGCATGCTCTAAATTAGTCGTTCAAAGTGCATCAAGATACAATAAAAAGTTGAATAAATTAAAAGCTCAATTAAAATATTTGTCTGTTATTTCCTCTGCCTTGAGGAAAGGTCAGTGAAAAATTAACAGTATTCCAACTGTAAAATTACACAGTAGCTATTATTTCCCAAGTTCCAAGTCAGCCCACGAACTCTATTTTTTTGTCTCTCTCTTTTTAATTAACAAAAAAAAAAAAAGAAAAAAAGTCTTATAATTGGTATGCAGCGAGAACCTTGTTTCATGGATGTCTGACTAAACTTGAAAGTAAAAAACCAGTCACATTTAACAGATTAGTATTTCTCTTAAAAGCTGAATGACTTTTGATTCAAGAGGTTGTCAACCGGTTGTGGGAAAAAAAATCCCACCAAGTCTTTTGCTTTTCTCTCCTGCTTGATCCCACAAAACCAGAAATGTTAACACAACAGTAACATCCTTTGGAAGGATTTCTCTGGTGCTTTTGCTATCTCAAGAACTTGAGAATTGTAGATTTTCTTCATACCTTTTTTAAACAGATGAAGTTTACTGATCCCACATGAATGTCTTCTGATTAGCAGGTAAAGCAAAAACTATTGCAGCCCTGCTTTTCAGAAGTTACTAGGATCATAATTTTTCATGCTGAATTCACTGGATATCCAAACACTGCTGCATGTTAGGATATTATGTATCATGAAACATCAGTGCTTTCCTGGCAACTCACTAGCATTCTCTCGATGCTTTTGCATTAGAACAAAAAACAGCCAGTAAGTATGGAAGTATAAAATAAACTACCAATCATCTTTGGAAAGAGTTTAACACTACTGAAGGGTTAAACAACAGCTAGTAAGGAAAATCTTGCTTTAAACACTTAAATAGAGGTTGGAAGGCAGAACTCTCAAACCTTGCAATTTTTCAAAAAAATAACTGCCGAGTCAAACTGCCTACGGCCCAGTTAGAGATACAATTTCTTTAGTTATTACAAACGCCAGAGATTTTTTTTTTATCAAAGCCTGCCTCCTTGTGTTTGCAGAATAACATCTCAAAGTAGTCAAACAGACCGTAAGTTTTTAACATAAGAAAGTTACTTTATTGACCACCAAACACTTATCTTCCTTTTGCTAGGCACTCAATGTAGCATCCTTACTGGTACTCCCTCATACCTACTGAATCAGCTGACCTTTACTGAACCTGAGATAGCTACACACTTAATGACAATGATTAACAAAATAACATGAAACATGACAAAAGGTACCACATGGGGAGGTAATCATTTCGAAAGAAGGTAGTAGATCACCACAGCACTGAATGCTTGCATTAACCATAAAGTAATCTTTTTAAAAGGAAAATTATTTTGAGATCATGTCCTGTATGACTTAAAATAAAACTTGGTTTCTTCATTTCTCTACAGTCTATGGTCTAAGTAGAACAAATTTTACAGCCAAGTACATTTACGGTACATACTGTCCAGAAGCAAATATATTTTTATTGCTTCAATCAATTTTGTTCATCTACAAACAGTGGCTAGGGCTAAAAAAAGTAACAGTTTACAAACAAATACAAAGTGACACATCATATGCTGCTTTGAATTTGAGTATCTAAAAATGGAGTTCATCATGTAGGCTTTGTAAGGAATACACAGGACTACCAGAAATAAAACCTTTTTTTAAAAATTTTGAAGTATTTCTAGCAAGTATAACAAAAAGCATCTGTGATGTGTTATGGTGCACAAGAGCATCAAAGCTGTTCTTCAACATTTTATTTTTCATGTGGAAAATTATGTGGCAGTTGTATTAATCAACCCTGCTCTAGCTATCCATATCATGTAAAACAGAGATTAATGTTAATCAAATTACAGTTTCTTTAAATCAACATATGCCAGCAATATCAAAAAAGCAGGAACCCTGCCTTCGCCCCAGCCCCTGTGCCTTGTTCCTTTTCTTTGTCTGTGTGGGAGCACAACTATTTAAGCGGTAGTGATTTGGCCTGGCTGAAAAATAGTTTATTGTTGGTGTTCATCACACAATTACATCAATGTTTGCTTCTGAAGGAATCAGGGTTGGGAATGAGAGAACAGAGAACTACTACAGTATCTTCTTTAGGTGGCAGTGCAGGTATGTACTAGTTTTAAGTCTTCGAATGAACCACACCCAAAAACGTAACAGAAAAAAAAGTTTGAAATGGTGTATGCAAAATAACATGTGTAAGCACCACTCAAATTCACAGCTTTAAGAGCACACCTCTAGCACCAGTGGATGCTGCTGAGAAACAAAAATATTAACACGAGCAGTAAGTAGCTCCTCCTGACAATTTTATTGCTAAGCTACAGAAAGTAGTATTTTAGGTTGCAAACCAGAGTTCACGTGCTTCTTACATCAAATTAGTTTGTGACACAGCTCTTATTATCAGAAATATACAAGTGGAATTGAACTAAAATGTACATAAATCAAAACCTTGCAAACATATGCCCATACTGAAAACTACTGTGCTGTGGAAACACTAATATTAGAACCAAAGCTTTTTTTCTAGGGATGAACCACTTCTGGCAACATTCCAAAGTCCAAAGCTATAAACACCTTACTCTTTTCTTCAGACTGATAGTTACATCCATCATATGACCAAAATTCAGGTGTGCCCCCTCTGCTGTGCAAGCAGCCTTGTGATGGAACATGCCGCACTGTTCCACCATAGGACCTTTCACCATAGGGTCCCCTCAACTGGCTGCTGTGCCACACCACCCTCCCGGTCCCACCACGTGCGAGGAGGTGCCAGGCACCTGCCTGCAGACTGAGCTGGTGGAGGAGCACCAGGACAGAGAACACCACATGTTCCAGCACACACACACCAAGCTTTCCTCACACCGTTCTTTCCATAAAATACATTACAGCAAACGTATAAAGCTCCTCTGGAACACATTTCAAAGGCTCAACAAAGACATGCTCACTTTTTTAGTGAAGCTTCTCATGAGAAACACTGCTGTAACTCCACATTAAATCTGTGTTGCTTTCAAATCATTATCTGAAACATATCATGAAATTTCTTTGCATCTCCAGACTTACTCTTCAAAAAACCCCTGCCTTTTTAGGAAACTTTTTATTATTCATAGCATGCTAGAAGTATACAGATTTTTGTGACAGAAGCAGTATTAATAATTAATACTTTGGGATTCCACATAATTGTTCTAAACCCACAACATTCAAAATGAATGGTTCATAAATCTTATTTTTTTTATTTCAAAGCCAGAATTAAAATTTAAAAAACCCCAAACAACTACCTATGAAACAGGAATTCTTCATTTTAGTCAATCCAGACAAACTCACACACCATGCAAGGAAGTAAGTGCCATCAGTGCAACACTGGTGAAAATTAATTCTTCTTTGTGTATTTAAAAAACCGAACGGTCCAAGCAAGACCCATCCTGAAAAAGAGGTGTCACTGCTTTTTATTTTATGTAGTAATGTAATGAGAAAGATATCTCTAGAATATAGTCTCCTCTGTACTCAGTAACGAACCTGATACGCTGAAGTACTCAAATGAAAAAATATGATACACAAATTTTCAGGGTACTTAAGACAGATAATGCAATGGACTTTACAATGATTACACACAGGTTTGTGGGTTTTTTCCTGTACCCTAAGACTTACATTAAGTTTAAGAATGGAGAAGATATTAAGAAAAAAAGATCAGCCACCAAAATATTTATGTTTTATAAAAAAAACAAACTTGTATTTTGTTACCTACACTAAAACTCCAGTATTTTTATTATGTAGGCAGACAGGGTGTTACATCTGATAAAAAAACCCAAAGAAACAAACAAAAAAAACTTGTGGAGCTCGACCTAGCTGGTGCTTCCTGGTACACCAAGTATTTGTCCTGTGTTTTTCCAAGAGACAGCAAGTACTATTGAGAACATCCAGTGTTCTAACACGTGGCTATCTCACTTCTCTGGTGGCACTTTTCCACATTAGCAAGGTATTCCTGCATAACACATAAAAATTAAAATTATTCTTCTGACATTTGGCTGACAGTTTTTTCAGAGCCTTCTGAAGCCTGAATTTCATGAGTTAATCCTCTACACTTAAGACTGTCTCACAAATTAATCGGCCAATTATACCTCTTTTATACTTAACTCTTCTTGAAGACAAGCTATTGCCATGTAAACCCCCCAAAATGACCTCCTCACACCTCAATAAAAAGAAAAAACCGAACAACATAAGCATACATTTCTGGTGATATGCTTGTCTTAGAAACTTTCCAAGTGTGATTAACAACTGTGAGGGAATTTAAGACTGCAGCAAGAGGCTTGCTTTTCTTAATTAACTGTGGAAGGCCTTTTAGAAAAGCTCAGACACCACCCTGACGACCATTAACTTAGAAAATTTACATGTTAATTTGATAGATAAACAGCAAGATTATGCTGTGTTTATTTCAATGAAACAAACAAAAAAAGAGCCACCCACTCTCCACCATAGGGAACCCTGAAGAAACGACAAAGCCACAAGGAAAGGAAATTGACACTATTAAAGAGAATTAAAGACTCTCAAACCTAAATTGCTTACTTAAGATACAGGACAGAAAGCAGGTCTTTTCAGGAGAAAAACTCTGAAAACACTCTCGAATGTTAGTTTTTTGCGATAATTATCAGGACTGCCCCAGCGCAGACAGAAGAGTTGACTTTATACACGTGCGTACATATATGGAGGCTGCTGACACACCCGCGACTATAAAGAGTCTTAGCTCTGCAAAAACAGAGCACGTGAAAGGCAGCTTGGGGCTGGCAGCTGAAGCGGCTGACAAAGACTGAGCCCCCAGCACCACCCCGAGGGTTGGGGTGGGGCTTCCCCCCCCCTTCACCGTACATGCGGCGGGCACTCCGCGCACCCCGACCTGCCCGGCAGACCGAGGGAGCGGCGCGCTCCACCACCGGTGGCCGGCGTGTGGTGGCAGCGCCAGCCGCGGGGGGGAGGGGGGGCGGCAGGGCGGGGCGGGCCCGGCTCAGGGGCCGGCGGGGCGGGGCGGCGCTGCGGCCGCCTCACTCACAGTAGTACGCCACCACTGGCTCGCGTTTGTCCAGCTCCTGAGCGGTTCGCAGATGGTGCTGGATGCTCTTGAACTGCGGCGGCAGCGGGGGAAGCGCCGTAGCCGCCATCACGCGGGCGGCGGGGCACAGCGGCAGCAGCTGACGGCCCACAGCAGCTCTCGCTCCCGAGGCTGGCGCCGGCCGCTTCCGCTTCCGGTACGGGACGCTGGGGCGCGTGCGTGGTGGGCGGGCCGCCGCCGGTGGCGCTGCTCCCGGGAAGCGCGCCCCCTGCTGGTCGGGAGGGGGAAGCGGCGGGGCGCCTCAGCCGCGCTGTGGCCCGTCGCAGGCGGTCGGACTGGTCCGGCCGCCCGCCCGGCCGCGGGGACGTGCAGCCTCATGCGGCGCCTGCGTGGCTGCGTTAGTGTTTGAAACGCGCCCCACAGCCGCCCTGTGGAGGGGCCTGGAGACCTCGGTCCATCATGGGGATGGTGGCCTGGTCCTGGCCCTTCTCTTCCCCTTTGGCCCATCAGCCCATAGAACCGTGTAGATTTAACCCGTGTAGGCAGATCTGCAAGTAAAATCGCTTTTCAGATTGCAGAACCTTCCCCTTGTGCCACCCCGAGGCTCACCGGAGGTCTGGGAGGCCCTCGAGCACTGAAATGCACCTCCACTCCTGGGCCTCCGCTCCTGGGCCTCCACCCTTCGTCCTGCTGCTGGCAGGGGAAGCCTTGCCCGGCCGTGGCCTGGCTCACAGCACTCCGCTGGACTGGGCTGCTTCCTGGCAGCTCTCAGCAAGTCCGCCAGCCCTGGAAAGTACATCTTCCTGGATCACCGCTTCCCAGATAACGTCTTCTCTGCGGAACCTCCAGGGATTTCTGTTTTTGCTGAGAGGGGTTAAGAACAGCAAAAGAAATGGGAACTGTTGAAACAAAATGTTTTTAAATGGATCTCAGAAACTGCAATGTAAGTTTTTTCAGTGTTTGTCATCTTCTCATTCTGACAACATAGTAAAATGATTTTAACATTTCTTTTAAATGGCCCTGTTGCCACACTTCCTCCTGGTCTCAAAACAGCTCTTTGCAAGACAAAAGAATGTCAGTGCTCCAGGGTGTAAAGGAAGATGCCTGTTGGAGGGAGACACATGGTAGAAGAGGTAGCTGCATTGTCTAATAGCTATCATGGGAGAGTGCTGAAAAGAGAATGGAAGGGAAATGATGGCTGATCAGAAGAAATGAAGCCAAAAAAGGAACAAAACAAGGAGTTCTGGGATAGAACTGTGATGTTGTGGTGACATACTGGAAGTTGGCTGGCCCTGAGCATCTATACCTTTGATATAAAGGCAATCACGTCACTTACTGGGTCTATTTGTTTCATTGAAGATGATGGAGGGAACAATTACAGCTCTTTGTTAAATGAGAACTGCAATGGGCATGATACCCTGCTAGAGACAAAACCGACTGCAAATGCATGATCTGGGGATTGCTTTGAGTGCTGTCTGTGAAAATGAGGCAGCTAGAGTATGGTGGAAAACAAGAAGCATTTATAATGTGACCCTGATGTAAGCAACAAAAACACTTCCTACTGTGTTCTGGGAGACAGGACTTCATGTTTGCTGTGTAAAAAAAAATTGAATCAAAGAAACACCAAGTGTATTATATTATTCCTTTGATAATGGCAAAAAAAGTCTTCAGGATCTTCTCTAACTATTTGCTAAGCATTTCAGATACAATCAATGCAACACTGAGAAACGCATGCAGATATGTTATAAATCGCAGAGGGAGTAAGGGTAGAAGGAAGTTGATAGAAAGCAATGTAAGTGAGCATAGAAATGGTGGGAGTTTGGAAGATGCAGAAGAAAGAAAAGTTTAGAAACACTTGAGAATACAATGAATGCTAGCAAAACAAATGGCAATATAGGATAGAGAAGTGTTGACAACCATGGGGAAATAGTTTCTTTACATGGACGTAATATATCCATCAACATGTTTCAGAAACTAATGATGGAATCAGTCACAGAAAAACATCTGCACTAAAAGGCAATAATGCACAATTTTTTTTAAATGAAAAAGAAACTAAGAAATTTGACAATTTTAATTTCACCGGAAATGCAGAAAAAATCTGCGTTGTATCCCATTTGGAAGAACAACATGTTTTCATATGTTCCAGATCTTGACCACCAAGGGAAAGGGCATGGTGGTGGGTAATCTGGTGCCTAGAGTCCCACAGGGGTCCTCAGACAGTCCCATGCCAGTCCTGTCTCTGCAAGGCTCTTGATGGTAACAAGGAAATCCCCTGAGGGGCTGGGGGTTTTGGCACTCCTCTGACCTTTCTGAAGTGTTTTAAAATCTACAGAAGAAGAGCAACAAGCAATAGAAATATTAAGCACCAGGGAAAATACTGATGAGGTTGTGATGAGGTTTTTTATTGTTATACAAACATCTAACTAAGTGTGATTTGAGTACAGTTGGTTACAACTGTGTCTACCACATGGAAGTAAATTCTTTAGTAGTAAAATATATATTGTATTTTATTTATAAATAGGTATTTTTTTATCTGAGATTACAAGTTTAAATTGCAAAGAATAATTCCAGATGGATACCAGTGTATGCAACAAAAAACCATGTATCGGCCAAAGCACATGGTATATTATGCAAACAAAAAGTTAGCACAGTGATTCTTATTCCAATTATAATGCTTACAAATATAAAATAACTAGTTCAATTTTGTGCAAATCTGATAGTGTTAACTGGACATGTATTTAAGACAACATACAATATATTTCCATAGGGAAAAAATGACACATTAATGCTTTAATATAGTGAATGTATTGAAATTTAACATCTTGTTCTTGATAGGCATGTTAAAAATATTAATACATCTAGTGGTGACTCACTTTGATTTAAATGGCCCAGAATCCATCAAATCCAAGACACCTAAATCATGCAATTCCATTTATGTAACGAGGACTACTTCTGTGGGTGAGGTTTACAAGGCTCTTGCGACCCAACCTTTTTTGGATCTGCTTAACGAACAGTCAGTTAGTTAAGCTAATTTAGCTAGCTAAAAGATTTTGTAGTCATTTTCCCACAATTTTCCAAATATTCCTGAAAGGACCCAAATGCTGTCACTGGGATCTCAACTTTTTATACTTTTATACTGAATGTTTTCACATAAGTTGAATTTGATTCAAGAAGCAAAAATGTTCCTCCCTTCAGTGTTACAGGCCTCAAACTGTGTCCAAAGATGCTGATGGATTCCTTTTGACTGAATGTGGTTCCTGGCTGGTTCCTGGATCACTGTTAAGTAGTGATGAATCTGTCTCTTGTTTCACTGAGATTCAGAACAGAAATGATGAATGAGGAAGAGGAAGCAACCTTCCATTGATGAGGGTATTTGAAAAACAAATGGGAAATAGCTAATTGTTATGACTGCTATTTGTGTATATTTTATACAGGGAAGCTACCTCCTCCTTTCCTTTCAGTTCTGAAATCTGCTTTTTATTTTTCTGTTACGTCACTTCAGCACAAGGAATTAAATCAATTCTAAGTTCAAGATGTCTATTAGTCCTTAAGAAGAAGCTGTTGCACACAAAAATACCAGATACCTATATAAAGTTCAAGACCTAACCTATCCAAATACACTTCTTGCATGCAATAATTTTAGTATGTAGACTTCTTTTTAAATGTTATTCTAGCAACTTTCGTCAGAGCAATAAAAACTTAGATGTGACACACACAGCAAAATATTCTGTAAACCCAGTTCTGCAGTCACACACAAGCAAAACTCTCGCTGAAATCAAGGCATGATTGCACCCAGGAAAGGCTTTTCTCCAAGATTTTCTTTTGACACTTTTAAGCTTCTTATGCAAAATGAAGGCATAAAGCCCTTTTACCCCTTTAAAATGTGATCATACAAAATTAGTAGAAGTCTTCTACATCGTAAGCCAAAACATAATGAGGGTAAGGCGTTCCAATCAGCACAAAGAATACCATGTTAGTCTTTATGACACTAGCTGGACTGCTGGCAAAGTAAGTTGATATTGATGGATATGTTTTCACCACAGCCTAACCAGGAGTCTTTGCCCCTGGGGTCTGAGATGCAGGTTGCAGCAGTGGCACAGCTTGGGAAAATATTTGAATGCTTTTTGGTACCCAGACATTATCCACCATTACTGCTTAATTCTCAAGCCATAAGAATATGTAAGAAATTTGGAATAGTTTTTCCTGGAAGGTCAAGAACCTTGTTACCTTGAATTGCATGTGTTTAGAAAAGCTGTGAATAAAAATATGTTTATAAATAACCTCCTGCTCACATACAGATACTCCTCTGGAGGCAAAACTATTGTATGTGGCAGGACATGAACACATATTACGCTTGTAAATCTTATTGCCTTTGTTCTTGACATGAAAAAAAAAAGATTATTTGTAGTTTTTTAGATGAGGAATAAGTGTCAGATGACTACTCTCCAGCAGCAGTAATCACCAGTGTGGTTCTCTTCTGCAACACTGCATAGAGGACAGATACTTTTTTGTTATAGCTTGAAATCATTGTTTTAAAACTGCAGGTGGACTGGATGGTAAATAACTAGAACTGGTTGACATCACTGAGTTTTTAACAAACCTAGCCTTCTACATGAGATCTCAAAAATTTCAGCAATGCACAAGACCACTGTAGTCACAGTAAACGTGTACATTGCAATAAGAAAAATTGTCTTTTCTAAGTGCTCTGGCACCATGCACCGGGTAATGTTAAACTTTTTTTCAAGTGCTCTCACATCACACATGTAGATTGCGTTCACTTTGAAACCAAAGAGCTGAATCTGAAGCCAAAAAGCCACAGCTTCAAGGATAATCCTTAGGAAAACAGAGAAGATATAAAAAGCTGTATAGAACGACTTTTGGAGGATATCTTCCTGTTTGATGCTTTTACATGCAGCATAAAGGTGAAAAAAAGCTCCAGGTACCAGTACAATCACCAGCTGTAACGCCCAGAATACCTAAAATGTAGCAGAAATGTAGTTGTCAGATCATTTACAACTGCATTATGACAGCTAAAACATGCACATACTGGAACATTTTGCAAGTCTGTTTTTTAATATATAACAAATGTATAAACAGATGACAATAAAGGTAAAAATCACTGTTATGTTTTTAATTTGCAAAGTTCAGTTGGTTTCTGAACTGTGAGGATTGTTGTTACAAAGGACAGAAAACACAACTCTATATTTAGTCACAGATTAAAGGTTATTAAAAGGAAACCGTTCATGAAAAAGCTAAGTGATAATTCGCCCAGTCAGTTGTTACTACTTATATGGAACAACTATGTTTAACTTCTGCAGTTTATTTTCTTAACATTGGATTTCTACAATTAAAAAAAAAAAAATTACCTGAGGAGTTATAGGCCTGAACTGGTTGTAACAGAAAAGATTAACCTCTCTCTTGTCTGGGTCGCAGCTGAAATGCAAGGCCTCATTGCCATAAACAGCAAAGCCCAAAACGCCGAGGAAAAACATACGAACCGAGCCAAAGAAAAGCGTGTGGAACTGGCCAATGACCGTTGGTGGCCTGAGCTGCAAATCACAGACGTGTTCAGCATGAAAACAAAAATGAACAGCGTTATTGTTGGAGGCCTACTTGCTCTTTTTCATTATCCAAAATACTTATTTTATTCTATTTGTTTTAAAAAGGAGGGGGTTTGCCTATGAAGGCTGCAGTAGCTTTCTAACAAAATAATGGCTTAGAAGCTTTTATTGTTGCTGCTAAATTTATGTAAACATTCGTCCAGCACTGAGCAGTTGATTTGTTTCACCGCCGTTACACATATCCTGCTGGTGCACAATGCGCCAGGCAGAGCTGAGCGCTCCGACCGCGAGTCCGTTCGTTTTGCGGCTCTGTTGATTTACGCGATGTCAAATGATGCCAAAATAACTCATCATCAAACCTAAGGATACTTATTCTTGCAAATTACATGTCGGCTTCCCCTCAGGGGCATTCCTAGCACCCTGGCAGGCCTGCTGCTGCTGCTGAGCGGCCGCGGCAGGCAGACCACCCGCACCGCGGCTTCGTGCCCGGGGCTGGGGGGCGCGGCGCGGCTCCCTGGCCGTCGGGGGCCGGAGCTCTGGCTGCCGGCTGCCGGCCCCGGGTCCGCCCCGCGTACTCACACATCCCTCCGAGAAGCTCCTCATGTAGTTGGGGGACATGTCGGGGGAAGGCGCCCTGCGCAGCCAGCCCCGGCCCCGGCTCGCTCCGCCCGTCGCCCCCGGGCGGGCTCCGGCTTTCGGGCAGGGAGCGGGCGCGGCGATAGCGGGGCCCCCAGGCGGTAATCCCCGCCCGGCACCGTCAGCAGCGCCGGCCACCCCTGCCCCGCCGCTGCCGGGTGCCCCCCGCGCCCTGCCGCCTGCCTGCCGCCCCGCCCGGGGGTACCCGCTGCACCCACTGCCACCCCGTCCCGGCGCCGGCCCCCGCACTGCCCCTCGACCGCCCCGGCCCTGAGGTGGGGCACAGCGGCAGCCTCCTGGGCTGCTGAGCAGTTCAGTTTACACCGTCTGGAGTTTAATAACTTATTTTTAACTAAATCCAATAAAAAAGTAGTATGCAACCAGATGTGGAAGCTGTAGGTCCAAGATTCTGGATTCAATGAAACAACGGCAAACGTATTAAAGGAAACAATATTAACCACTCCAATATTGCTACAAATAACTTAATGGCAATAATTGCTATTAATAATTTGCTGGCATACTCCATATGGACAGTTGAAAGAACTCCAGAGCTATGCATGTGAGCTCATGTATGCACCACACACTCCTGCTGGCAAACAGGCATAGGAACTTGGCTCAACCTGTCAGTTTGAACCTAGTGGGAGTTTTATGAGAAGGTGGAGTGAGGAAGGATGGAGATGGAAACCCAGAGGAAGGGAAGAGGTAGCTTGTTATTCAGTCACTGGTGCACAGTAGCTTACTCAGCATTCTGAAGAGGATGCACAGGAAAGTGAAATCCAGCCACCAAATCCTAAAGGGAATTTACTCTCTTGCCTCTAAACTCATGAGAGAGCTTCCTTTATAACCAGTTGCAGCATGGCTTCAAGCTGATGTAACAAATAGTATTTTCCCATCCCCCCTCCGTGGAAACAGGCAGGAGGAGGGAAGAGGTGTGGATTTGGGTTCATTTTATATGTGAATTCAGCTGCTGCAACTTAAAGGTAACACACGGCACAGTTGGAGTAACTGCTGTAAGACATTGGAACACCCTTTCTAAGGGGAACCTGTCCTGCATCTGCTAAAGTAGCTGGATTACAAAGAAAGTGACAAGCACTTCAATAAGTGTGCTATTTACTACAGCTCCTTTTTCAGGTAGTTAAATATTTATCTCCTGAAGATAAATATACTGTAAGAATTGCTGTATTAGTAGCACTGAAACGGGGTTTCTAAACTTTCTACTGCTCCACTGCTTAGAAAGAATGCTAATGTTTGTATACATTGAATGAGCTAAGAGCAATAATACCTCACGGTGCCATGTGATCTGCAATAAAATGTTGCAGCACTCTCAAAACTAGCCAGCTGCAACAAGGATTTTACCACGCCATACCAGGTTAACATCAATAAATAGCTCCTGCACCTTGCCCCAGCACAGCCACAAATCCCCCACAAGATTTCAACAGTTCATCTACTGTTCATGCCGTTTGTCCATACTCTTCAGGCTAGTCCCTCTGCTTCTTGTCTCTGCTTTGTCCTGCTCCTCATCTCTCCTACTTCCAGGGCACTCTTTCTCCTCCCTCTGCTTCTACCAGATCTCTCTTCACTGGTTGCTCCTTTTCCATACCCCTTAGAGCTATTTAGCTACTTAGCAGGAACCAGCCACAGCTGCACCTTATCCACATCAGCCAACCCACCGCCCCTGAAGCCAGCCCACAGCTGTATATTGTTAATTAACCCAGATTCATTTCTCTACAATAAAATACTGTGGTTCTTAGGATGTGTGGCTAACCTTCACAAAAAATGCAAGACTTGTCATTACAGTGAGTTGCTTTTCTTCTGCTCATGATACATATGGAGCTTAATTATCATCCAAAAGCAATGTTTAGTGTTTCCACTATACTATAAAATTGCTAAAGTAGATCAGCATGCTGGACAGATGTTTAATATTGATAATATTTCCATCATTTAATTCTTTTAAAATGTGACTTGCTATTGAAAACCTAATGTTGAACATACTTCCAAGAATACTTTTATTGGTATTTTTTATGATCTTTTTTAAGCAGAATTTTTTAAAAAAGCAACAATGGGAAAACTGAAAACCTCTGTTTCTAAAGTGAGATAGATTTTTTCATTATTTTTTTTTATTATACTTACTAGGGTAGTGATTACTTTTACATTAATCAGTGAACATGAATCCACAATAATAATTAAGTTTGGTCAGGAAGCATTTGATTTCACTACAGATAGAAAAAATATTTAAGAACACACTTTAGGTAAAAACCTGCAATAAATGCTACTTTGTATCTTTTTATTGTTAGGTGGGGATAGCATAATTACTTACCTGACTGGACTGTCTAATCGAAGACAATCAATACATGCACTGTATGACCTCAGTAACATTATGGAAACTTGAATTTCTGTCCTGTGATAAAGATGCTAAAAGAAAAGTTTGCTGCTGGCAACATGCTTTCACTTTATACATGAGGAATACAGCTGCATTGAAATAAAAAATGAATTCTGTACAGGATATCAGGTAAACCCAATAGAAACCCCATGGGTGTCTGCACTCAGATCCCACTGAATGTGCTGAATGGACCCACAATAAAACTGTTGGTTTCTTGGAAGTGGATCTCTACATGTCATGTGAGCTGAAGCACAGGAAGCCCATTATCTTCACACTATAAGCAAGTAGTAGCAATGATTTCCTTTTGTCATGTATGTTCAGTAATGTGCTTTGTAACACTGCGTTAAGAGGATAACTTGAGATGGTAGTAGAGTAAGCTGGCATTGTGCAGTCTGCTAAGGCAACTCAAGCCGTTCTTTGGGACTTTCTTGACAGAAAATCATTATTTGTTCTGAATCTGCAAGAGTGGCTGTCTGTTGGTTGTCTGTCATGGACAACTGGGATAGAAGATGTTGATATCACACTTGTTTCTAAGTGAGTCTTAAGCCTGGCTTTCTGCTGAGGGTTGCAGCTCAGCAGTGTGCTCTTTAACTCCTCAGCAAGTTGGAGCCCTACTGAGTAATCACAGTGAAACAAATGGAAACTAACTGCATGCATGAAGCTGCACCTGTGCTTAGAGGGATGAACTGCATGTTTAATGTTAAGCACCCAGTTCATTGCTTTATTAGTGTGATTAAATGTAATGCCACCTATTATCCTTGTGCTGTGAAAACACGGCACTGTGAAAATGACACAAAACGAAATGGCACAAAAAAATATGAACTGGTAACAGTAAGATTAATTTTTTGTTAGCCAAGAGAGAGCTTGCATGCTTCTATCTTGGAGAACAGCCTCTTCTTCCAGATTTTCACCTTTGCCTAGTGCTGGAATCACCTAAATTGCCATTTTGGTTTGCAGACTTCCCCCTTTGATGCTTAGGCCCAGCGGAGGCCCCTGCTAGCTGCAGACTGGTGCCTCCGCTGTAATTCGGACCTGAGATGGAGTTTGCTTCACCTTTTGCTTGGACAGGAGGCTTAGGAGGCAGGTGACTTCCTCAGGTCCTCCTGCCTGCCTGCTGGTTTATGTTTAGCATGACGAATAGCGGGCAGGCTGCAAGGTCTGGGAGTTGAGAGGGATGGACCAAAGGGAGTCTGGGTTTATTGCACAGGGGTGTGAGCTCAGCCATGGCACTCCATCTGGGGAGATGTGTCATCCTTAAAACTTCTTCCTCAGTATTCATTTTCTTAATTAATGCAAAGTCTGTTTAATCTAAAAGCATATTTTGAAAAAATAAGAAACAGGCATGCTGAATCACCCTAGCATTCTTTTCTACAGTCATTGTGTCCAGTCATGCAGGCTTAACAAAGAGGAATTTCCCTATCGGTGTTTGATGCAGCTTTGCCAGGCCTGGGAGGCCACAAACTACTGCTTGCAGCCCAGTGCTGCACAGACACAGTACTGCCAGCAGACACAGTCTGGCTCTGACCAGAGTGTAGTTGCTTCTGTTATCTAGAGTCTGGAAGGTGGAAGAGCTGCATGGCATACATCTGACATTTTTATATTAGTTAGCTGCTTCTTAGATCTTATCCCAGAGCAGCCATAGTTGAACTCATGTTGATGCTGAGATGTTTAACCTCAGAGTTTGAGGTCTGGCCTTAGGTATGTGGCCTTAGAAGCTGAATGTTTGTCCTCCTTGGAGGCTCCACAATATGGAGTGTTTCATACCCACGTAGAGAACCCTTGTCTCCATCCTCACCTTTCTCCAACTCTGTCTACTCTTCCCACATAGCAGCAGTAGCAACCCTGTTACCTGGTCTGAAACCTGGGGATAGGAGAAGTGATCTGTTTCTGTATCCTTCTGTTCTTTAAATAGAGCCCCTGACTCAAGAAGCTGAAAGGCAATGGAAGACTCTGCCAAAAAAAACCCAACCCTCCACCAAATTAAGAAAGCCAGTATTCAAGTAACAAGAAAGAAAGCATGACTGACTTCAGGTTATTGTACATTTGACTGTCAGAGACAAGTCACTCTGCTACAATGCATGTCCACTTTTTCCAGCTGTATCTACTGGCCTGATGTGTGATATGGCAAAAATTTCTCTCAGGCTTAGTTCCTAATGCTCTGTGTTTAAAATAAAATAGTATTTGTTCTTAGTTTGTTGCTTTGTTTCTTTTTAATGCATGACTGATGATCAGGCCTTCAAACATAATCACTTCCAGGGTTGCATTTGAACACAGTTCTCATTTAGCTTGCCAACATGCATACTTAATTAAAGGCTACTTACTGCAGGTAGTTTTGGTGGCAAGATAGGCTTGGGTTTTCATGGGCCTACAGAAAGTTTGTTGTGATGTGCAAATCTGGAATTTGCCCTGAAATTATCAAATGCCTTTTGCTGCACAAACACATGAAAGAAACCTTTTTCCCTGCTAGAAGCAGTTCTCGGTAGAGGGCGTTTGTGGGATGTGTGGAGTTCCTCATTCCTACGCTGACTGATTTTGCATCCCTATGTTTGGGAATACTGATGAAGCAGATTTGCCTGCCACGTTTCCAAGTTGTTGCAGTCCCTGCCCTGTGGTGTTGCACTCCCAGATATGCTCCATCTGCACTGGCTGATTTCAGCCTCTGCAATTTCTTTCCCACTGAGACTTACCGGTGGCACTCTCTCCTTTGCTCTCATGCTAAGCACTTTGCCACAGCTGCACAATGAGGTTGTCACTAGACTGTAACCTGAAATAACATCCAAAGAGATGGGTGGATTATTTTGCTTGAAAAGAGAATGATGAACAGTTTGTATGTAGGGATCTGAATTCTGGCTGGTTTATGGTAGGGTCTGTGGATCTTTCCCCTCTCCTTTTTGCCTCTGCAGGAAATTATATTCATGCTGTTTGAGTATATTCCTTTGTCTTCACACAGACATCTCTTGAATGACATCAGAAGTGTAATCTGTCTGTTTCCTTTGAGCTGGAGATACTCATGGTCTCCAAAGCTTATTTCCTTGCCGTTCAGAGTTCTGAAAATATAGAGTAGATAAAATCAAGTACGGGTAAAAATTAGGAAGCTAAATTCCCACTGAATATGCTTCTGATTCCTTAACCTTAGGAATTCTATCCTGTGGACTAAAAGTACAGGTAAAACTTACTAGGATAGAATAAATTCCTGTATGCAACAAAAAGCAAGGGGTCTCACCTCTCTCATGCAAACTGCAAGTAGTTTATGTCAATAGAAGCTTTTAAAGTGTTCTACTGGTGATTCTCATGCAAAAAGACTCAGCTTCCTGTTGTCCCAGATAAATCAATACTAAAGACATGTTGACTTTAAACTATTCTCCAATGGGAATCATATTGATTGTTCACATATAAACCCATTTTCACAGAAATTAGTGCACGGACCATACTCTGGGATCACATTGTTAATGGCACATATTGGATCCAACCAATGGGAACTGAAAAGACTGATTCCGACTGTTTGCAGAAACCTCAGTATTGATGGTCTGGACTAGAAAAGTGCATGTATGCTCAGCAAAGTAGATGGTCCCAGAAATTTAGATAAATATCCAAGTCAACAGTAAGGCTGCCTCAGAGGGTGTATAGCTGAATTTAACACTGTGTGGAGGAAACTTGATCAGTAACAAGAATCACTTCCAGAGGAGCTCTGTGACAGTTCCCAACAGCTGCCTAGTAGTAAATGGGAAGTCTCTAGCCTGATCTCTTCTGAGGATTAGCACTGGTTGGGTTTTCTAATAAACTGTTCAGCATTATATGAATCAGGAATATACACAACTTCAAAACATTTATATATTCAGGGATGTGAGAAGAGTCACAAAGAAGTGTAACTTTGAAGAAACAATAATAGTTTTTCTTTTTTAATCTTAGAAAAAGGTTATGTAAAATAAATTGTTGATGTCTTTCAAATTTAATTCCTACACTGGACAGCATGCCATGGACAGGCTATGTATTACTGCACACATGACATGCTTTGCTTCTGTTATTTCAGTGCTCAAACTCTCCCACTTCTCCCACTTCAGACAATTCCTCCGTGCATTCATTTGCTTTCTCCATACACCTGTCATAAACTCATAGGGCTTCAAGAGAACTCTTTTAGTAATTTGAATAAGCAAGTTCACTGTGAGCTTATATATCATCCCTTTTGAGAAAAGGAAGGGAAAGAATCAGTCTGCAGAGCATGTTACTGGCAAATGCTGTTATTCTGCCTTAGTTCTTTATCTTGAAAACTTCAGTCCAGTAGGTGTGCCTCTCTTTCAGCATATTTCCACTGCTACCTACTACATTCATGCTTCTGCTGGAAACAGATGGAGCTGTTTGGAAAGCATATATATGTGCAGGCACTGGGAAGTAAAAGATATTACCTCACTGAGAAGCAAGAAATACTAGAGACAAATGCTATGCTCTGAAAAGGCAAATAACGTTGATTCTCCACTGTGCTATACCATTTGCATAGTACACATCACCCCTTCCCATTTCCATAGTCGAGACTCACGTGAAATGGAACTTTGCGAACCCTAAACTTTAAAGGCAGCTGACGGCTTTGAATAGGATCTATTCAGAACCCACGGCTGGATGACAGGAATAAAATCTCTTCACCTCCAAGTCCCTCGCTCCCCGTCGCCCCGCATTTCCAAGCGCCGTGGTTTCACCCGGGTAAGACGCTCGAAGCCGGGTTTCCCGGAGGCGATCCCGCCTCCGCCCGACGTGGCGGACAGCTCCGGTTTGCTCTCGGGGGCTGCTGGCGGGGGGCAGCGGCGGGGGAAGGCCCCCCTCGCCCCCCTCGCCGCCCCCTGCCCTCCCCATCCGAGCCGTCCGCGCCGGGCGCAGGGGCTGGGATCCCCCGGGACGGCGGCAGCGCCGGGATCCGCGTCTCTCCTCCGCGCAAGATCCCCCTCGGCGCCTCGGGGCTGGGGCGAGGGCACAATTGCTCGCAGGAGGAGAGGCGGGACGGCTCCTCCCAGCACCAGGTATAAATCGGGGCTGCGGAGTGAGGCGCGGGCTCGGTCTGCGCCTCTCCCCCGGCTCCGGCTCCGCCACCCGCAGCCGCGGGGCGAGCAGCACCGGCGCCGCTGGACAGCGCCCCGGCCCCGGCGGGCGCGGGGGGAGGCGGGACCGAGGGCGCTCCGGGGGCCGCGGGCAGGCTGCTGTCCCGGGGCCGCGGGCAGGCTGCTGCCCCGGGGGCGGTCGCTGCCCCCGAGGCTGGGCTCGGGATCTCGCCCGCCTACCCACCAGGGAGAGGGCTCGTCCGCAGAGCTGGAAGGAAGCGGCACGGGTCTCTTATCCCCCCCCCGGTCCCGCAACACGCCCCCTGCGCCGGCGGGCAGCGCTTCCTCCGCATGTCTGAGGGGAGGAAACTCGGCAGAGGAAAAGCGGGGGCGGCGGAGAAAGGCAGGAGGGAAGGGGGAGAAAGTTGTTTGACTTGCAAAGAGGTGAGGCTTTCCAGTGGCTCCCAACTGCACTGTGCAGTGGAGACCTTCAGTCTGCCCGAAGCTGGAGGATGGGGACAGAGCTGCCGCCCGAGCTCACCGAGGTGCCCCTTGGGGGGAACGGGAGTGCCCAGCCGGTGCCTGACACAGCCCTGCTGCCCCCGGCGCGGGGCATGGCCATGTTCATCGTCCGCTGCGTCATCCCTTCGCTTTACCTGCTCATCATCACTGTGGGCTTGCTGGGCAACGTCACCCTCATGAAGATCTTCATCGCCAACAGTGCCATGAGGAGCGTGCCCAACATCTTCATCTCTAGCCTTGCTGCTGGTGATCTGCTGCTGCTAGTGACCTGTGTGCCGGTGGATGCCTCCCGGTATTTCTCTGAGGAGTGGCTTTTTGGGGAGGTGGGCTGCAAGCTCATCCCTGCCATCCAGCTCACCTCTGTTGGTGTCTCTGTCTTCACCCTCACTGCCCTCAGTGCTGACAGGTAGGAAAGCTAGGCTGCCCCTTTTCAGCCCTCTGCAGCCTGGGCTAAGGCTAGCCAGAGCTGGCATGAAAGGTGAACCACCCCTCTGATAAGGGATCCCCGGTCCGCAATCCCCTTATTCCAACTTGTGAGGTGCCCGTGCTTCTCCTTCCCTCACCGGCTGGTGGCAAGTCTGGTACTAACTGAAGTTAGAGGGTGTGCCTGGGCCTCCAGCTTCCCGGGTGCCAGCTGCAAGAACTGGGTTTAGTCCTGTCCTCTGCACCCCTGGGATGGTCCTGTAACTGCCAAGGTGTTGAAATCTTATCCATTAGAGGAAGGTGTTAGACACTAAATATGACCCATGCCAAAAAGCAGTGGTAGGTCACAAGCACAGAGATATATTTAATGAGTTTGTTTCTTTCTGCTGAGAAAGTGTGTGTGTGTGCGTATGTGCTTGCACCCTCGTAGAAGAGCAGGCTACCAGAGGTGACTTCCAGGACTAGTTCAGCCTCTGGGAATTTGGAGGCACCAAACAGTTCTGTTGTAATTGTCAGTCTTAAAGTTTGGCTCAAACTATTTGTTCTGCTTCTTCTGAACTTGTAGAAAAAGGGGGGGGGGGGGGGGGAAGAAAAAAAGAGGGGGGAAAAAGGAAAATCCCCCCAAACAAACCAGAAAGTAACACTTCCATTTCCAGTACTTGTCAAATTAGGAAGAAACGAAGAGCTGGACCCCAAGTTTTTCCTCCCAGTCATTATAAATGTGTACTTAAGGGATTTATAGCAGCTGGGTGGCTGTTGGACTGTGCTTCAGGCTTTGAAAGACAAAATCTTGCAACATAATTGGCAATCTTAAATTAAATTAATTACCTTTCTTCCCTTACCTAAGCAATTTTTTTTTATTATTTATTTTTTTTTAAAGCCAGAAATGAAAATGTTTAGTTCCTTTGCCATAGGTATTACCCCATTTTCTTTTGCTGGGTTTTAGCTGAACCAATGCATTACCTTGGTGTATAATGTAAAGGCTTGAGTTTAGTAATGTATCTTCACACTTACAGTAACATTTCTTTAAAACTTTTAATCCTTTTTTTGTTTGTGTGTGTATAACTGTAATTTATTTCTTTTTTTTTTAACCAAATCAGTAAATCGTTTGATTCCAACTGTGGGTAGTCTTAATGGCCATCAATTTCAGTGGTGTTTGAATCAGGACCTAAAATATTTGTGTATAAAAAGATTGCAACTTATGAAAATAGATTATGTTTTTGAAGAATAGCTTGCAAAATGTGCCTGAAAGTGAACATCTATAACTCTCTGATTACCTCAGTTAAAGAGTATGTCAAAAACTGTCTTGGAGATCCAGGTAAACTTTACAGTTTTCTTTCTGCTCTATTTCCACTGTTTAAAAGTATGAATGTGGTATCTTATTTGAAAAGAGAAGAAGTTATTTGCAGAGGAGATCATCTCTTTAGTGAAATATAATGTGAGGAAATGCTAGTTGTTTAATATTTAAGAATTCATTCATTTACTTTTTATATAGCCCTGAAGCATTCATTGTTTGCTTTTTCCATATAATTTTACATCCTTTTAATATTAGTAAAGATTCAAGAAGTAATAATGCTGAATCTGTTTCCACTGAATATATTTAGAATTACATGTCCTAGAAGACAGCTACAGATGGTATGCTGTGACCATATAAGCTCATAATAAATATGATCCTCCACAGTATATACAAATATCAGAAATGGTTATACTAAGAATTTAACAACTCTGTTTCTTTAAAATCTGCAATTACATTTTCAGTTACTGGGAAGAAAAGCCATTTCTTTTTCAGTCAGAAGAGCAGCCACTGACTTCAGTGACCAGTGTCTTGTCTCCTAGGGGCCCGAGTCATCTCTGAGTGAAGCTGGCTGAACTCTGAAAAGAGTTTGGGTTGGATGCAGGTCTACTTTCTTGTACGACATGTTTTGAACTAAAGAGGAGGCACTGGTGTGGAGGGGTTTTTGTCACATTAATTTGTAGTCAGATCCTAACACGTGTCATCTTGACTATATCAGTTATGGGTAATTATGTTGGCAGATCAGGAGTGATGGCAGCATCCTGCACCTAAGAGATGCTGAGGAGACAGGTCCTGGCTGGGAGCAATGTTTTCTCCAGATAAGCAAATCTATCATAGGATGCTAGCAGTTTGCAAACAGTGATAGTACTAAAAAGGCTCCATTATAATCCAGTACATATTTGGTCTGGTATACTATATCTTCGCGGTGACCCCTTTCACAGATAAAGCTCAGAGTACATTTTAATATATTATCATTAAAGCCTTTCCTGCTTTTTACTCCCTATTACCACAGGACTGTGTAGAAGTCCAGACACTGATTACACTAAAAAAACAGATTTAGAAATGTTTAGAGTTCTTTACAGTGTGCCTGTGTGAATTAGGATAAAGGAGGTTGTCCTGGTTTCCATGGTGTAATCAGCACTTATATTTTGTAGAAATTCTGTGTGGCAAATTACATGTATGTGCTACATTTAACAGCAACGGCTGCAGAAACAATAAGCTCTGAATGATCATTACCTACAAACTGAAGCTATAAGGAAGAAAAAGTAGTAGTCATTGCATATATATCTTTTCTAAAGTTGCTTTATTTCATACGGCTGTTTGTCACAGAAGTCCCTTACGGCATCACTAGTGTTTTCAGTGTGACAGACGTGCACCTTCTCTCTGGAAGCTTCATGATCTAATACTGAGATTATTTTGGTTTTGCTTTGTTTTATTTTTGTTTGTTTGTTTGTGGGTGGTTGTTTTTTGTGTACAGACATGATACGTAATGTGTAACAGTGTTTCCCATATTTCCCAGGGGCACACTTGCAGATTGAAATTGGCAGCATGCAACAGATCTGCCCAAGGTTACCCATCCCAGGAACAGCAGCTGGTCCCATCAAACAGCCCTTCCCACCCTTGAGCTCCTGTGGGTCTGGCTGCCAAGTGTGGGTGGTGGTGCCTTGCTGCAGCCCCACACATTTTGTGGCAGAGAGGGGTGGGAGGTCATTGGCAGTGTCGGGGATGGAGGCAGCAGAGAAGGTGCAGTGGTGGCACTGGTGGTGCAATGTATTGGCATTAGAAGAGGGTGCGATATCCCTCTCCTCTGGGGTGCACAAGGCAACACAGGAGCCGTGCTGCTGAGCCATCCCTCCTCTCTTACTGCCACACAGGAGATGTGCAGGGACAGCACCCCTGCCCCTCACAGCCACTGGTCCTATTGATTTTCCTCGATCACAGAGAACCCAGACCTCCTCTAGAAACCTTAATAATTCTCAGTTTTAAAAAAAGACAAAACCAGAGACTGGATTACAGAAGGAGAAAACATAATAATTACAGTGGACAACAAATGAAAGAATGAAGGGGGATGAAGGACAAAAATGTACAAAAAAAACCAAACAAAAAAAAGGGAACTAAGGAGAGCATAGGGCTGAATACCCCAAATAGCACTCAGCACACCCTGAAAGTGCCCACAGAGCTGGTGTGTGATTGCCAAGGATGCACTTCCTAGAGGTGCAGTGGGACAAGATATAAAAAATGGGTCCCCTGTCGAGCTTGTTTCTCCAGGGGCCATGGAATGCAGTTTTGACCAGGGCTAATGGATGTTGTTGATAAAGTCTCAGGACATGGTGTGGTCTTGGATAAGGAGGGTAAAAAAAAAGAGGTGAGAAGTGTTGCCAGAGGGACTGCAGCATGGCACACATGAAAAGGTGTGCCAGTGCCTCCTCACTGTAAACAGGACAGAAGCCGGGGCTGAACCTGACTTGAACTACGTCTCTGACTTGAACAATCCCATAAACTTGTTCACTGCTCCAGGGAGTGTTTTTCCAGTTTATGTCTGTGGTGGGCCATGCAGTTAGCTCAGAATGCAAACAGGGTCCATGGGGCTTGCTGTTTTGTGCCTGGAAAGGAATCTAGGGTAAGGAAGTGGAGTGCAAGTATGGAAAGCTGTTTCCAAGATGCTTTTCATAACTAGAGGTCAGGATGACCATAAACCTTGGTGAGGAGAGGTGGCTGGAGAAGCCCAGGGGGCAGTGGATTAAGAATGAATGCTACAGTGTGCACCTCTGGCCATCTTTGCATTATCATGTATGCTGATGAAAAGCAGTTGTACCTACAAAATGTCAAGAGACATGGGGAACAGACTTTAAAGGAATAAATGATAGTCCCTTAAAATAGCTTTAGATTTGTCCCACATAGTTTTTCCTTTTCTCTTTGGCTGTCATTTAGACATAATTTTTTGTAATCTGTAAAAACAGGATTAAATTTAATTCTGCTACTTTTCTACATTGAATTTTCTTTCTAATGAAAGGTTAGAATATCTTAGCTGAAATACAGTCCTGCTGCACTCTAATGAAGAAAGTGAAGATGCACAGTGGAGCAACTTACCCTATTGCAATTCAAATAGCATCTTCTTTGTATTCTTCCTAAAAAGTGCAAGAGACAAGTACTTGAATACTTGATTAAGCATGTAACAGAGTTATTTCTCAGTAGTGCCATGAATCCTTTCCTATATCATAAAAACAAAGGGATTTGAAAATTTAAATTCATACTTAAATAATTAAATACGATGCCTGAGATACTTAAAATGTGTTCTATAGATTTGCATAGGTAAACTATTTGATAATTGTTTTTGTTTTAATTTTTTATTTCTTTGCTTTCAATTTGGAAGATTGCAATCTGTATTTTTAAAAGTATAAAAGTACTCAACATTTTATGCAAGTTTAATATCTATGTGCTGACTTATGACTACAACTGATAACAAGAACCATTCTGGCTCAGCTGGCAAGTCTACTGCCTCCTGCTTTTTGAGAAACTCAAGAAATGTTTTGAAGATAAATTCAGAAGTGTGAAAAGGTGCCTTAGTAATTACTTCAGGATTTTTTATTAGTAAAATCACCCCTAATAAAATATTCTTTTTACTATTCTTCTGAATTTATTTAAAGTTTCATCTTTTTTTTTTTTTTTTTTTTTTTTATGCCAGGTGCTGATTCAGGCTGAAATACAGTGATTAGAGACCTCTAAAATCCTCATTTCTTATTACATGTAGGGGAGCAGGGGAAACAGGAAAGTGGACATGATTTCCTTTCGAGCTCTCATAGCTGATATTCAGGGACTAAAGAGCCTTTACAAGGAAAGTAGTATTAAATGTCATCTTAAAATTATGTACAATTAACTTATTAATTAAATAAAAAAGGGATGACACCACCCCACCCCACACACCAGCAATGCAGAAGGAATTTTATTTATGGAGTAGATTAAGGACTTACCTATTCTAGGGTAAATTTGTCCAAGTTGGGCAATTCAAATCAGCTGTGGAAGAAGTTCCTCTTGTAACCATCTTTACACATCTGAAAATGTTTTCTCAGAAAGTAACATTTTCTTCCAGAGTTAGGCAAATTTTTCTCAGACTTCATACAGACAACACATCTTTTAAACTCCAGCCTTCTTGTGTTGTCCTGGTTTTGACTGGGGTTGAACCACGACAGTGTGTCCTGTGTGGGCTCTTCAGCTCATATGGAAACAGCTTAGCCCTGAGGATGATGGCAAAGTGAGAAATGGCTGTGATGTGTATCCTATTCAGTGATCAATGCAGTGCCTGTGTTGTGCTGGCAGCTTTGATTAATGCAAACGCCAGTGTCCAACAGCCTTTTGTAGGCTGTAAACTAAAATCTGAGAAACTGCTACAAAAGCATTCCTCCTGTTCCCTGTTTCTTTGATCAGTTCAGTAAAAGCCTGTGCCTGTGGCAGATGAAATAGCTGCTAAACAGCAGATCCAGCTGAATTCTTACCAAGCAGGCCTGAACATAAATCTCCATACATTTTTCTATTTGTTTGCCTCTCCCCATAACATGGTACACAATGCCCTTACATATTACATTGCAATGGGTTTATCCAAACTGGACTGTTGGAACCCTCAAGTCTGCATTTAGCAGGTCCTCAGAAATGATGCCAAAGATCAAATATGCTCTACCAATGCTTTCTCTAGGAAAAAGATCTCATATGTTTTCTGTGATGATAAATTTGTTAGAGAATGAATAATAAATATTTTTTATGTATGTGCAGAGCGGTGGAACTCTCAAATATCCTTCCCAAAGGGATCATTTCATTGAATCCTCTTTTAAAATAGTTTAACTATAGAAGAACAAGTTTATTTGTCTTGTGGGTTTTTATTCAGAACCATTCTTCCAGACTATATATTCCTAGGGCTAAATTTTTTTTGTGTGTTTTTATATGTACTAATGAAACAAGGCATATGCAGTCACAATCCCTATGTCTAAACATGTACCTTCACTAGTAACTTCTAAATCCATGCTGAGATTCAGCCCAATTTGACAGTGTGATTACAATTAGCAAGTAAGTTCTTGCAGGTTCATAAGATTTGTGGAAGGTGAGAGGAAACATACCTTGGTGTCCATTGAAAAGAAGCGTGTTTTGAACTTAACTTGACACAACTTGTCAGATGTCAGAGAAAATAACCAAGAGATAAACAATCCATATTAACCTTGGTGTAATTACATCTGCTGCATGTAAATTTAATTGTGTGTTTCCAGCTTTGTATGAGCATATATGTACAAATAGAATTGTGGTGTGTGTTGTGTGTATGAACATGAAAGTGACTTACTCTGTTATGTTGTCATTGTGTCTCATATGATTCTGTTTGGTCCTTCACATGACTATCCCAAATACTGTTCCATTTTTTTCCAACTACTTTTCACAGTTTGGTTTTTTTTTTTGTTTGTTTGTTGTTTTTTGGTTTGTTTTTTTTTTTTTTTTTTTACATAGTGTCATGTTTGTGGTTTGGCTCCAGGTTTGTTTGATTGTTTGTATTTTAAGGATTGCTATATTAACTCTTTTGTCTGTGATTTTTTATTGTTCCCTTTTTTACCATGGTGTGTACTTGTTTTTTCCATCTACACTGATTTTAATGGAAACTAAGAACAGAAGTTGCTAATGAAACTGCACTGGACACAAGTTTACAAGTGACAGAGTGGAGTCTTCTAGGTGATAATACTGGACCAAATAAATGCAAATGCAATGCTTTTTGAATTTAGCATTTAGAGATTTGGGGTCTAGATTCTCAACTGATAAAAACTAAGTCTGTTCCAGATATAGTAATAGAGGTTTGGTCATTTAGTTCTTCCTGGCTTGGAACATTTCTAAACATATCTGACCATGTAATGTTCTCCTCAATAGTTATGTTATCTGCCATGGCATGGACTGTAACTGAATTCATCAAGGAAATGGGAGGAATTGCTTTCTAACAGCAACAATTTCATACAGGTAAACTGGCACTGAACATATTTTACACTCGGGATTTCTGCTTCCAGGCACTTTAGTTTCTGTAACCGATATTTTTATTGATCTTCTGCTCCAGTAGTGACAATTTTGTGAGGTTTCCTTCATTCGAGTATGTATGGATATCACTGCTGGGAGACATGCAGTAAGCATTACAGTGGATATGCAGATAAGTATGCATCTCTGTCTCATCAGCCTAAGGGCAGGGGTATCAATGGGATTTGAACCAAGCCCATCCGGGAAATGTTTCTCTTCCCTCAAACTCCTTTAACCCTTCAAGATTCCAAAAATAAACTCTGGAAGAATGAGATGAGGTTAGATGTGGGGGTTGTATTTTTTTTCTTACAATAGGATTATAGTGAGGGAGAAGTAATATGACTAAATGGAGAGTAGAGCACTAGGGGACAAAGCCAAACAGTACGTGAGCTTGTCTAGGCTACACATTGCAATGCCTAACCTCTAACCTAGGTGTTGAATTTCTGAGCAGAATCCAACGTCCAGAACTCCAAATTAGTGTTGGAATGAGGTAAATGCTCCAGAAAGGCAATAAAAGCCAAAGAATACACATGCTAAGCTGCCTTGTACTTCCCAGTGGGAAATGCTGTATCCAGGGGTTTGCATGATGCAGCCTGGTAAGAATAAGGTTCTGTCCTCATTGATGAAATGTTAATTTTGGGCCACTGTCTGGCAAGCCTGGGCAATGACTCCCAGACACCCTGGCTGAATGAATGTTCCATTTTGTTCTTGTATAGGCAGGTACCAGAGCTGCTTTTGCCACAGCTGTTTTATGAAGGCTAATGACTTCACTGTGCTCCAGCCATATTTTAAACACAACTTTGAGATCAGGCTCCTCAGTTTTGTTAGGTTTAGTTTCAGGATCCTAATGAAGCTTAGGTGCAAACTGAGTAGGTCTGATCAGGGAGTTCCTGTCATGCACAGCAGCGGAAATACAGCTACTTGCTGAATGTGAGTCAGACACAAACCCACGTTCAACAGTACCAAAACATAAGCCTGAGCACTGAAATTCAATCACTTTTCGAACTGTTATTAGAGCAGTCCATGGTGCGGTTTTGACCTGGGTCAATCAATATTGTCCCAAACAATTTCTAGGCATGATTCAGGATTAAACACAAGCCCAGGAGCCATTACCAACAGAAGTATAAACTACCTATTTTATTTGGGTATAGTGTTCTTGATATTGGGAGATTGAGTTTAATCAAACGGTCATGGGTATCCAGCTAATGCCACTTGGCCTCCAGGCCAAGGAATAGGCTCTGGCACTGTTTAGTTTGCTAATATAGATGTAGCATAAGTTTTTGTTAGATTTGGCTACTGGTTGCCTTCCCCTTCCCCTTCCCCTTCCCCTTCCCCTTCCCCTTCCCCTTCCCCTTCCCCTTCCCCTTCCCCTTCCCCTTCCCCTTCCCCTTCCCCTTCCCCTTCCCCTTCCCCTTCCCTTCCTTTTGCTTCCCTTCCCTCTGCAAGTCCACTGAAGATATGTTTATTAAATACAAATCTATGGGGAATGCTGACATATATGTGAACTTTTCTGAACAATAGCCAGTTAACAATGTACTGTTACTGCTCTTGGGAGGAGAACTGAACAAATTACTGATGATACTTTTAAGTTGTGCAGTTACAAGTAAATGGGTTTAGAGAAGTAGAACTACAAGCCAGGCTACTGGCAGTGAGCTAGCATTGAAAGGTTTGTATGACCTTGTAAGAAATATAGCTGGCTAACATGAGGTGAATGCAGGAGAAAGACATAGCTAGAGAAGAAAAAATCAAAAGGAAAGAGAAAATTTCTCTTCTGAAACACTGGCTGGACAGGCCAGGAAATATATTTACCTGGGAAACTTATGTTTTGATTCTTTTCAGGGTGGAGAAATCATCATCCAAAAAAGTAAATCAGACTTTTTTTGTTGAAGTATTATTGTTAGTTTTTGGCTCAACAGAGCATGTTTCTATAGAGTGGAAAGTTTTTTTCACTTAGGAAAATCTTAGGATTTTCCCCCTGAGAAACACAGAACATATGCCATTGATATTCAGTTTAATTGTGTTTACACATGGTCTGCTAGCCTTCATTTCAAATACTGTTCATTTTATTCAGCTATCAGACCTCTGAGGTGCTGATTCCTGGTGAATGCAATTCTCTGCACTTAAGAGATAAGCGCAGAACAAATATATTGGGAATAACTATAAAAAACATATCTATTTTAAATTGCAAGAATTTATAAGAACAAAATAGAATAAATGTGAATATCAGACTGAGTGTTGTGAAATAAATTCCCACAAAAGTAGACATCAAATGATTCCAAATTATTCTCAGCTCGATAAATTGTTCTGCTCTTAAAGATTGCACTGGAGTTGAGTCAACAGAACTCCCTATCCAAAATTTCATTCTCCTTTAGCGCAGTGGACTGCAAGTGGACACAGTATTAGTATTTTTAAGAAATATTGACCATACGGCCATGTTTTCTATTCAGATATATTTATATCCTTTCACATTGTTAGGCTAAATGCCGTCTTTTTGTGTTTGAAATCCTCATGAAATGACACAATAAAATGCTAACATATAGATGGTGTTGATAAATGACTCTGGTTTGCAGGAAATGCAGTACTTTGACAAAACAACATCACTTCAAACAGAAGGCTTATAATAAGGCCAATGATATCAATCCCTCCAGCTCCAGGATTAAAATGCAAATTAAATCACAGTGCTCTGTATCTGCCCTGCATGAATTAGGTCTCTGCTTGGTTTATGACACTTACTATTTTTTTTTTTTTTTGATTGTAATAGCATGTAGGAAACTAGGTGATAAATTAGGGTCCTATTTGTGGTAGGTGTTATATGAACAGGAACAAGAAGAAGGTCCTTGACTTGAAGGGTTTTTAAGTAGAGACAACAGAAGATACAGAAACAAAAGGGCAAGGAGATATTGAGGCAACTCTGTCTGAAATGGTAGGCTGTAATCATAGTCCAGTGACTGCCTAAGTATGGTCTAGCTGTTTGGTTTTTCTTTTTAATTTGTTTTTGAAGATCATCTCAAAGTAGTCTAGAAAAAGAGGTAGCACTGCAATGGAGGGATAGCTTAGAACTAATGATGGAGCAGCTTCTTTTGAAGTCAAGTGTGTGGGAGGGAAAATAGCATTGTGGATGCAGCAGAACAGGAGTAGAGCTTTGCACTGTTTTTGAGAACTGCAAAATACCTTTATGAAGGCCTTTGAAAGCAAAGATGGGGATAAGTAGATAAGCTGTGCTGGAATTTAGAAGGTAGCAACATGTTATAACTCCGGAGGAAGAGGATATTCTTTTTTCGTCAGTTTTTTGGGCTGTGTAGAAGGGAGGAGATTGCTTTATAACGAAAATGCGCTATACAAACAAAACAGTCTGCAGAATGGGCAAGTTTGTGCTTGTGTTTGTTGGCAGAAACCACAGCTCCAAAGAAAGGAAACTTATAAAAGTATTTCCTGAGTTGGGCTGCCTTTGTCAACAGTGATAATGATAGAGGATGTAGGAAGACAGAATTTACATGAAGGCTTTTAATTAAAACCAAATGCATATTTATATTTTTTCCTGAACTTCGTGGCAACCTATGATTTTCTTTTTTCATCAGTGAAGTAAAGGAAAAGATGGATTTTGCTTACTAATTTGACTAAATAATTTGCACCCTTACTTCTGATGTACCAGTGTTTTTTTATTGATAGAAAACACAATTCATAATTTGAATGGTTGGTGGTATGTTTTAGCCTTACGTTGGTTTTATACAAAGGAAGAGGCTGGGTGTTCATTTTTGGGAACACTTCTAATTTCACTTAGTTTACATTTGATTTTATCTGTAACCTGACTTTTTCTATCTTTTCAGAATTGTAAACAAGAAGACAGATTTTGTAAAGCACTTAGTGCCTTTTCCTTCCTGTTGACGCCAAGTACTGTGCAGGGCTGAGTCCTAGGAAGAAGAGGGCTATCTTGTAGTTAGTTGAAGTAGCAAGAAGAATTTTGGTAGGATTAAATAAGTTTTCTGGGCTAAGCCCAGCTGTTTTGTGAAAAAAGGCAATGCCTTCCAACTTGGAGTCAGTTGCAGCTCAGGGGAAAGAATGCTACTTGCTGAAACAGCAATATATGCCAAGGCACAAAAACATGCCACATCTTCTGCTAATGTAAAGACTTCTGAAAAGGACTCCCATTTAGATATTAACCAGACCAAATACTGCTAAAATAATTAATTGTAACATGGTCATTTTCTTGGGTAACAGCACTGTGGTCAAAACAGTTTGAAGCACAGCAGTGGGAAAAGAGAGGGAAAAAAAATATCCGTAGTACAAAACATGATTTTTATCCAATGTCCTCCCTGCTGCCCTGACAAAATCCCCAAAACAGCTCTTCCCCATCAATGCAGAGTTTTAAAGAAATGAGCAGATGTAAGGACTTGACGTCACCTCAGTTGAATGAAATGAAATAGGTCTGTCTTGATGTAATGAAATCAAGGCAGACAGCAGTAGGAAGCAAATTATTGAATAATAAGGTCACAGTTTGTGCTGTGGAGACTTTGAGCTTTGTCCAGAGGCTTCTATACTTCTTATGGCAGTATAAAGGATTTCTTTACACCTTGGTGTCCAGGGAGTTTCTCATTGTGTGTTAGAAGAAATTGTAAACATAAATTAACAGAGACAGTTTACTGAGGTTTATTTTCTACTCCATGATATGGGTGAAGACACTGAATTCAGAGAGGATATGAACATAAGTAGTCATCATTTATAATTATTTAGTGATAAGGCAATTTATCACAGTCCTGAGAAAGACGACTCCAAGGCACATTTTATGTGACTCAAATATTCTCTGAAGAAAAAGTTTGCTAGGGTACAAAGACAGTGCTTTGATCCAGACATTTTCATGGCATAGCCAATTGCACTGTTGGTTGCCAAGAAACTCACAAATTGATGTATGGGGCTATAGCTTTTACCCACATTTTTTTGGACATCTGCTCAAGGTGTTGAGGTGCTATGAAGTACCTCTCAGGACCTGCAAGTCAGCCATAAAGGGTATTTGGGATCACAGCTTTATTTCTCAGCATTTTTTTCAGCAACAATGTTATATTTAACCATAACCTTACCCTTGGTATGTATATAGACACCTGCTCATACCCATACATATTTTCATTTGTATATGTATGTATATGTATCTATATGCATTGACAAGGAGTTATATCACCAAGTGGAGACATCTAAGTTAGAGTTCTTCTCACTATAAGCTCATTGTACAGCTAACAGAGAAAAAGAAGCAACTCAGAGAGTGATTTAATACACCTAAAATCTGAATCACCCTTTGAAAGTACATCTCAACCGAGTAGAAAGACCTTAAAATGAATAAAATTATGTTCCTGGAATATGGATCTCTCCTGAATGCCTTCTTCCTGTTAAAATTTTCTTTAGATATTCAATAAAAATCACTTTTCCATTTCTCAAAACTCTGCAAATTCAGAAAAAAACCCTCTGCCATTCCAAAGCAAATCAAAACTAGAAACAAAAAATTGAAGAAGCAAAAACCCCCAACCATCAGATAAAGCGACCTTCCAGATTACATGGCTTAGTCAAACTGAAATGTTTTGTTTAATATTTGTTTTTTAGTAAAAAACATTAAAACATAATTTACTTACATTTTGAAAAAGAGTTTTCAAAATAAATTAAAAATCTAAGCAAAACATTAAGGTATCCTTGAAATATTTTTCTCAGGCTGTATTTGGCCTTTTAAAACTGACCTTTTCTCATGGAAAGGTTCACTTTGTATCACCTTCTACAACAATATTTTTAAAATAAAAGAGTTCCTGACCAGAGTCTACCTCTATTTATTTTACTTTGCTGTACTGTGAGATTTCCATTCTTTGCAATTCTCCTGTTTTCGTTGTTATGAAATTGCCAATTCTACAAAGGTTTATATGTAATCATATGAGACAGTTTCCCAAAAAATCGTGTAGAGCAGCAGCTTCCAATTATTGATGTGGAAATATTTACTTTATTTAAGAGTTTAATACTTCTGCACAAGTTCCATTGGGAATCATTCCTGCCTGGCTTTACATAGATGCGTATATTCCAGTTGTCACACTCAGGACAGCATATCTGTCTGTGGAAAGGTGCTGGGGTGGAAAGGCAAGAGACAGCACAGCAGCAGGTGTTGCTGGTCTGGGAAGAAGTGGTTAATGTTGATTACAGCCCTGTGCTCTGGTGGGGAGCAGGAAAGCTGTGTTGGTGGGCAGGAGGAAGTTCTGGGCTGTGGCAGCCCAGGAAGGAAGTAAACTGTAGTGGGCAAGTGTTGGTACAGGAGTGAGGTGGAAGTATGGAGGTAGGATGTGCATCCGGGGATTTGTTGGAGGGGGGTTGGAGAGAAAGAGTAGTCATGGTTGCTTCTGTGCTTTCACCAGGCTGGCACAGATCAGCCACCTACAATCACAGGCTATATCCCAGGGCTCCTTTTGCCATCTTTGATGGGTACATGTACAGGTGAAGCTAGACATTTAGAGAATACAAATTTATGAAAGGTTACAAACCCCTTGGTATTTCAAATAAGAACACAATATGACATTATTGTAATCAAAGGCATGAAGTGGCCTTATGCATCACGTGTTGAATTTGAAAAGATACCTTTTAATTTGCACCTGCATTTTGATCCATTTCAGGTACAAAGCGATTGTAAATCCCATGGACATCCAGACCTCCAGTGCAGTGCTATGGACCTGTCTTAAAGCTGTCGCTATCTGGGTAATCTCCGTGCTCCTAGCAGTTCCCGAAGCAGTGTTCTCTGAGCTAGCCCACATCAATGACACGGATAATGCCACTTTCACAGCATGCATACCATATCCCATGACGGATGACATGCACCCGAAGATCCATTCTGTGCTGATTTTCCTTGTGTATTTCCTTATCCCTCTCACCATTATTAGTATCTACTACTACCATATTGCAAAGAGCTTAATAAAAAGTGCTCACAATATCCCTGGAGAATACAGTGAGCATTGCAAAAGACAGGTAAGCAATTTGCTTTTTACGTCCTGATGAAAGATTTGTGTGCTGTATATGCTTAACAATGGAAGTACAGGAACTATAACATCCAGATTGCTGGATTTCACAGAGGACTTGTTCTGTTTTCCACATGCATGAAATAAGCCAAGGATTATCTGAAAAATCTTGTTTTCACAATTGCTCAGTATTAAGCCCAGTATGGAAATGTATATGAGCAAGGAAAAATATAAATTCAATGCTATCAACGTACGTTCTTAACAAGAAGCAGTATCAGTATATGTGTTTGTATGTGTTGTTACTATAACCATTACTTGTGTTCTTAGAGAGGGACAATGTTTCTGTAGTTAATGCTGGTGCTGGTGGCTTCACCTATCTCTATAGGTGGCCATTTTGAGAAGAAATCTTACCTAAACTTTTTGAGAAGCTCATTTTATTTGTGCCTGGAAATGAAAAAAAACCCCAACCCTGACATAGGCAGGGAAAATTTTTCTTAGGGGATCAAAGGTTCTTCTGAGACCAAGGAGTGCTGAAAATATGAATGCAGTGTGCAAATTTATTCTTCTTTGGCTTTCTCAGTAGAAATTTCTTTCTACTGAGACAATCCTGAACTCACACTTTTCTAATACTCTTTCTGTTACGGATGCTATAAAACTTTTGGTACAGGTTCTGTATACCTTTGAGACAAAGCATTTTAAAATGCTGGACAAAGTCAGCTTCCCTGTAAGGCACAGGAAGCAATAAGATAGCAACAAACTGTTCATTAGCAGGAATATTTGTATATACAAACAACAGTTTTTGCAGTGAAAGTGCCTCAACCGCTTTACAAAAGCATTAGTATTGATAGGGAAAAATAGTTATGCCCATCAAAACAATCAGGAAGCATTTTCTCTGGCAGTATTTTAGAAAATACTTTTATATGCACTGAAATCTCTTTGCACATATAGCATGTACATATTCTTTCAAAAAGAAAGACCACATTCCCTCATGTCCTTTTTACTCAGCATTTCATTTCTACTCTAGTCTGTTTCTTGTCAAAAATGCATACATATTAGCACTTCATGTATTATTTTATTTTCCTGTGAAATATAGAGAGCCTTTTGGCTGAACCCTCAGGATGGAAAAATATTTAATTTATATCACATTTCTGAACCCACATGTATTTTCAAAGTAAGAACATATTTTTTCATTCTATTTAACTTTTTTCTTTTTGTTAATCTATGAGGCTCGGAAGAATAGAAAATTCTGTTATACTTACATATCTTCCAGCAAAAGGAAATAAATCCAGACTATTGTTATCAACTCTCATTTCTTTAGGCCATAGCACAAAAGTGTAATATTCACCCACCGTACCTCTGCACCTTTTAGTCTGCCTTTGCAATCTGTCTGAGTGCAAATCCTATCAAATCGGAATGTTAGAGTTTTCTCACCTTTTGTGAATTCCCCACAGGTTTTGGTTTAGATAGAGCCATGAAAACTACTTACAGATTTATTTCACAGATCTGGAAACCCTGTTAGAATAAATTCACTTGATTTTTTCAGAAAATTGATCAAAGCCAGAAAACTTTCCTGCCTTTGCAAAACTTTGGTACCTAACATACCTAATAAATCTTTTGGGAGGAATGGGTAGGTTTCTGCTTCCCTCTGGTGCATCCTACCTGGCCAGTTTCTCTCCCTCTTTCAGTTTGGAGCTGCTGTGTATGATCATTTACTGTCAACTTTTCAGCCACTCTCGATAGCTACATTTTAAACATTGTAATCATTATACTTTAGCACTGCAATCAAGGTACATTTCTTTCATGTCATTGTTGAAGATTAACTGAAACTTCCACCTTACCCTGGAATTAAGATGCTTCAGACTGTGCAATGCAGTTTTGGTAGTTTGCCTAGGAGAGAGAGGCACAACCTGAGGCATTTCGGGCAAAATAATGGGATGTAAGTACCATTGTACAGCTAACACCCTAGCAACGTCTCTACATGTCACTCACAACATCTCTAGATTTCGAAGCTAACGGTCTTTAAATAGCTTTGGAAGTAAAGATGAGTTGCAAGCCAAGTGCTGAGATCTCATCAGAAAAGGTTATGTTTCATGAAATTCTTTGGTGCATGCTTTCAGGCTAAAAGCCAGTGTTTACTTGGGTCATGAATCACTCACACTGTGTACATCATATAGAAAGAGCAACCTTCTGTAACTGCAGACGGCTAGGATCTTTCACTGAAAGTAAACTGGAAGTGGGAAAGTAAATGAAATACAAAAAATAATTCAGCCCCTGAGGGAAGCATTTTTACTGGCCTTACTTATGACAGTTTTTAAAGCCAATACAAAGCAAAATGCTACATGTTTTAATTAAGTCTGTTATGTGGAATAGTTCAGTGTTGTTCAATTGGGTTCTTTTCACCTTTTTAGATGGAAACTCGGAAACGTCTGGCAAAAATTGTCCTAGTTTTTGTTGGCTTCTTTGCTATCTGCTGGTTTCCTAACCACGTGCTATACATGTACCGATCTTTTAATTACAATGAGATTGATCCATCGACGGGACATATGGTTGTTACCTTAGTGGCCCGAGTGCTAAGCTTCTGCAACTCTTGTGTCAATCCATTTGCACTGTATTTTCTCAGTGAGAGTTTTCGAAGACATTTCAACAACCAGCTTTGCTGCAGGAGGAAAGATCAGCAAGAGAGATCTGCCAGCTACTTGCGCAACTCTTCTGCCATTCAAATGACTTCCCTGAAAAGCAATACCAGGAACACAGTAACTAGCATGACACAACTGAACGGGCACAACTTGAAACAAGAAATGTCATTATGATTTAATAGGTGTGATTTTTGACTGTGGAACGAATTTGAACTTTTTATTTGCAGTTTTTAACTGTCATTTGGTTCTCATATGCTTAGACCATCTGAGTCCTGAGAATAGAACATCTGTTAAAGTCTGGCCAATCTGAGGTTATTTCACACTTAGTCTTACTTTTAGGTAGAAGTTTGTGGAGAAAACAAAACCGACTGGCTCCTATTGTACTTTAAAGGAGTTGTTAATACATGTTTACTATATAAGAAAGCAAAATAATGGTGTGAGTATTAGTGTAGCTGATATAACACTGCTTTAAAAAGTATAGATTTTCTGATCCGAAATACATGTATTCTTAATTTAATATTGATCCAGGATTATGTCTTACTCTAATAGATTTTGCATGATTTAACTGTGCTGTGTGTACAAGCATTGTTCATTAAGACTGATCACTGATGAGCATCCAGCCCATGAGACCAGACAAGTTCTATCCTGAAATAATCCCCAAGTAATGAAACATAGGTAGCTGGCACTGGTTGCTCAGTACCAGCTCTTTGCTCTCTAGATCTACTCCTTTTGCACACGCTGTTTAGCAGTCTAAACAAAGCCTAAGTACTGTTGAAATCTCAGCTTTAAAAGACCTTTTCTTTTCCTGAAGGCCCTTGTGCATAAATAGTCAATACACTTCTGAAAATCCTATCTGGGATGCCTAAAAGAAGGCTTTACAAATGTTTCTGGTAAGTCACCTCAGTGCCATGAACAGTGCACAGGTCTCTGGCAGTATTCCTAGGAGGACATTTTCAAGGTACATGGTCAGTACAGAGCTGGGATTAAAAAAGCAGGGAATGGTGGGTGAGGCTGTAGGTACCAATTATCATCCTGTCCAGAATAAATTTGCTAGGAACGCTTACCACTTTCTCTTTGCATTCATATTCCTCTGCTAGGAATACCTTATGCAAGGCTTGCAAGCTGCCCTTGTGCTCTGAAGAGCACAAGAAAGCATGCAGTTCAGCTTTAAATACTATTTTTTTAACCTTTTTTTTATTATTATTTTTATTTTTTCTTTTTTAAAAATCAGTTCACATGTCAATGTAGGTAGCCAAGTAAACATAATGACTGAATCTTGTTGCTGCAACAACTCATATAAAGCTACCCATATAAAAGTATCTAATCTACCTCAGGGCTGCACCAGCTGTTGCTGCAGGAGCTGATGGGGCTGGAACAGGTTCTCCCTATATATCCAGCTGCATGCTGTCAGGCGAGTAACGCTTCCCCAACCCGGGTGAGAGGTTAGCTTGTGCAGGGTCTGTTTTGGGTCTGAGCTCTAGAGAGGAGATGCTCACAATGTCATTCTTAGGAGAAGGGGCAGTAATGACTGACAATGGCACCTTGTGGAAGTATTTTTTTATGGCCAGTAATGACTGACAATGGCACCTTGTGGAAGTATTTTTTTATGGCCAGTTAATGAGCCAAATTTAATTTTAAATGGCCTTTAAAAAAAAAAAAAAAGTGTGGAACTGCTCTACCACAGATCTTTCTCTGTCACGACACTGTAGCCTGTCCTTCTGCAGTGACTTCTTGAAGGTGAACAGTTAGAAAGTACACTAGAAAGTTAGACTGGATTTCAGAATTAATTACTAGTCTTATAATTTCAAAAGCTGAAGTGCTAATGCAAGGTAACAGCTTACTGTTCCTTTTGTCCCTATTAATGCACTTGCTGTTACTTAGTTCTATTTGTAACTCCGTGGAACTAGCTGAAGTTCAACATTTCTTTTCCAATTCCTCCACCTTCAAGGCTAGTTATACCCCTACCCCAATTTTTAAAGCAACAAGAAGACATATTGATGTAACCTGTAAATGATTTTAGCCAATTGCCTGAAAAAAATCGCCAATTGTTAGCTGTCAACAGGGAAAGTAACAAGTTGAAGGTCTGAACGTCAATCAGTGTGGCCCAGCTGGTGAGACCTATAGCATGTAATGTAGTTAACTTATGAAGTCCAATGTGGACCAGCTCCATACTGCCTGCCCTGAGCATGTAATGTAGTTAACTTATGAAGTCCAATGTGGACCAGCTCCATACTGCCTGCCCTGGCTGACTGCAGTGGCCCTGTGGCTTCAGTGGCTCCTTGGAAGACTATACAAAGGAACAGATTGCCATGGATTTGTGAATCTATCTATAACAGTTTAGGAAATTGTCATCCATAACTGCCTTACACTAGCTCATCCTCCTTTTTCTCCATTTTGCCTCATCTCTCCATGCCTTAGTTCTCTGTGAGCCCACGTGTTCTCAGAACTTCTCTTTAATTTTATGCCTCTAGTTCCTCCTGGATGCCAGCCAGAGTTTTGGATTCCTCTCTTCTGATCAGTCTTGAATCATTTTTACTCATGGATATTTTATACCTACAAAACACAAAAGCTGGAAGTCTTCCTTTCTTATTTCTCAATGGTGGTCATTGACTGATAAAATTTCCCTTTTATTTCTGCGTTTTATTTTCTGGTTCTCTGCTTCTGGTTTTGTTTGGCAATCTCTCTTCACAGCATAACATTTCATAGGACTTCTAAATCCGTTGGTTTTTTTTTTTCCTGGAGGCATTTGTCTGATGTGGAAATTACCAGATGATACAGGTACCCTACCGGAAAAATAGTAATCTAATTTATAGTAGATTTGATGCTTGTGTTCGATTCATACTTTTCACTCAGTGTCTCAAATTTCTATATATGGTATGGACAGCATGTGTCTGTCTTCTGGCAGAACTACAAGTGACAGCCTGCTCTTTTTTGTTGCACAGGGAATGTATTCCCAGGTAAACTATAACTCCTTCTTGTCAGGAACTCAGTACAATTTTGGTTCATTATTTTCCAGGCTTAATACTCAAAGCCTGTTCTGATGAAGTAACTTAAATTGTATATGCATCCTTTCAAATTCTTGTAGCATGATATGAGGGAATTAGTTAATCTGCCTGCAGCTTTACTACCTGTATTGCTAACCCAACATGCATTTTTGGAAGTGTCTGTTACTGTGCTTTTGTACACATTGTGTACAAGTGCGACTGCATGTACTCTTTCCAGACAATGCTGCTTGCTAACAATTAAAAAAAAAGATTGTAGAATGCATTATATGAAGCATTTTCTTCTAACTGTAGTCAAAGCAACAAAGGAAATCTGTAAATGAGATCATGTCATCTTTTCAAGTACTACATTGAGATCTATGCCAAAAAAGTTGTTAAATGCCATCTGATTCTTTTTTTTTTTTGTTATGAAAACTTTCTTATTTCAGAAACATCAGTTCTTTTCTATCTTCCTCTCCTGAGCTTTGAATTGGTTTCCTTCAGAAATACTTTTGCAATATTTGAGAAAACTACCATCCCTTCTCACAGTCTTTGAAAAATGGGAGAATAGAGGTGATTACTGTTTCCTCTATGTAAGACTTTTTTTTCCCCTAAACTAGTGCTAGTACAAAATAAATCTGATAGCATCTTGTTAACCCACCTTGCCTGTTATAGAAATATTACAATGCTGAATCCTGAAATGTCATTACGATTGAATTCTCAACAGATCTGAGCTGTCTCGTTTAGCATTACACTGTGAGGTGATAATTGTCTTCAACAAAGCCACTTTGGTTACAATACAGCACAGTCTTTACATTTTGCAACACACCTGCCCCATATATACTTTTCTTAACTCAGAACAGATTCACAGAAGTATAAGCACAGAAAGAGTCAGTTTGGGAATAGGAGTGAAAAATGCTTTCTCATAACTTCAACAGACTCATAAGAAGTTGAAGATTTGCAATGTTGATTTCCAATACCATTTCTTGTTGCACGACAGTCAGCCTTTCAATGACATCATAACCTCACAAAATCATTTGATACCTTTGAAAATCCACCTGCATGTTTGTAGTGCTTGTAACAGTCACAGGGCTCTACATGGATGCTTGGTGTTACCTGCTACTGTCTTCTTCCCTCCTTCTGGTACCACGATAAGTCTTACTCTCCCGTCTGAAGAAGTTTAGAGGGGCCCCACCCACTGTGGCAGAAGCAGGTATGGGAGGAGGAAGAGTGAGAACAAGGATACACCAAAAAGATATGTCTTCAAATGGACTGTGCTGGCTCCAAGGTTGCCAACATGACTGCATTTTGGCAGACAAAGTTTGAAAGCATGAAACATTTACTAGGTTAGGGGTCCCTTAGGATCTGGATGAGAGAGAAAAACATCTGAACATGTGCATGATACAGCTTAAGAGCTGTAGTTTCCCAAAGAGACAGAAAGTTTTATATTTCAAGCTATGGAAATATACAACAAAAGTAGAACCAAGTACAATTCACAAGTACATTCAGACACTTGTGGGGTTGGTCCTGCTCCAGTACAGTGAAGGGGAAAGCCTGGCTGAAGAACTTGATTCCGGAGATGCTTTACATTACAGTGCATTTTGCAGCTGGTGAACTGGCAAGTTGGCACCGAAAGTATATTGCTTATCCAGATCTGCTTTTGATTTCTGATTTGATTTAGACAATTGTCTAATTCAGTTTTGACGACTCACCTTCATTTCTAACTGTTTCTGATTTATTTCTGACTCCTCATTCTACTGCTGTCTTGGTGACTAACAAGAATGTGAAAGAATTCTTTTTGCTTTCAATGAATCTGTTAATGACTTTTGTGGCCTAAGTCAATAGGAAAGTGGTAATATACTGCAGCCAAAAATTTTGGGGCTTTTTTTTTCTTTTCTTTTTCTTTTAGGGGGTGTAGTTGAAGATGTTTGGTGTGAGGTGAATTAAAGCAGTTTTGGTTTTATATTACAACATCATACACTTCGTAAATTTCCATAGAATTGATTTTGAACAGAAAAAGTATAATACATGGCCATACTTAACTAATCTGGTGAACTGTTTTTAATCTGTTGGGAGGGAGTTTTGTGACTTCATTCTTTAAACAAGGTGAGTCATTTGTGAGTCAGCAGCTCTGTGTCATTGCTGGCTTAACGCACTATGGATTCACCTTGTAGTGCATGTTTGATTCAGAAGACACTTCTATTGAGTGAACACAGGAAGATATTAATGCTGTGTCTCTCCCAAGAGGGATGGTACTGTAGCTTAGCTTAGCTGTTTTTAACCCTTCATGGCTCTGAGCTGCTCCATGAACCAGTCTGTATTACTGCTTCCCAGTGCCTATAGACTGCATTTCCCATGCACCTCCAACAGTCTGCCTCCAGCAGACCCACTGTGTGGAGATGGGCTGCAGCTTTCTGCCTTAGCTGTCATAAAGCTGGAGGGTCCCATCTACATGGCATCCAAGACAAGATACCCTTGCCGACATTAGCAATTTTGCAAGACCTTGCTCTATAGCAGAGACAGCCCCTCCAGCATTTGTACCATGTAGTACTCACCTGCCTGTCACATAAGGTCCTTCTCAGTTCAGTCCTCTCAGCATCTTCTCATTTCATGGCCAAGGCATGTGGCAACCAGCTTCTCACAGTAGCTGGGAACTGGGAAGGCAGAACAGGAAAAAGAGGAAAGGGAGGTGTGCCAGCTCTATTCTAAACCTGCTTGTCCCCTTCCTGTGTGCATAATGGGAAATCAGCTCCACCAGGACCTTTGGAAGGCTGGCTGTGCTCTGTGTAGCTGACTGGTCTGAACTACTAACAAAAATGTCATATATATTTGAGTCATAAAAGGCAAGTGCCTGAGAGCCCTCTGTACCTTCCCTCCATACATTGCAACTGTCACTCCCCTCACTGCAAACCCCAGGCTTACATAAAACCTGCAAGCACATCCCGAGACTTGTCTCCTGTTACTGAAACTCCTTGCAGCACCTGACCTAGACAACTAGCTGTTGCCTGAACACCATGAGTATTGTTGGAGCAGCCCTGCTCCCAGTGGCACGTACTGTCTCTTGGCCTTGTTGCAGTGCCCTGCATGGCTGTGCACAGCCCTTTGCCCAGGCCGAGCTGGAAAGTGCATTCCAGCCTTAAGTTATGCATAGCCTCGAACTGTATATATTGTAAGAGATATGAGAGTCTTGAGTTATGCTGAGAGCTAAGGGTATGTGATCTCCAGACAATAAAATAAAATCAATACTATCTAAAAGCACTGACAGTTCTAAAATTACAAAGTACCCTTACCTTTGAGCATCCCAATGCCTGAAACTAAACGCTGCCAAGTCCTCATCAGTTTTGCCGGTCTGAGAGCAGAGTTGCCTGATTTCTGTAATACACATTTCAGAAAAGCACAGCATATCTTTGGGTGGTATGGGAAAATTTCTTTGGGGGGAAAGCAGAGAAAACTGAGACCTAACAGAAGTGTAGTATTACAGAAAGCTTTTGGGGGTAAAATGCAGTTACTGCTTTCAGGGTGGTTGGCATGCATGGAATGGACTTTACCACAGCTTCCTAAGCTGATCATACAGAAAATTGTTTTTAAAATGTAGGTTGCTATCTCACAGAAATGATTTTGAAAATACAAAATGATCTCTGAAGAAAACAGCTTGAGCTTAACAAGCTAGCCCAAGTCTGCATCAAAATTATATTGTAGGAAATGCTAATTGTGTAACTACCTAATTGCCATTTGATCATTAACATTTCCAGTTAGACATTAAAAGATAAACAACTGCAGCTATTTCTGACTTGAAATTTGACCAAAAATTATTCAGAGCATGAGTCAAGAAGAGCCATTTCTGCAGACTAACTCTTTCTTCACTGTTTTTTTACCTTGCTGATTCTCCGTTGTCTTCTGCCTTATGTTGTCCTTTATGTAGAGAGAGCATGAAGATGCTTTCTACTCTAAGTTTGATTGTGTAATTAACTAGTAATTTCAGATATAAGACCTTTAAAAGAATCAGGAATTCTGTGAGGGAAAAATGATGGAGAGCAAGAAAGTAGTTTGGCAAAATATCTCTGGGTGTTTTTTGTGTATTTTTTAACTTTTATGCTATAGATTGACTTAGAGCTTAGAGATGTTTGTTAGTCCAGAATAACTAGAAATTGTGAATTCAGAAGCATTATTTTGGGCTCAGATTGGTGTAAGTGGATGCAAACTAGGAAACCTTACTCTGTATTTTCTAGGAAGGGTTTCCTATACTAAAGAATTAAGGTTATACTGATCTTTCTAAAAGATTCACTTACTTTCCTCTTCACATTTCCAACAGAAACTTTAAGGTCCTGAAAATCAACATGAATTTATGTGTGTTTATTCTTGGCACTGTAAAGCCATTAAATATAAACAGAGATTCTTATATGACTTTATTTAAAAGTATTCTCACATATATGCAAAGCAGCCATACAATTCTTACTGATATTAATAGGAAATGTATATGAATGTAGAGAGGACATTAGGGTAGGTCTTCAAAGTGCTGGTGGATTATAAATCAAACCATATGGGATAAAGTATTCATTGCAGTACCTCAGCAGTTACTTCAATTTCAGTATAATTGGGTTCTAACTAAATTTTACTTTTTGGAGAAGGGCTGCTAAAAATTTAAATCTTAGGAGCTTTATTTTTCAAGCTAAGAACATATTGGCAAGTGTTCATTGTAATAAGGCTGTTAAGAATGCATTTATTAATCTTATTCAGCCTCTATAATTCCCACAGAAAACCAACCAAAACCAACTGAAAACCAAGGGTATCCTAAGTGATGGTTTTCACTAGGATTGTCTGAAAAATGGAAATTTTTCCCAAGAAAAGAAATTATACAAAAAAATCAACATTTTTTTCTTGAAAATGTTACATTTTATGTGAAAAAAAATTAAATCTAGGAAGAAAAATGACAATCCTGTTTTCATCTAAGCAAAAAGTAGAGAAAAGTGAGATTTTATATTTGATGCCAGAGATTTGCTGGTTTTGAGGACCAGAAGAAGTCAAAGTGCCCATTTAAAATTCTCTGGCATTAGTTTTAAATGTAGGGAACTTTTTGACAGTCCTCATGCAGAAGTGGTATGTGCAAAAGGTAGTTTTAAAGGATCTGTCCCGTGTAGAGAGAATTTTTACTAGAGAATCCCCTTTATATTTAACTAAATTACAAATGGCTTTTATTTCATGTGAAACATATTGATATGTAAAAGCACAATGCAGTAATTTGACCAAAAGGCAGAAAGTAAAAATGGTTATTGCATCAGTCTGTCAGAGGAAAATAAAAATATTTTCTGACAAAGTCTGTCAGTCACTGCACAAGTGAAGCCATGGCTTATCATAACCCTTCGACATGTTTCTAGATCTCGCACAACGGCAGAACCATGAGAAAGTTTTAATGCAAAAGCAGTTTCTTTTCTTACTGAAGAAAAAATGTACACAGCAGATATAGCCCTTGTGTACATCCTTGAGTCATGTTGAATAAATGAAAGTCTTTCCTTTTTTGCAGATTGTCTTTCATAAAATCTTGTTGGATCAAGAACTGTGCACAATACTCATAAAGAATAAGAGAAAATGTAAAGCCTGTGACTTTTCAATTCTCCTGTGTTTTCAAAAATATGGCAAATTAAGTGTGATAAGTGATCAGAAAATACTGGTCTAAACAATGGGAGAATGCTGACTTTGCAGTGCATATGTTTTGCACTTCCTTTGCTAAGAGGCAAAGAGGTTTAGACAGATATAAAACCCTCACAAGCCATAAATATATAGCAGAGAAGCAGATAATTCACATAGCGGGCACTGCTGAGCAGGTACGCCCATAGGCCTGCTGAGGACTTCTATACCCTTCAGAGAGTGTTGCCTTGTGGCATTGATCAGAAGTGGGGACAGCTAACGGCACAGGACTCATCAGGAAAATGGACTTGACAAAACTCCACAAAACCATACCAGTATCAGTCTTCAGATAAATCAATGAAGATGTTAAATATTAATTTAATGTTAATAAAGTTAATGTAAATATTAAGAGTGTGCTTCACCTGGCTGTAAGTATTCACCCAACTACAGGCTAGACATGTCTTCCAGAATTGGTGCTCATTTAAATTTAATTTAAATGAAATTTAAAACCAGCAGTTAGTGCAATTAATGTCCAACCAGCACACAGTGCAAACAAGTGGAAAAACAAAAAGGTGAATTACATATCTGTGCTAGAAGGAGTAGATGGCAATTAGAATGAGCACAGGGTGTGTTGCACTGTGGATGTCTGTGCCCTCATCCACAGCCTGAATGGCTGGATGTGTACACAGTCCTGCACCTAAAAAGAAGGTGTTTGCTGGGCAGTCACAAATGAGCACACTCTGTTTTCTGTATACAATCCTCCTTTCTCATCATAATCATCATAACTATTGCAAAAAGAAAAGGTAGAAATCCTTCCTGCTTTTCAAGACTCAGTAACTGAAGCCCATAATCTGCAAATAATGGTGTTCTGCCAGAAAAGAAAGGCATAACCTCTGTAAGACCAGTGCTGAAAGCAGAGGTGGTTGAGTATCTCAGAGAACACTGTACCACAATTATGGTGCCTGTTTCACTGACTGCTCTAAACAATATTTCCCTTCCATGGCTGGGACAGACAGCTTGATCAGTCCTGCAGACTTCCATGCACAATTCAATAGCCACTCAGCATGCACAAGTTGGGCATTACACATGCTTGTACCTGGGCACTAGAGTAACATGTTCACCCAGAAGCAGGACTTCCTCTGACATGGGATGGGGAAGTAACAGGGAAGAAGACAACAGGAAAGTACTAGAGAAGAAGCTCCTAAGGTTTCCTTAAGTAGAAGACATTACTCTGGAAACCTGACTTGGTTTCATCTTGGGACTTACAGTCCAGGGGGAAGTGGACATGTATTTCAAGGACCTCATCGTTTTTTCTCAGGGTATGGGGGACTAGAACAGGCCAATGCCATGGATGTATTCATACATCTTCCTGGTAGGGGAGCCGTTTCTATAGGAAGATGTATGGGTACAGTGTAACATGAACAAAGAGGAGTCTGGCAATACATTCCTCATCAGGAATGTTGAACAGAGATGGAGCTTCTCTTGCTCCCTTTCAGTGGACACTTCTAATTGTCTATTACAATGTCATGCACACACAAGAATTTTCCACTTTATCGGGTATTCTGATAGTTCGCACCATGAGAAACATCTGAACAATTTCATACTCTGCAGTTTGTGCTATAGCAGTTGACAGACATTTTTTCTCTTCCTATTTAAGAAAAAAAAAAAAAAAGGTTTTCAGCTCCACAAGAGAAATAAAAAAAACCCAAAGCCAGAAATCAATCTTAGTAATATCATGATAGAAATGCCTTAAAAGAAAAAAGGAGGAATATGATATTCTCAATCTGTTTTTACGCCCCCAGGCTATGGTGATAAATAACATTTTGCTTTTCTTCTCTTCCTCCATTCCTGTGGCAATGGTAGTGTTGTTCCTTCTGTAAAAACTCCGTGGTGCAAATTGCAAGATAAACCCACTTTCTCCATGGTGGGAGTTGAAGATGGAACTTTAACTTGAAAAATCAATGGTCCTCATAAAATTATAGTTTTATGGAGTGGGGAAAGGAGACATTTGAGACCAGCCTTTAAGTCTTAGAAGGTAATATATGAGACTTCACAGACTATGCAGTACTAACTTTATCTACAGAAAGCTTATGGTGCTTATGAAAGCAAATTACTTGTCTACAGACTACTGCCTGTGTTGTGCTGGGGGGTGCTGCAGGTGCCAGGTTGTGCTGATATGAAGGTGGGTTATAGGTTAGGCACTCACACAGACTTGAAAGTTGGAAAGTGTCTGGTAATACAGGTATATCCTTACAACACTGGTATGTATTTCAGGAAGAAAGAATACAGCATCATAGAGGCTGGTCTTTAAAACAATCCCCACATATATGGAGCTTTGGTAAAAAGGAAACTTCTCTTTTTTGTGATTATCTTAAAAGAGAATGGTAGATCTTTGTGGTAGGACTCGTACTGTGATTTGGATGAGCACTTTGCTAGAAGTACAGCAGAGAGAGAGGAAAGTAGCCGAGAAGGTAGGCAAAAGGACCATAAAATACTATTATTCACTTTTAAAAGTAAATCCCAGCATCCTGTATCGACAAAAGACAACTTATATTTGTTTTAAGAGCCTTACTGAAATAGGACACTGCTACCTCACCCCGAGCAGATAAAGGAAATCTCAAGGGCAGATCACATCTAGAATAATTCTCAAACTATTACAGAGAGCAAAAGCTATCACAGTATCCTCTTTCCAGTCTTTCATTCAAAAACTGCCTGGTACTGAGGCCGCACAAGTCTGAGAAGTGTCAGGCTCCTGGTGCATGAACACATCTTTTATGCTGACCGAGCCAGCATGACCTTGCTCCAAAACCCCAGCCTTGGGAGCACGGGTAACCACATTATGTGCCCCATTGTGGCCACCAGCTGAGTACTCCAGCATGAGGGGCAGCTTGTGCTCAGGACACTGAGGTGTGCCAGACATGTGCCAGCTACGTGCTGGTCCTGCAGGCCCTAGCAGGCCTGTGTGGTCAGGATAAGTAGCCTTTACACTTCCTACAAACACCTGCACCTTGTCTTATGCACAGATTGGAAACTGCTGATGGGTATGCTACACCTCCCTTAACTCCCCTCCTATACATATACCTGATAGTCATGGGTTTCTTTTCCTATCTCTGGGTACAGTGCGAGAAAACAGAATCATGGCCATGACAAGAGTCCAAACATGCTCTTAACACTCTACACATGCACACACAACTACTGGTAAGGATGAATACTAAATGGATTGTCCTGGAGAAAATTATGATCAGCAGTAAATCTAATAAGAGATATTAATTTAAAATATTTATGTATTGGCTTTGTGTGCTGGTATAACTGCACCCTTCGTAGTCATGTGTCCAGTCGGGCAGGTTTAGGTGTGTTATAGTGCAGGTTCTGATTAAGGTGTTCCACTTGTCCAGCATGATGAACATGGACATGGCAATTGCATAGAATCATATAATCATAGAATGATTTGGTTGGAAGGGGCCTTAAAGACCATCCAGTTCCAACCCCCCTGCCATGGCAGGGACACTGTCCACTAGACCAGGTTGCTCAAAGCCCCATCCAATCTGGCCCTGAACACTTCCAGGAATGGGGCATCCACAGCTTCTCTGGGCAGCCTGTTCCAGTACCTCACCACCCTCACAGTAAAGAATTTCTTCCTAATATCTAATCTAGATCTACCCTCTTTTAGTTTAAAACCATGACCCTTTGTCCTATCATCCTATCACTACATGTTCTTGTAAAAAGTCCCTCCCCAGCTTTCTTGTAGGCCCCCTGCAGGTGTTGGAAGGCTGCTGTAAGATGTTCCTGGAGCCTTCTCTCCTCCAGGCTGAACAACCGCAACTCTCTCAGCCTGTCCTCAGAGGAGAGGTGCTCCAGCCCTCTGATCATCTGTGTGGCCCTCCTCTGGACTTGCTCCAACAGGTCCACATTCTCCGTATGTTGGGGGCCCCAGAGTTAAACACAGTACTCCACGTGGGGTCTCACGAGAGCAGAGGGAGAGAATCATCTCTTTTGACTTGCTGGTCACACTTCTTTTATGCAGCCCAGGACATGGTTGGCTTTTTGGGCCGCAAGCGTACCTTGCCAGGTCATGTTGTGCTCCTCATCCACCAGCACCTCCAAGTCCTTTTCCTCAGGGCTGCTCAGGCTGCTCCATTCTCTGTCCAGCCTGTACCTGTGCTTGGGATTGCCCTGATCCAAATGCAGGACCTTGCACTTGGCCTTGTTGAACTTCATGATGTTCACATGGGCCCACCTCTTAAGCCTGTCAAGGTCCCTCTGGATGGCATCACTTCCCTCTAGCTCGCTGACTACACCACAGAGCTTGGTGTCATTGGCAGACTTTCTGAGGGTGCACTCAATCCTACTGTCCATGTTGCTGACAAAGATGTTAAACAGCACTGGGGTGGTGCAGTCTTTTCCTGGCCACAAGCTCCTCCATTTCATTTCCTCTTTTTTCACTGACTTATCTATTTATCCTGTAAATATGTGCATATGCAGTACCTTTGAAGGTGCCTACTCTTTACTGGTGTTTTAAGTATCAGCATGAAAAAACGAATGCTAATAAAAATAATGTCATATTATCTGTTTCTGAAATCTGGGTGTAATGTTAGATGAATGTTTTTATTACATCCTGCTCAAAATACCTACTTCAGAAATCATTCTTTTCTATAAATGCCAATGTATAAAATGCTTGCTTTTTGTATACTCTGTAGACCCTCAGTGGGTTACTATTCAGGACAATAACATGGTGAGGTTTGAGAATTTTACTGAATTTTACTGGTCTTATGTTTTATTTCTAAAAGACCATTTTATAAATTCAGATTTACTGTCTCCTGTAGTCAGCGGACAAGCAGGTGCATCATTAAGTTGTATAGACATTGGTTTTCTTTTCTGGTATGTAATATTTTCCTTTATTTTCTGTCCACTATCTTGACATGATAAATAAATTCTCACTTTGGACAAAAAATATTGGTCTGAACTATGCATCTTAGCTCTTTGAAAGTATTTTTGAGAAAACTGGCAAAAAGTGTGTTGCTTGATTCCTCATTCTCTCTCTCTAAAACTGTTTCATCCAGCTGTTAGAAAGGCAACAGTATGCACAAATGATGTTATTAAGTGAAAAAGAAGGGGAAATGCCAGAAGCCTGATCACTAGTTTGCATATATTAGCCTTAGTCCAATACTATGCCTCTCCCTTGGTGACAGTATTCAATACCTAGAACACATAATAAATAGTTTGTCTCAGGTGGACCTTGTATTTCCAAAAACTGTCGGCCATTGCCTGGTTTCCAGATTCCGTGTTCATTCAGCTGTTGGTGTATCAGGGATGACTGCCAAGAAGACATTTGATTAGTATATGCTGTGGTAGCTTTTCTAATCAAGGCTTTTCTCTCCAAAGGTGTGAATTTCACATTTTGCTAGTAAGCCACAGTGGATTAGAATCTTTGTTAACACAGCTGAATGGAATTTGAGGTTACTGAATCCCCTGACAACTGGCCCCTCAGACCTTTGCCGGTTCACTTCCCCAGAATAGTATTTCATAATATGTAACCTCAAACCTCATTTTTTTCAGAAGTTTTCAGCACAGTACTTTTAAGCAGAGTTGTTGCTTTGTACCAGTTCTTGGCATATATTATGGCTCTGCAGAAAATATGATGTTTTGATGCAGGATTTCCAAAGGATTCATGTGCTGAGAATTGACCAAAAAGGTATCCAAATACATATATTTCTCTCTCAAGTAATTAATCCTCTAGCTGCTTGCTTAATGCCAACTTTTCTGTTATGATGATGTCTCATCAATATAAACACAGAAAAGATGTAAGGTTCTTGGGAGAAAGAAATGAAGCTGAAAAGTCAAACCAGCAAGATGAAAATTGTCTTCCTCAGGCAAAGGGGTGCTCTTTTGGTGTGTCTACAGCAACGTGACTGACTGTAAGTAAAAATGGCTCTGTCCACCGCTCATGAAGTGGCTGCAACTCTGCAAGCCGCACACAAAAGAATGGTCTTGAGAGGAACTATTCCCTGAGTGCCACATTTGGAGTTTCAAAAGTCATGAAAGTATCAGAACGGGTATCAGCAAGGTAAGTAGACAAGGAGTTGAAACCTATGAAGTGAGTTTCAACATCTAAATCTTCACTAGCATACCCTACCAGCCTACTACTTTCTCTGGAGAGTCACAATGAGTTTAAGTCTGGTGATTCTCTAGTTAGATTTTTGACTAACATGCATAGGATGTGTTCCAATCCTACCTTCCATCTGAGTCCCGTTTGATTTACTTTTTCTAAGGCGTATGTTCCACCAAGCCTGCCAGGGAAGTCAGTAATCCTAGTAGAGTGTGGACCATCAGCAGTTTCCACACACTGTACTGAATGGTGGATCCTAAATCTGAATCTGCTGGTGACAGAGGTGACAATCTGCTCGTGAGCATCTTGGCCTTTGAGCAACTGATGAGAGCAAATGGGAGGGCAAGGAGAGGGAGAAAGTGCTTTATTTGCTTGCCAGCGTTACCTAGAGTGGAGTAGGTGTTAGAAGATAGACTAGCTGTGGAGAGTAGAGAGATGCCAAGAGCCTGTCATATGGTAACAGGGATGTGAGGGAACACACAGTAAAGGTGTTTCCTCACCAAATTACTTGCAAATGATGATAGAAAGATGGTCAAACTCATTTTTGGTAATGTGATAAAAAAGAGCTAAATTAATGAATTTAGACATGACCAAGCAGTGACTTGGGATAGGTTAGCTCGAAGATAAGGCACTGCAGGGGGAAGGGGCAGCAGGGATCTGGGTCAGGTGGTGCTGAAGCTACTTAGTATGTGTGCCAGTAGGCTGCTGTCACACATGCCTTTCGGCCATGCAGAAGCTCTTCTATCTTTAAGGAAGACAGCTGTACTAAGAGAAGATGGCTCAGTGACAAAACTGTGCAGCACCTGTGGGACTTCTGGCAGCTGCTGTAACAGCTTGATTTGTTTTCAATTTACTGTATATTGTTTTCAGAGAAATAGGTCTAGCTGGGAAGCGAGGAGGAAGGTTGCTTATTTCTAGGTGAAGCTGTCTGGCTCCTGTGGCACTTTCTGGAGGCTTCCTCTCCTGAAAAGAACTGGGTAATGCCAGGAAATAAAATCTTCTTTATGCCTGGATGGGTCAGGCAAGGAGCCTGCAGTTAGAAAGTATCCCCTGGAAAGAGTGAGGGGAACATTTACGGTAGAAAGCAGACACACAATTGTCAAAAAGAAAGAAATTCAAGGGACCAGAGGAAAACAATGAAAGTTGCTGGAGAAAAGATCTTGTCCTTCAAGCAAACAGTGGGAAGGGAGGAGACCTGCAGACTGTCCCCAAATCACATGATACCTTAATTACCCTAAGGTAATTAAGAATGTTGATTATAGCATGGGGGATATTGGCTTCTCTCAGTACATGGCCAGTGAAAACTGGCCAGCCCAAATCCTCCAGGATCCATGCTTTAAGGAACATCCAGATATCTTCTGCAACAGCTTCTGTGGTGCAGAGGAAAATACACCTGAGAACACCTTTGGAGAGGCACGTTCAAATAATGAATTGGACAGAAGCCTTTTGTGCCTTTGCTGAAAGCTCCAGATCCTGGCTCACAGATAGCTGCTCACTGTCACTGTAACTTGCAAAGTCACTGGTTATTGAGACAGAACAGATAGGTTGGCCTTGTACATGTGTCTGCCTACAAAACACCTGCCAGGCAGCTAACTAATTACTAGCTAATAATCTTAGGGCAGTGTGTTGCAGTTTTGTTTTTTTTTCCCCCATTTCAGCTCATTTTTTTTTTTGAGGCAGTATAAATTAGCAGAAAGCTGCTTCAAATGAAAACTAGTTTAAAGCTGTTCTAGGGAGCGCCCCTGTCACTGTCAGTTGCAAGTGAAGGAAGGGTCCGGCACAGGAAGGCAGCATAGCTGTGTCCTCCCAGTCCTTACCTGGTATAGACTTAAGGCTGACTGAGATCAGCTCACAGCAGCAGGAACCCATAAATGATACCTTATAGTTCCTAGTCATCCTTCCCTTGCACTTCTGTGTGCAAGAAGAAAAACTTGTGCTAAACCTAAGTGTCAGGAAAAGTTTATTACTAAAATTTGTAGCATATACTAGCAATAACTCAGTAACCATTGTTTCCCATTGTGTAAGCTAAGAGTATGATAAAGCTAGAACTATTTTCAAAGTTCAGCAAAATTCAGTTGACTATTTAAATATCAGGTTGTACAAATTATACTATAAATACTGTGATAATGAAATTTTCTAGCTGCCAAGTTTCTAAGTGTCAATAGAAGATTGTTTTATGTGTATCCGCTCTGTTGAATTAATTCACTCCTAAACTGGTGGTGTCATCTGGGACCACATCCATGTCATAAAAATAACACATGGCTACAAAATGATCTAAGAAGTTACTTTAATTGTCAATGCCTAGGCACTGATATGGAATCATAGAATGATTTGGGTTGGAAGGAACCTTAAAGATCACCCAGTTCCAACCCCCCTGCCATGGCAGGGACACTGTCCACTAGACCAGGTTGCTCAAAGCCCCATCCAGCCTGGCCCTGAACACTTCCAGGAATGGGGCATCCACAACTTCCCTGGGCAACCTGTTCCAGTACCTCACCACCCTACAGTAAAGAATTTCTTCTTAATATCTAATCTAAATCTGACCTCTTTTAGTTTAAAACCATGATGCTTTGTCCTGTCACTACAGGCCCACCTCAAATATCTGTCCCTGTCTTTCTTATAAGTGCCCTTTAAGTATTGAAAGGCCACTATAAAGTCTCCCTGGAGAAATCTCAGACTTCATTGTTTCAGTTTTAAAATTCTAGCAAAGGTTGTTTATTTGAACAAAGGCTCAAATGAAAAAAAGTAGTCATGGTATCAAACCTTAAAGAACCAATCTGAAGAGAAGACAGGTAGCTGGTTAACAGAACTAAGGCCAATTATTTATTTATCCCAGAAGTGTATTAATGATTTTGCAAGGAAGTCTTTGTGCCTTCATGAGAGATGGACTTAATTTTCTAGTAACAGAGAAAATATGTTTTCTTACTGTATTTCACTCTAGCTATTTTATCTATCTATCTATCTATCTATCTATCTATCTATCTATTCATTTATTTATCTGTCATGGGGGACACTTAGCTGTAACCTAAGGCAATACCTCCAGTTAATGATGGCCACTGAAAAACATGCAATAACACAGGTGTAATGTGAATAGTTCTTACCTGGATATCAGCTCAGGGTATATGCTTGGTTTCCTACCATTTACTGCAGCCTGCTAACTCTCATGACAGCTAAAAGGCTGCTTTTATTTCACTAGGATTAGTTGCTGTATTACAGCAGACACACTGTGAAAGTGCCTTTTTCAAGGCCCAAGGAATCAGAAACTCAAACAAGAGAATTTAGGCATTCTTTCCTCACCAAATTACTTGCAAATGATGATAGAAAGATGGTCAAACTCATTTTTGGTAATGTGATAAAAAAGAGCTAAATTAATGAATATGCAATTAGAGAAAAGAGGGATGATTATAAATGAAATATCTTTCATTTAGATCTGAATATGTAGATCTGCTTTGATGAGTTAACAAAATGTATTGCCTTTTCAGCGCAATATTAGTCCTTAATAATATTAAAGGCATATGATTTCTTTGACTGGGAAGGAAGCCAATCCTAATCACAGACACTGTAAACATTGGTCTAATCCCTTTTTCTGTTTTATCTTCCACGTATTAGTACAACATTTCTGCACGTCTAATCATTTATATGGATTACTAACACACTACAGTCTTCTAGAAGGTACATTATTTTATTCTACAAATGCTAAAAAACAGTTGCTGCAATCACTTTCTTAATTGCCTTATTCATCATGTGGACACCGTGTGGTTTTTGGAAGAATGTGACTTACTATTACTACATTATTGTATTCGAGAGTGAACAAAAAAAGAAGAAAAAAAGGGAAGAAGAGCAGGGAAAAAATAGAGAATAAAATAGAGATTCGTCATAGTAAAAGGACAATAAAATGTTTTAAAATATGTTTCATCTGTTCATCGTAGCTCCTTCACAGGTAATGGAATTTTACCATTTTATGAGAATTCAGGCATAAGGTTAAATCACAAGGAAGAATGATTTGCTTAAATACATTTAATGAACTTTCCTAACTTCCAGAATGATTTGTGCTGTCAGGAAATCTCAAATGCAGACTTTTCCCATGCTGAAACAATACCATTTATCTCTTGGGGTGAAAGGAGAGATGTACAGGAGAAGCCTGAAATAACATGAATTGAAAAAAGCGTTAAAGGCTTGCTCAGTCAGTTCTCTATAATAGGAAGTTTAATCATTGCTATTTTGTCTCTGATATAGAGATATGAAGTCTAGTTTGAAATAAAAAGGTAATTCCAGTCATCGTGATTTCATAATCTGCCTTGCCAATGAGTAGCATTGACCTGACGTTTGAAACACTGGCATTATCGAGCTTTCCTTCTGATATTTCATGTGACTATTTCTTCTGTATATTAAGATAGCAGTAACTTATTTTCTTATCTGAAGTAACTAGAATAGCTGGTTTCTGTCCTAAAGCACTGATTTACACGACCTTTGTCACAGTTGCCTCCCACTCCTTTTTTTTCTAATAAAGCGTCAGAGAAGTGTCACTAAAAACCCCCTCTGATCCCTTTATCACTCTTTAGGAAATTTTTGTTAGCCTTCTGAATTATATTCATTAAAATGTTGTCTTAGACTCCTATCTTATTGAATTTAACTGGGGAAAAAAAAAAAAGGCAGTTCAGAGGAAATTAAAAAAGTAATCTTATCATGATATAGTTTGACTTTCATATTGGAAGATCCCAAAATGGTTTTAATTTTTATTTCGTAGAGGTCACTCTTCTGAGTAGCTGAAGTGCCACCAGGAGTATGGTCTGAACTATTCAACATTTTTACGTGCCATGGAAAGTGTGTTACCGTCTGCTGCTCTCTCACGCAGGTCTCCCAGAGGAGATATACCTTTGCAAATAAAAAAAGCTTTGAACTGGAAACACCTCACTGCACTGACAAAAGAGTGCCCTGTTAAATGTCTGTCCATTCCCCAGGGCTTCTTTCACTGTAATTGCAGATAGATCCTCTCAAACTTTATATCCGCTTGTACAAATCTGCTGCTGGCTATTTGCCCAACGAATACAAGATCATGAAATGGGATTCTAAGGAGCTACATGTTTAGAAGAAGAGTACTAAAGCACAGGGAGTTATCTGAATAAGTCATTATTTTCTGTCTCTTGGACAGTAAAAGGGAAGTCATCATGGACTTAACATACAGTTGTCATCTCGCATTAAACCCAAACAACATCTGCGAGGATCCAAACAGTAACGGCACAGGGAAATGCTGCATCCCACAGTGTTCATGACCCAGGCCAGTAAGTTTCCAGTAGGATCCGTGATGCCACATATCTAACATCCCCTAAATGAGGTGGGAAATGAAGGTCTCTGTATTCATAGTTATATTAAAATGAATTATAAATATTCCTGCCCACTTACCATAGAAAAAGGGGAAATTATTTGCCATGTTTTTTAAGGGATATGGTTTACCTTACCCGGTTCTCAAGTTTTATTATCTCTTACAAAGCAAGCTTTGCTCATATGGCCATGTTAAATATGAAGAGAGAACAAATCATTTGGGTGCTTTTTCTGCTCTGCTCTTAAAGCTTATGACTTTCTGAGACATTTATGTTGGAATATGGCAGGGACACCAAAGAAAATAGAATTACCCATAACTTTCCTTACTTCAATACATTCAACATTTGTGTTTGTCTCTATAATGAAAACAACTATGTTTTTCACCTTACTAGGAGTCAGTACCCCCAGCAGCAAAATACTTTCTAATATTTTTAAAAGAATATGTTTGATTGGAGTTTGAGGAACTGAGCAAGTAGAGCTTCTTACAAAATAAAACTGTGAATAATACCTAATGCCAACTCAGACTGCAACTCTGAATGCTGGATTACACTTAATTACATTAATCAATGCAGTTCTATTACTGTCTCTGCTAACGACAAAATCTTGACTTATCTGCTTGAATAATTGCTGCCTGTGATCAGGCACCTAACTGAGCTTTTGAAGAAGAATGCCTTTTACATGAAGCTGGAGTGGATGTTTGCTCTTGTTGTTTGCATAAAGTTCAGCTCATGAACATGTGCTCTCTGATTTACTTTCTAAGAAGAGAATTGGTCTTAGACACAAACACTCTAGCAATGCTTTCTAATGCTGTAGGGATGGCAGGTGTCACAGGTCTAAGTTTAGCACTGGAAAATAATTTCAATAGCTCACATGGGCAACTCAGTTATTAGCTTTTCTTATTTTGAGACTGAAGATAGCACCACCTTCTGAAGGCTAGACCTGGAATAATAAGCAGTTTCACAAGCTACTAGGCACACACCATAAAGAATTATTTTAAACATTTTGAAATTTTGGAATACAGTATTATCTCCCAAATTATGTATAGATTTGCTTCATTTCTCCCTATTGTTAAAAAGTACCATTTAGTAATACAGCCCTTCCTTTTCTGGATCACAGCATTCTGTCTACTTTCTTCTGCATGACGGCCTGTAAGAAATAATTTTTCTTTCCCCTTCTGACAAAAATTGCCGCTCCACTTGCTGGCATTATGAACTGTTAACACCAGGACCAGTGCTAACATTTTACTTTGTGACTACCCCATCCTTGTTTCACTAGCCACAGGGGAGGAAGGAGGAGGGAAGAAGAGTGCAGTGGAAGTGGGCGCCTATCACTCCAAAGTCCATATTTCATAAAGGCAGGGAATTTAATCTTCTCCTTTCTGCTTTGAAAAGCAAAAGGAATTGGTTAGCTCATGTTTTCTTCCTCCTACTGTTACGCCCACCACTTTTATGTGCAACTGCAGTATGTGCTAGCACATTTGAGGGATAAAATTGTGAATGGAAGCAGTGTGGCTTGAAATCTATAGCTGTAAAAGTGTGCCCCATTTATGAGGTCAGTATTCTAGGCCAATACAGTAGTGGAGTTCTATATGTGAGAAACATAATAACAAAAATTTCCCTACAGTATTGTTTTTGACAAATACAATTCCCTTTCTGAATGTAACTTACTACAAACTAAACCTAGTAGTTGCTAGAGTTCAGATGTGTTAATTTGCAGTCAAAATGTGATTAAATATTAGAAAGTGAATGCAAGTCCTTAGAATGTGTCAGCCAATTCTTTTACTTCCATATCTGAATATCTGTGCATCTGTAGCTGCCTCCTGTCTTAGAAGTTGTAAAAAGGAGGAGCTGTCCTTTTATTCCACATGTACATATAGCCACTGTTATTTCCTGTTTATGGCTAAGTTCCCACATGCTGTAAAAAAACAAATAATAAAAGCTTCTGAAGTGAAAAAAGAACCATGCAATCATTACTGAAAGTGAATAATGGTACATCCATTGATTAACTAAATTGTTAACATTGATAACATAAGTAATAATGTGAAGCTTAGCCTTGGTCCAGCTCAGTGACAGATTTAGTCCCATTTGCATCTCTACCATTACTGGAATTATTAGCATGTCAAGTTGACATTTGCCATAGTTTTGTGTCTGTAAATTGCCCTAAGTTATTCTAGCAACAGCACTCCAATATGTATTACTGTATGAACAGAAAACCTGTGGTTTCCAGTTCCAAATATGGTCATCTCTCTGCCTGCTGAGAGGAGGAGCAAGTGATGTATGCTCAACATACATAGATACCTTTGCATCCTCTCCTGAATCCTGGCAGTGAGCACAGTTTAGACTCCTGGGGTACAGCCTTTTCATTCTAGGCTGGCACAGTGCTCTGTAGCAAAATGGTATCCCTGTATTTTTAATAGCGCCTCAAAGCACCACCTCTTTTTTCAATTATAGTATCTCTTCTGTTTTTTTCTATAAATGCAAACAGTTCAGGAGATGTAGACATTTTGCAAGTGAATTCCTTAACCCATTAATTAAGCACTCTTTTTAGATCATATCAGTATTAAGTACATCAGACAGCAACACGAAATGTTGGCTTGCAAAATTTGTATCGAAACAATTGCCTAATTTTGCTTTTTGCTCAAATTTGGGGTGAAAACCTAAAATATTTGAAGGTTTTCTTTGATATGTAACTGATCTTTTTCTAATCATGAAATATGAAAATAGAAGTAGTTATCAAGTTTCGTTATTTATTTGCACTTTTCCCAATACCTTAGTTCTTTTCTTCTTGTTTCTATATGTAAAGAAAAAAAAAGGGAGAAAACTAAGTTTGAAGTGTTCTTTTAATGCACCTTTATAATAAACTATTAAGTAAAACGTCCTGAGTTGTGTTTAATTCTTCTTGTTTTTGTTAACTTCATGAAATAATCTTTGTTACATTTCAACACAGCATTTTGATAAAGAATAGTATTTGTTTTAAGGATAGCCACACATATTTTTTGTTAATGTCACCTCATATAAAGCTGTAATTCTCTGCAATTTTAAGACAATGTTCTCAGCAAGAGACTGAAATATCACAAAGAAAAATCTCCTGGTGGGAAAAAGCAAAAGACGGATTTGTCTCAGCAAAATGCAAATTCTTTTCATTGGGTTTTCTCAGCATAACAAAAGGAACCATAGCAACATAAGCAAGCATATACATTCAAAAGCTGTAATTGACTGATAGGTCTGAGATGAGAGCAAAGAGCAAAATCACTAGTATTCAAAGTTTGCAAGCAAAGATGCGATGATACTTCAAGTCTTGCATTTGGATTCAGAGTTCATACAAATTCAGGGATAAAGGTCACAGATAAGTAAATCTGGAATCTCTGGGTTACATTACTAGTATAACAAATTTTAGCAACTAGAAAGGTGCCTTGTGAAATGCAAGGCTTTGTGCATCGTGTAGGGTTTGGTGGTACCTTTCCCAGTTCCTGGAGGTTCAATGAATTAGAAAGATAATCTACCATACTGGATTTTATTTTATTGCTTATATTACCTGATCAACAGTTCTGATCCTTTTACGTGCATTAGATTTACAGCATTAAATGCTGTTTTACTCCTCCTGCAGACCAGATGTTATTTTGCTTGAAGAGACACCACCTACTTGGGAATAATAACAGAAAAAATCAGATTGGATTAATCCCGTGAAATAATGAGAGAGAATATTACCAATGGCAGCCACTGTAGCTTCCTGCAGAGGGAAAAAAACCAACAGCAAAAACCCCCAGAAGCTGAAAAAAACCCCCAGAGTATATCTGTTTTACAATATATAACATCATTTTGAAATGAGATAATGAGTTTGGCTGATAAAGGTTCTGTAAAACACAAAGGCTTTGGTAAGCAGTTTCATTTGT